>NC_141674.1:186436020-187100020 GCF_028749965.1 Puma concolor
TCTTACACACAGAAGTGGAAGTATTATTTAAACATCTTTAGGCAACTGGTGATCAACCTGATAGAATCATTTTGAAATAGTTTTTGTAATTTCCTTAACATGTTGTTTAGTGAATACTAATATGCTAATCATTTTGCCTCTCAATAGCTCACTACTAAAAGCTTCAAATCAATATTCATCATGAAGTAATGAATGTATGAATATTTATTAGGCACCATTCTAAGTTTTTTATATGTATTAAATCACTTAATCCTACAACCTTATGAGGTAAGAACTATTATTATGCCCATTTTATAGGTAAGAAAACTGAGGCTCTGAGAAATTAAATAATTTGCCCAAAGTCACATATATAGTCAGTGATAGAGCCAAGATTTTAACTCAAGTGGTTTGTCTCCAGAATCAACCATCTAAATTACTGCATTAACCTATAACCTGTAATCTTAAACTCTGGAGGAAGCAAAGCAGTAGAAAGACCGTAAACAAATTCTTCATTCAACGAGCAAGAAGAGAGTAAATTTTCTGTGCAATGTCTAATGAGTCTAATTTTTACTAGATATTGATAAATTCCACAAAAGTATATGGGACATTAACATTCTGACTTAAGTCAATTTCATTTTGTATTCAAAACAATTGCATGCACTTTGATCTTCAAGTAAAAGCATTAGGAAAGACCATCCTGCTTTGCTGTTTATAAAGCTACTAGAGCACCAATCTCTAATTCCACCTTCAACCTCTAAGTACACATGCCTACATACATGTGAACACACATGCACACACACATTTTTGAGATGCAAGAGCTATCCAGGTAGTTTGATGTTCCTGGAGAGAAAAGGCAGTTGACAGGAACAATATTCCTACTGTCTAACGTGCTGCCCATTTCTGCTGTTTTCCTCATAAAGATCATAAGCAAGAGATAAATCTTCAGTAACTAACTGATGTTGTGGTTTTGTGAGGCATGGGAAGCAAAAAGACCTGGGTAGAAAACCAGTTCTTCCACTTACGGGTTACCTCAAGCAATTTGTTTAATTCCCTGAGCTTTAGGTCCCTTGCATAAAAGAAGAGAATGATGGTATCTAGCTCATAAAGTTACTGTATGTAGGCCCGCCCGGGACAAGAATACAAATAGAGCCCCACATACCATATGTCTAAATATTTAAAAGTTCTAAATGAAGCCAACAAACTGTTAAATAAAATATGTTCTATCCTCCTACCTTGACAAAAATACCTTCATAACGACAAAAATCAAAAACAATATGATTTTTATGGGACCAAAAGTTGGCAAATACTAAAGACCAGGACTTCTGTTGATGAGCCAGCAGTTTTAGAATCAGAAATAAAAACTTATATAATGCAAATTAGAATCTATTTGTTTCAGAACACTTATTGTTTTACCTTATTTTAGCAAAATGAGTATGTTGTTTAAAAAAAATCAAGATTTTTACATAATTTGCTTTTTGTAGACTGTAATGATCTAAAGACTCTTTACAATTGCACATCATTAAATTCAAAATATGTACCAAATCTAAAAATATTTAATTAGACAGTATAATTTAAAATAAATATAAATGTCTAACTATTTTCATGTTTTCAAAAGTTATTTCCTTCTAATATTTGTTTATCAATTAAAATTAACAAGTATCAAATTTATTAATCAAAATTATTTAATATAGATGAACATTTGCTTGAAAATATAATGAAATCTTAAATATTTTCAATAAACTTATTTACAAATTCTAGTGTTCAGTTCATCTCATTGCTAACATTAAGAGTATCATATTTAGGGGTGCCTGGGTGGCTCAGTCGGTTAAGCGTCCAACTTCAGCTCAGGTCATGATTTCACAGTTTGTGGGTTCGAGCCCCATGTCCAGCTCTGTGCTGACAGCTCAGAGCCTGGAGCCCTCTCTTTCTCTGCTTGTGCTCCCTCACTTGTGCTCTCTCTCTCTGTCTCTTAAAAATAAATTTAAAAACATTTTAGGGGCACCTGGGTGGTTCAGTCGGTTAAGTGCCAGACTTTAGCTCAGGTCATGATCTTACAGTCCGTGGGTTTGAGCCCCACATCAGCCTCTGTGCTGACAGCCTGGAGCCTGCTTCAGATTCTGTGTCTCCTTCTCTCTCTGCCCCTTCTCAGCTCACACTCTGTCTCTCCCTCAAAAATAAATAAACGTTAAAAAAAGTTTTTTTAAAAATAAAAACATTTAAAAAAACTAATACACAAAGAGTATCATATTTAGTATCATACATTACTAACCACACACACACTTAAAACTTCTATAGATTATTGTATTATGAAATGTTTCGCGTGCAAGTGCTACAGAATCTGTACTAATTGATGATTATTGCTGGAACCACTAATCAGGACACAAAAAGAGAGAGAAAATTAAGTTCAGTACTTCTGGAAAACAATGCTTGCTATTCAAGAATCTTTGTACTCATCCTATTAGAAGAAGAATTTCACTAGTCAGTTGATATTTTCTCTTACCTAAATCTTTGCATTGCTCCAATCCTCTCCATACTCCAAAGTGGTGTTCATCTCTGAGGTCAACGATAGCAAAGTCAACACATCTATATAGAATTTGTAAGCACCATCCTTCATTTCAGAGACACAGAGTAAGAGATCTGAAAAAGCATTGCTCTGAGGTCATGAGAAAGATGCTTAGGGCTAAGGGCCATATTGTGTCCATGCTGAGTGCCTGTCCTTGAGGAGTTCAATGTGCAATCTAATGTTGAAGGTACCAATGAATCTAACAAATGTATGGTCTGTTTTGTTTTGCTTTTGTACTTGTAATATCAAGGTTCTCTAAAATACAGAAGTCAATGACTGGGCCCCTCTTGCCAAGGTCTAAGGGACACCTCAGTCATATGGATTAAATATGCAGAATGTACAGCATATCAAGTATGTAGTAAGCGTTCATTAGGTGATAGTCATTGTGATGATGAGTTTTGCCAAATTTAAAGTATTTACTTCAAAACTGTATATGTGCAATATTTTTCAGTGGGACTTAATCAGACTATATTTTAAACACCCATTGTAGAATCAAGAGAAGCTTCTAGAGAAACTGAACAGAAGTCCATGGGGGAAGGAAGGGGAAAAAAATAGTTACAGAGAGGGAGGGAGGCAAACACAAGAGACTCTTAAATACAGAGAACAAACTAAGGGTAGATGGGGAGGGGGGGAGGAGAGGGGAAAATGGGTGATGGGCATTGAGGAAGGCACTTGTTGGAATGAGCACTGGGTGTTGTATGTAAGCCTTTTTGACAATAAAGTATATTTAAAAAAAGAGATAAAAACTTCTATCTCTGTAATGATTATGACTACTTTTGAGATTTCCATTCATTCATTCAACTAAAATTTACTAGGTACCTGCTATATGCAAAGCCCTGTGCTGGAGAGTCAGGTAATACAAAGATGTGGTCCCTGATCTAAAAAGGTTCACAGTTTAGAGCAGTAGCTTTCAACCAGGGGACTTCCAGGGGATACCAGGGGATATTTGGCAATGTCTATTGACGTTTTTTGATTATTGCAATGGGGGGGGGGTTGTTGAGGGATGCTACTGGATAGAGAGGCTAAAGATGCTGCTAAATACCCTAAAATACGTAGGGTAGCTCCCACAACAAAGAATTACCTGACCTAAAATGTCAATAGTGCTAAACATGAGAAACACTAGTCTTGTGAGAGAAATAAACTATGTAATAATACCTAATACATGTATATACAATGTGCAACTAAAACAAAGTAAAGGTAGTTCCAGGAATATCACTGGAAAGCTACTCAGTCTTTGGGTTATTGGGTCTTCTTGGCCTGTGTCTGAATCCTGAATGTGTTCAGAGTATCATTTGGTTCAATTAAATAATAGCATCAGTGGGTGTGTTAGGCAGAATGGTCTTCCAGAGATGTCCATGTCCTAAACGCCACAACCCGTGAATATATTATTTAACATGGCATAAGGGAACTAAGATTGCAGATGGAATTAAGGGTTGCCAATCAGCTGACCTTAAGATAAGATTATCCTGAATTATTCATGTGTCACAGGGGAATCATAATGGTCTTTAAATGTGGAGGGGGAAGAAAAGAGTTAGAGTCAGAGTAATGTTATGTAAGAAACAGTAGATAGCCATTGCTAGTTTTGAAGATGGAAGCGAACCACAAGCCAAGGAATCCAGGTGGCCTCTAGAAGACAGAAAAGAAAAAGAATTCTCCCTAATAGCCTCCAGAAAGAAACACATGCCCAACACCTTGATTTTCACCTAGTGAGACTCATTTCAGATTTCTGAACTTCAGAGTTGTAAAATAATAAATTTGCATTGTGTTAAGGCATTAAGTTTGTGGTAATTTTTAAAAGCCAAAGAAAAACAAAAAACAAAAAAAGAATATAGTAGGATATGTAAAACATCAATAGAATGTGAAAGGATGGAACACCAGTTAGCAATATTACCATGTAAGATGTTATTCATTCATTCATTCATTAAATTGGATTTTGCAACCCATCCTCCTGGTTTTTGCCAACGTGGATATTTTCAAAACTCTATTGACTGGTAATATGTGATAGCAGGATGGCTAACTGTATATTCCTAATTTATGTGAGTTCACAAAAAAGAGAATGAGCCCATGTGTTTCTTCCATCACCGTGAACTAAGGAGGCCTGTGTTAGGGTTCTCATCACACTCTTAATTGTATCACCTTGAACATGTCCCATCACTTGTCTGGTATTGGTTTTCTCAACTGTAAATTAGGAGACTGGACTGAATAGTGAGCTTCTCAAAGAGAAGATCCACATTCTGATCATCTCACTGTCAATCATAGGACCAGCAGAAATTATGTAATATCTGTTGAATCAATGAACCATCTCATGATTCCAAAATAATGTTATCTCTTTCCAACAATACCTCAGTAAATGATGGCATTTCTCAAAGAGAGCTAGTCTTAGAAATTTTAGCTTCCTTTGGGGCACCTGCGTGACTTAGTCAGTTAAGCATCGACTCCTGATTTTGGCTCAGGTCATGATCTCACAGTCATGAGATTCAACCTGCTTAAGATTCTCTGTCTCCCTCTCCCTCTGTCCCTCCCCAATCTCCTCCCTCTCTCTCTCTGTCCCTCCCTCCCTCTCCCTCTCTCTCTCTCTCTCAAGGAAAAAAGAAAAGAAAAAGAAACTTTACTTCCATGCTTTGCCACCATTCACCCACAAATTCCTATTGCTTCCATACCCCTTACTGGGAGATCAATAAAGTCACAAGGTTTTAGGCAGGGAAATGGAATTCTGCAACCCATTTCAATGACATAGGAAATTGTAGAGTTTTGCCTACATGTAAAAGGTAAACCCTTTATGGGGTGGATCTAACCCCCATAAAGAAGAGAAATATCAATTAAGTCCCAGTTAAGAAAAATCAGTGGGAAAACAAAACAGAAATATTAAATTGTGAAAAGAATCCATTGCAAATATTAACTTTTTTTTTTTTTTTTTTTTTTTTTTTTTTTTTACTTTAGAGAATGTGATGGAGCAAGATGGGCCCAGGAAGAAAGAGAGAGAATCTCAAGCAGTCTCCCACTCAGCATGGAGACTGATGCAGGGCTTGACCCTACAACCCTGGGATTATGACCTGAGCTGAAATCAAGAGTAGGAGGCCCAACCTACTGGGCCACCCAGGGGCCCTGACTCCTGTCTTTTTTTCTATCCTTTTTTTCTTTTTTTTTTTTTTTTTTGTCTTTCTATTGAAGTCCTACTAATTTATAATGGTCCAATTAAAACCACCTCATGAAATTATTTTGCTATTGAAATTTCAATTGAGCTTCTCTTTGAATACTCTATGTTAGGATTCAAGTTTTGAGGACTAAACATTTTGGCCGTTAATTATATTCTGTTTGCAAAGTGCTCCAAACATCCTTAATAAAAAAAATTTAAGTTGCTGATTCAGTTATCCTGCCTTACATTTTTCACAAAAAAACTTTTCATAGCCTTAGGTATGTGAAAAACTATCTTTTGGTTTAAAGTGAATATTAAACTAAGCACAGCGGCCTCTCAATATTTTTATCAAATAGGCTTGGAAATTCAATTCCAATTCAGGTGAAACAATAACAAATATTGATGATACAGAGAAAAATAAAGTGTCTCTAAATCCATTAGTCACATTAAAGCAACCAAAACAAGTATCAGTGCAAACAAGATGGAAAAGAAAGCAAGAAAGAAAGCAAGCCAGTCAAATTTCTAGTGCATGAAAAGAGGAAAAGCCTGCTAAAAGGCATTCCCCCTGGGTGAATGTGTCAGATTTGGTGTCACTGTACAGGTCCCACTGCCCTTGGTCAACACAAATGTCACAGATACAGGAGGTGATGGCTAACCCTTTAAACAATATAGGAAGGTCATTCAGAAGCACATGCTTTATGTGGTAGGCATCGTACAATTGAAAGCTGTTCTTAAGAGATCCCTGAAATTTGAATATAAACGTAACCTAGCATGCACGCTAAAATAGATTTGTTTTTACAACCTATGTGCACCATCTCCAATGGCCTTTTCTCCATTAACATATGCCCAGATGAGCATGGTATTACTCTTAGGAATTTCAACTTGAATCCAGCATGAATGGTAACTCTTTATATTGTTAATCCAAATATCATCTGACTGCAGACTCATTAGCACTTCTGTTCTCTGGGACATGCTAATTTAGTTTCTGAAAAATAAAGGAAGATGATCTCAATTGATTTCATCTCATTTTGGGGTGGTAAGTAGGAAATCACACATGTCAAATTTTCTAACAATTTTTATTTCTTCAAGAGATGACACTTAAACTTTGAGGAATTTTTGAAGCCAATAAACATATTTTAATCACAGTTTCCAAACATTGCCCTCTTTAATTCCTATCTAATGCAAGAAAGTAAGCATAATGTTAAATTATGCTTATTAATTTAAGAAATTAAGCATAATGTTCCAATGCAACCAAGCTCCATAAAAATAAGTGAGCTTTTAAGTATCTGGTATTCACTTAGTAATGCTTGAGAATGTTTGGAAATATTATTATCACACTTAAATTCTTACCTGCTTTTAACACTGTTAGTATACTTGCAACGGACTGTCATCTAAATGTATTATAGAAGAAACTGCTGAAATATTACTTGCTATATTTGTCTCTTTACTGTAAGTAACTTGGGACAATTTTCCCCTTGCCCTCCATCCTAGAATAGTCAAGTTTCATTTCCTATATTCTTCAGTTTTCCTGGTCCCAAGGGAACTGGTTTCACAAAGCTCACAGACCAGAGATCCAAAGTTTCTGAGAGTGAGAGATCCAAGATTTTGAGGGAGGAGGCAGTTACCCAAATATAGAGAGTAGGAATGTTTGTTTGTTTGTTTGTTTGTTTGTTTGTTTTCATTTCAAGGGTCATAGAGCAAATTCACACCTACTATAATAAGATATTCATTTTCACATCAACTCACATTTACAACCACCACTCTATTTCTGGGCAATAGTCTACTATTCTCTAAGATAGATAATTATGTGATTCTGGCTATACAAACCAAAATTCATTGTACTCAAGATTTCTCTGCTCTTAGCCCTGATAACAATTAATGGTTTATGCTATGCATTCTAAAATAAATTTAATAACTTCAGCATTTTTTTGCAATAGGAAATTATTTTTTATTATTAAATTATTATTGCACTGTCCTTTTTGTTAGTTAACTTTGAAATAGGGTATTCAAAGGTGGTATTCTCATGACTTCCATCCACAATATAAATACCCTGATTTTCTGCCTGGGAAGAATATTCAGAAACAAAGAACAGAAACAAAACACACTCAGGTTTTTAGAAATCTCTTACATGGGTAGGATTACTTATAAGAAGGACAGTTCTTCTGATAGGTATATCTCCTAGTTTAAGACAACATTTCACAAAGCAAAATGGTAAATGAGAGCCCATAGAAAAAATTGAAATATTTACTTGAAAAGCCACAAATTAGTATGAACTATATACCTTCTGGGTAAGGCATGTTATTCAGGAACAATTTAATGAGGACAAACCTAGGGTGCTGAGAAACGCCCTTATACAAGTACCTACAAAGCAAATACCTCATATGCCGTCCTAATTTTTCCCTAGCTTTTCCTTATTCCCAAATAATGACCAATAATTGCTCTTGTTTGCCAGTGTTTAAATTGGATTGATTTAATAAGACAGCCAACTGAATCAATTTTTACAAATAATTATATCTTTATTGTCTTATTTCAAGAGCTAACTGCAAACTTACTTTATGCCTTAATTATCTAAACTGCATTGGGAAGAGCTAGCCTGTGCTAAATGTAAATAGACCCAAATATACAGTTAAGGAATTCTGTTAAACAAAGGCCGTTTATTTTGTACATTTGAGGCCATGTCTAGTTAAAAGCTAAGGACCATATCAGCAAAACTAAAGTAATATGGCATTATTTCCTTCCCAAATGGATCTAATTTATAAATATACATGACTTTCTTTATAGTTCCCCAAATTTTTAGACAAAATCTATACCACAAATTCTCTCCAAAATAAAGGACAGCACATGATGATTTATTATACCTCCTCAGGCTACCATGTGTGTGTGTTACACGTTATATGATGTGCTTAGTTTGTGTAAAATATATAAGTTGATTGAGCACAGAATCTGAACGCCTCACATAACCTTATCAATTCCCCACAACTTATATATTTTTAAATAGAGTCTTATTTCCTTAATGTAGGAATTTTAAAGTTAAAAATGCCAAGAGACAAAGTTAAATATTCATTCAAACCATACTTTTTCCATGTTTCCACTCCACCCCAAATGGCATTCATGGAGAACCATTTTGAGAATTGCACAGTGCTAAGTGCTCAGAGGTTTTTAATAATTCCAGGAAAACATGTCTCTAACCTCACTGGTATACAGTCTTAAATTGCCACCTTATGTATTAATTTAGTGTGTTAAATTTGCACAAGAGGGATGCATGATGTAGAATATACAATTTAAAAGTTCCTCATTTACGTACATAAAATCATAAGCAATACCGAACAAAGGGGATTTAATTTCATGCATTTAATTTAAATTGATAGCCAAAAGCTTTATATATTATGAGGCTGTCATTATATCTCTTTTTTATTTTAAAAGATATTCTTCTGGCAATCAACTCCCATATTCTTTAACACTACTTCACCCTTTCCAATAGTGAAGGCTATAAACAAACCTGAAGGATCTATTTGTTGATAAATATAACCCAGCGATACTGTTTCACAAAAAATCCAACATATTTATGCTCTGTTTCCAAGACT
This sequence comes from Puma concolor, assembly GCF_028749965.1. NCBI lineage: Eukaryota > Metazoa > Chordata > Mammalia > Carnivora > Felidae > Puma > Puma concolor. The sequence continues at coordinate 186,445,283 of NC_141674.1, forward strand.
GCTTACTTGAATCTTCTCTGTATTGAGAAGTGAACAGCACATATTATCTCTTAGTGCATAGTAGACGTTTACACAGTAGTTCATCACTACCCATTCATGTTAGACTTTATCTACTTTCCTCTTTAGGTATAGCTGTCATCAACAGGAAGGGGAGGGTGGCAGGGAAAAGGGGAATCAGATTTCCAATGACTTCTAGCCTCTGAAAAGAAAAATATTGATAAGTAAAACAGTCTTTGCCTAAAGTATATATGCAGGAAATTGTTTGATGTCTTTATTCTGTAAGCGGCTTTCTCCCTGCCTTCAGAAAAAGGATGAGGGACAAAAGTTTACTACGTTATATGACATCACAAAGGAAAGAGAAGAGAAGAGAAGAGAAGAGAAGAGAAGAGAAGAGAAGAGAAGAGAAGAGAAGAAGAGAGAGAGAGAGAAATAAAAATTTTGCATATTCATTCATTCCTAGAAACAATAATTTGGAATATATCCTAATTCAATAGCCACATCCTTCCAACACTAAAAAGTAAAAACAAAAAAAAAAATTAAAAAAAAGATATACCATGTAATCAATTCAGTATTATGAAATACCAAAATTCCAAAACCACTCATCTTTATTTATAGAACCTAAATAAACATGTGAAAACATATTATTTCCACCTTTTGCCTTTTAAATAATTTATTTCAAATAAAAGCATTTGGATTGACCTTTATTAAACAGTTTTAATAGAAAATAGATTCTGAGAACTCTCCTATAATCTGAGAAGTTTAAGATCCTAAATCACATTGATTATACTAAGAAGTGATAAAAAGGGAAAATATTTTTTCCAGAATGCATCCTGTAATACCATTATAATATTCATTTTTGTCATTTTAACTGATTACAAGATTCCCATATTGGATTTCTAGTTATGATATTGGGAACTTGGGGAATAGAAAAGTAAAGGTTATGATTATATAGATGCCAGGATTTGAGGTTCCAGGAGACAGCTAAAAATCTACAGGTCAAAGAGGACAAACAGAAAAAAAACAAGAGATTAGTAATTAAACATAGATTTAAAAAATAATTAGAATCTGTAAGGAACACAATCAAGAAGGATAATATCTGAAAAGAAGTTACTGAAAGTTAATAGGCGGCATCAATAGAATAAATAAATAGAAGGCATTATGAGGCCTATGCAACTGAACTAAAATCAAAGGAAAGTTCTAGTCAGCCACAGGGTCATTTTCCATGCTTCCTCATTCCATACTGTGACTCAACCACTTTCAACACCTTAGACAGTGTCTCCATTCCTACCAGCCAGAAGGGGAAAAGAACCTAGAGGATTGTATAAAGTATGTTAAAATGGTACACATTATTTTCACCCACATTCCAATGGCCAGAACTTAGTCACAAGGTCACATGCAAGTGTAAGAGAACACAGGAAATGCTGTTCTAGTTCTATGTCCAAAAGGAAGAGAATATAGTTTTGGTAAATGCAGAACAGCTTCTTCCATAGGGCTATCTTAAAAAGCACTAAGCCAGTGCCACCTCTCCCCTATTCATTACCAAACAGTCTGAGTGTTTTTACTCTAAGACATGATTCAGTAAATACCCTCTAAATATAAAACCATTTGTCAGGCCCAAATGACATAAGAGCAGATGGGGGTAAATCCAGGAGGTACTAATGGGAAAAAACAAAGCAGAAAACTAGGTTTACTCATAAGAGAAATCTTCTCAATGGAGTAGAGCTCATCCTATGAACAGGCAAGAAGGGAGGACAATGGATAGCTTAGTGCCTGCTTTTCCCTCCTAAAATTTAAACCTGCCTATTGACATATGCTTCTCATTTATATAACTTCAGAAAAACACTTATTGATTTTATTTATATATAATATACATAGTAATAAATAACATAACACATACATATAAATGTAAGTAAGTATAGTTGATCCTTGAACAGTCAGACGTTAGGGGCACGGACCGCTGTGCAGTCAAATATTTGTGTATAACTTTTGACTCCCCCAAAACTGAACTACTAATAGCCTGTTGATCGGAAACCTTACTGATAAATGGTCAATTCATAGATTTTGCATGTTACATGTATTATATACTGTATTATAATAAAATCAGCTAAAGAAATTTAAGAAAATCATAAGAGAAATATATTTATAGTACTGTACTGTAAAAAACTGTATATAAGCGGACCCACATGGTTCAAACACGTGCTGTTCAAGGGTCAACTGTAGATATGACTTGGGGAGGATGCGTCATATCTGAATCCTCCAAATCCCCCAGATCTTTGGAGAGCTCCCTTCTTGTAAGTCTAGGTGGCAGTTAAAATTTGAAGACGAAAATGCCTTAAACTCTATTTTCTAAACGCTTTGTATGTATGAAGTAGTTGCAGCATGACCCAATTCCCAGGAACCAGGCCAATGGTGAAAATAGCAGTATCTAGCATGCTGTGACAGAAGTGTTCTAAGTGGACAAGTTCTGCTGAGCGATCATGATCCTATGTTTGTCCTGAATATGATGTCTCTGATGCCAATTCTCCTGTCTTCCTAGTGTTTATATGAGTCCTTTAGTACCTCTTTAATAAATTCCATTTTATATACATCAGCCAGAGTAAATTTCTGTCTTATATCTAACAACATTAATACAGAAACTGTTTACAGATGTAGTTGCAAATACAAACACTCCGATATTATCTGGGGTGGGAAGGACAATATCTGGTTGGTACATGGAAATCTAGTATGGTTATCTAGCCAAATTGGGATAGATGACAGTGAAAAATAGCTAGTATTAAGAGATGGGACACTAAAATAGATGGCAAAAAATGGTAAAATATGTATTAAATTATTATCTGTGCAAATTTTGGGTAGGAACAAGGCCCACACCATAGAATAGCATATATATATAGCCTAAAGAATCCAATGACTGTAGAATAGGGTGGTTGCTAATGGTACTGGATAGCATAACATATAAGGTGATAATCATAAAGTTTTAAATTATCAGCTTAAAACACAGACTAAAACTAGGGGCTGTGTGTTAAAAGAATCACTTACCTGTTGTAGCTGAAAGTTGAAATAGATGAAAATCAGACATAAAAATTTGGTCAAAGAGACTGCTGAATTAAAAGGTCATTTCAATGCAAAATCTTAACCAATCTCTTATATGAAATTAAGGACATCAATCAAGGAAAAATAGGAGATTAAAAATTTTAATGAGAATATATTGGAGAGTTCAGAAGAATGAGAGTAACCTTACATGCCCAATCTCACTATGCCTACTTTGTCAGATAAAGCAGCTCCTTGTCCCCTATCTATGAAGGTTCTTTCTGCCTTCTTGAAGACCCTATATTAACTTTGGTGTGGGAGAGCTGTTTTGCAAGGGAATGCCATTTTTGTTCATTGCTAACTCCACTATTCCTAATGTCTCGAAATCTTTAACTAGAGTCAGGGCCAGTTATACCCATTGGCCAAATACTAAGTGAGACCTGGAAGAATAAAGGCTCACACAGCAAACTAATTTCAAGATTTTGCTAAATTATATCAATAATATAATGAATTTGGGGGTTATACTAAGGAGAAAATAATAATTTGAGACTGGGCTAAGGTTATCAATATATATTAAATATTAATATCAGGATGCCCAGGTGGCTCAGTTGGTTAAGCATCCTACTCTTGATTTCAGCTCAGATCATGACCTCACAGTTTGTGAGATCAAGCCCCACATCAGGATCTGCACTGTCAGCTTGGGATTCTCTCTTTCTCCCTTTCTCTCTGCCCCTCCCCCACATGCACACACACTCTCTCTCTCAAATTAAATAAAATATTAAGAAATAAATTCAAATATGAATATCAATGCATATTTATATCTATATAAATATACAGAGACAAATGTATAACTAAATTAAAAGATTCTGATTTCAGTGTGCTAGCTGAAGTAGCTGGGAGTGAATGCAATTGTTTGCTTGTTTGGTTGACTGAAATTTGGACTCCGTCGTGGCCCACACTAAATGAAGTTGAAATGGCAGATAGTTCTTTATATAATATAAAGAAAGCAATCTAAACATATAGAAAATAGAAATTTGGGAGTTTACTTATCACATGTTGTCCTCTTATGCATATCCCCTAACCAAGTTCCCCAAGGGCCCATTAAGGGTTTCAGAAAGCCATTAATTAAGGGAGTGCTGATATCTCTATAATGACTCTAATGACTTTAGTGGATGTATTCTGGCTGCCAGGGAAAGAAGATGCAGTAAAAATGGGTTCCATGATTTGAGTGATATGCCAAACTCCCAGTTTGGCAAAGGTGAATTTAGTAGTACTTAATTGCTTAACGCAAAATGGACATGATTGCTGTCTATCAGATAGCAGACAACAAGGACAGTGTGGTAACCAAAACAGTAAGAAACTCCAGGATCTGAACCAGTAGGTAGCTGATTATGGAGTAACAAAGTCTAAAAGAAATGGGCAACCCGCTAATGACTTATTTGATGTGTACAACCAAATAAACTTTAGTTCTAGGGGATAGGTGACTTTGGCTACCACATACAAAGTCACACATAATCTCTATCCCAATTCCCATATTTGAGGGAGTTCGTAAGCCCAGAGACCCTTAAATAAAGAAGTAAGTAACTCTTCAGGAAATATCTCCTTACTTTCTCCAAAAAGATCTGTAGGAGTTTACAAGGATAACTATACTTGTAAAAGGTAAATATCTAAATATTTGGGAATTATTAAGTACTAGCTATGAGCCAACAATAAATCTTGAGGTTAAAAAATGCAAAACATCCATGGATCAGAGGGAAGCTCATGGGGTTAGTTGTAAAAAAGTCCCATTTCAAAATATGAACAGGCATGCTGGGATCCCAAACCCGTATTATGGTTATTTCACCTGATCCTAAGTTTCAAGTTGTAACGTAAGTCCTCAACAACTAGAAGAAATCCCCAAGCGGACCCATGTGATCCACTATGGTTCCATGGATCCATAAAGTAATCTGATCCATGATAGAAAGATAGGACTTTAAAAATTTAGTAGAAATCCCTGGAACTTCTTCTGTCTACCAGAATGGTAAATCACACACACACATATACTGCACCCGTAGGAAATCACAAAGAAAAGTGCCATCATCAAAGACAAATGATAGAAGGTAAGTTATTCTTATCACATACCCATTTAATTCTCCAGTTTTACAAGTGCAGAATAGAGACGGATTGGGGGAATACTGGCACATCATATAAAATATAATCAGATTAGGATTTCAATAAACTGTTCCAGGTATGGTTCCATCAATTATTCTAGATTTGACTCCTTTTGATATGGCAAGTGGCCTCCTTTCCTCATCAAATAAGCAGACAAAACCAAAGGCAATTTACTTTTTCTTGGTAAGATAGTAGTATACTTGCCTCAGAATTGCATCTCCCCTCTCCCCTCCATCACAATTTAAACTGTAGATACAACTTGTAGATATTCTCATGATCCTATCAGCAATCAGTTTCACTACATGAATGACATCATGCTATAGAACCTTAAGAATGCTGGGTAATACTTTCTTTAGTTGCCTTGGTAAGACCTATGAGAGTTAGAAGATAGTAGGTCATGTGGCCTTTGGATTCATGAGGCACTAACTTGGACCAGTCCACTGACAGAAAATCATTTGAGGGTGGTTTGATGTTTTTTCTGTCAAAAGCATACTGCTGGGGCATTAATCCCTATTTGGGCTGGCTCTTAAAGGACAGCAGAGAAAGAAAAGTCTCAAAATGAACAGTATTTTAAACAACACATGTCCACTTTGCCTTCAGGGAAAATTTGTCTCTGGTTAGGATCTGCATCATCTCATTGGCAGTGGCTAATCACTGTCAAACGATTAGAGGCCTAAAATTAATAATATTGGAAGATTGATAAAAATGAGGATTGAGAAAGAAACATATGAACATTTTAGAACCAGCTCAAGTCATGAGATATTTTTATACCATGCAAATATTCACTAAAAGGCTCAGTCACTACAAAAGCAAGTTAGTTAATAATCACATGAAACAGATAACCTGCCAGTCAGCCTTCTTCCTTAGCTACTCTAGTCACTTTAGTCACTCTAGTCACTCAATGAGATTATAAATAAAGCAGCCATACTGAAAGTTTTGGAAGCTATGCATAGGCTCAACAACATGGATATCTTCTCCATACAACAGAAATAGCTAATCCCAAAAATCACAATATTTTCACAATAAATTTGCAATTCTTAAATGTATTAGTTTCCTGTTGCTTCATTGATAAGTTAATATAAACTCTGTGTCTTAAAATGCAAATTTATTATTTTACTATTCTGAACATAAGAAGTCTAAATGGATTTTACATGGTTGAAGTCAAGAAATTAGCAGAGCTGTGTTCCCTCTGGAGGCTCTAGTGGAGAATCTGTTAGCTTTTCCAAGCCCCATTCCTTATCTCGTGGCTCCAAATCACGCCAATATCAGCTTCTATCTTCACATCTCTATCTCTGACACATTCTCCTGACTCTGTTTCATAAGGATCCTTGGAGGTACATTGGACCTATCTATCCTCACAACTCAGGATGATCTCCCCAACTCAAAACCCTTAATTTAATCACATCTCCAAAGTCCTGTATGTCATGTCAATTAACATATATGCAGTGTCCAAAAATTAGGATGTGGACATCTTTGGGAAGGGAGGACATTATTTAGCTTACCACAATAAACAATAAAAAAATAGCCTCACATGTAAAATATATAAAGAACCCCTACAAATGAATATGCCATATTTCTAGGCAACACAATCAATTAATTTTAAATTAATTATAAGTTCAATAAAGTCCCTGGTAAAAAAAAAATCAAAAACAATAACACCAAGAACAAACAAAACAAAACAAACAAAACAAAACAGTCTGAATATAAATTATCTGCAAGAAAAATGGACAAGTGATTTTTGAAAAAGGACAATGCGTGATACTTGTCCTAATAATCATTAAAGCAGTGCAATACAGATCCCAAAATAGAGACAAAAATAAACAAAACCAAATGGAGTCCAGAAATAAACTCATGTTGACATGAGTACTAAATATGTAGTAGAGATGACACTTGAAATTATCAGAGTAACAAAAACCATATGATTATATATTTTGACTAGTCTTTTCGAATAAAATAAAATAGACTCCTAGCTTATATGCAAAGGTAAATTCAGGATGATTTAAGGAGAAAATTATTTTTTTAACCAAAAAGTATTGAATTATAATAAAAATACCTATTATGGAGCACTAGGCAATGTGATAAGCACTTTGTTTAGAGAACGTTGACTAAGTCATATACAATCCTCTGAGAAAGATTATGATCTTCATTTCATGATGAGGACACTGACACATGTAGAGGTGTCTTGCTCAAGGTCACACAGCAAGAAAAAGATATAGCTAGGATTTGATCCCAGGCATCATGACACCAAATTCCAACCTCTCAACCACTATTCAGCTAATATTCAAGAGAAGAATGCATTCTTAAGGAATAAACAAATTCCAAAGCCGTTACAAAAAAATAATGCTAAATTTTATAAAATACCTGTTAATGCATTTTTACACTTCAAAAGACAATGTAAACAAAGTTAATAAAAAAGGCAACACAACAGTAAAAAGTGTTTGCTAACTGATAAAGGCTTAAAATACAAAATGTATATAAAGCTCCTTATAATCATTAAGAAAATAAAGAGAAAGAGGGGGAAAAGTAGTAAAGAATATGAACAGGCAATTTAGAAGGAAGAATCACAAATAACACATATGAGAAAATAGTACACCTCGTTGGTGTAACATCAGATAATCAAAGAAATGCAAATTAAAACATTTTTTTACCCCCATTGGGTTGGAAAAAGTTAAACAATGGTTAATACCCAGTGTCATGCAGGTATGGAGAAACACACACTTTGATGGGAATGTAATTTGGTACCAACCTTTAGAGTGTAATTTGGAAATTTCTATCAGAATATACACAAAGAACATACATACATAGATTTAAGAGTATACATATATACACCCTTTGATTAAAAATTTGTTTAGTTATCCATTTTATAGAAATACTACTAAATTCACCAAGTATTTACAAGGATGTTCACTGCAAAATTACATTTAGAAATCACCTAGTATCAGAAAGAAAGAAATGGCCATGAAACACCAGTACTATGGAATCCTCTGCAAAAGTTTAAAATGAAACGGGACACCTGAGTGCTAACGTCAGACTTCGGCTCACAGTTCATGGGCTGGAGCCCTGAGTAGGGCTCTGGTGCTGAGCCTGGAGCCTGCTTCAGATTCTGTGTCTCCCACTCTTTCTGCCCCTTCCCTGCTCGTGCTTTCTCTCTCTCAAAAATAAAACGTTAAAAAATTTTTAAGTTTAAAATGAGATAATCTGTAGGTAATAATATAAAAATATAACTAAGACACATATTGTTGTCATAAAGGAAGTTGCAGAATCATACATTATGAACCTATACATTATGAGCCTCTTTAAAAAATATATGATGTCCATGTAGTGCACAGAACACACACATAAATGGTTTTAAAAAGGGTTAACAAGGATACACAGCAAAGTATTTAAAATGGTTATCTCCAGGAAAGGGGAGTTATATTGGAAAATATATGGTAACTGAAGGGGAACTTTTCACATTTTTAATGTTAACAACAAGAACAAAAATGTATTCAGGTATTGTATGAGTATTTTAAAGAAAAAATAACTAAATTTAAGTGAATCCTGTGATTGAGAGCTTTTGATCAGTAGTACCAGTTGCTCAGGAAAACCCAGGTCACTGGATGTCTCTCATTTTTGTTGGTTTAATTTTTTTTTAATGTGTATTTATTTTTGAGAGACAGAGAGAGAGAGAGAGCAAGTGAGGGAGGGGCAGAGACAGAGAGAGACACACAGAATCCAAAGCAGGCTCCAGGCTCCAAGCAGTCAGCATAGAGCCTGACGCAAGGCTCGAACTCACGAACCGTGAGATCATGACCCGAGCCAAAGTCAGACACTTAACTGACTGAGCCATGCAGGCACCCCTCTCATTTTTGCTGTTCTGATTTGTTTTCAGCTTTAATGAGATATAATTGACATAGTGTACAAATTTAAAGGTGGATAACATATTGATTTGATACACTTCTATAGTGCAAAATGATTACCACCATAACATTAGCTGATACCTGCATCACATCACATAATTACCATTTCTTTTTTTCTGTGGTGAGAATATTTAAAATCTACTCTTATCAATTTTCAAGCATGTAATACAGAAAACTATAATCAACGTTTATTTATTTTTTATTTTTGGGACAGAGAGAGACAGAGCATGAACGGGGGAGGGGCAGAGAGAGAGGGAGACACAGAATCGGAAACAGGCTCCAGGCTCTGAGCCATCAGCCCAGAGCCTGACGCGGGGCTCGAACTCACGGACCGCGAGATCGTGACCTGGCTGAAGTCGGACGCTTAACCGACTGCGCCACCCAGGCGCCCCCAGAAAACTATAATCAATATGCTGTACATTATATCCTTTGAACCTATTCATGTTATGCCGATGCTCTTCAACCAACATCTCTCCTTTACCCCGACCCCTGGTAATGACCATTCTAGTCTGATTCTAGGAGCTTAACATCTTTAGTTTCCATGTATAAGTGCTATCACACAGTATTTATCTTCCTTTTTCTGACTGATTTCAATTTGTATAATACCCCCAAGCCCAACCATGTTGCCATGCTGTTGCAAACAATAGCCTTTCTCAGGACTGAAAAATATCATGATACACACACACACACACACACACACACACACACACACACAATACATATATGTGGACATAAACCTTCCTTATCCATTCATCAACTGACATTTAGATTGTTTTCATATCTTAGCTATTATTATTAATGCTGCAATGAACATGGGAATGCAAAGTGCAGATATCACTTCAAGATCCAGTTTTTATTTTCTTTGGACATACCCAGAAACAGGATTGCTGGGTCATATGCTAGTTCTATTCTTTGTATTATTGTTACAAAGTATAGTTGACATATAACTTGTTTTATTTTTAACTTAAGGAAACTCCATACTGTCTTGAATAATAGCTGCACCAATTTATATTCCCACCAACAGTTCTCTGCACATCCTCACCAACACTAGTTATTTCCTGTCTTTTTGATAAGATAGCAATATACTTAACCAATTTGCCGCAGAATTACATCTACCCTCTCCCCTCCATCACAATTTAAGCTGTAGCTACAATTTATATTCTCATAATCCTATCAGCTATCAGTTTCACTACGTGAATAACATCATGCTACAGAACGTTAAAAGTGCAGGGTAATACTTTCATTAGTTGCCTTGGGAAGACCTATGAGAGTTAGATGGTAGTAGACCATGTAGCCTGTGGATTCAACTTGGACCAGGCCACTGACAGAAAACCATGTGAGAGTGGTTCGATGGTTTCTCTGCCAAAAGCAAACTGCTGGAGTATTAATCCCTATTTGGGATAATAGCCATTCTAACAGGTATGAGAATATATCTCATTGTGGTTATAATTTGCATTTCCCTGAACATATCTTCTTTGGAAAAATGTCTATTTAGATCCTCTGCCCACTTATCAATTAGACTGTTTGGTTTTTTGCTCTTGAGTAGTGTGAGTTCTTCACATATTTTGGATAGTAACTCTTTATCTGAAATGTGACTTGCAAATGTTTTCTCCCATTCAAGGGGTTGCCTTTAAATTTTGTTATTTCCTCTACCTCGCAGAAGCTTCTTAGTTTAATGCAGTCCCACTTTTTTTAATTTTTTTTTTGATGTTAAACCCAAAAGAAGATTTCCAAGACTTCTGTCATGGAGCTTACCCCCTACATTTTCTTCTGAGAGTTTTATGGTTCTAGGTCTTCTCGTCAAGTCTTTAAACCATGTTGAACTGATTTGTGTGTATGGTGTAAGACAGTGCAGGTTTCATCCTTTTGCAAGTGGCTGTCCAGTTTCCCTAACACCATTTACTGAACAGACTGCCTTTCCTTACTGCATATTCTTGACTCCTTCTTTGTAAACTGACTGAACATAAATGTATGGGCTTATTTCTAGGCTCTCTATTCTGTTCCATTGGTTTACGTTTGCATTAATGCCGATACCATACTGTACTGTTGTGTTTACCACAGCTTTGTAGTATAGTTTTAAATCATAAAGTGCATTCCTCTAGATTTGTTCTTCCTTCTCAAGATTTATTTGGCTATGTGGATTCTTTCATGGATCCGTGAAAATTTAGGGTTTTTTTTTTTTTCTGTTTCTGTGAAAAATACCATTGGAATTTTGACAGGGATTGCATTGAACCTGTAGATTGCTTACATAGAATGGATATGTTAACTATTAATTATTGCAATTCCATTAGCATGGAATATTTTTCATGTATTTGTATCTTCTTTCTTTCAACAGTGTTGAACAGTATTCAGTGTACGGATCTTTCTCCTCCTTGGCTAAATTTATCCCTAAGTATTTTTCTTAATACTATTTTAAATGAGATTAATTTCTTAATTTGTCTTTATGATAATTCACTGTTACATAGAGATGCAACTGTTTTTTGGGGGGTTTTTTTTGCATTTTTATTTCTGCAACTTTACGGAGCTTATGATTTCTAAAGTTTTTTGGTGCAATCTAGGAGTTTTATAGGACATAACATCATGGCATTCATAAATGAAGACAATTTTCCTTCTTTACTTCTGATTTGGATATCTTTCTTTTTCTTACCTAATTGCTCAGGCTAGGATTTTCAGCACTCTCAAATAAAAGCAGCAAGAGTGAGCATCCTTATCCTGTCCTTGGTCTTACAGGGAAAGCTTTCAGCATTTCACCACTGATTATGTTATTAGCTGTGGACTTATCACAAATGGCTTTTATTATGTTGGGGTGTATTCCCTCTATACTCAGTTTATTAAGGGTTTTTATCATGAAAGGATGCTTAATGTTGTCAAATGCTTTTTCTGCATGTATTGAGATGGTCATATGATTTTCATCCTTCATTTATTAACGTGGTGTAACACACTGATTGATTTGCAGATACTAAACCATTCTTGTATTCCTGGAATAAATCCCATACCTGATCATGGTATATGATGTTTTTTTTTTTAATGTATGTCTGAAATTGATTTGCTGGTATTTTGTTGACAGTTTTAGCATCCATGTTCACTGGGGATATTAGCCTAATTTTCTTTTCTTATGATGTCCTTGTCTGCTTTTGGAATTAGGCTAATGCTAGCCTTGTAAAATGAATTTGGAAGCATTCTCTTATTTATTTATTTATGTATTTATTTATTTATTTGGAAGAGATTCAGAAGTACTGGTGTTAAATCTTCTTTAAATGTTTGGTAGAATTCACCCATGTTCACTGGGGATATTAGCCTAATTTTCTTTTCTTGTGATGTCCTTGTCTGCTTTTGGTATTAGGCTAATGCTAGCCTTGTAAAATGAATTTGGAATCATTCTCTTATCTATTCATTCATTCATTTGGAAGAGTTTCAGAAATATTGGTGTTAAATCTTCTTTACATGTTTGGTAGAATTCACCCATGAAGCCAACTGTCCTGAACTTCTGTTGGGAGGTTCTTGATTACTGATTTCAGTCTCCTTACTAATAATCAGTCTGTTCAGATTTTCTATTTCTTCATGATTCAGTCTTGGTAGGTTGTATGTTTCAAGAAATTTATCCATTTTTTCCCAGAATATCCAATTTGTTGATATATAATTGTCCATAGTAGTCTCTTAAGATCCTCTATATTTTTGTGGTAATCAGTTGTAATATCTCCTCTTTCATTTCTGATTTTGAGTCCTCTCCTTTTTCTTGGTGAGTCTAGTTAAAGATCTGTTTTGTTTCTTTCAAAAAATATCAGCTTAGTTTCATTGTTATTTTCTCTTGTCTTTTAAGATTCTATTTCCTTTTTTTTTTTTTTTTTTTTTGCTCTGATCTTTGTTACATCCTTCCTTATACTAACTTTGGGCTAAAATTTTATTCTTATTCTAGTTCCTTAACCCATAAAATTAGGTTATTTGAAATTTTTCTTGCTCCTAGAGGTAAGCATTTATCACTATGAACTTCCCTCTTAGAATTGCTTTTGCTACATCACAAAAGCTTTGGTATGTTGTACTGCCATTTTCATTTGTCTCAAGGTATTTAATTTTCCTTTTAATTTCTACTTTGATGCACTGGTTGTTCATTAACATGACTTTTAATCTCCACATATTCATGAATTTTCCAGTTTTTTTTTCTTGTAATTGATTTCCATTTTCACACCATTGTGTTTGGAAAAGATGTTTGATATTATTTCAATCTTTTTAAATTTCTTAAGACTGATTTGTGTTCCAACATATGATCTATCCTGGAGAATATTCCATGTGTGCTTGAGAAGAACGTGTATTCTGCTGCTGTGGGATAAAAAGTTCTATAAATGTCTGTTAAGTCAATCTGGTCTGACACATAATTTAAGTCCAATGTTTCCTTATTAATATTCTGCCTGGATGATCTATCCACTGTTGAAAGTAGGGTACTGAAGTCCCCTAATATTGGATTTCTGTCTATTTCTCCCTTGAGTTCTGTTAATTTTGGTTTATAGATTTAGGTGCTCTTATGCTGAATGCATTAATATTTACAAATGTTATATGCCCTTTACCCTTTTATTATTATATATTTACCTTCTTTGTCTCTTGTTACAATCTTTGCCTTAAAGTCTGTTTTGTCTGATGTAAATATAACTACCTCTGCTTTCTTTTGGCTTCCATTTGCATGGCAACTCCTTTTCCATCCCTTCACTTTCAGTCTCCATATGTCCTTAAAGCTAAAATGAATCTCATATAAGTAGCATATAATTGGGGCTTGATTTTTTTTTAATCTGTTTGGCCACTCTATGCCTTTTGGAGAATGGCCCATTTACATTTAAAGTAATTATTGATAGGTATGGACTTCTTGCCATTTTCTTAAATGTTTTCCAGTTGTTTTTAATTCTTGTGTTGTTCCTTTCTTCCTCTCTTGTTCTCTTCCTTTGTGATTTCATGATATTCTGTAGTATGATTAGATTTCTCTTTATCTTTTGAGTATTTACTACAGGCTTTTGTTTTGTGGTTACCGTGGGTCTTACATAAGGATATATTTTAAAAAATCTATTTTAAGCTGGTAACAACTTCCAACATACACAAAAGCTCTAAATTTATACACTATCCTCCTCTCCCATTTATGTGTTTGATGTCACAATTTACTTCTTTTTGCATTGTGTATACACTAACAAATTATTGTAGTTACTTCCACTATTTTTGTCTCTTAAACTTTATACTTGAGTTGTAAGTAATTTACTATTTACCCTTATGTTTTATACTTTGATACATTTTCCTGTTATTAATATCTTATTGTTTTATCTTGAAGAATTCCTTTTAACATTTCTTGTAAAGCCAGTCTAGTGGTGATAAATCCTTCAGATTTTGCTTACCTGGAAAACTCTTTATCTCTCCTTCAATTCTTAAGGATAACTTTGCCAGGTAGAGTATTATTGGTTGGCAGGTTTTTTCCTGTCAGCATTTGAATATATCATGCCACTAACTTCTGACCTGCAAAGTTTCTGCTAAAAAATCTGCGTATTGTCTTATGTGGGTTGCCTTGTAAGAAACACCTTGTTTTTCTTGTTTCTTTTAAAGACTCTCTTCTTGTCTTTAATTTTGACAGTTTAACTATAGTATGTCTCAGCATGAATCTCTTTGGATTCTTCTTATTTTGCACTTTCTGGGCTTCTTGCATCTGGATGTCTGTTTCTTTACTCAGATTCAAGAAATTTTCAATCATTATTTTTTTTAATTTTTTTTTTTAACGTTTATTTATTTTTGAGACAGAGAGAGACAGAACATGAACGGGGGAGGGGCAGAGAGAGAGGGAGACACAGAATCTGAAACAGGCTCCAGGCTCTGAGCAGTCAGCACAGAGCCTGACGCGGGGCTCGAACCCACGGACCACGAGATCGTGACCTGAGCCGAAGTCGGCCGCTTAACCGACTGAGCCACCCAGGCGCCCCACAACCATTATTTTTTAAATAAGTTTTCTGTTCCTTTCTTTCACTCTCTCCTCCTAAGATGCCTATAATGTGTATATTAGTTGGCTTTCTGGTGTCCCATGAATCCCTTAAGTTATCTTTGCTCTTTTTTTTTTTGCTTCTCTGATTGAATTCCACTGCCCTGTCTTCAAGTTTCTTGATCCTTCCTTTTACTTCAGCTAGTCTACTGTTGAACCCTTATATTGAATTTTTCAGGTACTGTGATTTATGTTTCTTCAGCTCTGTGATTTATGTTTGGTACTTTTATATATTTTCTATTGCTTTGTTGAAATCCTCACTCCGTTCATACATTGCTCTCCTGATCTTGGTGAGCACCTTTATAAGCATTATTTTCAACTTTCTATCAAATAAATCACCTAACTCCATTTCATTAATATCTGCATGTTTTTTTTTTTTTAATCATGTTCTTTTGTTTGGAATATATTCCTGTTTCTTCATTTTCTTGACTGTGTGGTTTTCCATGCATTGGATAAAACAGCCACCTCTCCCAAACTTGACAGAGAGGTCTTGTGTAGGAGACAAAATGTATTAATCAGCCTAGCCCAAACTCCTAGTTGTCTCTCAAATTTCTGTAATTATCTAAGTGCCTTCTTTGTTCTTGGTGACACCCAGTAGTTGAGGGTATGCAAATACCCATCAGTATTCCATAATGGAAGATCAGAGTTGGTACCTAGATGCAAGTTAAATGGAAACTGGACATAGCAGCTGGAAAAGTATGTAGCTGGGCCACTTCCAGCAAAAAAATTGGGAGGTGGGCATTTTTGTCTGTTGGTCTGCACTTGGCCTAGGTGTACAGTTGTGGGGGTTGGAGGTGGGGTACTTCTATGACCATTAAGATCGCTTCTTTGTTTGCAGTCTTGTGGGATTCATGAATGCAAGCTCTGTCAGCTATCAGTGCCATGCAATCCAGGGGCCTGTCCCTTGACTAGCAGCCACACAAGCTGGTGCATCAGGTATGTGTACAAACATCTTCCAGGTAGATACTAGTGACTTGGAGAAGGATAGAGGAAGGCAGGGAAGGTGTCCACAGGCTTCCCTGGTGTTTGGGGAGAATCTCAGTCAGCCTGTAGATACATGCTAAATTAAAAGCCTGACCGTGAGGCAACAACTTTTCAAGTATGCAAATAGACTCTTTTCAGTAGAAGACTGATAAGTGGGTGTTTTTTGGTTTTGTTTTTTGTTTTTTGCCAGCTCATTCTATGCTGAGCCCTGGGAGGATGGCTGGTTAAAAACTGTTTCTTTGTTGGCTACAGTCCTGTGGGACTTGTGAATTCAAGACCTATTGGACACCAGAGCCAGGTGATCTGGAGACCTCTCCCTTAGGCAGCAGCCACTAAAGCTTAGGTACAGACGTGTATAAGCTTTTAGCAGGTGATTTGGAGTAGATTAGAAGGAGAAGGCATTAGAGGCATCTGTCAGCTTCCCCAGCGTCCAGGGAGGATGGCAATCAGCTACTAGATCTGTACTAAATTAGAATCCTGACCCTCAGGCAGCAGCTTTTAATGTAAATGGATCCTTTTCAGGGAAAGACTGGGAGGTGAGCATTTTTTGCCTGTTCTCTCCACACTGAGCCCTAGGGAGATAGCCATTGTGAGCTCTGTACAGCTCATTAAAAACTGTTTTATTGTTTGCTATAGTCTTGTGGCTCTCATGGACACAAGCCCTGCTGACTTTCAGAGCTATGTGTTTGGGGAGTCCACCTTTCAAGTGGAAGTATTAAAAGTGGGGCACTAGATGAGGGTCCAAACCTTTCATTCCTCAGGAAGAAGCTGGAAGTTAGGAGTTCCCTCCTGACTGCATGGTGCTATGCTGTGGGTAGGGAAAGACAGAGTGTGTCTCAGACTTTCCAACCCATTCTGATGTGGGAACTCTCTCGTTTGACTAACATGTAGGAGTTGCTCAGCCAGTTTCTGGATTTCCTTCTGAGAGAATTGCCCTGGCTGTCTCTTATACTGGATTCCAGTTAATGAAAATAACAGGCCCAGGCCCTCTGAAAATAACAAAGCTTCTTCCATGTACCCCCAAACAATTCCCAGCTGAAAATTACAACACTGTGATTTAACATTCTCACTCACAACTCAAGTGATTCTTCTCTAAACTGACCTTGCAGACTTACAATAAAAGTGCAACAATATATTTTGGAGATAATTCTTTTAATTCAGTTTTCCCAAGAGCAGTACATTGACTTTAGCTTTCTCTTGCCCCCTCAGTAAAGCCTGCTCTTGGGAAAGTACCCTCTCTCTTCTAAGAAAAACTGAATTTCAACAGTTGCTTTCAATCTTAATCATTAATAACCACTAGAATTGTTTCTGGATTAAAGAATTCCAAATAACACCCAGAAAATGGATCTATGGAACAAATGTATAAATTCTGCTTTAAATCTCTGCTGTTGATTGTATTAGGAGAAGAGGAAAGGGATGAACTTCAAGTACAAAATTGCCCTTTTAGACAATAAAGGGCTTTCCTGACATTAGTTCCATATGCTTCTTTTCTTCTTTCCTATAACTAGAAATCAGTAGTTACACAAGCATTGGAATCTACATCTATTTCTAGAAACCACCTTTTCATGGCTATTTTTTAAACACAGAAATAAAAGTATGCAGCTTTCACAGTGTTAACCAGTGGGCTCCAGCCTCCACTATCTTCACTATATTCAGAAGTTCACTTTGCCCATTTAGAAAAATAATGCTTACTTTTTTCTGTTACAAAATGCATATCCCCATACTATTAACCATACTCACCATTTTTCTGATTTAAAATAACTCTTCTACTTTAGATAAGCCTCATTAAGTCACACACTGATAATTCAGAATTTCCAGTAACTTAGGTATTTTATATACTCCTCTGTTACATTCAAATGGATTAAGAGTCAGTGAAAATAGGTAGAGAAAAGTAGCTAGCTTTATGTCTTAGAAACTCTTTTACCTTGAGCAAACCCCATTTCCTAGATTGTAAAGGGAAATATAAGGCTTCCATATCAACAATTAAAATTCTAAATAAATGTAACTCATGTTTCCTATTATGTTCCAGCAGGGAAAGGGAAGTGGAAGGATGGGACACTCTGGAGAGTCCCACAGAATCAAGAAAAAATAATTATCTTTCCTCTGAGCCCATAAGTGAAAAATCTGTATCCCAGAAACCCCCAAATTTCTCCTTTTCTTATCTCTACAATTTCAGAGACAGTTAAGATCAGAGCCTGGAATGAGCTACAGTATTAGAGCACTCGCTTCTTTCTTGGGCAATTACTCAGCCTCTTTAAGATTTAAGTATGTTATCTGCCAAAAGGAAATAATAATTGCTTTCAGAATTAAAATAGTACAAGCACAGCACCCAGTATACACATTCTCTGAGTTTCTCTGCTCTGTTCTCCCACCCATCCTCAAGCTCTGCTCTCTGTTACACTGCTACCACTCTTCTCAGTTGCAGCTACTGCTCAAAAGGCTTCTTTAGGATCCACATAGCAGGAGAGTCTTAACTGCTGCTATTATTTTGCTACTAAGTAGATCCGGAATGTAAAGCCAATGCAAGAGGGTTTAGGCCCAGGAGGAAAGTCCAAATATAGGTTTCCTGGAAGTTGCAGAAACTTCTTGCATCTCATTGGTGCCAGTTTGGGTCAGTGCCTATATTTCTAATCAATTGCTGTGGCCAGGGGAAATTATTGATTGGCTTGGGTCCAAATCACACATTCTACGCGGAGAAATTGGAGATGCTCTACCAAACCATATGGACAAAATAAGAGAAGGAGTAGATCCCCAAATGACTGTTGCCAGAGGTAAGATGAATGGATGCAAAGAAAATACATCCTCTTATATATCTCCCTATAGTCTCTTCTCTTTAGTGGCTATGTAATGCTTTTGCTTGAAGTCTTCCAAAAATTCTGTACTACAAGTATTTACATATATGATCCAAAGTGTCTATTGCCTGGATAGTGTAGTCTTTTAGTCTTTGGGGAACTCACTGCTTTCATAATTAAATTAAAAGGATTAAGTCCTCATCCTAGGTCCTGGAGGAAGTCCAGAACTTTCCCAGAATACTTCACATATATTCATGGTTAGATAGAGTCTCCACATCACCTCCCACTTACCTTACCTTCTCATTTCCTGCAGCTGCTATCTCCTGTCTATACCACTTGGCCCCTCCTCTTTTACTCCTCAAAATAGGATATAAATGAGGATTATAAAATAGAATGTGTAAATATTATTAAAATTTTAGGTAAAATAGAAAAGGATCATGGAAAAGGTGGATCAGGGAAAAATTTTAAACTGAATTTGATAACTACTGTTCTTAGAATTTCCTTAACCACAGCCCAAAGTTTAATTTTAGTGACTATCTTTCTTTTCCCCTCAAACGCTGATCTTCTACCAGGCTGCTACCTCCTCTCTCTCTACTCCACATTTTAGCACTCACAAAATCCTACCTCCCCAACCCATCAGGGAAAAATTTAAATATTTTCTTCCATTCTATACAGAGCAATTTAGCTCCATATCCCCATTCAATGGAGTGTGTCTTTCATTAATTTGATGCTATAAATCTGTATAGAGTAATGGCAAAATTTTCAATATCTGATTTCCTTATGCTGAATTTACTTCTATAGGTTTAACATTGAAACAAAGGCTTAGGAAACAAAGATATACTAAAACACATTTTATTGTCTTTTTTGTAACTTCAAATTTTTTTTTTTTTTTTTCAACGTTTATTTATTTTTGGGACAGAGAGAGACAGAGCATGAATGGGGGAGGGGCAGAGAGAGAGGGAGACACAGAATCGGAAACAGGCTCCAGGCTCCGAGCCATTAGCCCAGAGCCCGACGCGGGGCTCGAACTCACGGACCGCGAGATCGTGACCTGGCTGAAGTCGGACGCTTAACCGACTGCGCCACCCAGGCGCCCCTGTAACTTCAAATTTTAAAATTAAAAGATTAATGCAAAATACCTGGTATGCAGTCCCATAATTCTGCAGCCCCGGTAGTTGTTAGTGGGTTTCTTCTATTGTTTTTATACATAAATTATGTTTGACAGTAAGGACTAATTCTCCATCTCAAAGCTTTCTCAACTTAACGTTTTAGTGTACATCCTCTAGCAATTCTGTCTCCATTAATTTCACAGTCATTGTTCCATTCCTGTTCTTCTGAGCCACCAAATATTATCATCATGTCCATGAAAGTTAAAATATTCCCTAAAAGGACACCTAGTCCAGTGTCCTGCTTCCACACAGGAAAGCTGTTAAGTATAACACAGCATCACCATTTACATATACAGTAGCTAAGATTCAGATATACAAATGGCTTGTAGTAAGTTGCCAGAGAAAGAGAAGAACTTTATATCTTGATTCCTTACACCATGCTTTGACTTAGTCTCAGTAAATTCCAGCAAGCATACCAATGGATGCAAGCTACGTCTTGATGTCACTGCCCCCCTTCTGGGTATTGGAATCCTTCACTATTTGTGGATGCTTTTCTACCTAGTATTTTCCCCTCCACTGTACTTTGTGAAAGTCACAGCCTCTTTTTCTTTTTTCTCTGCACCCTTAGGCTATGCTAAGACTGGCATCATGGGCTCTAAAATAAATTTCAAGCCACTTTCCAGATGTCTTTTTTAAAAGCTATAAGCCAGTAAGAAAAGATAGCCAATGCCTGGTCCAGAGTGAGCTTGACTGGCTATTTACCAAAAAGTCCATATGCTGCTGATTGATATATTGCTTCATATTTAAGTTTTTTTTCAAGAGTCCAGCAAATGCAATTTTTTTCGTTTTGGCTCTTTACACTGATATTGGGTTTGTGTGCATAGTTTCTGTGTAATGGTTCTTGTAGTTAACTAATTGTTATCCTTCTTATAGTTTTAATAAAGTAAAAAATAGAAATTAAATTAAACTAAATTAAATTAAATTAAATTAAACAAATAACAACACCTATAAAACCAGAGGTTCTGGGCTATACTAGGTGCTAAGCAACAGCTTACATAGTAAGAAAGCTGACTGCATGATTCAATGCCCTCCCTATGGAGACAGCATTTGGCTAACTAAGCCAACTGACTTGGTAATAAAACAAGTTCAAGGCTTAAATTCAAATACCAACTGTACTACCTACTAACTGCGCTACCCAAAAAAACTCAATTATCTCATCTTTTAAATTTGGAATAATGGTACCTACCTCAAATGAGTGTAATAAGAATTAAATGAGTTCATATACCAGAAGGACTCAGGAAAGTGCCTTAGATACAGTAAGTCATTGCTAAATGCTTCCTTACCACAATTCTTAAAGGGGCTGAAACAATCACATAGGTTCAGTACTATTTTTAAAAGTCTGCAAGTATTTACATTATAAAACACAAAACTCTGCCTATTTTCTAGAAAAAAATATATTTCTCCTCTACTTTTTTTCAACATTAATTCATTTATTTCACAGATCTATATTGAGCACCTAATTGCTCACGCACTAGAAAATGTACCAGGATCTGGTGCTGAACGAGAGAAAAGCTCTTTCTGGAGAAAAAGAGATTATAAACACATTTAAAAAAAAAAAGTAAAGTAAACAATCCAGATAATATCAGAAGGTAATAGAGCTATTCAGAATATAAAATAGGGTGATTTGAAGGTGGGTGTAGGAACAGGGTCATGGTGGGGAAGTGATACTCTCGAAGTGATGTGAAAGCTAAGATGTGAATAAGAAATTTCTTCTGCAAAGACCAGGTTGAATATGTTCCAGCAAAGGGAAGAGCTGGTGTCAAGGAGCAGAAAGGCCAGTGTGGCTAGAGTGGGTCAAATCAAAGAACAGAAGATAACATCAGAGATAGAGTCAAGAGGGAGATTATATAAAGCCTTAGACACTGGTGGAGTTTAGATTTCATCCTAAATGAGAAGCCACTGGAAGGTTAGAGGAAGGATGTGATCGGATCTATAATTCTAAACAGTCACCCTGGCAGCCAGGCAGAGAATGGACCATAGAGGAGGAGGAGAAGGCAATGCTGCTAAGAGCTTACTGCAGTCAGAGGGGATGCTGGTGCTGGGGATGGGCAGATTCTGGATGGATTTTAGAAGTCATGCTGGCAGACTTGGAATGGACACAAGGGTGGGATGAGAGAGAGATGGGGATCAACAAGGACTTGGGTTTGGCTTGAGACACCATATTGGTGGTTTATTAAATTCAGAAAACTTAGGTATAAATTTGGAGGAGAAATTCAAGTGTTATTTTATGGTATTTTTATTTTGACCATATGCACTGAATAAGAGATACTTCTATTTTTCTAACTTGGAAATGCAGTTAAAAATTCATGTGTTAGTCTTCTGAAATTGTAGCATTGGTGAAGCTAATCCTAACTGACCAAAGAGACAAATTCACCTTCCCTTTATTATCTGAACTGTGTTTTCCATTTGCACATATATAACTAAAATTCAAAGATTGTAATCTATCTTTCCCTATACTTTTCTGATGAAAACTTTAGGAAGCATTAACTCAAGAGAAACTAAGAACCATACCTTCTTCACTTACATTATATCCAACCCACAGCACAACTTAAAGCAACATGGAATAAATGAATTTAATTGTGCTGATGATGGTAGCAGCCAAAAACATGTCAACTAACAAAGTCTAGAACAGCTTATATGTAATGTTTCATACCATGTCTTAAACATTAAAGAGCTCTCATTCCAAATGAGTCATTTTTCTTCTATCTCAGGTCTTCACAGAGAGTACAGTCAGTTCTATTGTTTGGAAAACGAGAAATTTGTTCTGATGCATTTGATACAGTAGGGACCATTTGAGGACAATGTGTATTTAATGTTTGCTTATGCAGCATTTCACGTGAGCACCACTAGATGAATGCAGTAAACTGCACCCAACAAGTCCAGTTGCACAGGGATACACAAAACTTGCACACTCCTCAAACATCTGTCAGCTACCTCAGTTCACCAGCTGGGGTTCTGAGCCACACCATCCACATCTGGTATTAGGATCTGCCATCTGATTTCAGATACCCTCCTTCCACCCTTTCATAATAACTCACAAGCTGAAACCCTTCTAACACCCACAAAGCACACTTCAAGTTTGTTTCAAGGTAAAGTGCCATATTTATTGTAGTATTTACATATTTTTTAACCATTTAATGCGTGTAAAACAGCGCTGTCATTTTTATCAGGTTTCTTTTCTTTTTTTTTTTATTTGTGTTACTTACAAAGTTTTTGAGTATTATGCCCCTTACTGTTTTGTTCCCTAAGCCCTGGATCACATTTAGCAGGATTGGGCTATATCTGAAATGTAAATTCAGTCCTTTGGGGTTACATTTCTAAAACTAAACAAACCTCATCACAGTCATTAGATAAATTTAATTATAGTTTCTCTGAATTATAAAATTGTGATTAAACACAATGCTTAGAATGATAAGGATATTGCAAGCTTAAGAAAATCATATTCTGATTGGATATTAGGCATCAGGTACTATTTCATTCACAAGCATGGTCCTATCTTATTAGAGAGTTTAATTTTTCCACTTTGATTTTCACTTTCTAACAGCTCATAATTATAAAAAAAAGAAGTAACTAAAGAGAAGTTCTTTTCAGTTTTAAAAGAAGTAGTCAATTTTGTGAAATGTGTATTATTTTGTGAATTATGGGGAGTGTGTGCACACACACGCATGTGTGCGTGTGCGTGTGCATGTGCGTGTGTGTGTGTGTGTGTGACTGTTGCAGATTAAGTTTTAAGAACAACCTAAATCCATCCTGAAAGAAAGTGTTAATGTTGCCTAAATGTTGAATACTTACACTGAGAGGGAAAGAAAAGAGAAAAGGAGAGTGGGGAAGGGGTAAGGAGAAATTTACTCTTTTCACTCTCTAAGAATCTAAGAAAATCACTGCTTGGGAAAAAAACAATGTAATAGAGTGTAATGGAGTGTAATGGAGTAGAAAAGTCTGAGTATTCATTCAAACACAATAAAATTCTTAGAAGCCAGGTATATTGTGGCATATTTTATGTAAAAAGTGTAAAATAGAAGAAAATATTAATATCAAGAGTCTCGAACACGATTTCATTCTGAAACCCTTGACATTTAGCAGGTATCCCTTCAAGCTGTACTAACTACTCAGTGTGTGGCTGTGTACCAGAGACTCCTGTCCACTAGGGGCTAGACTTTCACCAATAAACTGTTGTTAACTATAGCACTTAAATAAAGTCCTATTTAACAAGCATACAGATAAAAAGATTTTTTGTTAATCCTGAAATGTATTTCTGATCACAAGAGATTATTTTTAAACAAGTACCTTAGATCAGTTTAATAGTTCCAAACAAACTGACTCAAAGATGTATATTCTCAAATAAAATGCTATTTCAGGAAGTTTATACTGTGATAGGAGAAGTTTCATTATTGAAACATTCGCTGTTTTCTCTCTTTTTCACCTTCCAGTTTTATGAGGACTAAAGACTTTATTATGCACTAATCGTGCTTAATTAACATCAAGCAATCAAGTCTTTCTGGTGTGTCACTGTTAAATAAATGTATTAGAAGCAGAACAAGATTATAGGGTTTTAATTTTTTTTTTTTTTTTTTTTTTGGAATTCCCTCATTTATCTAACATTTGTACAGTTATTTCTGGATAATGGGTTCTGGGAACTTATGTTTTTGTTTGCTTGTTTTCTTGTCCAGTCTTCTGTAACAAGAATGTAAACTTTTATAATCACAAAGAAAATAATTTTTAAATTGAAGATTCCTTTATTGAATCCCCACGGATCCCACTCTAGCCATTCATAGATGAGGAAGACAAGAACCCTATGTCACACTGGTCACACTCATTAGAGAGATTGATAAATAAACAGAGTCCTCCCAAAACAATGACCTTCCCTCTGTTATTAAAAAAAAAAAAAGGGTATAAAAGGTATCAGTAGAGTATAATGCAAGGTATACAGCAGTTCAGATCACTGGATTTGGACTCAGAGGAAGCATGGTCTAAATATTAGTTTTGCTGTGTGATTCCCATTACATTTTTAGCCACCCTATTTCCCTACAGTGAATCAGGAATGATAATCCCTTCCTCACAGGATTAAGTGAAACAATGTAAATAAAGCTTTACTAGTGCCTGGCACATACTAAGTGTTCAAAAAATATTATGTTTTCACAACAAAGCACTAGGAAAGCAGGGAGTAGGGCACTGAGAAGGAACACACCTTGTGATTAATGTATGACAAAAAGTAGCTCCTCAGTGCACCAAGAGTCATCTACTGTGCATGTTCACTGCACTAGAATTTTAGGGTTACGTGGAGAGAGGCAGATGATTAGACAGATAGACAGATCTGCAAGAACCATAACTCCTTAACAGCACAAAGTCTATTTTGAAGTTCTCAAACCAGTAAGATCACAGAACTCTCTCAGGAGGAATGAGTTGGCCAAGTTCTGCCCAAGGAAGTTCTCACAAGAGGGCATTATGAAATGTTCTATTCCTCAGAACTTAACTGTAAAATGTTCCCACTGGAGTCCAATGGGAGTTTTATGGGACTAAAGGATAGAATTAGGTCTTGTATATTTTTAAAGGGTCATTCAAAAAGGCAAAGCCTAAATTTTTTACAGATGGCAAAGTAAGGACTGATGCAGTTGGCCAAATCTGACCTTTTATGTTTTCCAAAAGCAAATGTTTACTGAAAGAAGACTTTACTATACTACCAATGGAAAAAAAAAAGTCCTGGATGCTTACATTGGACAACTCAGTACACATTCACTGCCAAATACATTTATAAAAATCAATAATAATATTTTCCATGGTACCTGTTTTCAACCCTCCCTCAAACTTTCGCCCTGTATTTGCTTTTTCTCAAACACAAATATGTTTCTGAGGAAAAACAACATTTCACATGAGAATAGGCTTGTGAAAGCACATGCATTTGAGGAACCTCACTCCTGGCTCTGCAGCCCCTACTACAACAACGATGCACAGGCCAGGCTGAGGGGAGTTGATTTTGCCAGGTCTTCTAGATGATGAATTTAGAATGGATTTTAAGTTCTTCCAGAATGAAACTCCTTTTAAGCTTCTTTTAAAACACATTCCCTTTCTCAAAGGGGGAAAGAGGTTTCAGAAATTTCTATGCTCTTTTGGATGTCAAATAACTTTTAAAAAACAAAATTGTTGGGGCGCCTGGGTGGCGCAGTCGGTTAAGCGTCCGACTTCAGCCAGGTCACGATCTCGCGGTCCGTGAGTTCGAGCCCCGCGTCGGGCTCTGGGCTGATGGCTCAGAGCCTGGAGCCTGTTTCCGATTCTGTGTCTCCCTCTCTCTCTGCCCCTCCCCCGTTCATGCTCT
Source organism: Puma concolor (assembly GCF_028749965.1). Lineage (NCBI taxonomy): Eukaryota > Metazoa > Chordata > Mammalia > Carnivora > Felidae > Puma > Puma concolor. Next base: position 186,471,622 of record NC_141674.1, read on the forward strand.
GTCTCTCTCTGTCCCAAAAATAAATAAACGTTGAAAAAAAAAAACAAAAAAAAACAAAATTGTTATGAGCTCAGTGGAAAAAATTAAAAATATTAAAATTCATCAAACATGGGTGGGAAAAATTAAAGTAAAGGTGATTTGTCACAATATATATCAGGTTTGATGCATTCAAAAAGTTTGGGGGTTAGGTGAGCTCCTTTCAGCAGCCATACTAAAGCTGGACTGGTACTAAGAAGATTAGCATGGTCCTGGAACAAGAAAAGACATGCGAATTTGGAGCAGCATTCCTTCTTTAAAGAAGTTTTTAAAAACATATGTAATTTAAAAATGGATTTATAAATACCACTGGCATCCAGCTTGAAAAGTTTTGTTGCTTTTTTTTTTCTAGAAATGATTGGAATATCCATTCTGTAATGCATTTATTTATTTATTTATTTATTTATTTATTTATTTATTTATTTATTTTGAGAGAGAGGCAGAGAGAGAGAGAGAGAGAGAGAGAGAGACAGAGCAAGCGAGTGAGCACATATGGGGAAGGGGCAGAGAGAGAAGGAGAGAGAGAGAATCCCAAGCAGGCTCCGCACTGTCAGCACAGAGCCCAACACAGGGCTCAAACCCATGAACTGTGAGATTATGACCTGAGCCAAAATCAACAGTCAGATGTTTAACCTACTGAGCCACCCAGGCACCCCCATTGTGTAATACATTTAGAGAAGTGTCTATAAACACACATAATAAAGATTGTTCTGTAGTGCTATGTGGGAAAAAAAAGTGAAGGGGATCATCTGAACTGTGAACTCAAATTATGAATAGGATTAATCATCCCCCAAATAGCCATAGTTTAGAACTTTCATATCCTCTTACTAAGTGGGTGTTAAGTACTCTTTAGAGATGTAGATCTTTTAAAGCATTTTGTTCCATATCTATTCCCCAGAAAATCAGAAACAACTCACTTTTCTTTCTCAGGATAAAATAAACACAGTTGATATTCAGACAACACTCAAAAATACGTTGTCTATACAGAGTGATTTTGGCATCTAATCTAAGTTCCCCAAATGGCCTTTCTGTTATGAATTAAAGAGGTCTACATCATTTTAAAAACAATAAATATAAATGGATAGCTTGAAATATATAATAGTACCCCCACTTTTGAGAAAGGTTTGGCAGTTTCTTATAAAGTGAAATATACTTCTATTCTTTAACCTAGGATTTTTACTCCTAGATATTTACCAAAAAATTAAAAATAAAAACATGGGGAGCTTGCATGGCTGAGTCCGTTAAGCATCCAACTCTTGATTTCAGCTCAGGTCTTAATCTCACAGTTCATGGGATGGAGCCCCACCTGCTTGGGATTCTCTCTCCCTTTCTCTCTCCCTCTCTCTGCCCCTCCCCTGCTCACACACACATGTGCATGATCTCTCTCTCTCTCTCTCTCTCAAAATAAAATAAAATAAACACTAAGAAATAAAAAATAAAAACATACATCCACAAAAACATCTGCACAAGAATGTTCATAGAAGTTTCACTCATAAGCAGCAAAAAATTGAAAACTCAAATTCCATCGGGAGGAAAATGGACAAATTTTAGCACATTCATACAGCACCCATTATGCACCAATTAAAAAAATATATATTGGTAGGCACAACAACATGAGTAAGTCTAACAGACAATATGTGAGCAAAAGAAGCTGAACACGAGAGTAAACAATTCATTTATATGAAAGTTAATATTAGGCAAACTAAATCAACAGTTGTAAAAATCAGATAAGTGGTTGCCTCTGAGAGAGAGAGAGAGAGAGAGAGAGAGAGAGGAGTAAGTAGAAAAAGGACCCAAGGGTAATTCCTGGAATGATGGCAACATAGGTTATATGGCTGGCTACATTCATTTGTCAAAAGTTACCAACTTGTACACTTAAAAAAAAGTGTACATTTCACTCTACAGTGATTCTACCTCAAAAGAGAATATATATGTTTTTGAAGATTTTTTATGCATATCACATAAATGAATCAAAAGTATTATGGCTTCGTTTATGTGTCTCCCTATATCGCTGCTTATGAACTTAAGTGGTTCTAACAACTCAATGAACATATTTAAATCTGCAACTGTGCCTCATTTTTCTAACTGGTCTATTTTCCAGAAGGCAAGAGCTTGTCTTTTTTTTTTTTTTATTTAAATTGTTTGTAATACAGCACATAAATTGCCATTAAACATGGCAATGCAATGAGAACCTCTAGAAGGAACAGGTGGGATCACTTCCCTTTTTTTTTCTTATGACTTTGAGAATAAATCTCCCCCAAATGACACCTTTCTCCTTCAAACACTTCAGTTGTATATTTTATAACTTTTACATATGTCATTTTTACATGACAGTCACAGCTCCCACCTGGAGTTTTGCAACACTGTCCGCATGTTACCTTTTTTTTTTTTAGAATATGCATGTTTTATTCTGAATAATTTTGCATAATAAAAATGAAAGTACAAAATAATTAACACAAAATATTTTAACAAGCTGAAATAAATCACGAAAGAAAAAAGCAGAAAAGTAATCCATGGAAGAGTCTCCAAAAGTCTTAACAGCTTCCAGTTTCACTAATGGGAAGACTTAAAGGTCAAAATCTAAGAGTCTAAATCAAGACTCTAAAATAACCTGCTATATGCTACCTAGGCAATTAATGCTGATGTCAAGAATAGCCAGATTCAACAAGTTAAAATGTGTGTGTGTGTGTGTGTGTGTGTGTGTGTGTGTGTGTGTGTGTGTATGCAAATGGTTTAATAGTCAAGGGATTATAACTAACATGTTAAGAAAAGCTCTTCAAGAATCCTGAGATTCCTATTAGACATTTCAAAAAAGACTGAACTCTTTCACTGTCCTTCATATTTACTCATTCATTCATTCATTCACTCACTCACTCATTTACTCAATTGTCCATTCTGTCAATAAGTATTTATCGGGCACCCATAATGTACTAGGGTGTTCTAAGAACTTGGAATATGTAGAAACAAATAGATAAAAATCTCAATTTTTCAATGAGATAGAATGTTTGATACTGTAATAAGAAGGAAAAATAAGGTAGGGAAAAGAGGTAAGAAATTAAGAGAAAGGGGTTGAAATTTTTAGTGAGGTAGCCAGGAAAAGCCTTACTAAATAGGTGGGTCTTCAGTAATGATGTAAAAGAAATGAGAGAGCTAGATATGCCAATATATAGGAAAGAGTGTCCTAGACAGCAGGAACAGCAATGCAAAGGCCCTGAAATAGGACAGCACCTGTCAAGTTTAAGAAGCTAAAAGGTAACTTATAAGGCTGGAGCCAAAAGAACAACAGGAAAAGGGGAGAAAGTAAGATTAAAGTAAGTTAGATCACACCTCTCAGGCTATTGTGAAGACTGGTTTTTATCATGTGTGATGCGGCCACTGCAGGTTGTAGGTAGAGGGGTGACCGGCTCTGACTTCCAATTTAAATAGATTGTTCTGGCTGGTCTTTGGAGAAGAGAATGGGAGGGTCAAGGGTGTACACAGGAAAACCATTTAGGAAGATACTGAAACAACACAGGTGAGAATGACAGTCAACGGTAACTTGAAACAGGGAGGAAGCAGTGCAGAGTAGACAGAAATGGTCAAGTTTTACACATACTTTGAAAAGTAGAGCCAGTAACATTTACTGGCAGATCAAATATGGGATGTGAAAAAAGGAGTCAAAGATGCCTGGAAGGTTTTTTTGGAGTAAACAACTGAAAAAACATTGATCTCCCAATTTGGGTAAAGTTCTTGTCATATTGATGGAATTATACCTACCTGCAAAGAGGGCAGTGCAGTAGGGAAAAACCTGCTGGTGAACATAAACAAACCCCTATCCCTGTCTGGTAGGTAAACTATGAAATTCTTTCACAGAAGCAGTATTCCTCTAACTTCAGTCTTTGAATCTAACTGAATGAGAACTCCACATTTTCTTACTAAGCTTTGCATGTAGATGATTTTGATAGTAGAGGAGAATGATGTCACTATATATAGGAGGGTAAGTTATTAAAAAATGGTGTTTAATTGAGAAGTGAGGATTTTTAAAGGTCTATTTCAGAGCTAGGTCTAAGCATAGGTGATAATCTGAAACAAAATACAGTAATCTTCATACAATTAAATTTTGTCAAATATATATTTAATTTGTAGTGTTCATCATACAAAAAAGTTCATCTGAGGGTCAAGTGCAAGCTCTGAGTTGGACAAAACTGGGTTGAAATTCAAACTCCACTGTTTTATGTTAGAGGGACTGGACAAGTTATTTAACTTCTCTAAATCTTTTTCTTCACATCAAAACTAGATATGCAAATGTAGTACTCAGATTGTTGTTTTAATAATTTAAATATCTGACATGTTTTAGGTACCTAATAATAGTAGGGGTGATTATTCACTGAATCAAATTTTCTAATTTAATTTTGTAATATTTGAATTATTTAAATCTGAGACATAATTTTAAAAGGACAATAAATATTTATTTTTGGGAAAACATTATTTTGATTATTTACATCAGTGATATTTAGAAGATCTGAATTTAGTTTCAAGAACATTTTTTCCTTAGCACTTAACTTTTACTTCCTACTAGTGAAAATTAACCTGTGGCAGTGGGTTCACTAAATATCACCCCAGTCATCTGCTCTTTTGCCTTCTCTACCATAAAGACTTCTGTTGCAACTAAAAGTAAAATGTGACACAGTTCTAATCAATAAAATGTAGGGAAGACTCCTGGATGAGGTTTCCAGATGGCTTTTGTGTTCCTAATAAAAAGAGATAGTCTCAGTTGATACATTTCTTTCTCTTGCTCGCTCGTTCTCTTTCTCTCTGTCTCTTTTCCTTTACACCACTGTCTTTCCCCTCTATCCCTCCCTGAAATGTGGATACAATACTTTGAGGTCTAACAGCCATCTTGGTTTTATTAGGCAGTAACTATGAGAACAAAATGCAACACCTAAGCATGGCAGAACATAGAGATGATACAATATATATTTCTGAAAAGATCATGGAGACACTCTACCAATTATGAACTATCAACCTCCAGACATCCCAGTATGGGATGACAATTGCAAAACAGAATAAGAGAGGAGATGAGAAATGACCTTAATTTGCCAACATCACACAAGGTTAGCAATCTATAATCTTATATGCAGTAATTTTAAGATAAAGACTATTATTATTGTGATAATAGTTATGATGCAAGAGTAATAAAGGCTAAGAGTCACTTTTCTGAAAAGAGAATACTTTGGGTAAAAATCTTTAGGTAGTAAATCATTTACACACCCCTATTTTATAGATGGCCAACAATGGTTGAAATAGTTTATATGACAATGAAATTCTAGAAAAGAGTATTTCTAACAGAAATATCCACAAGTAGCTATAATGATCATATTTATTTGTTCGTTTGATTTTCTATCAACCTCTCAGGACAAACATTCAACTGTCAACCATTAAACTTCATTATAAGAACTCAAAGGCATATCAACAAACACATGAGAAAATGTTCAACATCACTCATCTTCAGGGAAATACAAATCAAAACCACAATGAGATACCACCTCACACCTGTCAGAATGGCTAACATGAACAACTCAGGCAACAGTAGATGTTGGTGAGGATGGGGAGAAAGAGGAACTCTTTTTGCATTGTTGGTGGGAAAGCAAGCTGGTGCAGCCACTCTGGAAAACAGTATGGAGGTTCCTCAAACAATTAAAAACTGAACTACCTACGACCCAGCAATTGCACTACTAGGTATTTATCCAAGGGATACAGGTGTGCTGTTTCAAAAGGACACATGCACCCCAATGTTTATAGCAGCACTATCAACAATAGCCAAAGTATGGAAAGAGCCCAAATGTCCATCAATGGATGAATGGATTAAGAAGATGTGGTGTGTGTGTGTGTATACACACGCACACACACACACATACACACACACACACATATACATATATACATACATACACACAACGGAGTATTACTTGGGAATCAAAAAGAATGAAATCTTGCCATTTACAACTACATGGATAGAACTAGAGGGTATTATGCTAAGTGAAATTAGAGAAAGACAAATATCATATGACTTCACTCATATAAGGACTTTAAGATACAGAACAGATGAACACAAGGGAAGGGAAGCAAAAATAATATAAAAACAGGGAGGGGGACAAAACATAAGAGACTCTTAAATATGGAGAACAAACAGAGGTTTACTGGAGGGGTTACAGAAGGGGGGATTGGGCTAAATGGGTAAAGGGCATTAAGGAATCTACCCTTGAAATCATTGTTGCACTATATGCTAACTAATTTGGATGTAAATTTTAAAAAAAGAAAAGAAAACTAAAAACAAATTAATTAATTATTTTTTAAAAAGAACTCAAAAGGCATATATCATGCACTGGGATAGGATTACATACCACAGCAAAATGCTGTTTTCTGACAGATAGTACTATTCAGAAGGTTTCCACATAGTTGAAATGAATGGGAATGTATGTGTGTATGTATGTTAAGAGAGAGAGAGAGAGAGAGATAAAAGAAAATCCTGATATAAATAAAATGCTTAAAAAACTCACCCAAAAAATTGAGGAAGAGGGACTCATTTTATGAGACTAGCATTACCTTGATACCAAAGCCAGACAAAGACACCATGAGAAAGAGAAAACTGCAGGCAAAAATCCGATAAGCATATCAAAAATCTACAACAAAATACTAGCACCAAATCTAAGTATATTACAAAAGGATCATACACCATGACTAAGTAAAATTCTTCCTAGAGATGCAAGGATGGTTCAATGTACAAAAATCAATTAACATGATATAGCATATTAACAATATAAAGGACAAATATCACATGATAATCACAATAAATTCAGAAAAAGCATTTGACAAAATTCAGCAACATTTCATGATAAAAACTCCCAACAAACTAGATATAGAAGGAATGTACCTCTACATAATACAGACCATTAGGACAAAACCATGGATAACATCAACCTCAATGGTGAAAAATTGGAAACTTTTCTCTGAGATCAGGAACAAGGAAAAGATACCCACTCTTACAACTTTTAACTTAGTACTGGACATCCAAGCCATTTAGTCAAAAATAAGAAATAGACATCCTAATCATAAAGGGAAAAGTAAAATTTTCCCTGTTTTCAGATGACATGATCTTATATAGAGAAAACTCCAAAGGTTCCATTAAAAAACTGTTAGAACTAATCAACAAATTCAGTAAAATTGTAGGATAAAGAAATCAGCACACAAAAATCAGTTGCATTTCTACACACCAAGGCAAACTTTTTGAAAAGAAAATTGGAAAAGTAATCCCATTTATAAGAGCACCAAATGGAAAAAAAATACCTAGACATAAATTTAACCAAGTAGGTCAAAATCTATACACAAAAATTATAAAACACTGATGAAACATGGGGCACCTGGAAGGCTCAGTCGGTTAAGCAGCCAACTTTGGCTCAGGTCATGATCTCACTGACAGTGTAGAGCCTGCTTGGGATTTTCTCTCCCTCTCTCTCTGCTCCTCCCCTACTTGTGCTTTCTCTCTCACAATAAATTTTCAAAAAATTAAATAAATAAAAAACATTGTTGAAACAAAGTAGAGACAGATACAGAAAGATACTTCATGTTCATGGATTGGACAACAGTATTGTTAAAATGTCCATATACCCTAAGTAATATACAGAATCAATGCAATCCTTATCAAAATCCCAATGGCATTTTTTACAGAAATATAAAAAAATGGTAAAATTGATATGGAACCACAGAAGACCACAAATACTAAACCACTGTTCACAAGGAAGGATAAAGCTAGAAGTATCACATTCCCTGATTTCAAAATATATTACAAAACTAGAGTAACCAAGACAGTATGGTATTATTAAAGAAAGACATATAGACCAACAAAACACAATTGAGAAACCAGAAATAAATCCACACACATACGGTTGTCTAATCTTCTACAAGACTGCCAAATAACACAATGGGAAAGGATATCCTCTTCAACAAATGGTGGTGGGAAAACTGAATACCATATGCAAAATAATGAAACTGGACCCTAATCTCTTACACCATACACAAAAAATAAACTCCAAATGTATTAAAGACTTCAGCATAAGACTTGCAACTATAAAATTCCTAAAAGAAAACATACAGGAACAGTTTCATGACATTGACCTTGGTAATGATTTCTTGGACGACACCAAAAGCACAGGCAACAAAACAAAAATAAACAAGTGTGACTACACTAAACTAAAAAGTTTCTGCATGGGGAACACAACAATCAACAGAGTGAAAAGACTACAGAATAGGAGAAAATATTTATAAATCATATATTTGATAAAGAGGTAGTCTCCAGAATATACAAGGAACTCATTCAACTCAACAGCAAACAAAAAACTAAAAGCTAAAACTAAAAATCTTATTTAAAATAGACTAAAAACTTGAACAGACATTTCCCCCAAAGATGATGCACAAATGGTGTATGAAAAAATGTTTAGCATCACTAACTATCAGGGAAATGCATATCCAAACCACAATAAGACATAACCTCATACCTGTCAGGATGGCTAGTCTCAAAAAAGCAAAAGACAGCAATTGTTGGGTAGGATGTGGAAAGACTGGAACCATTACAAACCGTTGGTGGAAATATAAAATGGTTCAGCCACTATGGAAAACAATATGGAGTTTCCTCAAAAAATTAAAAATACAATACTGTAAGATCCAGGATTCCCACTTCTAGCTATTTAGCCAAAACGACGGCAATCAGGATCTTGAAGAGATATTGGCAATCCCCTCTGTTCTTTGTAGCACTATTCACAAAAGCTGAGATGTTGAAACAACCTCAGTATTCACTGACAGATGATAAATAAACTGTACATACAATGAAATACCATTCACCCTTAAAAAAAAGGAAATTCTGCAATATGCAATAACATGGATGAACCTTGAGGACATTATGCTAAGTGAAATAAGACAATTCAGATAGACAAATACTGCATGATTCCACTTACATGAGGAAAAAGTCAAATTGGTCTAAAACAGTCAAATTCATAGAATCAGAGAATGAAATGGTGATTGAGAGAATGAAACAGGGGCTAGGGAGAAGGAGAAATGGGTAGTTCTAATCAAGAAAGATAAAGTTTCGGTCAAGCAAGATGAGTAAGCTCTAGAAATCTGTTTACAACATGGTATCTAAACTCAGTAATAATATAGCATACACTTAACTGTTACAAGAGTCGATCTCCTTTTACATGTTCAGTCTATAATTTTTTTTAATGTTTATTTTATTTCTGAGGGAGGTAGAGAGAGACAGAGCATGAGTGGGGGATGGGCAGAGACAGAGAGACACAGAATCTGAAGCAGGCTCCAGGCTCTGAGCTGTCAGTACAGAGCCCAATGCAGGGCTCAAACGCACAAACCATGAGATCATGATCTGAGCCGAAGTTGGACGCTTAACCAACTGAGCCACCCAGGTGCCCCCTACAACAAAAGTTTTCAAATGAGATACTCATTACTCTGTCAAATTTTAAGATACATGGTGATACACAAATATTCATTGAAAATGTAGAATAGTCACTGAATTTTTATAAAATACTGTTAATTTAATACTTACAGACTGAGGTAAGAAATTTATCACCAACTGCTAAATAAGAGTATTTGTCCCCACTATGAATTTCTGTTAGAATTTGAGACAAAATGAGAAGCACGCAATCCTAATAGATGAGTTTCAGAAAGCATAGGAAGGAAATCTATGGAGCCCTATTACATAATGCCATCTATTGTCAGACAGAAAGTAAAAAAAAAAAAAAAAAAAAAGTCATGCAAAGTTTGTAAAACCTCATGCACTTTCAATTCAATACATCAATTAGAAAGTATATTCTGATGTTAGTAATAGAAATCCAAGATTATTTCTCTCCCAAATAAAAGAAGTCCACAGTTGACAGGACAAAGCTGGCATGGTGGCTGTACATTCCTCACGAATCCAGGATCCTTCAGTCTTTCTGCTCTACCATCTTGAAGACTGCTTCAGGATCCAAGAGGACGGTTGGAGCTCTAGACATCACATCCACATTCCAGGAAACAGAAGAGAGGCAGATGGCCAGGGACAGAAGAGTTTTTCCAGATACCCAACCTAACAACCTCCACTAAAATGTTATTATTCATCCCTATCAACAAGGAAGGGGGAGTGATATATAGTTTTTCAAACTTCCAAGATCAGTAAGGAAGAAAGACATAATGGATATTGGACAGTTCTTTTTCTAAAACCAGTGGTGGAGGCAAAGATTAACTATATCCTTTTGCTTAATGGACCATACAATTATAACTGTATTTTTTTTTTTTGCTTTTACATGATAATAGCAAAAGCAAACACGTTAGACAGTGTTCTAATTCCTTACTTGCATTAATTACTTCTATTAATGTAAGTCTCCTTATACCAAGCCTAAAAAATAGGATATTTTACCCCCATTTGCAATTGAGAAACTAAAGAACAGAGTTCACAAAACTTGCTCAAATTAATAGAGCTCGTATGTATCAGAGCCAGGATTTGAAATCAAGTGGTCTGCTTAATTGTACAAAACAAAAAGCTTTAAGAGAAATAGTATTTTTAAATAAAAAGGAAAAAAATATTCAGGAAGGTAAAACTGCCCTGAAAATTACAGTATTTCATTAATGTTAGCCATATTTTTTCTAAATGGCAAGAATCTGTTATCTTTTTTAAGCTTTTCTAAAGCTCCAAAATCCCCATAATGAATATTGCTTTTGTAAGAAAAATATTTAATAAAATAACAATATCACCAGAACCAAAGGGAGAAAAGGTATTTAATTGCTAAGTTTGACAAGTACATAAAGCATGAGACTGAGGGGACGTAGCATTTTAATCTTCATATATGCCGACAACACCCAACCATTGATGCCTAGAGACCTATGTCAGTGAATACCCTTAAATGTAATTCTCTCCAAAGACAAAAACACTGTTGCTCAACAAGCTTTCTGTAAATATTCATCAACTTAAATGCTGGATATCTAAACAATGCACATTAAATTCACCTCAACCAGGCATATTCTAATAACAATGTTTATTGGAAATACCACACCGTGGTTCAACAATCCTTGAAGGGTATTTCAATCAAACCAACAAAGAATGATTGAAAAAAAGCCAAAAGATGTATGGGGAGGAGGGGAGTTTTCTATGGTCAAAAAGACTGAATTTTGCTCAACTGGTAATTTTGTATCACTCTCAATGTTATAATGTGATAAAGACAAAATCTTTATGCTAATGGGAAAGAAAAGAAAAAAGGTTCTGGTAACTACTAAAAGGGCAGCTGACTAAGCATTGTACATGAATGCACTTCATTTTATAGGTCTTTTATGCAGAGCCCTTACAATATAATCTGTGACAATTGAACATTATTGAACCTAAATTTGGGGTTTAGGTCTTTTACACCAACAGCAAAACAAGAGCAATAAAACAAATCATAAAACCTTTCCAAGAATTGATTCTATTGCAAGACCTATTCAATTATAGGACTGAGAATGTTTTTAGAAAAAACAAACTCATCTACCTCACTCCTAAATTATAGGCCTTCTGAAAAGAGAATTGCCAACAACTTGGGAAATGAATAGAAAACATTTCAACACTGGTAGAACATTCAAAACATGAGTTACAGGGTTCTGTTAGGTCAGATAAATGAGATTAGAAAGAGAATAGGACCTGAATCAGAGGCTGGGAAGTCAACCAGGACAGGAAAAAGCTAATCTCTTCAAAAGACATGCAAACAGTGAGGAGATACAAAAAGTTACAAATAGGTAAATCTCAGAAAGTTCAGAGTTCAGGCTCAGTATTTCTCAGAAATGAAGCAAAAGTTTTGGTGTGTCTCTGAATAGTCTATACAGCGCTTAGGTTTGCAAAACTGAACATGAGCATCAGCCAAAAATACCAGCTTTCTTGAGACATGGCTGGTTCTTCCACCTCCCATCTAGGCAGGACTACCCAAATCTGAGCGTGTCTAATGGCTTCTGTGGGCTCCCCTCCTCATCAGAAACTCATCTCAGTATTTGTCAAATGTTGAAATACTTGCACAATACTTCATTTTCTTGAATTAGAAGGTTTTGAAGGGAACTCTTAATTTATTGTATTTCACCCATGCTTATGAAGAAAAAGGAAATAGTATTTCTCTTGTTATTTTTAATGAATGTCAAAGAGCCATACTTTTTAGAAAAGTACTTAGTTGGTAGCTAAAATTAATTCCATAAAATATTCTAAATTAATTGTGATATGTGGCTTCCACACTCTTTCCATTTCATTTATTTAAAAGGAGATATAATGTGGGGCACCTGGGTAGCTCAGTTGGTTGAGCATCCGACTTCGGCTTAGGTCATGATCCCGTGGTTGGTGAGTTCAAGCCCTGCATTGGGCTCGTTGCTGTCAAAGCAGAGCTCACTTTGGATCTTCTGTCCCCCTCTCTCTGTGTCCCTCCTGAGCTCATACTTTCTCTCTCAAAACTAAAAATTTTTATAAAAAAATAAAAATAAAATAAAAAATAAAAGACAATGGAAACAAAATTCTCTTCTTTTTGTTCTAAACAAATCCTTTATTGCCATATGTAACAAAGATTCACTTATCTGAGAGGCTTTTGTGGACTAATTTTTATATTTCTGGGGCGCCTGGGTGGCGCAGTCGGTTAAGCGTCCGACTTCAGCCAGGTCACGATCTCGCGGTCCGTGAGTTCGAGGCCCGCGTCAGGCTCTGGGCTGATGGCTCAGAGCCTGGAGCCTGTTTCCGATTCTGAGTCTCCCTCTCTCTCTGCCCCTCTCCCGTTCATGCTCTGTCTCTCTCTGTCCCAAAAATAAATAAACGTTAAAAAAAAAAAAAAAACTTTTATATTTCTTAGGTAGACTGGTAGGGAAATAAAATGTTTTGTAGGAGACACAAAGGAGGTACTCATCAGTGGCAGAAGAACTGAGATGAATCCATGAATTTAGGCATCATTTGTAAAATCATCCTGTTTTCTAAGTTTCATTGCAATGTTCCATTCTCCTCACTTTTTTGGAGGAAGTAATCTTATCTGTTATGTATCTATGCCAATAAAAGCATCATGGGTACTTTCTGAAGTTCCTCATCTTGCCCCTTGTAGTGGGGATGTGCAGTGGCTGGCAGCAAAAGCTGCGAGTTGTCTCCCAAAATTATTTTCCCCTTATTCCACAATAATTGAAGTCTTAGGTATGCAAATGGCTTCCCAAAAGAAAAACTCTACTTTCAAGCTTCCTTTGCAGTAAAGTCAATCAGGTTACTAAGTGTTGGCTAATGGCAGATAAGCAGACTTTTGCTTTGGCAGCCTGTGAACTCTCCATAAGGTACAGCTCCTAAGCACACCTCCTTTTTTGCCTTTTTCCTCCAATTCTTCCACTCAGCCTGGACTCTAAAATGTAGATCTTGGAGTCTGAGAATAATGGTCATTGCCTAGGAATGAAGAGTGATGAATTGGAAGAAGGCTATATCCCTGAGGATTTGTGAAGTGTATCTATCTAGTAAAATTGCCCGACTTTTCAATGAATAACAAAACACCCTCCATGCCATTTCTTGAACTTGCTAAGCATTCTCCCGTCACAGAGCTACCATACCTGCCCTTCCCAATGGCTGTATCTCCTTCCCCCAATATATCCTAATGACTTAGTCCTTTGTTCACATGTCCTTACAAACATTTCTTCTCAGAGCAGTTCCCCACCCATTCCCATTTAAATCACAAACCTTTTTCTTCTCCTCCTTCCTTGTTTTCTTTTTTAGAATTGACTAATACACCATACGTTTTCCTATTTATCTTGTGTACTGTCTGTCTCCTGTACTAAAATAGAGGACTCAGTGAAGACAAAAATTTTGTATCTGTTTTGTTTATTCATATCCCCAACACCTAAATCAGTGACTCACACATTCCATTAAGTGTTTGCTGAAATGAATGAAACCAGTCGGAAGTACAGAGATGTCAAAATGAAAGAGTAATCATGATGTTAGGAATCACATGAACTTTTCTGACTCATATTACTCTAATGCTTTTTGAACAGTTAATCTGTGCCAAGCATTTAACATGTTAGCTTCACATGTAAAATCTCATATAATCACAACAAGAGCCTGCTTCAGTAAATATTAGGATCCCATTCTTACAGATGAAGAACCTGAGATGTAAAAGAACATTCTGAGCAAGTTGCTGAGGCACATTAAGACAAACACTTTCAGGGAGGACAATGACCCGATTGGGTCCTCTCTGCTTCATGAAAAGGGATGAGGTAAGAAGAAGGGCATCTTCACCAGTGTCAAATAAAAAAATAAAGAGTAAGACATAAGAAATAAAGCAATTGCCCTGGAAGGGGCCCTTCTTCTTTCTATACTCAAGCTAAATAGGTAACCTGACTGAAGAAAATTCCTACCAGCAAAATTTGCATGATGATCATAAGAAAACAGCAGTCACTAATAAAATGCATTATATGTGTTTACAGGTACATGTGAGTAGACATAGCATATGAAAAGAATAAAACGCTTATGGCTCAAACCCTCTCCAAATAAATAAAGCAGTATCTGAATACTCATTTTTTTAAGTTACTTATTTATTTTGAAAGAAACAGAGACAATGTGAGTGGAGGGGGATGGGAGGAAGAGAGAGAGAGAGAGAGAGAGAGAGAGAGAGAGAGAATCCCAAGCAGGCTCCACGCTGTCAGCACAGACTCACAAACTGTGAGATCATGACCTGAGAGGAAACCAAGAGCTAGATGCTTAACCGACTGAACCACCCAGACACCCAATACTCGTGTTATTATTAACACTATTTTATAACTCTTCCCCAGTTTATTTGGATAGGAGCAGAAGGTGTGAAAAGAGAACAGATATTTCAGTCAGACAGAAGTGGCCCCTAATGTACAAGTGATCCATCATGGGTGAATTACTGAGTATCTCTAATTACTGGTCAGTGGTTTCCCTACCAACAATATGAGAAAAAGAATATTTACCTTGCAAGAATTGCTACAAGGAATAGAAATAACATATGTAAAGTGTCTGCATGTGCCTGGTTCAGAGTGGGTGTTCAACAAATAGTAGTCATCATTATAATAATTAGAAAAAATTAGCTCATGAAACTTATTGCTCCCCTTTCCTAGGTCTATTATACTTTTTTATTTCCTCTCTGGATCCTTAGGAAAATATAAAGAAAATAACATCTATTTGATTCTCCTGATTCAGACAACAGTTCAGCTCTTAGAACTAATTCTTCATAATGTTTTTTTTGGTACAATAACCAAACCCAACCTCCATAAATATTAGCCATTTTCCTTTTGATCAAAGAATCTAACAAATCCTGATTCTATCAAAAGTTCTATAGAAAACAAAGTTGATGGAAAGTATATGGAATTTGAAACCTTTGAAAGAACCTGATCACAGATGATGTGAATGTCTCTTCCATAAACATATTTATTCTCTTTCATACTGAATAATGTTCCAGATGTTTTTGGCGAACACTCCTCCAGTGCAGCTGGTGTCTACAGCGCGTACCTGGGACGTTCTGACACTTCAGTCATTCTAAGAGATGTGCTAAATAAAACTGCATGCAAGATGTTCATCTGGGCTATCAGCAGTCAGCTGATTGAAATGAAATGATTACTGGTGAAACTGAGAAATAGCCACTTGAATATGTGTTTGTGTTGTATAAAAGAACAGTACTAGATCTTAGTGAGAAACTTTCAAAGTTTCACTTCAAAAATGCCATTTGTTTTGGAAGTGCCACCATAGTGAATAAATAGACCCCAAGGAAGTTCATGAGACTGCATTTGCAATTGGGTCTTTTGATAATGTAATCATAATGGACTTTGCCCCAATTTTTCAGCTAATGAGTTTAAGGTCAAATGGCCTAAGATTTAGTTCCAAAGTATTAATAGTTGAATTCAAGATGAAAATATTTCATACGATCTAAATAGAAAAGCTGTAATAATGAACACTACAGTGTCTGTAAAATATTGACATGATAGAGGCAGTTTCTAACTGCTAATTCCTCCATCTGTATACAAAGTTCTTTCCTTTCCTGTCTAAATACAATGATCCAGTCCATGCCCTATACATTGTCAACTTTATTATATCTACAGGGCATTCCTATCAGCATTCTGACTGGTTCAAGTCTCTACCAGCTTATTAAAAATAAAAACTTTCCTCAAGTTTGTGATCCCACACTCCCCTGCCCAGTCCTTCCCTCTAGTTCTCTTTTCCCATCTAAAACCAAGGTTTTCAAAAGAAAGGACTACACTCCCTGTCTCCACTTCTTCAGAACTCTGCAGAAAATAATTTTGTAACCAAGGTCACCAGAAAACTTTTTGTTGTCACAAGCCAATGGACTCCTTCCACTTGACCTCTTATTTTACACTATTGTTTATTCACTCATACTTGGAAACTCACACTTCACTTGAGTTTCCATGACAACACGCCCTCTTGATTTCCATGCTACCTCCCTGGATCCTCCTTTTCAGTCTAATCTTCAAGTCTTTCAACCTGTATCTGTTCCTCAGAGTTTGGTCCTCTCTCCTTTTCTCTACAGCCCTTCTTGACAAATCGTCCATCATTCCCAAGGCAATAGTTATTAGTTCCCAGTCATCATTTAGCTACCACCCTACACCTTATGTTCTCCCTGTGTTTCTTAGCTTCATCATCCACTGAGTTGCTCACGTTGGGAATATTCGTTGCTTTGATTCCTTCCTCTCCCTTTTTCCCCCATATCCCAATGATGGCCAGATTCAGTTGTTCCTCTCCCAAATGCCTCTTAAAACCATGAACTTCTGGGGCGCCTGGGTGGCGCAGGCGGTTAAGCGTCCGACTTCAGCCAGGTCACGATCTCGCGGTCGGTGAGTTCGAGCCCCGCGTCAGGCTCTGGGCTGATGGCTCGGAGCCTGGAGCCTGTTTCCGATTCTGTGTCTCCCTCTCTCTCTGCCCCTCCCCCGTTCATGCTCTGTCTCTCTCTGTCCCAAAAATAAATAAATGTTGAAAAAAAAATTTTTTTTAAAAAAACCATGAACTTCTTTTTATCTCTTTGTCCAGCACACTACTCTCTCCTTCCTGAATAGTTGCAATAGACTAGTCTGTTCCTATGTTTGTTTCATCTCTATTCATTCTTCAGGCTGCCGTAAGAAAAATCTTCCTGCAACATACTCTCCTGTTGAAAATGTCTCAGTGGAGTTCTCTTGCCCTTCTAATAAATACCAAATTACTTAGCATGCTATGTTAGACCCTCAGTGAACTAACCCAGGTTTATCTGCCCAACCTCCCCTCCCTCTTTGACACCATAGTCCAGCCAGGCTGTGCTGAACAAGTTGCAATTTCTTCAATAGGACACAGTCTCCTTCACCTTCCAGTGTAACACATGCTAGTCCTTCTGTTGGAAAGTGCCGCCCTCCTACTTTCATCTCACCAGCACCTATTCTTTCCCTACTTAAGTGCTACTTGCTCACTTCTCTGACCACCTTCTTCAATGACCCACATAAAGCCAGCATTGAGCTACCAGGAAAAACACATCCTCCAGGGTCAAGTGCCAGCTTCAGGGCCACTAATTCTGTTGATTCATATTTGTCTATAATTTCTGAACTCTAAGAATTTTTGTGCGCCAAGTTTGTTATTACTATAAAATACTGTCTTTTTTATTTATTTTAGCTTTTTACTTTTGTGATACCTGACAGGGTCTCTCTGAATATCTAACTCACAATAATGCAGAAATGAACATCTAAAACAGCAATTTTAATATGGGCATGAATTTCTGCTGATTCAGTGACACTTCCTACGTGTAACACCTTTGCAAGATGACTGACCAGATATTAAAAGGAAAATCTGTGACTCTGGAACAGAGCTGTTTCTTAAAAAGGAGTCAATTTACCCACACATTCTTAGGATGAAGCCTGATATATAATGAAGCCTGATAGAACTCTGAGCCTCTATAATGTTGTTTTACAATTCAATTAACTACTAAGTGCTTTAAATTACAAATCAAAAATATTTCACATCATAATAGATTAATTAACTGTAGGACACATTATCAAGACCCTAAAACATGTCATTTATTTAGAATTTTAGCAATTAGAGAATTTGCCAGAATGAGTACTAATTTTTTGTGGCGGATTAGAACTTCTCTCACAACCACAATGAAAGAAAAGGGAGAGTCTCTGCGTTGCTAGGGCAGGTGAAGCAGAACACAGAAGGTAAACATCTTGGGGACTATTTTCAGAAGGTGATACATTCTTGCAGTGACACCAAGCCTGTGGTGGAGTTTACAACAACTGACTCCTTGGCACAACGTTTCACATTTTCAGTACATTCTAATTTTTGCCGCAAGCATATTAAGAAGATATATGACAAATTTTTAATTGCAGGCTGAACTTTTCATGATGGCTCAGTTCAATAATTTTTTCTTCATTTTATTTTTGTTTTATTTAGTTTTACTTGAAATTCACTTCTCTGAAAATAAATTTGTTCTAGTGAAAGAACTTGAAGAGTAAAGACTGGGATCACATATGCTACATTCAAAGGGTAGTATTTTTTAACTGTTCTCCATACAAATTTTGTTCAGCATATGCATTCTTTGATCAAGCCAATGTTAAACTCAAGTCACCAAAGTTTTTATTATTCATAGTTTAATTCAAGTGGAATCCTTTTTAAAAATCTCTTTTAGAACCTACACTTTAATATTTGCATAAATTTTTCTTCTGCCTTTAGAAATATTGTTAGGAAAAAACATTTGAGCAATAACAACGCTATAGATCTAATATAAAAGACATACAAGAAAAGTGCAAAAACACAATAAAAATCATTCAGGTTTCTACCGCCCAGAGGCAACATCTTTGACATTTGCTTCACTTTCACGTGTATCTCTGTTTGTGTATTTTAGAGTGGTTTTACAAAATTGAGGTTATGCTATATATTGTTTTATGTGGAGTTATTTTAACATTAAATTAATTCTTAGTATTCTCTCATCACTACTTTTCCCCATGAAAATTCAATCTGACACAGATGTGTTTCATTTTTCATTTATTCTTTATTATTTAGGTTTTTCATTTTTTCGTATTATAAAATTATGCTATGATGAAATCCTTAAACTTAATTCTCTGTCCTCACTCATTGTTTCCTAAGGTAAATTCCTTGAAATTTAATAATTGGATCAAAAATACTATTTCCATTAAATGTTATTTAAATATTTTAATTTATATACATAAATGTGAATATAAATGCTAATACTGTGTGCAAGGATCATTTATTCCCTGATGCCTCATAATGTTAGAAGAAATCATGGTGAAAGACTTCTTCTTCTTGTTAAATATTAATAAGCTCCCTAAGACTTTTATCACCTTATTTTCCTTTTCTTTTTGTACATATAGTTCATACACAAATTAAAATACCAACAGAGATCTCCCTGTGGGGAAATTGAAATGGTATTTCTTTTATTCACTAGCCTCGAAACCAAAGCACTTTTCGTGATCACTTTTCATCATTTTATGGCAGGAGGTATGCAGTGTGGGCTATTACCCAATAGCCAGTCAATATTAATACACAAAAAGATTGGCTGGCCAGCTCAAACCCAACAATAATACTTGTACTACAAATAATGTATATATAAAATACAAACACAAAATATGAACACTGATGATAGTTTGGCCCAAAATAAATATATATTGCAGCCCTTTTTCCTTGAACTTCCCACGTTAATTAGAAAACTTGTGATAATTTTCCTCATTACAAATTTCACAATGCCTTCATTTACAATACTATTGAAGCCTTTTTTACAGGGATTAGGGAGTGTGCACACTAACCCAGCAAATACACTGCAGGTGCAAATTATCAGTATATTAGCATTTCTCAACTACAGAACTCATTTATCCAGTCTATAGCAGTGAACCAGAAAATAAGAAAAAACAAGTGATACAATCAAAATAGATTTCACCTAATCTCATCTAGTTAAATGCACAGATTTCATGCAACGATCTCAGATCCTCATTCAGAGCATATTTACTATTTTTTTTTTTTTAGTTACAATTCTAACTAGGGTAGTAAACTTATTTTCTACTGAGTCATAGATTACATGGAGGCAAATTAGAAGGGCCAAGAGAGTATCAGGGCTTGCCTAGAGGTGACTGAGGTCATTCTGTGCATTTTGCATTGGAGTAAACAGCCTCCCCTGTAGACCTCAGCACAGACCCACTGATCCCGTACAACAGAGCTCATACACTGACTCAGAGTCATCGAGGAATGTTAAAATATACTCAGTATTCTTTGCTTTGAGACCCACAGAAATATGTAATCTGTTTCAAAAACAATTTAGTCAGAAATGTTTGAAATAATTTTAGGCATTTAAAGACTTGTATGGATTTTATTATTAACTCACACTGTGTATGTTTCAATTTCTGACCTATCATAATACCTATTTTTAAATCTTCAACAAAATCATAAATATTCATTAACATTAGAAATTCTGGCTAGCTACCTAGTCTTCATCTTAACTGCCTTTCATAGATCAAAGGTATTCGTAGTTAAAGTTCTACAATCAAAAGTATCCAAATGATCTCAGGAGCTAACTCCACTCACCCAAACAGAATATAGGCCCAATTTTCCAATTTACAGGTATTTTCTTAGAGTAAGCTTACCAGATATACCAATTAACCTCATTCCATGGGTGAAGATATATTTAATATTATTTACTATATATTTAATATATAATCAATAAATTTATCTAGGACTATGTAGTAATATTTTAGATTGTTATTCTATGGAGAATAAATTATGAAATGTCAACTCAGTCTATAAACTGTTGTATATAGATGCTTAAGAATAATTTTTTTAATGAGTTGACATGAATTTTTTTGACATAGGCAGTGAGCACAGTTGAAAATAAAATCTTATTTTTACAACAATATGGCTTTTTTCTGAAGTTACTATAGTGACATGGTTATTAGAAATTTCTGCTACCAAATTTCACCTGGGCCCTTACTTCTTCTCAGCAAGCATTTTATTCATTCCTTGTTGATTCTCCAGGTTGCACTCCTAAGAAAAAACTTTGATTTTCCTCAGTCTCACAGAGCCTCCATCTTGCCTTCTTTCTTCCTCAACCTTCTAATTTACCTTCTGCCTTTTTTTAAAAAAAGACTATGTCCTGAGGCCTTCTGAGTTCCAACAGATTTAGCTAAGATACCGATTTTGCCACTGAAATTCCCTCTGAAAACCCTATTCACTGTCAAATGTTATTCACAATGCTTTTAAAAAGCAAAACTAACCTGTTGTCAAATATAGAGGAAAAAATTATACATTCATTAGTGAGACTGAACTGAAAAAAAAGAGAAAAACAGAATTCTTAGTTTTAACTCATCACCAAATTTTTAAATCCTCAATAAAATGATAAGTAATCATTAACATTCAGCAATTCTGGCTATAACCTAGTCTTCACCTTAACTGTCTTTCATGCTTCAAAGAGATTACTAGCTCTAATTAGGAACTAGGATCTCTATTACCACCACCACCCCCAAATTAGAAATGCAATGCTCCACTTTGTGGACACTGGCTTTCTAGGCAGTCAGGATCTTCTTGGACTAATTTCCGCCACCTACCCCCTCATCACATTCATAAATTTGGTGCTCTTTTTCTGTAACTCTGCAATAACATATTACTCAGTAACCACCTTCTAGAATGAAGCACAATACACGGGATCCTTCCTGCATGATACGGTTGTTCACGTAATACATTTGAATCAGAGCAGAAATACAAGGGATGCTGAGAGAAGCCGGCTCTAAGGTAATAGTTTTTCATGTTCTTTGTCTGGTCCAAGATTCAGAAAACCCTACAGAGAAGAAGAAAATACTTGCCTCAGTCCAGGAGGTCACACTGTGTGAACGCCTGTTAGACACTGGGAACTGGAGCTGCAATCTTCCATTTCTCATTGCCAGCATTTTACAAAACTATGGCTTATTAAGTAATTCTACCTTTTTCTTTAGTCCCATGAGATCTGTTTTTAATCCATACTGTCCTGTTAAAACAATGTCCTCAAAAACTCAACAATGCCTTTCTAACAAACCCAAAGGCCTTTGTTCTTTGATCTTTATTCATCTTAACTTCTCAGCAACTTACCATTTTTAAAGATGCTTACCTTGACATTTCTACCCTGAGTTTTGCTCTCTCTACACTGGCATTTTCTAAACTGTTCTCTTCAAGTCACCGGCCAAAAAAGATGAAATTCAGAAGAATATTTATGGGAAAATAATTTGTCAAAAATTGTTCCTTTGGAAGATTCATAATCCTTATTAGCTTCTGAAAGTTTCTATGAAATTTGACAGTAAAAGATACTTCCACACCTGTGGTAAATCCAAAGTTTGCAAACTTTGTGGACTACAGAACTCATTTCAATGTTTATCACACGTTAACACCTCTGGCGGCAGGCTGTATCTAACAACCAGTGACATCTCAAAATCACTGCTGGCTGGTAATAGTCACAGTATAGTAGGTAAGGATCATTTCTTGTGCATATACATACACAGTCATAGCTGTTCATGTTTTCATCATAGCGACTGAATGCTGTGTTTTGTTAGTCCTACACATGCCAATTTTAATTACCATTTAAAATGTCTTCAAAAATAATACACTGTAGTTCAGCACTGAAACAAAAAAAAGAATTTTTTAAGCAGAAAGACATGGAAATAGAGCAATGAGATATAAATTGATTTTGATGAAGCAAAGCACATATTCGTCACTAGAAATAACTGTGATTGTTTAGTTTTTTTATAGATCATCAACCAATTGGTTCATGGGACCATAGGAAGGAACTACACATATATGAGTTACGTTTTGTTACTGAAAAAGAGATAAATGCTGCTTGAGATACACCAAAGAATTTAGTGAAAAACTGCACAAATTGTTAAATATCTCAAAATAGATCAAAGAAATTTCAGAAAATGGGGGTCTGGTCTCACAGGACTATTGTTAGTGTTAGGGCATTGCATCAGAGTTTAACTGCCAACATTCTTCTTTCTCCTCGTTAGAAACACATAAAGTAATGGCGCATCTTAATGATACCTTCAATTCTCTAGAACATGGTATAAACATGCCGTGAAACCAGTGTTCTTCACTGTGAAATGCTACTCTGACTTTCTTCATATTCCAGTCTATTGCCTAGTTATACCTTCCCACCACTTCCCTAAATATTTGCAGCCACTCCCCAGGCTGATGCAATTAATACTTTTATTTACTTTTCCCATAAACAAAATGACCAGATCCTACCTGCCTTTCCCAGTTGAGTGTATAGGGGTAACATCCTCATAGATATCCAAATGTAAGGTGTCATGATCATGGAGGTAAAAGATACCAAAGGCAAACTCAATACCCTCAAAGATACCACCACAAATGTGTGGATAAGCCAGACCCTTTTACCCACAAATAGGAGGATGGGCTTCACATCCTCCTACAGAATAGGACACTACTTTGAGAGAAGAACACTGAAATTTCCACAGTGAATAAGCTTGCTCTTCCAGGATCAGAACTTTCTCTAATGGAGCATGGGTTCTCAAGTGCTAAGATGATGAGTGTCTTCTTATCTTCTGATAAGTGTCTTCTGATGAGTGAAACAAAACCAATAATAAAAATGTAAATCTCCAGGTTTCAAAGAGAGCAGAGAAGTCTTTGTGAGTGACTGTGGTCAAACTTATTTCTCTTATCTGCCTCCATGAAATACCTTGATTCTGACCACCTGCCAGAATGTAACCAAAGGAAATAAAGGAAAAGAAATAATAATAACTAATTTTGTAGCAGGTTCCCATAGATCTCAATTTACTTATATGGCATATACTACTTTGAGAGTTATTAACACTCATTTTACTGATGAAAACCATCTTCGAAAAATTTAAGTCATTTTTGAAGAAACACAGAGCTATAAAATCATTCAGTGAGCACTCTAAACTTGGTATTCTTGGGATAAATAATACATCTAATTTCCTTTATAGAAATCACTGCAGGGGGATATCCAATCTGTGCCTGAACACTTCCAGTGATAGAAAAAACTTTTCCCATGGAAGCTCAGTCCAACTTTTGACATGTCATAATTTACCTGGGAACGTGAATTTCAGGAGCCCTGGGAATTCAGTAAGCAAGGGAAGTCAGCAAAGGGAGAAAACCAAAGGAAATGTGGAAAAACTAACCCAACTATAATTACATCTCTAAGTTGATGGTCACCTGTCCAACTTGCCACACTCAAAGGTGGGCATACTTTTCATGCTTTGGCCTTCCAGTGATATTCAAAAAAGCCTAATTGAGAGGGTGAGTGTCCAGAAGCTGAAATAAGGACAACAGGTTTTATCTGCTATCCAGCAAGCCATCCTTATCGTGTTCAGGGCCTGATTCTACCATTAATAGGATAGAGATGCAAGGTTGCTCCTTCTGAAGATAATAGAGGGCCTGAAAGCAGAAAGAGGAAAGAGGTCGGGTATCAAGAACGTAGCCAAATGGATGGAGTTCAAGTAAGACAGTATGCATCAGTTACTCACGGCAGTAGATTAGGTTAAAAACAGGGTGTGAGCCAACTAACTCTGCAGGGATTGAAGGAAATTTGACCATGGAGGACACTATAGATTTAAGCTTGGGCCAGACCTGACCAACAGGTAAATCCAAGCCTCACCAGTTTAGGTCAGAACTACCTCAGAAACTGGGCCTCATGAACAGACTAGAACTGAGTCTGCACAGAAATAGCATCACTAATGGCTCAGGAAGCAGGAAGTCTATGAATAAGACAGCTTTTTGGCTAGCATCCCAGAAGTCAGCACAAGATCTAACACCCAGTAGAGGCTCAATAAATATTTTTTGCATAACCAATGGATATTAAAGGTACAACTCATGTTCAGTTAAAGACATGTAGAAGAATGAAATACCACATGGCAATGAATATGAACAAACTACAGAACAACAAGGCTAAATCTCACTGACATAATGTTGAGCAAAAGAGCATCAGACAAATATTACATACTGCACAATTCCATTTATATGTAATTTAAGAAAAAGGCAGTGTTGAGACCCAGCAAAAAAAGAGAACTACAGGCCAATATCCCTGATGAATATGGATGCAAAAATTCTCAACACGATACTAGCAAATCAAATTCAACAGCATGTAAAAAGAATTATTCACCATGATCAAGTGGGATTCATTCCTGGGATGCAGGGCTGGTTCAATATTCACAAATCAATCAACGTGATACATCACATTAATAAAAGAAAAGATAAGAACCATATGATCCTGTCAATCGATGCAGAAAAGGCCTTTGACAAAATTCAGCATCCTTTCTTAATAAAAACCCTCGAGAAAGTCAGGATAGAAGGAACATACTTAAACATCATAAAAGCCATTTATGAAAAGCCCACAGCTAATATCATCCTCAATGGGGAAAAACTGAGAGGTTTCTCCCTGAGATCAGGAACATGACAGGGATGTCCACTCTCACCAATGTTGTTTAACATAGTGTTGGAAGTTCTAGCATCAGCAATCAGACAACAAAAGGAAATCAAAGGCATCAAAATTGGCAAAGATGAAGTTAAGCTTTTACTTTTTGCAGATGACATGATATTATACGTGGAAAATCCAAGAGACTCCACCAAAAGTCTGTGAGAACTGATACATGAATTCAGCAAAGTCACAGGATACAAAATCAATGTACAGAAATCAGTTGCATTCTTATACACTAACAATGAAGCAACAGAAAGACAAATAAACTGATCCCATTCACAATTGCACCAAGAAGCATAAAATACTTAGGAATAAACCTAACCAAAGATGTAAAAGATCTGTATGCTGTAAACTATAGAAAGCTTATGAAGGAAATTGAAGAAGATATAAAGAAATGGAAAAACATTCCATGCTCATGGATTGGAAGAATAAATATTGTTAAAATGTCAATACTACCCAAAGCTATCTACACATTCAATGCAATCCCAATCAAAATTGAGCCAGCATTCTTCTCGAAGTTAGAACAAACAATCCTAAAATTTGTATGGAACCACAAAGACCCCCAAATAGCCAAATTAATACTGAAGAAGAAAACCAAAGCGGGAGGCATCACAATCCCAGACTTTAGCCTCTACTACAAAGCTGTAATCATCAAGACAGCATGGTACTGGCATAAAAACAGACACATAGACCAATGAAGTAGAACAGAGACTCCAGAATTGGACCCACAAAAGTATGGCCAACTAATCTTTGACAAAGCAGGAAAGAATATCCAATGGAAAAAAGTCTCTTTAACAAATGGTGCTGGGAGAACTGGACAGCAACATGCAGAAGAATGAAACTAGACCACTTTCTTACACCATTCACAAAAATAAACTCAAAATGGATGAAGGATCTGAATGTGAGACAGGAAATCATCAAAACCCCAGAGGAGAAAGCAGGAAAAAACCTCTCTGACCTCAGCCACAGCAATTTCTTGTTTGACACATCTCCAACGGCAAGGGAATTAAAAGCAAAAATGAACTATTGGGACCTCATCAAGATAAAAAGCTTCACAATCAACAAAACTATAGGCAACCAATGGAATGGGAAAAGATATTTGCAAATGACATATCAGACAAACGGCTAGTATCCAAAATCTATACAATATATACTCACCAAACTCAACACCCAAAAAACAAATAATCCAGTGAAGAAATGGGCAGAAGACATGAATAGACACTTTTCTAAAGAAGACATCCAGATGGCCAACAGACACATGAAAAGATGCTCAACGTCACTCCTCATCAGGGAAATACAAATCAAAAACACTCTGAGATACCACCTCACACCGGTCAGAGTGGCTAAAATGAACAACTCAGGAGACCATAGATGCTGGCGATGATGTGGAGAAACAAGAACCCTCTTGCACTGTTGGTGGGAATGCAAACTGGTGCAGCCACTCTGGAAACCAGTGTGGAGGTTCCTCAAAAAATTAAAACTAGATCTACCCTATGACCCAGAAATAGCACTGCTAGGACTGTACCCAAGGTATAACAGGAGTGCTAATGCATAGGGGCACTTTTACCCCAATGTTTATAGCAGCACTTTCAACAATAGCCAAATTATGGAAAAAGCCTAAATGTCCATCAACTGACAAATGGATAAAGAAGATGTGGTTTATATATACAATGGAATACTACTTGACAATGAGAAAGAATGAAATCTGGCCATTTGTAGCAACGTAGATGGAACTGGAGAGTGTTATGCTAAGGGAAATAAGTCAGGTAGAGAAAGACAGATGCCATATGTTTTCACTCATATGTGGATCCTGAGAAACTCAACAGAAGACCAGGGGGAAAGTTACAGAGAGGGAAGGAGGCAAACCATAAGAGACTCTTAAATACTGAGAACTGAGGGTTGATGGAGGGTGTGGGGGAGGGGAAAGTGCCAACTTGACAATAAACTACATATTTTAAAAAAAGGCAGTGTTAATTATGATGACACAAGTCAGAATAGTGGCTACCATTGGGTAAGGGTATTGATTACAGAGGGACACAAGAGAATCATCAGGAGTGTTGGAAATGTATGTCTTTATCTGGGTGCTGGTTTCACAGATGCACAGATATGTAAGAATTCTTTCTTGAATGTAACACTCCCTTGAAGTATACAATTAAGATTTGGGAGTTGTGTCACAAGAAAAAAAGAACACTTCTTTTAAGTATAGTTCATGTTATTTTGAAATTGTTCTTTACATTGAATACAATCTGCTTCTCAATAGTTTCTACCTATTATTCATAATTGTACCCATCAGGGCCCTAGAGAACAAACATATGCCTTTTAGGTACTTCATATATTCAAAATCCCCATCTATCTGTCCCCAAAGATGCTCCCCTCTGGGTTAATTACCCCAGTCCATCAACCAAGATATCAAGTCCCTGCCCTGGATTTATTGCTATTAATTGGAGAGAATCAAAAATACTTTTTGACAAAGAAATGATGTTCCAACCTCCTGAATAAAAACACCTACACATGCCAGCCATGCCTCTAGGGTGACCTATATGGAATATCAGAAGCTCCCAGAATATCCTAGCTCTCTCTCTTAGCCAATAAAGCAGTAATGTTCTAGCTCACAATGGCTATTCCAAGACATAGCTTTTAAAAACACAGCCTAACTGGGTGTTGTATGGAAACCAATTTGACAATAAATTTCATATATTAAAAAAAAAAAATCACAGTCGCGAATTCAAAAGCCTAGACGTTTGTGAAACAGGGTTCTAATTCCACTGTAATCACTTCTATAATTTCAAATAAACCACTGAATTTTATTCTGAGCCTCAAAAAAATAAAAAAATAAAAATAAATAAATAAATAAATAAATAAATAAATAAATAAATAAAAACACAGCCTAGGCCTGGGGAGGCAGTTCTTTCCCCATACAGGGATACAATTTTAAAAATGGTGTATTGTTTATATGCTACTGCATTTGTTATCTGAGAGTTGTGAAAAGAAATATGGATCTAAGAATCAAACGTAAGCAACTCATTTCTCAAACTCAACTATTCTACTTTACTAAAACTGTACAACAGCTCCATTAGTTATATAACTAGACTAGTTTGTTCTGAGGTCTAGAAATAAAATTTTAGCACAGTGTTTTACTAGCGTTATAGACAGATAGCATAATCCTTTGTTGTAGGGAGTGGACTTGTGAACCAAAGAACAGCCTCTCTGGCCTCACCCCTCCCCCAGTCATGTCAACCAAAAATATCTCCAGACATTGCCAAGTGTCCTACCACCCACATTGAGAAACACCATTTCAGGTCATTCATAAAAATATTTAAATTTTATGATGTATATTTTCTATCAAGCTCACTTTAAAAAAAAATTTTTAACATTTATTTATAAGAGAAAGAGGGAGACAGGGGGTGAGTGGGGGAGGCAAAGAGAGAAAGGGAGACACAGAATCCAAAGCAGGCTCCAGGCTCTGAGCTGTCAGCACAGAGCCTGACATGGGGCTTGAACCCACAAACGGCAAGATCATGACCTGAGCTGAAGTCAGATGTTTAACCAACCAAGTCATCCAGGCACCCTTCTCCTAAGCTCACTCTTAAGAAGTATGGTATTTTGCTCACCACTCGTATAAATTGAGAATTTCCTAAATAATACTATTATTTTACCATCCCACATATAAAAGTAACAATGAATAGTTTTAATACATATTAGATGATCTCACTGCCCTCTTTTTGCTTGCTGAGATCCTGTGATAGTAAAATAGAGAAGTGTGGCTTTAATTTCTATTAATCATGGGATTCTACCAGGCTCTTCTATCAATACTGACACCACCACCGTCTAAAATCCCAACCTTAGAAATGGTGCATCCACCCAAGCAGCTCACTCCAGATACACCAAGGTAGGAGGGATGTAGATCCATCTGATCACCTCAGTGGAAACTGAAGCCATTCAGGGGATATCAGAGAAGGTGAAGGAGGAGATTGGAAGGACTGACTCAGGGAATGGAATGTGAAGACTGGCCAATTATCTTCCCCCAAAAAACTGTTGTTCTATGGTCCTGCTACTTTTTGGCTTCTCTAGGGTTCTAGCTTACAGAGGACTCTGAACCAAACTTCCCACATTGCTAACGTGAAGAAGAGGATTCCATTTACTGAGCAACTTATTTGCAGAAGAACTCACAGAACGTAATTTGCCCCTGAATGAATGGGAAAACCTGGAAGGATGGTGCTCTTCTCCCCCCTTCACCGCAGTCATCAATCCCATTTGCAGGTTCTATTGCTCAGAGAAGCCACAGCAGTACCTGCAAAGTGTTTATCATGTAGAGTCTGACTTTGTGATCCTTTAGGGAAAACAAGGACTCTTCACACCTTTTAGCATCTGCACTGCAGACAACATAACACTGTATGTTTTTGACATCATTTTCACAGAAAATGGGGCTCCAGAGTTTTACCTCAGCTAAATCATTAACATCTTGTAGAACTGGCTTCCAATTAAGATGAGGTACTTTGTACATGGTCACACTCAATGTTGGGAGAACAGAAGGAAGGGAAGTAAGTTCCATTTGCCTCCCTTCCCAACAAACTTTTCTTAACCTTAGTTTCCTATCTGTAAAAAGGGAATATTTGTACTTAAACTAAAAGGAGTCAATCAAATCTCGCAGTAACTAATACATAGTAGAAATCCAGTTAATTTTATTCCTTCTTCCCTTCTCTCCCTTTGCCCATGAGTTACCATGAGTTTTTATTTTGTTGGAGAGAATAACAGAAAGAGAAGAAATGGGGAGAAAATAAGAAAACAGAGAGAGAAGTAGAGAAACAGAAAGCAGACAACAGTGTTTACTGAGAAACAAAATAACTGATTCACTCTCTGGCAATTCAAACTTCTCTCTTCAAAAGGCAGTAACAAATAGTTAATGATGATACGGAAAATTTGAGGGCTTTTCCTTCTGTCAAAAAGTCATCTTGAGAATAATTTATTTTTAATATTGACAGGATTTATCAGAAGATGAACATCTTATCTACTGCAGCTAAAAAATATGTCTCAAAAACTCAAAATTTCACAATCAATTCTTCCCATAGCCCCTTGTGATAATGGTATTCCAAAGACAGTGCAACCCAAATACTGGAACCAGAACTAAACAAAGCATGCCATTAACACCAGTCCAATGACAAGATTCCATATCCTCCTTACCATCTGCCAACGTCGTGCAGTTGTAGAATGGTGAACTTATGAAACATAAACTATAATAAACTCAGATAATATTAGGCATGACTCATTCACCAGAAGAAGCAGAATTCAGTCATTATTAATTAGTGTGCTTTTGATTATCAACTTATAATAGACGTTATCCAAAGGCTAATCTCATATATACAGTTGAAATATTAACCAAGAATGTTGATAACATAAAGGATTTACTCACTTGTAATCTTCACCTAGATTCCTTAGCTCATAAAGTTGGTAATATAAATTTATTTTCATGTTAATCTCTACAATTTTTTTAATTTACCTAAATCCCTAAAAATATTGGCTTATATAACCTCAAAGACTAACATTTGCTTTCATTGTGAACTTTATCATTATTTTTCTTAAAAAGCTATTTTTGAATAGGTTTATTTTAAATAAAGACTTTTTTCAAGGACAACTTAATATATAGGCATTAAAATCACTTGAGTTGATATCTTTAATAAGCTATAACCAGATAATCAAGGTCTATAAAGGATTAATTTTTCTCTTACGTTATCAAAGAGCAGCTGTAAAAGTACAAAATCCACTGTTAAACCTGTGTTTACAGTTCTAATGGCAGATTTATAAAGTCATGTGTATAGCAACGGTTTTTCTATCATTTTTTTTTCTTCTCTTTTGACAGAATTGAATACCCTCTTTCTTTTTTCAAGCTTAATGTTGAAGATTCCATGGTAACTGACTTTTTATTTGGTTTCCTTTCTTAGCCTTTGTTGTTCTTTTACTATGCTTTTAGGTTGGAAAAATATTTTATTTAAAAAACAAGGAAATCAACAATCTAACAATCTAGTCATCAGTGTATTTAGCAACTCCTTAGACTTTTCATTTTAAGAAAAAAAAGTTTTCTGAAAGTCTTGCAATAGGTCATAAGATTTAAAAGAATTAAAATTGTGCACTTGAGTGGCTCAGTCAGTTGAGCGTCTGACTTCGGCTCAGGTCACGATCTCATGGTTTGTGGGTTGGAGCCCCACACCGGGCTCTGCGCTGACAGCTCAGAGCCTGGAGCCTGCTTCAGCTTCTGTGTTTCCCTCTCTCTCACAAAAATAAATAAATAAACATTTTAAAAAAGAAAAGAATTAAAAAGAGATTAAAAGAGAGGAGACACTAATCACCCATCTCAAACGAAATAAAGGCTATAACAGATCCTGCAGCCACTAAAAGACAGTAAGAGAACACTACAACTTACTCTCACAAATTGAACAGATTAGGAGAAATGGACAAATTCCTCAAAAACCACAAACTATCACAGCTCAGCCAAGATGAAATGAATAACGTGAATAGCTCCAATTATTAAATAAATTGACTTTGTAATTAAAAAGGTCACCTACACAAAAAGGTATCTTCAGGTCCAAATGGTTTCATTAGAGATTTTTACCACATAATCAAGAAGAATGAACACCAATTTTACTGTCTTTTTCAGAAGATAGGAATAGGAAGAAATACCTCCTAATTCATTTTATGTGACCAGTATTACCCTGATACAAAAAACAGATGAAGACAATACCAGGGAAGAGAGAAAGAGAGAAAGAGAGAAAGAGAGAAAGAAAGAAAGAAAGAAAGAAAGAAAGAAAGAAAGAAAGAAAGACAGAAAGACAGACAAAGAAAATGACAGAGCAATCTCTTATTAATTTATATGCAAAAATCTTCAACAAACTATTATCAAACCAAATCCAAGAATGTTTAAAAAAAATTATACACTATAACCAAGTGAGGTTTACACTAGTTATTAAAGTTCACTTTTGGTTCAATATTTGAAAATCAATCAATAATACATTATACCAACAGAGTAAAGAAAAAAAAAATCATATGATCAAATCAATTGATTCAGATAAAGCATTTGACAAATTTCAACACCCATTCATGATAAAAATAAAACTGTCAGTATCCTAGGACTAATGGAACATTCCTTGAACCTCACAAAAAAGCATTTGCAAGAAAACCTGTAGTTCACAGCATACTTCATGGTAAGAGAGTGAATCTTCTCCCTCTAACTCTGGGAGCAAGAAAAGGATGTTCACACTCATCATTCTTATCCAAGAAAATATTGGAAGTTCCAAACATTGCAATAAAATTCCCTGAAAAATAAATAAAATTTTTCTGTATGAAATGAAAAAAAAAGAAATAAAGTGATCTACATTTGCAGATGCCATGATTGTCTACATAAAAATACCAAGCAATCTACAAAAACAAAACAACAACAACAAAAAAACTCCTAGAGTAACTGAGCTCAGAAAGGTCACAGAAACTAAAATAAAAAACACAATACTATTTATAATTTCTCTGAAAAAAATTAAAACGATAGGTATAAATCTGACAAAACATGTATGTTTTTGTATTTAAGGGACACCTGGGTGGCTCAGTTGGTGAAACAGTGGACTCTTGATTTCATCTCCAGTCATGATCTCATAGTGGTGAGATCGAGCCCTACATCAGGCTCCAAGCTGGGTGGGGGCCTACTTGAGATTCTCTCTCTCCCTCTCTCTTGATCCCTCCCCCACTCATGCTTGCATGCTTGCTTTCTCTCTCTCTCTCTCTCTGAAACTAAACATTTTTTTAAAAATGCATGCTTTTGCATTTCATCTGTATGATTAAATTACGAGATGCTAAAGGAAGATATAAAAAACAGAAATATGTTCATTGATGAGAAGACTTAACATTAAAAAAATATTGATTTTCCCTAAATTTATCTATAGGTTTAATGAAATTCCTATCGAAATCTTAGCAAGATTTTTATAAACACAGAAAACCTTATTCTAAAATATTTATGAAATTCAAAGGCCCCCAAACATTCAAAATAATTTTGAAAAGAATTAAGTGGGAGGAATTCTTCTTCCCAAGGTTAAGACATACTATCTAGCTATAGTGATCAAGACAAAGTGGTAATGGTGGAGTGATAAACACATAGATCAGTGGAACAGAATGGAAAACTCAGAAATGGATCCACATAAAAATGCCCAATTAGTTTTTGGCAAAGGCACAAATGCAAGACAATGAAGAATAATCTTTCCAATAATATAGCTGGAACAATTGAATATAACATAGGCAAAAATATGAATCTTAACCTGAACCTCACACCTTATAAAAAAACTAACTCAATATAAAACATAAAACCATAAACTATATTTTTAAAAAAGGAGAAAATACTCAGGACCTAGAACTAAGCAAAGAATTCTTCAACTTGACACTAAAGGCACAATCTGAAAAAGGAAACCTTGATGTATCAGACCTCGTCAAAATTAAAACCTTTTGCTCTATGAAAGTCCCTGTTAAGAGGATGAAAAATAAATTATGGATTGGCAGAAAATATTTGCAAATCACATATCCAGTAAAAAACTAGTATCTAGAACTCTTAAAATTCAACATTAAAAAATAAATGATCCAATTAGAAAGTAGATAAAAGACATTTGACCAAAGAGGCTATACAGATAGCAAGTAAGCATGTGAGAAGATGCTTGACATTATTAGTCATTAGGGAAATGCAAATTAAAACTGTGAGGCATCCAGTCAGTTAAGTGGGTTAAGCCTCAGTCAGTTAAGCATCCGACTGGATTTTGGTTTGTCATGATCTCACAGTTTGTGACATGGAGCCCTGCATTGGGCTCTGCACTGACAGCATGGAGCCTGCTTGGGATTCTGTGTCTCCCTCTCTCTCTGCCCCTCCCCTGCTCTCATGTGCTCTCTCTCAAAATAATGAACTTTAAAATAAAGAGCTTGGAGGTATCACTTTATACCTATCAGAATGGATAAAGTAAAAAATAGTGAGGGGCACCTGGTTGGCTCAAGTGGTTAATCATCTGACTTTGGCTCAGGTCATGATCTCACATAGAGTTTGAGTGCTGACAGCTCAGAGCCTAGAGCCTGTTTTGGATTCTGTTCCACCCCTACCTGTGCTCTTTCTCTCTCAAAAATAAATAAATAAAACTTTAAAAAATGGAGATAAAAACATATACTGGCTAGTATGTAGAGAAACTAGATCACTCACACATTGCTGGTTGGGAATGTAAAATGAGATTTACTCTGGAAAAGTTTTGCGGTTCCTTTTGAAATTAACAGTGGAACTTACTATACTACCCCATAGTTACACTCTTGGGCATATGACCCAGATAAATGAATACTTATTTTCATGTAGAAACACGTACATAAAATGTTCATAGCAGCTTTAATGATAATAGCTCAAAACTGGAAACTACCCAAATGTCCTTCAGTGGTGAATGGTTAAACTGTGGTATATCCTTACCATGATTAGCAATCAGCAATAAAAAAGAATGGAAAAATGCAACCATCTGTAGACATCACGAAGAAATTATACAGAAGCCAATGTTATAAAGACACATATTGCATGATTCCCTTATACATATAACCTTCATAAAGTAACACAAATGTGGACATGAAGAATACAGTAGTAGTTACTGCGGGTTAAAGAAAAGGGACAGGAGAAGGAGTGTAGCTATTAAAGGGTAGCATCAAAGAACCTTGCAGTGATGGTTAAGTATTGCAACTGTGGCTAGGCAAAGTACAGGTGATACAATTGCACAGAGCTATACACACATAGATACACACACACACACACACACACACACACACACACACACAACCACTGCATGTATAACTAGCAAAATCTGAATAATCTCTGAATTATACCAATATTAATTTACTGGGTTTGTTACTGTACTACAGCTTTGTAAGATATTAACACTAGGGGAGCCTGGGTAAGGGGTGCACTGGATTTCCCTGTAAATTACAGCACATGCATGTGAACATATATTTATTTCAAAGTAAAAAGTTATTTAAAAGTTAGTAAATGAAACAAATCTATTGGGTATAACATGCATGCAAAGTTAAGAAAAAAAAAAAGATGCATGCACGAGGGGCATCTGGGTGGCTCAGTCGGTTGAGCTCCGACTTTGGATCAGGTCATGATCTCAAGGTTCCTGAGTTCAAGCCCCACATCAGGCTTGCTGCTGTCAGCACAGAGCCCACTTCAGATCCTCTGTCCCCCTTTCTCTGCCCCTTCCCACTTACACTGTCTCAAGAAATAAAATATTTTTTAAAAAGATGCATGCAAAGTCAAAGCCAAATATAGAACCTCTAGAATATTACTTAGAAAAGGATAAAATTTTTAAGGTTAGCTAGTATATCACTTTCTCATTAATAATGAAACAAATTGGATACATGCTTCCTTAGATCAACTTGTAAGTTTTGTCTTTAACCATTTCTTCCTTTAATATGTTGTAAATTGCTAAATGATCATTACAGTTGATTTGCCTATGTAATAAATGTCTTAATTTCTTCAGAGTATTCTATAATTTTGGCCATAGGAATATCTTAATTAAGATTAAGCTGTTTTAGGAAAATCATGAAGGCAAGTCATTTGAAGATATAAAAGATTCATACCTTCTTCCTTTTAAAAGCATTTTGGGGGGCACTTGGGTGGCTCAGTCAGTTGAGCGTCCGACTTCAGCTCGGGTCATGATCTCGCAGTTCGTGAGTTCGAGCTCCACATTGGGCTCTGTACTAACAGCTTGGAGCCTGGAGCCTGCTTCAGATTCTGTGTCTCCCTCTCTCTGCCCCTTCCCCACTCATGTTCTGTCTCTCTCTATCTCTCAAAAATGAATAAACCTTAAAAAAAATTTTTTTAAATAATAAAAGCATTTTTCTAGTGAATCCCATTGATAGTTTCAAAACAATTCACTTTGACATGATAAAAGATTATGTCTTTTTTTAAGTTTATTTTATTAATTTTTGAGAGAGAGAGAACATGAGCGAGGGAAGGGCGGTGGGGGGGGAGGGAGAGAGACAAGCCCAAGCAGGCTCCTTACTGTCAGAACAGAGCCCAACACGGGGCTCAAACCCATGAACCTTGAGATCATAACCTGAGCTGAAACCAAGAGTCAGACACTTAACCAACTGAACCATGCAGGCACTCCAAAGATTATGTCTTTTCAACTTTAAAGAGTAATTTTTAAAGATTTGGCCATTTTTATTTGTATACCTTTTTCTTTAATGTTTTTATTTATTTTTGAGAGACAGTGTGTGAGCTGGGGAGGGACAGAGAGGGACAGAGGATCTGAAGCAGGCTCCAGGCTCTCAGCTATCACCACAGAGCCCAATGTGGGACTCGAACTCACAAACCATGAGATTATGACCTGAGCCAAAGTAGGACACTCAGTCAACTGAGCCACCCAGGAGCCCTTTTGTGTACACCTTGTCTTAAACCAAAAATACTTAACTTGAAAAATAATTGCTTTTTTAAACTATATTCAGTATTCTTGAAAAATGACAAATATTTTAGGACATTAGCAAAGCGAACTTTTTGGATTGGAAGGTATACTTGTTTCCCATAACTGTTGTCATAAATTACCACAAACTTGGTGGCTTAAAACAATGGAAATTTATTCTCTCACAGTTCTAGAGAACAGAAGCCCTAAATAGTATCACTGGACTGCAGTCAAGGTGTCAGAGGGTTGTTGCCTCTGTAGCTCTAAGGGAGAAGCCATCCCAGTTGAGGCTGCCAGTATCCCTTGACTTGTTGCCACATCACTCTTATCTCCGCCTCCAGGACCTCTATGCAGATGAAATCTCTTTGCCTCTTTCATATAAGGACACCTGGGAATGGATTTAGAACCCATGCAGATAATACAGAATAATCTCTCCATGTCAAAATCCTTAATTCAATCTGATATCCAAAGAATTTTTTCCTTATAAAGTATTATTTATAGGTTCTAGGGATTAGGACCTGCTATCTTTGAGTGGCCATTATTTGGCATACTACAGGGAGTCAGTAAACATGGTTTTGGTTCAACTTCTGCTTAGTGTAAATATGTAATAAATAGCTAAATGGCATTTGTATGTTGTTAGTTATGCATTTTAGAGTAATTTAGTAGACTTTTTCTTTTGTTTCCATTTTCATAGGTTCTTTTCAATTGTCAGACCCTTTAACAAAAAATATGGACATAACCAATGTTGTTTACAAATTAAAGCATGTACAACAGCTAAGTTGTACTACTACTAAGAATTCCAAATCAAATTTTCTATTAAAATCCATGTACATATAAGGAATAAGAGAAAAGATAGCCAATAGTCTTAGAAAATGTTCAACCTCAGGGCACCTGGGTGGTTCAGTCGGTTAAGCATTCGACTTTGGCTCAGGTCATGATCTCGTGGTTCCTGAGTTCAAGCCCCATGTTGGGCTCTGTGCTGACAGCCTAGAGCCTGGAGCCTGCTTTGGATTCTGTGTCTCCCTCTCTCTCTGTCCTTCCCCCACTTGTGCTTGCTCTCTCTCTCTCTCTCTCTCTCAAAAATAAACATTAAAAAATTTTTTTAATGTTCAGCCTCACTAAAGAAACATGCATAAAATCAATATAATCGCATTTATTCAACAAAGCAATAAATATCCATCTAGCTTTAACCAATCTTAATATGTTAAATTAGCTTTAAATATTTTTTAAAAGATACATAGATGTAATGGAAGCCCACTGAATTTTACCTCACTGATTCCATTCCCTTGTCCTCTTTTCCCAGAAGTAAAAACTGTCCTGAGTTTGGCATATTGCATATCTACCCCTTTTCCATACCCCGACTATATATGCATGCTTTTTATGTACTTACTCCTTGCATGTATTTAGAAGCAATCAGTATTGTTCATGTTGCTGTTTTTCCATGTTAAAACACATAGACCTAATTCATTCATTTAAACTACTAATGTTTCCTTATATGGCCATATACATGTTTACTTATCCATTTCTCTTTGTATGGAAGTTTTTCCAATGTTTTGTTATTATACAAAATGCTTCAATGGAGATAACATTTCTCATGTCTCAAAATGACAAGAGATTTAAAATTAAAATACTCCATGTTGATGAGAATTACTGATAGGAATGTAATTTAATACTCTTCCTGAAAAAGAGTTTGGCAATATGTACCAAGACCTTAAAAAATTATGTATACTCATTAACCCCATAACCTTACTTCTAAAAATGTACTGTTATCAGTGGTTCTCAAAGTGTGATCCCCAGACCAGGGCATGAGCACATTCAAATTCTCAGGGTCCCACCGCCAACCAACTCAATCAGAAGCTTTGGGGATGGGAATGTGCAATGTGGGGGTTTATCAAGCCCAACAGGTGATTCTAATGCATGCTAAAGTTTAGAAAACAACTTGCTCAGATAACTGATCAGAAATTCTCAAGGATGTTCACCGCAGAGTAACTTTAAATAAGATAGTAGGACTCACCCTCAATGTCCCACAAAAGGAAATGTTCATATAAATGAAATATAGGATGGAATTTTAATTACATAAGAAAATGGCTTCAGTATAAGAAAATTACATGATCTAAAGTTCTGTATATAGCAAAATAACTTTTTCAATCATATATATATAAGTCCAAATACATGATGCTTTGATCTATAAATAGGCTACTGACAAGGTAAATTGAGTTTTTTTTAAAAAAATGTTATTTTATGCAACAATTTGCTTGCCATTGCCAGATATCTAGATACAACCTTTAGCATGTATTCACACATGTGATAACAGCCTTTTAATAGAAATATAGGGAATGTTAAAACTGGATGGTGTGATATCCAGTGACACAGATATAAATTCTATGTCAATATACCTTGTGAATTTAAAAGAATGAGCTTTAAATTGTTTGGTAGTTGAAATCTATGTAAAGTTCCTAGTATTCTCTATGGCTATCAAACAGATCAATATAACCTCAACATTCATTTACATAATTCAAATGTTATTTAACCCATTATATATAACCCTATTTTTGAATATATATAATATATATATAATATATATTATGTATATATTATATATATATATAAAATATATAGATATGTGTGTGTGTGTGTGTATATATATATATATATATATATATATATATATATATATATAGTTTGGCTCCTATCTGATGTATATGCCATAAAAATTTAATTCCAATTTTCCTGAACTGGAAAATAGGTTTTTGTCTGAGCTCTGTAGCACTTACATTCAATTTTAACTTGTAATTCTCAATATGTTCTATTACATTCAGAGAATAATAGAGAGCATGCCTGCAGCTAGTTTAATACCTTTAAATTCCTATGGATCACAATGAAATACCATGTCACCCAGCATGCTTCATATTTCAAAGGTTGTAGGCTGTTAACATTGTACTTTTATTAAAATTCCTATTAATTTTTTCCTGTCAATCTGAATATAAAATTACTTTATCACTTTTCTATAGAATAAAAAAGTGAAGAAAATATTACTTTATTTCCAACTACTTATCTAGCCAAAAATGGGGGGGGGGGGAGATTTAGAAAAAGCCAATTATGTCATAGACTAAGAATAGCCAATTTTTAATATTTTAATATTGAAATGGCATGATTGTGTATCTACTCGTGTAGTGATCTGTTCAACAGATCAATAATTAATTCCCTGCCCTCATGAAGTGTTCATTCTAGTGGGAGTGATGGTCAACAAACGCCTAACAATTCAAGTATTAATACCATGAAAAAGAGGAGCTTCTAAACATCTAAAAAAGGCATCCAGAATTAAACATGTAAAGCAGATGAAGCCAGGCCAAGAACAGAGCAAAGCCTGTACAAAGGCCCTAAGGTGAGAAACTGCTGGCGAGAAGCACCCCAAGAGTAGCAGGGAGGATAGAGTGGCCGCAGAACCATGAGCAAACAAGAACAAGGTCCAAGATGAGGCTGAGTAAAGGCAGGCTCAGATGGAACAGCTTCTACAAATCATGATAGGATTCTGAGTTGTCCCAAATCCTTCCTGGAGCACCAAGAAGCCAATGATGTGTCAAACGGCTATTCCTAAGCACTAAGGGAGAGATGATTGTGAGGGCACAAAGATGGCACGGTAGGTCAGGCAAGAGACGGTAGAAACTTGGGATTGAGGTGACAGCACTTCAGATGGAGACACACAGACATATTCATGATCTCTTTGGGAATCTGTGTTGGAAACAGAACTTGGTTATAAACAGGATGGAGGTAGAAGTGGGCTGTGGGTGTGAAGGTACAAAGTCGGCCCTTAGATGACTTATCTGAAAGGAATGGAGCTGTCATTTACTAACGTTGAAGCACCGGATGGGGACAGATTTACTGTGGGGGGTGGGGTGGGGCATGTTAACTTTGAGATGCCTGTAAGATAGACACATGAACATATCAAAAACAGATATAAACTAATGTGGCATCAACAAGGGTCTGGGCTAAAAAAAAAAATCTAAATTTTTTATATTACTTTTCATTTTCAATTAAATATAATGCATGAACATTGGGAGGGAAAAACTATTAAAAAGTACCACAGATTTCTTTTTCTATATGTACAAACACACACACACATGCACACAATTGCTCTGTATAAGAAATTATATTGTTTTGGGGAACCTAGGTGGCTCAGTCAGTGAGTGTCCAAGTCAAGATTTCAGCTCAGGTCATAATCTCACAGTTTTGTGCATTCAAGCCCTGCTTCTGACTCTGCACTGGCAGCATGGAGCCTGCTTGGGATTCTCTCCCTCTTGCTCTGTCCCTCCCCTGCTCTTGCTGTCTCCATCTCTCTCAAAATAAATAAACTTTAAAAATTAAAAAAGGAAATATTTTTAATCTTTTAACTTACTATATTTTTAAGCACTTTTTTTCTTCAGAGAAATAGATATCTTCTGAGATACATAACTTTACTGAGCACGTAATGTTGCTTTCCACAGCTATACTGAGTATTATTAAACCAGTTTGTATTTTTATAAAGGTACACAATTTCTAATATTTTGCTACAATAAGTAGTACTACAATAAACACTCTTGTGTGTCTTTTTGTAGTAAAATTTATAGTTCACAAGAAATACTACACAATATGTGTGCTTAATATATACAGAAAGGATTAAATTAACACATCACTTCTAGGCAAGAAGTGGAAAATAATACAAATTTTTTTTTGGCAAATGACAATAAAGAAAGTTTTAGATTTCACTTACAGACTTAAATGTTTTAAAGCTGCAAGTAGGGATACAGATATCAATGTCAACATTAGAAATGAGAAGTTCTCAGAAGGATGTGGCTTCTAAGGAATAGAAAAAGAAAAAATCTATTCTATTTCCTACCCTTTTCCCCTTTTAGTCCACACTAAAGGACCTGTGAAGAATGTAAGGGTGGTGCTCATGTGGCCTCTGTGTAACGATGACACACAAATTCATTAAGCGTTCCATTTAGCGAGTTAAGAGAGTAGATCCTAAAAGATCTCACCAGAAGGAGATACTTTTTTTGTTTCCTTTTTATTGTGTCTGTATAAGATGGCAGATGTTAACTAAATCCATTGTGGTAAGCATTTCACAATATATATAAATCCAACCATCATGCTGTTACCTTAAATGAATATGGTGATGTATGCCAATTAAATAAAACTGGGGAAAAACAATGTCAGGATATCCAAATGTTCCTAATGAGGTAGGGGCATCTTTAAGTTCTGGAGACCCAGCTCGTTTGTGTCTCCATCCGCACACCTCTCTCTGTCTCTGATCTCGGCTTACTTGGTCATACCATCGTTTGTTTATGTGAGCACTTTCTTTCCCAAAATCAAGAGCAAAAGAATCATGTGTCCAAGCTCAGATTTCTGAAAACAGCATCCAGGCCTGTATCCCAGGAAATACAGAAGAATCTGATGCGAACCATTCCTTCAGAGAAGGATGCACCCCCTTCTTCAATGCTTTTCTTCAAAATACTTCAATAACAACAACAAAAAGCCACGTGGGCGATCTTGTTTCCTTTGAAAGTCCACTCACCGCTGAGCATGAAGGGGGCCTGCTGCTCTTAGTAACAGATATCATGTAGACATTTTTAACTCCCTTTGCTGCTCCCAGTCCCACCTGCAAACTGCAAATTGAAGAAAGAGGTGTCTCAAAAACATGAAATCTTCTTTTGCCTGGTGGGATATCTTTATTCCTGAGTAATTTCTCCAAATAACACCCTTGAGTCTCTGAAAATGTAAAAATTGCCTGTAGAGTCAAGGCAAATGAAGGCTAAATCCATTCATTATTTCCCTCTAGACTCTCATTCACCTCTAGCTGTAGGAAGCATCACAAACACAGGATTGATGAAAAGTGTATAAACATGTTATCCAGATACTCAGGTTGTCACAGGGAGCGTTTTTTTCTTCTTGATTTTAATGTAAGCAGAGTGGAGCAGTGGAAATGTTCAGGTAAAAATAGAGACTTTTCTTTCTGCAAGATAGTGTTTCTCATCTGAATGATTTTATTATTTTCCGTTGAATACCATGACAAATTCTTAAATCGGTTCATATCTGACCTATCCTTGGATCCTTACCTGTATCTTCATCATCCATCAAGAAGTAAGCATAACTGAGAAGCAATCCATGGCCCTAATCTTTGCTTTGTTATGAGCTGTCTTTGGCATCCCTCAAGATGGTCTAGATTGTGTTTTGGTAGCAAAGTACTCCAAACTCTCCGTTTGCCAAATATAGCTAAATAGTGGTCAACACTTAGGGACCCTGTTAGATAGATGAGCCATCATTTCAAAGGTTGAAGCCAACAGGCCAAAAGGATGAGTGCTGAAGGATCTCACGGGATAATTCAACGCTCTGGCCCAGAAGTGGCAAAGTCCAGTCACTTCTATTTGCAATTCATCAGCTAGAGCTAACCATATGGTTCCACCAAACAGAGGCCAGAAGTACAATTCTAACATGTTTCTGAAGGCGAAGAGCCAGAAATAGTTGAGGAATAGCAATTAAGGACCATCCCATTCCTCTAAAAGAACTACTTTTTTTCTTTCAAAAACGTTGTAGGGAAAATTGAGAAAAGCTAACTAGATAGCAAAGTATTAAAAAACACATATTTTTCATTGTTAAGACTCTGTTTATAAAGAGCAGTGTCCCACCAGCTGCATGCGCCATTTCTTTGCAAATAATAACATGAGAGCTATTACTCTCTTATCTCCAAATGTACCTAGTTTGAAACTTCTGTCATTTATACCTCACCTTTTTCCAAAAAGGTTTTGAGGTAGCTTACAAAGATGCATAAAGCAAAACAGAATAAGGAACAGTAAGTCAGGAGAAAGGGGAAAGAAGAAAGAGTTAAAAGACAAAGCTAACAATGAACTAGAATCCAATATTTGTGGCAGAAGATCTAGAATGCATTCCTCGAAGTCAAATATGATCAATGGTATGATACATAGTATCTACATGATAAAAGCAAAATATGTGGTTAGAAGAAGCACCCTTCTTCCGAGGTCCCTGGGTCCTCATGGATAAGCAATATAGAACATAGTACAGAAAGGAACAAAAAGTATGTCTAGAATAAGCATAACAGGGGCATCTGGGTGGCTCAGTCGGGGTGACTGTGAGCACAGAGCCCACTTCAGATCCTCTATCCCCTTCTCTCTCTGTTCCTCCCCAGTTCACTCATTCGTTCTCTCTCTAAATAAATAAATAAAAAAAAAGTTTAAAAAATAAATAAGCACAACACTATAAGACTGTGTCACATCTTTTTCTATGGTCTCAGTCCCACAGTCTCACAAACATTTTTATTATTATTTTCAGGTTTACTGATAATTATTATAATAATCCTGTTTGTCAAAATCCCACATCTTTAGGATCATCTAGGATATGAATGAAGCAAAGAAATAAGCTTTCTCTCCCAAATGTAACATTCATTAAACCACAGCTCACAAATGGGCATAAAGACTGCCAAATGTGGCCCTAAATTATTTACTTCACACAGTACTGTTTTTGAACTTGAATTTGAATGTCTGTGGGTCTAGAATTCACTCTCCACTTTGGCAATAATTTCTCACCACTTCCTACTATGATCCAATTTATGTCCTCCAGGCAGCCTCTGAGGGAATTCAAGTTTGAGACCCTTGGTACAAAATACAGTGACCCAGTAAAATAGAATGTTTCATAAATTCAGTGTCTATTCTCTCTGAACCAGCTGCTTTGAGGAAATATAAAACAATAACTATATTGATGTTTCTCAAACAGTTAAGTCTGTTGGGGGAGATAATAGCAAAACATTTGAGGACATATAGTACTAAAATGGTAACTATTCTATAT
Source organism: Puma concolor (assembly GCF_028749965.1). Classification (NCBI taxonomy): domain Eukaryota; kingdom Metazoa; phylum Chordata; class Mammalia; order Carnivora; family Felidae; genus Puma; species Puma concolor. Next base: position 186,516,410 of record NC_141674.1, read on the forward strand.
ATTTTGTGGCTCTTTATATTTTAGCAAGCTATTTCACATGCATCATGGCAGTGGGTTCTTTCAGGAGCCACATGAAACCATCAAAATAAGGATTAGAGTTTCCATTTTTCAGATAATAACACTGAGATCCAAATAGGTAAGTTGCTTTACCTCAGGTAACAATGCTAATCACAGATACAGCAGAACCCCCCGGGGCGGCGGGGGGGGGGGGGGGGGTGCTCTGTGTTCCACAGTTTTATTTCCTCTACACCTCACACACAGTTGGCATTTCATAATCATTCTCTAAATTAACAAGTAAAAGAACCTCTGAATCAATACACATATTGATTCATGAACAGGGACAGAAGAAAGTTTGTAGATAAGAATGATCAGAATTTACAAGTCGTATTATAACACACCCAGAACTTGTGAAATTTATAAAAAATAGACACTATTATGATGCCAAGACATTAGTAATATGTAGGAAAGATGAAAAATGCAAGGTATTTAAAAATTTATACGTAAATATAATAATCCCAAATATTCATGAGAAATATTAGTGATTATTCTTACTGCTTAAAAAAATCAATAGATTTACTCAGAGGAAAGTATACTAGAGTTTGTGGGCTTCAAAAATAAGCAGTTATAACATTTACAGTATTTATTCCAAAATTATCTATAATAGCAAAATATTAGAAACTACCCTAATGTTCACTGACAGAAGTTAGTTGATCAAAATATACAGTACATCATCAGAATAGATATTTTTAGATTGAAGCTTAAAATTTGACTAAATACATTCTTTTACCTGTTTAAGGAGACCGGAGAAAAATACACAATAAATGGATATTCTATGGGAGAATGAGACAATCTAGTACATCTTTTTTCTCGTCTGTTCTAGTGGTTGTGTGAGAGAGAGAGTTCAAAACTAGCAAATAGGGAGATTCCATCAAATTTAGCTATTTAAGAAAAAGTAATGTAGATGAGACTCAAAAATGTCCTTCATTTGCTAAGATAACCAGGAATACACAGTCAGTAAACTGATGTAAGAGGTAAAGAAAAAGGGTCATGTCAGGAAACTAAATGAGTCCTAGAAAAGAAATACTGCCAAGAGTTCAATTTCTAGTTTTAATATAGTCTTGTTATTATAGACACGCTATTATATATCAACCAACAATAGGAATCTTCACAGATACTTATTTAATTTTACTGAATTGCCCAAGCCTAACTTTATCCCTTACTCCCTCTAAAGTGTTCTTTTTTCATCTTTTATTTTTGGAAAGTCTTTTTAAAAATACTTTGGGTTTTTTGTTTGTTTGTTTGTTTGTTTGTTTTTAGAAATCATGAGATTACTAATGGGCAAACATGAGGAAGTTGCATTTCAATTCAGATAAATCTCAAAGTGACACAGGGTTCCAGGGCTGCTGTCTAACCTAAAAATATCAAATCAAGGATTATATCTGAGCAAGTGTGTTTATGCCATTTTCTGTACAGTAGAATTTTCTTATTCTTACTAACAGGATCAGAAGGTAGCACTGTCAGTACAACAGATTTGTTGACCAAGTTTCCTTTAGAAAATGTGAATCTTTTCTATGTTAAATCAAGACCTACTGAGCTCTGATGGAATCTTGGGTCCATATCTAATCTAAATTCCAGTTATTCTGACCTTTAGCCCTTCACTGAATTCGTTTCCTTAAATTTTTGCCTCTCCTACCTGTGTATTCTCTATCCAAGGTATTTTTTACATCATAACAAATGGCTACAGATATGTTTTCCCATATGAAATGGTCTTCCTGCCAGTATATCTAAATGTCTGCTGTAAAATAATTATAAAGCTAATCCCTTTTAATGTGCCATTCAAATCACAAAAAGAGTTTAATAGTTACAAAAGAGATAAGTCAAAAAAGGCATTAAAAAATTTACTTGATAAATTTTAAAGTTACACAAGAAAAAGAGACAAAATAAAATAAATTCCCCTAATGTACCGCAAATATCAACCACCACACACTACCTACAAGCCATATGTTTTTTCCATCTGTTCTGTTATCGTCAACTAAATTTATAGTATTTGGGCTATCAGAAGGATTGTCAAACACGAGCTGGGCATGATTTTAAAACCTAGGTGTTACTGTTAGTTGTTTTTTCTTTTCTGTTTTTTTTAAAGAGGCTACCCACCTCTATGCTTATCCCACAATTGATATTTATTGGGTTCAGAGTCAGAGTCCCCCAATATTTCTGAGGAATGTGAGGTAGTCTTCCAAAAGCTTAAATAATTCCTAGAGCCACTAACCCACCTACTGCTTTCAATGCCTCAAATAATGAGTACTGTTCAGAGAAGCTGGAATTTCCGAAGATAAATATGATTCCTCCGAGTGTGGAACTGCTGGATTTGTGGCCTTTGATCGGTGGATGATAGTGTGTGATAGGCAGAATTCTAAGATGATCCCTCAATGATCCAGACCTTTGTAGAAGCCTTTCTCCGTGAGTTAGAGATGCACTTGCTGATTTCCTCCAGCCAATAGAATATGACAGAGATGGTAGAATAGTCTCTCACTTAGTTAGGTGAGTACATGGCAAAAGTGACAGTCACACTCCTCTGATTACACTACATTATATAATACTCCTGTTTAGCAGACTCAAGTGAGAGATTCTTCCGTTAGCTTTGAAGACACTGTAATGTTGTAAGAAGGTCTGTGAGCAGTCTGTGGCAAAGAACTGCAAGGGCCTCTGGGAGCTGAGAACAGCCTCCTGTCAGCAAGACAGCAGAGACCTCAGTCCTACAACCATAAGGAACTGAATTCTGCCAACACTTCCTGAATGTGGAAGAGAACCCCAAGCTTTTGAAAGGATCACAGCCTAGCTAATAGCCTGACTGTAGCCTGTGAGACCCTGACCAGAAGCTCTTGTTATACTGTGCCTGGACTCCTGACTGATAGAAATGGAGAGATAATAAATGTGTATTATTTTGAATGGCTAAATTTGTGGTAATTTTTACACAGCAAGAGTAAATTAATACACTACAAGAAAAAATTATTTCAATAGCTTCTTAGATGTAAATGAAGTCAAGGGACGCATCTTCCATGTCCTTCTTTCTCTCACGGAGGCATGTGTGGCCCTTGAGAAGAAATCTTTAAATATAAACAGAAATCCTAAGCTGTATTTCTTTCTCTTCAGGATTTGGCTTTGACACCAAAAGAATATTGTGTATGGCTTTGAATTTTTCAAAACATTAAGAGGCACATAGCTTAAATAAGAGACAGAATGAAGACTCTTGCTTCTTTCAAGACATGTTTATGTAATTTTCCCACGAAGATGATTTCAAATAAATAAAAATTTTATTTTTTAAAGTTGTAAACATACAGATTAAAATTGATCCTTGGTTGTTGGATGTGATGTTTATAAAATAGCTTGTGACATATGTGTCTTAAGATCAGGACAGTGGGTAGGTGACAAATACCATAAAGCCCATGGTATTTTGGCCAAGAATTCCGGGAAGCAATGGAATGAACTTGAGACCTAAGATCACTATTTTAAAGACAGACCATCTATGAAGAACAAGGTGCTGCAAGGCTAGTCCTAATGAAAATTCAATGTATACAAAAAAGTACAAAATTCTCTAATTATGATGAGCAAATCCAAAAATATTTACGCCTTGCAGGAGATTATGTTATGGTGCAACAAACATTCTCTAATTCCTATTAGGCATATTATTTTCCCCATCCCATTGATACTAGCTTTAGCATATGACCAGCTTTGGCTAAGTGACTATGGATAGAACTGTTGGTGTTCCAGCCCTTAACAGTCATGGGTCCTCTCAGCTTCCTTCTAGCCTCTACCTCATGACTTTCCCCAGATATCAAGTGCTCCTAGATTCCCAAGTTAGATACATGGAGCAGAGATACCCTAGATATCTCACTGACCTAAGCCGAAAGCACAGACACTTCCGCTGACTCACGAATGAGAGAATAAATGCTTACTGCTATATGCCACGAACACCCTGTGGTTACTTCTTACACACATTACTACTACTTTGGATTCATAAAATACCATTTGATGCAAGTGAGGTTTTTTTTGTTTTTTGGGTTTTTTTTTAGCAATCCTGTTAAATGAGATGATGTCTGAAATACCCCAAAATATCATGTATTATAAGATCAAAGACTAAAAAATCAGATCTTACAATGGGCTCTCAAGGAAAATAGAGAATGACTATCAAATCACTCAGAGAAGTTCAACTAGTAACTGTTTTATTAATAACTTAAGTCAAAGAATTCAAAATAACAATAAAAATAACATTTGACAATACATTCCCAAATTGTCATGTCATGAAGCTAAAATTCTGGTGGAAAACATTTTTTAAATTACTTCTAGTCTCAATCATAAGTATTTAAGGCATGAACAAAAGGAGATTTTACTCATTTTAAATTTCATAGGAAAGCTACTTCATGTACCAAATGAAGAAGTTGTTGAAATTATGGCATGTGTACAAAATAAAATACATTTAGGGTAAAATGCCTTAGGGCAGATATATTTTAAGTGTGCCCTGAATTCAGATTCATGCATATAGTCTTTTCTCAGAACACATACAGAGATAACATTCAAAGCACTCTTAATTAGGATAAGGAGTAAAAATGCTCTTAATGTAAAGTATGCTACCGAACTTAGATGGCTTTCATATTCAGATATAAAAATGTGCCTTGAAATACTTCTAGGACCAATGTCATCACACAATTTTATGTAGTGGAATACGTAAAAGATGTTAATTACATCATGGCAACAACATTCTGAGAATAGATGGTTTTACATTATAGACAAATGGCAACTTTGGGAGATGAATTAAATTTTCCTTTAAGATTACTAAAAAAGTATGTGTGTATATGTAAGTTATATGTATCTACGTGTACCACATATCTACATGTATTATATATCTATATATACACAGATATGTACCTATACGCACATACATATATATGCACATCCACATGTAAATATATATCTCCTATGGGCCTGTGAACCATGCCTAAATAATCCTAGGTAAGAAATGTATTTAACACTTCCTTTTATTACAATGGACAAGGAGAAGAAGATGAGATGGGGAGGCTAAGATCCAATGAGCAATGAGTAGAGGCGATGCAAATTCCATGGAGTAAATAAAAACCTTTCTGTTTTTATCAACTATCTTCAAAAATGTAATTTTCAAATGAAGTCAACATTTTTTAAGTGCTAATTATAAACATTTAAAAAATCAGGAATTTTACTTTCTCATTCTGTGATAAACCATAATTTAATCAAAAACTGCTTAGAGAACTATTTTGTAAGAATACACGTTAAAGCCTAAGAGTCCCTCTTACGTGTAACTTTAGATAATTAGAGTCTTTGCCTGCACCGCTAAGCCACTCCTAACATCTGCAACGTTACATATGTTGAATATATTAAAGTGATGGCCTGGGATGCAGGCTATGGTAGTTTTCTTTTCCTGGGGGATGTTATATCTATAACTACTAGTTCCATTTCTTCATTTGTTTACAGCATATGATATGAATAATGTTCCATGATCTATTAATCTTGGACTTTTTTTTTTTCAAATCACAGCTTCAGAACAAAGTTACACACACACACACACACACACACACACACACACACACACACACACAAAATGGGAGTTCAGCAAATGTGATAGTGTCAACATAAATAATGTGTGCACAGTAAGCCTCGGTGCCCCACTTACCTTAAAAAAAATCAATGATGTGTATAACCTCAATTGTCTTAGTTCTTAAACTGTTAAATTTCTTTCATTATAGTTTTCTCAGAAGGGAACGTTTCTTTGTCAAGCTGCAGGAGTATGATAACCTAGCACATAAGTTAATTCTGTTTTAAATTTGTGACTACACTTATCTTACACTGCATTTCTTCAATAGAATACTTTCTCCTCTGAACATCCTGGAGATGGTATATATGTGGATATATGTGTATACACATGCATGTGTGTGCGTATAATTTTATCTTATATACGTATGGCTATGGAGAGGTATGCATGTGTACGGGTCATGAAAAGAATTCTTAAATCTCCCTTATTGGTATAAACCACTGATACGCATGGTTTGGTTAAATTACCCCTGTCAGGTTTATTATCTACTTTTTTTCCCTGCTGTTAGCATGTGTAATTGTATGGTTTTAAGAACTTGAATGACTCACCATAAAGCAAGCTGAAAAAATAAGGGACAGATGTGTTTCTATGTATTTTTTGAGGGTTGCTAGGACAGGAACCCTTTCAGCTTATTTTGGAATCTCATCTCAGAGGTAGCTTTTGCCTCCTTAGCGTACCTCTCCTCCCCAATCCTCAACCACCAGAAGGATGGAATGCTCACACTATAAATGCCACCTACCAACTTGAATGTGGGAGCAAACAATAATACAATGGCTACCCATCACCAAGAGAAATGATTATTGCAGTCTCCTCTGATAAGGTTAAATGAAGGGGAACCTTCCTATGCCCAAAAGATAAGGCAAAGTGACTTCCGCCTCTTTAAGAGATGATTAATAGGAGACAGCCTAACAGATCATTTGTGGTAAAAGATCATAAACAGGACTATGACTGTTGATCATATTTCAAAACTTTGGTCTTGATCCTTTGACCCCATGGTTAACATAACCAGAAGCAGGCAGCAGCCAAAAGTTTTAATGAGGGGTCAACTGACAGCCAGAGAGTTGAACTTTTACAGTTTCAGGGTCAGACAACTTGTCAACAGAGTCAAATTCCTTCTTTAACAGCAGCCCTGTAAACTCAACATGAGTAGATGTCTTGTAGAAGTGGCTGCTGGTAAAGCAGTGTTTTATCTTTAAATGAAAAACATCTTAGTAATGAGCTGCTAACTGGTTTAAACCATGTCATTCATTACACTTCCAGAGGGAAGTGCCCTCTCTTTGAGGGTACAAGGATTCCTTATCTACCCTTATCAATTTGGGGGCCTTTTGTGATTTTTCTGTTACTTTCATTACTAGCCAATTGAAAAGAATACTATACTTCCATGAGTTGCAATTAGATGCTAATTTAGAAGATGATGCTAACCCAGATAGTAAACTGCTATAAGACTCATTTGGAACTGAGGATTACATTACCCATTACTGGAGACACAACAAAAGAAACTATGGATCTAGTCTCTGCCTTTAATCTCACATCATTTCTCTATTCTATAGGCTTTCAAAAGGATGTGATTTCAGGCGCCTGGATGGCTCAGTCAGTTAAGTGTTTGACTTCGGCTCAGGTCATGATCTCACAGTTCCAAGTTTGAGCCCCACATCGGGCTCTCTGCTGTCAGCGTGGGGCCTGCTTTGGATCCTCTGTCCCCCTGTCTCTCTGCCCCTCCCCTGCTCTCTTTCTCCCTTAAAAATAAACATTACAAAAAGAAAAAAAAAAAAGATGTGATCTTGATTGCCAGATCACAAGTTGACAGAGAGGAGTGGGAGAGTCATTCTAGCAAGGCAAAGTCACAAACAGTTTAATAATGGAGTCAGCCTGGAAAAAATCTGGGCCAAACATTTCTAACTGGGTTTGGTCACTCACCAGCAGAATCCTAGAGGAACTAGGATCTATCTCATAGGCTGTTGATTATTAGAGACTATGTATTTTAAAAGGTTCCTATTCAAATGTAAAACACTGTGCTGTTATTAATTGCTATTAATAATTGTCTATTATAAAAAAATACCTAATGAAAAAGGAAAACAATGCAGAAATATATAAAATGCATGTTGATAATTTCTTGTACTCGTCTCACCCCAGTCCCTTGATGGGGGTGATGGTAAACTGTTTACAACTTGATCTCCATTTGTCCTGGTTTTGTTCCTATGCATGTACAGCATATATATTATTATTCTACTAAAAGGAAAACTTTGTTCTCAACTTATTTTCACTTAATATGTCATGATTATTTCTCTCATCATCTCTGAATATTGTTATATGAATGTACTCTAATTAGTTTTACCTTAGCCAATTGGTGAACTATATAAGCCTCTTATAATTAAGAACATATATTAAATGATAAAATGAGCATTTTACAGAGGGCTTTCTTTAAGATAAAGTCCTAAAAGTGGAACTGCTGGCTAAAAGTTATACAATTTTAAAATTATAATAATCATATATTGCTTCAAAATGTTAAACCAATCTGCAATCTGAAAAGAAATTAGTGTATGAGCATATCAATTTTTCATAACATTTTTATAGTTTTTTTTAATTAAGCTTTTTGTTCTAACATATTAGATTGACATGTCCTTATAAAAAAAACAAGAGAGACCCCCTATACTTTTTACCCAGTATCCCCTAATGGTAACATTATAAAACTATAATACAGTATCACAACCAGGATACTAACATTTGATAGTCCAGAGTATTTCTATCACCACTAGGATTCATATGCTGCCCTTTTATAGCCATGTCTATTTCCCTTCTAACCCCAACCCCTGTCTTTAACCTCTGGAAACCACTAGTCTTCCACCTCTATAATTTTACGATTTCAAGAATGCTGTATAAATGGAATCATACAGCATATAACTTTTTGAGAATAGTTTTTCAGTCAGCACTAATAGTCTTGTGATCCATCCAAGTTGTTACACTAATAGTTTTTTCCCCTTTTTTATTGCTGAATAGTATTCCATGGTATCAATGTACCACCACTTAACCACTGCCCTATTTTAGTTGTTTCCAGTTCTTGGCTATTATGCATAAAGTACTTCTAAAACTATGTTAAATAAAAGTGGTGAGATCAGACATTCTTGTTTTAGTCTCAATCTTAGAGAGAAAGCATTCAGTCTTTCACCATTAAGAAGAATGTTAGCTGTAGATTTTTTGAAATGTAGTAGTGTTCTTTATCAAGCTGAGGCAATTCCTCCTTAGTACAAATTTACTGAGTTTTTATCATGACTGGGTACAGGATCTTTTTAAATGCTTTTTTTTTTTAATTTTTTGCATCAACTAATACAATCATATGATTTATCTTTGTTAGTCGGTTAACATGGTAGATTACATTGACTGATTTTCAGATACAGAGCCAACCTTGCATCTATGTAACAAACCCTTCTTGGTCATGTTGTATAATTCTTCTTCTTATTGTTTCAGTTTGTTGTTCATTCAGTTTGCTAATATGGTGTTAAGAATCTTTGTTTCTAGGTTCATGAGAGATACTGGCCTGCACTTTTCCTTTTTTAAATTGTCTTTATCTGTTTTTAGTATCACAGTAATTCTGGCCTTAGAAAATGAGATGGTAGTATTCCCTTTCATGTTCTGGAAATAGTGCAGAATTGATATTAAAACTTTTTTAAATGTTTGGTAGGTTTATTCAGTGAAACCATGGAGGCCTGAAGATTTCTTTTCGGGGAGTTTTTCAACTACAAATTTAATTTTCCTTATAGATATAGAGTGATTCAAATTATCATAACTCATTGGGAAGTTGTAATAGATGGTGTTTTTCAAAGAATTGGTCTATTTCATCTAAGTTGTCAAATTTATGTACATAGAATTATCATTATTTCAATGTCTGCTGGGTATATAGTATTATTACTTTTCCATTCCATTACTTTCCATTACTTTTCCATTCCTGATATTGATGTTCTGTTTCATCTTTCTTTGTTAATCTTTCTAAACGTTGTTTTTATTATCATTCTGGAGAACCAATTGTCTTATTGATTTTCTCTATTATTTTTCTGATTTCAATTTCATTGATTTGGGCTTATGCGTATTTCCTTCTTTCTACTTACTTTGGGCTTATTTTGCCCTTTTCCTGGGTTCTTCAGGTGGGAACTAAGATTGTTGATTTGAGACTTTTCTTCTTCTCTGATGCTTCTTTTATTGCTATAAATTTGGTTCTGTAGTGCTTTAGCTGAGTCCTATGAATTTTGATATGTTTCTTTTTTAATTTTCATTCAATACAATCTATTTTTAAAAATTTCCCATGGAACTTGTTCTCTGACCCATAAATTATTTAGCAATATGTTGTTTAGTTCCACGTGTTTAGGGATTTTTCTGTTATCTTCCTATTATTGATTTCTAATTTGAGTTCATTGTGGCCAGAGAAAACATAATTTGAATGCTGTTAAATTGGTTAACATTTGTTTAATGACCCAGAATATAGTCTATCTTGGTCTATGTTTCAGATAGCACTATTTTTAATGAATCTCAAATTTAGGTTGATATTTTTAAATTAGTAAAATGAACTTTTTCATATGCTTATTAGCCTTTTAGAATTACATGCTTATGTTCTTTATCCATTTTAAACTTGGTTGTTTGACTTTTTATTAAAGTGCAGGGGCCTCATACATAAAGAATATCAAGTGTCAAGTATTTTCTCATTTGCAGTTCGTCTTTCAGTATCTTTTACTGTAGTTTTTACATACACGAATTTAAACTCTGAGGTATTTTAATTTATCAGCATTTCCTTTTGCATCTTTGGTTTCATGGCACGCTTAGAAAGACCTGTATAAGTTTCATAAAATTATGTATTTTTATAATTTTTATCACTGCATTCTAACATTTAAAATTTGATTTACCCAGAATGCTTTCAACAATGATAGTTTTGGGGCACCTGGGTGGCTCAGTCAGTTAAGCGTCTGACTTCAGCTCAGGTCATGATCTCACGGTTCATGAGTTTGAGCCTCGCATCAGGCACTGTGCTGACAGCCTGGAGCCTGCTTAGGATTCTGTGTGTCCCTATCTCTCTGCCTGTCCCCTGCTAATGCTCTGTCTCTCTCAAAAATAAATAAAAATATTTTTAAAAAAAACAATGATAGTTTTATAATAATACTTCCATAGACAATACATAGCTTGGCGAATAATTCATATTTATACTTGAATAGAACAGGGGTTTTTTAATCTATCAAATACAGGAAAGAACTATCATTTAATGTACACTTTAAATGTGCCAGAAATTTTGCTAGGCAGTTTATGTCCTTTGATTTACATATTAAAACAACTCAATGAGTAAAAGCTTTCCCATTTTATGAAGAAAATGGGAGCTGAAAGCATGAAATAATTTGATAGAGTTGGGACAAAGTTGGGATTCAAATCTGACATATCTAATTCCCAAACCTGTGTCATCTTTCTCCTACCCTCCTTGGCTCCCACACTTGGCATGTAAAGGCATTCTGAGCAGTACACAGAATAACAAAACTTAGTCACTGCCTTCATGGAGCAATTAATGTTATATTTTAATGGCTATTTGTAATTTTCAAAGCACCCTGGCATTCAACCAGGGTTGACCACTTTCTACCTCCAGGTGCTAGGACTATTGATAACACATAAGTCCTTGTCTTTCTGTGAGCTACGGGAAGTATGATTTCACCCCCAGTTTTTAGAATAGGGCTCTAAAACAGAGACTACAAGTATGCAGTTCACTTGCCTACATCAGCACAGTTAAAAACTGCCAGAGACACTTCAAACATAACCTCTTATTTTCACTACAAATGACCACCTTTACTGGTGGACCTCAGTTCACTTCCAATGCAAACCTGGAAATTCCAAGAAGACACTTGGGAGAAGAAATGTGAAACTATAATGGGGCAGCAGAAGTCTTCTCAGGTGGAGGGGAAATGCAAGCTAAACCTGGCTATTCTCTCATTTCTGATTCCCTCAGGGTTTGGCATAATCTAGGATTTTGTTAGTGATCCTTTCTGGTTGTGTGACTCAGACTTTGTCGAAGGCAAGTATTTTTACCTGCTAATATTTTTAATAGCAATTAATATTAATTGCTATAGAGCTGATACTTCTAACAGCTTTATTGAGATATCATTCACATACAATTTACCCATTTAAAATGCACAATTCAGGGGCATTTAGTATATTCAGAGTTATAGAACCATCACCACAATCAATTTTAGTACATTTCCATCACCCCAAGAAACAATGTGTCCCTTAGCTTATAACCTGTTTGACTCTTAAGCCCAAAGCAAACAGTAACATGTTTTCTGTCTCTAGAGTTTTACCTATTTTGGATATTCCATATAAATGGATCATAGAATATGTGGAATAGTTGATATTTTTTAAAAAAGAAAAAGCTATTTCACCAGGAACCTGGTTTTAAAAATACTGGTAAAGCAATGTACAAGGTAAATAAGTATTATAAATGTTATTATAAAGTCTATGATCTATTAAAAAATATCAGAAGAGGGGCGCCTGGGTGGCGCAGTCGGTTAAGCGTCCGACTTCAGCCAGGTCACGATCTCGCGGTCCGTGAGTTCGAGCCCCGCGTCAGGCTCTGGGCTGATGGCTCAGAGCCTGGAGCCTGTTTCCGATTCTGTGTCTCCCTCTCTCTCTGCCCCTCCCCCGTTCATGCTCTGTCTCTCTCTGTCCCAAAAATAAATAAACGTTGGAAAAAAAAAATTAAAAAAAAAAAACAATATCAGAAGATCAAGAAGAAAGCTTATAGCAAACATTGTTTACTTGCTGGGGAGTACGCCTGCCTCTGATTCCTTTGCTGACTCATTTTCCATACATGAACATTACAACTTGTTTCAGCTCTATGCAAAATCTGTTTATGTAAATATCCAAAGTTTTTTTTTCCTTCTTAAGCTCAATACCATATTTGCTCCAATTTCTCCCCTGCTACTGCTTCCCCTACCACCCACTCCCACAGGACCTTAATTTGGGGGGATATGAGACCGTCTCTCCCACATAATTTCCCTCCTTTAAATTTTGGTTGTCAGTAGCAGCAGGGGATGACTTGAAGACAGAGAACAGTTGAAAGATATGCACAATTGGGGTGGCTGCATGGCTCAGTTGGCTGAGTGTCCTACTTCAGCTCAGGTCATGATCTCATGGTTTGTGAGTTCGAGCCCCACATCGGGCTCTGTGTTGACAGCTCAGAGCCTGGAGCCTGCTTCGGATTCTGTGTCTCCCTCTCTCTCTCTCTCTCTCTCTGCCCCTCCCCTGCTCACGCTCTGTCTCTCCCTCTCTCTCAAAAATAAACAAACATAAAAAAAATTTTTTTAAGTTATGAACAATCCAGTTTATTGAAAGAGTAACTCAAGCCTGATTAATATACATCCTCAATTGCCTTTCCCAAGATGTCAAGGGATCCTTAAAACGTTACTACCCACACCTAGGTGGTTTTAGAATGCATTGATTACACTCTCTCAGCAAAGGTAATCCCTGCCCATTTTTAAAGATAAGACAAATGTACAATTCAATGAGATCTGAAGGAAATTAAAAAACCCATATGACTACAACAATCAAGTTACAGACCATTTCCTTTACCCAGGTCTACTGGGCTCACATTCAACCACCCCATCCCTCTAAGTTACTCTCCTGATATCTACTATTAAGATTAGTTTTGCCTGTTCTTGAGTTTCACATACGTTGAATCATATAATATGGACTCTTGTGTCTGGGTTCTCTGTCAACATATTGCTTTTGAGATTCATCCATATCATTACATAAAACAGTAACTCATTCCTTTTTCATTGCTAGTTAATATCTCACTGTGTGAAATATATAGAAAGCAACCTGTCTTTGGTTGATCAGCATTGGCAGTTTTTCCATTTGAATGAATACAGCTACTATGGATAGTCTTGCGCAAGTCTTTCTGATCTCTTGGGCAAATTCTAAGAAATGGCTGGCCTGCCGCTTAACTTAGTTAAAAACTGCCAGCTTTCCAAAGTGGTTATACCATTTTACAGTACCACCGGCAATATATGGGATTACCAGTTGTTCCACATCCTAAATAACATTTGGAAAATTTAATCTTAATTTTTGTTATTCTAGTAGGTGTGAGATGGCATCTCATTGTGGCTTTAATCTGCACTTCTTTGATGACTCATGCACCTTACTTATAGATCATTCATACATCTTTTGCAAATTATCTGTTCGAGTACTCTGCCATTTTTTATTTTGTATTCTTTTTGATTTGTATGAGTTCATTATATATTCCAAACAGAACTTCTTTGTCGTATATATGTATTGTGGCTATTTTCTTTGAACATAGAACTTGGCTTTTCTTTTGCTTAAGGAGGTGTTTTGAAAAGTTGAAGTTCAGAACTTCAGAAGCTGAGGTTCATTTTATTGACGTTTTTCTTTTATGGTTGTTGCTTTCTACGACCTGTCTAAAAAGCCCTTGGCTCTCCTGAAGTCACAGATATTCTCCTATATTTTCATCCAAAGGCTTTACTGTTCTAACTTTTATGTTTATGTCCATAATCTACCTTGAATTGTGTGAAACAGAGGTTAAAGCCCATTTTTTCCATGTGCATATGCAGTTTTTCCCGAATCAGTTGCCAAACACACACACACACACACACACACACACACACACACACACCCTTTGTTTTTCCTTCAACACTTTTGACACCTGTTTAAAAAACCAATGGACCGTTTAAGTGTAGGTCTAATTAGGGACTCTCTATTCTATTCCATTAAAGTCTTTGAACATTCTTCCATCAATGCCGTACTCTCTTGAGGACTGTAGATTTATATATAGTAATTCTTCAAGTATTATAAGTACTCATACTTGGTTCTTCTTTTCCAAAATTGTTCAGCTACTTTATGTTTTGGGGTTTTTTTTCATACTTTATGATCAAACTGCCATTTTCTAAAAGGAATATTTTGCTGGACTTTTATTGGAATTGCACTAAATCTAAAAAATCAATTTAAGTAGAGGTGATATCTTAAAACTCCTAACTTTTCAAATCCATGAATATGGTATACCTGTCTTTAAGTATTTAACTTTTTCAGCAGTAATTTTCAGTTTGACATGTAGAGGTCTTGGGCACCTGGGTTGCTCAGTTGGCTAAGTGTCCAACTCTTGATTTCAGCTCAGGTCATGATCTCACAATTAGTGGGCTTGAGCCCTGCATCAGGATCTGAGCTGACAGCATGGAGCCTGCAGGATTCTCGCTCTCTCCCTCTCTCTCTGCCCCTCCCCTAGTCATGCTCTCTCTCTCTCTCTCTCTCTCTCTCTCTCTCTGAGTAAAAAAACTTAAAAAAAATTTTTTTAATGTAGAGATCTAATACATTTCCTGTTAAATTTAATCCTAAGTATTTTTATATTTACAGTGGCGTTGTAAATAGCATCAGTTTTTGTAAATTGGATTATCAATTATTTGGTGCTAGTATAAAAATACCTTTATTTTTGTATATTGGTCTTGTATCCTGTAATTTGTCTAACTTCACATTTTTAACAGTAATTTGTAAACCCTATGTACATAATCATGCCACTTGTAATGTTGGATAAAATTAAGGAAGAGCCATCCTTGCCTGTCTTTAATCTTAAGGGAAAATCACTCATTATTTCACCATTAAATAAGAATTTTATCTGATTGAGGTAGTTCCCATCTATTTCTAACTCACTGAGAGGTTATATTAATAAATGGGTGTTGACTTTTGACAAATATTTTCCCTTTATCTCCTGTGATGATCAAAAATACATGTGTGGGGGTGTTTTCTTTCTTATCCTTCTATTCATTTTACTGGCTTTTGGATTAAAGTAACATTTGCATTCTGGGAATAAATTCATTTGGCCATCTTATATGTTACCAGAGTCAGTTTCCTAATATTTTCATAAGGACTTCATAAGCAACCTTTTTCTGTAATTTTGTTTTCTAATAATGTCTTTGAAAGAGTTAAGTATCCACGTTATATTGATCTCATGAAATGAAATGGGATAGGTTTTTTCCTCCTCTGTTTTCTGATACAGTTTGTATAAGAATGATCTTATTTTTCTTTAAATGTTTAAAAGAATTCATAATTGGAAATAACTAGATTTAGATTTTTCTTTGAGAAGTTTTTAATAATGAACTCAATTTCTGTAAAAGATACAGTGTTATTCAGATAGTCCATTTCTTCTAATGTCAATTTTAGTAAGCTGATTTTATCAAGGAATTTTTTCATTATATCCTAATTGTCAAATTTATTAGCACAAATTTGTTCAAAATATTTCTTAATTATTGCTTTATTACCTAAATATAGGATCTATAGTGATATTTGATATTTCATTCCTGATATTGAAAATGTGGGCTCCTATATTTTTTGTTAATTATTCCCTGCTAGACATTTATTAAATTTGATTAATCTTTGTAAAGAACCAACTTTGACTTTGTTAATTTTCTTTACTATTATTCTATTTTCTACTTCTTTTTTAATCTGCTACACACACACATATATATACACACACACACATACACACACACACACACACACACATTCCTGAGGTGGAAACTCAACAGTGTTTTGTTTGTTTTTTTTGAGACAGAGAGAGAGTGTGTGAATGGGGGAGAGGGGCACGGGGGAGAGAGAGAATCTCACCAGGGCTCTAGACTCAGCACAGAGCCCAACACGAGACTTAATCCCCCAACCCTGGGTCCAGGAACTGAGCCAAAATCAAGAGTCAGACACTCAACCTACTGAGCCACCCAGGCACCCCAACAGTGTTGATTTTAAATCTTTGTTCTTTTCTATACAAGCTTAGTGCTATAAATTTCCCTGTAGGCATTCTTTTATCTGCAACCCATGCATTTTGTTAAGCTGTGCTTTCATTATCATTAAGTTAGAGATATTTTCTAATTTCTCTTGTGATTTCTTCTTTGGCCCACCATCACTTAGAAGTATGCTGTTTGATTTCCAGAAGGAGCATAGGTATCCCTACTGCCAT
This sequence comes from Puma concolor, assembly GCF_028749965.1. Taxonomy (NCBI): domain Eukaryota; kingdom Metazoa; phylum Chordata; class Mammalia; order Carnivora; family Felidae; genus Puma; species Puma concolor. The sequence goes on from NC_141674.1 coordinate 186,533,014, forward strand.
TGTGAGAAGAGCTCTATCTACTTTCTCTGCCTCATTTCCCATAGGCAGGAAAAGGTTAGCAGAACAAAGTTTTCAAGGCCACAAGATTAAAAACTTATTCAAGAGAAGCTTGTTAGCCAGTATTTTACTGTGTACCCTGTATGTCAGGTATTGGCTGGGCTCTGGGTGAAATACTCACCAGTGTTAGCTACCATCTATTGTGATCCGCCCAGTCCTATCAAACCCGAGGCAACTCAGAGTGGCCTTGGGAACCATAAGGGATCCACTGATGGCCATGATGTTGTGTTGCAATGATCCTGGAGATGCTGTGCCTGGTGGCAGCAGCACTTTTAGGGGATCACAGCCCATGACCAGGTACCCATAGATTGCTATCAAAAACACTGGGATATATATGTCATAGTTGTTTTATTATTATTACTGCTAAAAAATTACTTAAGTAGAAAAAAACAGCTACTCAATACTGTCTTTCTAGCGGAAAAACAGCCTGATTTAAAAAAAAAAAAATTAAAGACCTTAAATCCACTTTTATGCCAGTCAGACTTGAGAACAAATTATCATTCATACATTACCTGGAAGACATTATTAAAAACTTGGGAAGTCCCAAATTTTTACTTGGGCTTAACAGACTTTTCAGAGATTAAATCTATATATTTATAACAAGTTAATCTAATGGATGATATTACAAGAAAGATTCAGAATTTAGAAGATGCAGCAAAACACATTAAATTTCAAGTAGCTACAACAAAAACTGCCTTCGAAATACATCATGAGAATGAAGAACAACTTCAAACAGCACTAAGATGCTTTATTTTTTTTTTTAATGTTTATTTGTTTTTGAGAGAGAGACAGACAGAGCACGAGCTGGGGAGGGGCAGAGAGAGAGAGGGAGACAGAATCCAAAACAGGCTCCAGGCTCTGAGCTGTCAGCACTGAGCCCAACGCGGGGCTTGAACTCACAAACCGTGAGATCATGACCTGAGCCAAAGTCAGACACTTAACCAACTGAGCCACCCACGTGCCCCACACTAAGATGCTTTAGATGAACATCTCATCTTTTGTTTTGTTTTGTTTTAATGCTTATTTTTGAGAGAGAGAGAGAGAGAGAGGAGAGATTGAGCACGTGTGAGTGTCAGCAGGGGAGGGGCAGAGAGAGAGGGAAACACAGAAACCAAAGCAGGCTTTAGGCCTGAACCATCAGCACAGAGCCCAGTGAGGGGCTCAAACCTGCAAACTGTGAGATCACGACCTGAGCCGAAGTCAGACACTTAACCGACTGAGCCACCCAGGTGACCGACCCAATGAACACTCTCATCTTAAGGAAAACAAACACAAAGCTGCTCTGGAAAACAAGAGCAAAAAACTTATCAAAAAGAAAAAAATATTAGGAAAGTCTGAAGTGACATTGAGAAAAATCAAAGTGGTAAAGAAAATCTGATCAAGCCTTGGAGTGAACACTTTGGAGTGGGAGATCAGGTTGCTGTTCTTGGAGACAGTTGCTGTTCTTAGTGAGAAGTTATCAATGCATATAATGGATTCAAGAGAAAATGGGGATCACTTATAAGACCAATGCAAAGGAGTGTGAAGAAACTGATACAGTAGAGTTAAATTCTTATTTAAGAACTTGGAAGATAATTGAAGCTAAATGTACTTTAATTGAATAAAATAAAATAATCGATGCAGTTAATGATACTCAAAGTCAAACCAAGAAAGACTAGCCACAGTCAGAAAGAGAGCAGAAATTCCAATTCCTTCCTGAACAGCACTGAGGAAATGAATTTTCACTAAGTACCCAATTTAGAAATAATTTACCATGGAAAAATAAAAGGGAATCTTTTCAAAGATGAAGAGATCAGCCATTCATGTAAAGAGCTGGACACCTATAAAACTCAAAATTCTTTGAGAAAAAGTCAAAAGAATCACTATTATCAAACCCAGCTTTGCTGCCTGAGAGAAACGTGTTAACTTAGAAAAGGCATGCATGAGACAAAAAATTATTGAAAAAGAATGTAAATGCTTCAAAAAGTATCCTTAATATGGCTGATATCCCAAGTGGGGCATTTTGCTGGTGAGGACTACCAGGGAATCCTCTGGTCAACTGGGTCCCTGAGGAAGGAGGAAAATCAGGCTATGATGGAATTCAGGTTCAGTGCCAGGTTTGGAGCAGGTACTGCCTTTCCAGGGTCAGGAAAACAGGAGCAGGATGCCTCCACTTGACCCTCTCTGCTCTGATGCCCCAATTGCTCCTAAAGACAGAGCTTCTCCTAGCCTTCCTCAAACCAGTAGATACTAGGGAATATCTGTAGATTCAACCCCCTCTCTGCTACTCCCCACATGCACACAACTGCTGACCCTAAGTCCTCCACCTCACCCTCCCACCACAGGAATCCCAGGGGGCAGTTTCTGAGAAGAGAAAACGGAGGAGGAAGTGCTCAGAAATCATCTCCACCAAGGTACTTCTCTGGTCTAGCACATTCTCCAACAAGAAGAAAGGTCTCCACAGCAACTACTGGATTTGGTCCTTTACCACACAATCTCAAAACATATTGTAGATTACCCTTTGAATTGACCCCACCTTCCAATGAGTCTACTTCTAAAAAATCCAGTGCCACAGGAAGAGGTTTTGTCTCTCAACTAAAGTAATTTTAATTTTTCTCTCTTCTAGTTTAATTGCTAATAGCAATTAAGTAATACAATGACTCAAGTGAAGGGCATTATGATTTAAGGTAGTATAACTGAAGATTATATAAAAATGAATCTTAAAAGTTCACTGTTTCCATTTTTTTCTATGTGTAGGTACATAATTAATGCATGTCTTGCTAGTGACAAGCTTAGTGAAATATTCCAGAAACATAGCAAGAATTTATCTTCTAAAATAACTTTTAATTTTTTCTCTCTTGTTTTATTGGTCTTATTTTTAGTGATTACGCAGTATGTCAAATGGGAACTTGAAAGGAGAGAATTCTTGAGATAGTGTATTATAATGGTGTATTAAATGTGTACCTTATTAGTAAATTATTTCTATCTTATTTGATTTGTAGGTATTGTAAGTATAGCAATATATACTTACTATATATATACATATATATACACACACACATATATACATATATACATATATATTTATATATATACCTATGTATATGTAAATATATATATGTATATGTATATGTGTGTGTATATATATATATATATATATATATATATATATATATATATAAAATGTGTGTGTGTTGTGGTGGGGGGGGGGATTAAGTAATGAATTGTCCAACAGAGGAATTTATTGCAAAATCAACTATCAAATATCAATATAAATAGAAGCAAATACAATAATGCTTAATTTTGTTTTTCTTTTCTTTTCTTTTTTTTTTTTTTTTTTTTTTTGACAAAGCACCAGCAGAGGAGGGCATAGGGAGAGGGAGAGAGAACCTTAAGCAAACTCCATGCCCAGTGTGAAGCCCGATGTAGGGCTCAGTTTTACAACTGTGAGATCATGACCTGAGCCAAAAATCAAGAGCTGGACACTTAACCAACTGAGCCACCCAGGTGCCCAAATGCTTAATTTTTTGAGATGTAATATAAGTTATTTAAATTTTCTGTACTCTACATTTGAAGATCTCATCACAGCAGAACACAATTTTACTATCATGTTGATGTCCAAGGGCCAACAACTTTGAATCTAATGTGGCCTATCCCAAAAATGAAGTCTAATTTTTTTCTTTTCCTTTTGAACAGGCCATCAACTTTTCCCATACAGATTTCTTTCTATAATAACCACATGGTAAGACCTATATCCTCCAAATACTTTTTCCCTTTTGACTTTTTCCTCTCCTACCCTGACCCCATTAAGAGTTCATTATAATTCATATTCCTTTGACTTTATTTCTTTCTCTGGGCTTTGTCTTCTGACTCCGTTTCCTAAATGATAAATCCAAGATTTCTGTCTCTTTTTTTAAGTTTTTTTTAAGTTTATTTATTTCGAGAGAAAGAGAGTGCATGTGAATCCCAAGCAGGCCTGGCACTGTCAGCATGGAGCCTGACACTGGGCTTCAACTCATAAACTGTGAGATCATGACCTGAGCCGAAATCAAGAGTTGGACGCTTAACCAATTGAGCCACCCAGGTGCCCCAAACTCTTTTGTCTTTTCCTTCCTTCACACATTAAACCATCCTTCATCCTCTTCCCTTAACTGAGAGAAATCTTTCATGCCCCAGACCAGGAGTCCCTACCCATTTCTCAGGCTCTTTCTTCCATGTCACAGGCAAAAATTCCCTTTAAAGTACATCAATATTTAGTAAACCATTCAAATGACAATGAAAATGGATTTAAGTTTAAGTGGACCACTTCCACTTACATCTCAAGGAAATCTCAGAAGGAAGTCTCTCATTGCAACATACCCCAAGAAAGGTCATTTTCTGACAAAAGTGGGCAAGCAAAAATGTACTGGGTGGCAGAAGACAAGTTTATATGTAATGAATAACTCACCCTCAAATACTTGGGAATTTATCCTATTTAGCATTATTTTTATTAAGACAGCATGTTCTCCCACATTAGCGTTTTAATGCCATTGACCGAAATTCAACTGTGCTCTTTCTATAAAGCTACTATCCAAGATCATGAAACTGAAGCTGTAAAAATGACTGATTTGGGTGATTGTAGTTATGCTATTTAATCTCTTAAAGCCTTGGCTTCCTTACCTTTGAATCAGAGATCATAATGACCACCCACCTCCAAGGATTGTCCTGTGGCTCAAAAGTAATGATGTCATCCCTTTCACACACTCTGATCCAGCCCCATTTACTCACCTGTCATTCCTAGGCAAGATATCAAAACTCCCGGCTTTTGGAAATATTCTTCTGCCTGACTGCTCTTTCTGCCTCCTCCTTCTTGGCTAAGCCCAATGTCCTAAGGGTCAGTTCAAATGTAATATTCTCTGACAGACTTTCCTTCATTTACCCCAGGAGTAACAACAGCTCCACTGAGCCCCTTTGCATGGTGTGCAAATTTTAAGGAAAGCCTGCATCACAATATGACTGCTTTCATGTCTGAATTCTTCACTGAACTTGTTAATTCCATAAGAATAAGCAAATGTCTTAGTTGCATTTATATCTACCACCTCTCACATTCCCAGGGTCTACCACAGTGCTTGACATATATTTTGGCATTCAATAAATACTTGTTGACTGTTAAAATTGTGTCTTTATTCCTAGTACCAACAGACATCTAAGTCAACCTGCTGACTGATAAAAGCAGAGCCCATTGTACCACCACTACAGCTTCCACTTGTCATAGCTATCAGAAAATCAAGATTCTATTTCAGCAAAATATGGGACTGTTTCCAAATCAAGAATTTTTGACAGACCCCATGGTTCTCTGTTGGATTGTATTAACTTGCTGTTGACCCATTTGCATTTCAGCAACTAGATCCTCCCTTACTAATAATCCAGCTGCATTAATTTTTCCATATTCAGTATATGAGTATTCTCTCTCTAACCTCACTATTTGGGGTTTGTGAAATAGGATATTCATATTAAAACCAACAAGAATTTGTGGTTACATGGCTTTGAGTATACCAGAAACGGAGTTTTTGCATTTTTAATGTGCCTCGACCCACGTTGTTTGTATACTTCTACTGGATCACGTCTGAAATAAATTTTCTAAAATCTACGTATTCATCATAGACCATAAAGTAAGATAAATTAAATTATAATTTATTTCTGGGTAATAAGTAAGCTGAGGATGATGTGTTCCATCTCTTGATGGAATGCAAATTTACCATTAAAAGACAAATTCTCCACTTCCAAAGTTTGAGTAGGGTGGTGCTTTAAAAAGCATTCCATCTGGTTAAATTTAGGGTGCTGAAAAAAGCCCACTATAAGAATATTCTCTGGCTCTGGACCCGTAACATTTTTACTTGATTATGAACTGGATTCATTTTCATTTACTTGAAGCACTTCCACATCGTTGTTTTTTTTTTTTTTTTTTTTCTTCTGGAACAAGGCAAGTTGTCACCATACATGTTGACTTTGGTAATATTGTCTTCTCTAAATAATGCATTTCAGATGCATTATTGCCAGTAAGGGAAAAGCTTGTCTGTACTGGCTGACATTTTTAGAGGATGTTTCTAAAGGATTTATTTTTTTTTTCTTTTACTCATCAGCCCTCTTCTTCTCAGTCTCATTCTTCTTTTCTTTCTTACCCTACCCTCCTACCCCACCACCTGCTCCCTGAATCTTGTCCCATCAAGGTTCAATCAACAGCTTTTCTTATCTCAACTATTATAATGGTCTTCATGACCTTAAGCTCAGAATTCCTACTTGCCATACAGATAAAATTCACAAGTAAAAGAATCAATGAACCAATAACCCAAGCCCTTCCACCTGCTGACTGATGGGTCACTAATGTAATTTGTTTGCCTATCTTCTTTACACAGGAGTTCAAAGGGTCTATGGGCAGAGACCACCCACATTATAGAGGAAAAACAATGAGGCTAAAGACAAAATGAGTGAAAATGATGAAAATATCTACCTTGTTTATTAATAGTCCTGCCAGGAAATTCAGTAAATTTCTGAAGGCCAACCAATTACATAGTACAAATTTGGGGACTCTCCAATAGGAGAAAAGAAAATGAAGAGATTCACTGAGACAGTCAAATCTAATTGCAAGTTTGAAAATATAAAGAAGTAAATTGGGCCCTACTTTAGAGCTACAATGGACTTCAGAGAAGACCCTGCCCACATGAGCTGGAAGTCTATCCTGATTCAAACAACAGTGCCCTTCAGTATCAAAACAAAACTTTAAAGATTTAATTAAGTTTTCCAATAGCATGGATGGATATTAAGGTCTAGCATTTCCAAGCTACAAAAGCGAGTTGTATCTTTTTTTTAAATATAATTTATTGTCAAGTTAGCTAACATAATGTCTTCTTTATTGTGTCCTATGGAAAGACTACAAGTGTGAGGAAAACAAAGTGATATATGTACTAAAAGAGTTGACCCTATCTTCATCTATTCACCTAACAAATGTTTGCTGTGCATTTACTATATGCAGGTACTGTGCTCTCTGGTGAGGTTATGGTAAGATTACATTGGTGAGTTCAGTAGACATGGTCCCTGTTCTCACTGAGCTGATCATGTTAAATAGTGCTTACAAGATGTCAAGCACTGTTCCAAATAATTTGCATATGTTTTAACCTATTAGATTCTCACAACCCTATGAGAAGTGGATACTATTACATACCCCATTTTATAGTTAAGGAAACTGAGACACGGAAAGTAGTTCGCTCTATGTCACATAGTTAAGTTTTAGAGCTGCACTTGGAACACAGGTCATTTGGCTCGGTCATCCATGCTCTTCACCACTATACCTTACTGCCTTGTAAAGAGAGGCAGCCATCAATCCAACAGTCAGCAGATATAGTATAACCACAAAGTGGACATAACTGCTAGAAAGGAAAGGGAACAGAATTCAAAAGAATACAAAATATGTGTTGGGGGCGGGGGGTGGGACACAACAGGACACAACTATGAGGGAATTGACACATGAGCCCTGAAGGCTGAGGATAAGTTAAACTGGCATCAGGAAGACCTTTCCAGTCAAGGAGCAGTGTGTCTTTGGTAGGAGGGAACTTGGTCAGTGTGGGAAGTAAAATGACACCAAAGCATTTGGAGGGCAGAGTGGTGCAAGATGAGGATGGAGGGATAGAAAGCTAGTTTTAATGGAACATCAGAACATTAAAGTATAATGAGACATAAGATTTTTTTTAATGTTTGTTTATTTTTGAGAGAGAGAAAGAGCACAAGTGGGGAAGGAACAGAGAGAGAGGGAGACACAGGCTCCAGTCTCTGAGCTGCCAGCACAGAGCCCGATGTGGGGCTTGAACTCACAAACTGTGCAATCATGACCTGAGCCGAAGTCCACGCTTAACTGACTGAGGCACACAGGCGCCCCAAGTATCACATTAGTCTTAATTCTAAGTACAGTAAGAAGCCATTGAAAATTTTAAGCTGATGAATGACAAAAGATGTAATTTTAAGAAAAATCACTCAGGCTGCCATTTGGAGAAAGACCCAAATATATGTAGCTCTTGCAGTGGTCCAGGTTAAGAATTGATGGTAATTTTCTTGTGAAGCCCCAGATTACCAAATCCAAATTATCTTTAGCTCTACTGACCAGAAATAGTAAGTTTTATTCCACATATCCTCTCTTCTAACTTAAGTAGCTTGTTTTTCACAGTCTCAAATTTAGCTGTAAGAAACTGATACATTACCTACATTTCATTTTTGCCTGCTATATTCCCATTCAGTTTGATTCATTTATAGACATGGGTCAGAAGATATAAGCTAAAGTCTTCAATTTCTACCAGAGATTCTCTAAGCCTGGAGGACACTAATTAGAATTATTAATTAAGGCAAGCCCAGGTGAACCAAAAACCATGTCCCAACACAGAGAAGCACTATGGTATTCTAGAAGAAGGCAGGATTTGGAAACACATAGTTACCACTTTCTACACTTATGACCTTAGTTACTCAAGCTCTCTTTGCCTTAGTTTCTCAATAATAAAATGGAGATCTTAAAACTCACCTTACTGAGTAGCTGTAAAAATGAGAAATAATATACATTACCTGGAATATGTTCATTGCCCAATAAACGCAATCTATTATCGGATCCAACTTTTTGTTATTGTCTGGCTCTCTAGAATCATGCATTTACCATTTATTTAAGAATTTCTTGAGTCTTTTCCATGTATCAAGCATTATTCTAGATGCTTCAAGAGAGCTATCATAATATGATACATGTTCTGCCATTAAAGAATGTGGCAGACACTAATCATAGCTATTTGGTACTTGTTCCTTTTAAACAAAACCCCAGTTTTGTTGTGGAAGACAGAATTTCCCTAACCCCAATATGAATCGAAACCATGTAAGGTAATCATGAAAATCCCATTGTCCTTTGCCAATGAATGGTTAGACAGACATGTAATCTGATCCTGGTCAATGAAATTTAGTCAAAGTAGCCTTGAGGGACTCCTGGGAATACTTTTCTTGCATGATAGAAGACATGGAAGAGAAAGGCCTCCCTTCTCCTAACCCTGTTCCCTACTTTAAAATGATGCTTGGAGCTACAACAGGTCATCCTGAGACTATGAGGGGAGATACTTTCAACGTATTTAGTATAACAAAGAAGAAAGATTATAGGAGCCCAGATCTTTGATGATGATGTTCAACTGCGAAGCCAATCTGGAACCACCTGCTTAAGACTTGTCATTCATGAACAACAAATTATGAGTATTGCAACAGAAGCCTGAAGATAATGGGCACATTAAGAAGCAGGCAATAGAAATACTATTCATTAATAAATTCTTACTAAATATTTATCCAGCCAACCTCCACAGTCTTCAAGAGAATCAACCTTCCCTCTGTGAATAACCTCTGTGGTGTGAACCAAAGGGTTTAGAAGCAAGCCATCGAGTTGCATTGCCTGAGCAAATTATTCTGTCACTCTATTCATGCCTGCCACTCTGCTCCCTCAACAGGCAAAGAAGTAAAATCATTTTGCTAGAATCAACACCCTCCAGTGACCCCAGAGAAAATTAAATTGCTGTCTGAGGGTAAGCATTACATTTTAAGAAACAGGCTGTATACTAGCCAGCATTTTTCCTGCAAAAAAATTTCTTACCACAAAAGAGAGGCCATGCCCTCAAACCATTACAGAATTCTCAAGGTTTGGTCACTATGATAAACTTATTATTTCTCCATTCTGTTTCAGGATGTTACTAGGATAAAATCGTTTGGTGGTTTAACTTATTTGTTTGATCCTTAAATAAAGTGTAAGTAAACATCCAATAGAATTTGACAGTTTCCTTCTATGAGTATGCTGTAAAAATTGCAGCATTTCCATAGGAATGTGATTAATGTCAAGTATTGGAGCCAATGGTGTTGCTCTCCTGCTGCCTCTCCACCTGTCCACTGCCAGGTGAGCATATCCAGCCACTGTTCCTTCTCTGACTGCCAGATGATGCTTTCCCGCTGATCTGTCCACGTGCTTGGTGGTGTCTTTATAAGATCTCACCACTTGTTAAGAACGGGCTCCTCACTTTCTTTTAAGTGTATTCTTCACCTGGGACACGATTTTTAATAAAGGTTCCATAGAAAAAGTACCATTTCCTCAAGAAGTCCAATGGCAGAATTCATTTCCCACTGAGAATCACAATCAATGTTGGAAATGATCAAAAGTGAATGTAGTTTTTTTTTTTATTACAACAAATTGTAATTGCTTGCTTTACCATTTCACCTTCAAATTCCTCATTTAATCTATGTGATAAACCAAGTATCTACTATTATTCTTATTTTATGATGAATCTAAGACTCTGAAAACTTAATCAACATGCTCAAGCCTCACAGCTAGCTAAGACCAGAACCTCAATATTTGCTTTTGTTTTTGTTTTTGTTTTTTTTTAAGACTCCCAACCCCATGCTTCATCACTTGCCTCTGAACAAAACAATACAAGAAGCTTTGGACTTTCTTTAGTTTGCAGGAAAGAAAACTGCTTGCCACAAGAGAAATCCAATATGGTCATAGTGAGGAGACACACAAAGATTATCTTTTATACAGAAAAAGAATTGGTACAAAACATGATGGATACACTGGGCATAAGTTCTGAGATCCACAGTCTCACCTGAAACCAAGAGTGAGTTTGAAGCTGCCCCTTCCCACCATGAAAATTGCCATCCTATGCAAATTAGCATCTTTCCAGCCAGCTGAGATAGGGCAGAAACAATTGGTCTGCAGTCAGCCAGAAAGAAAAACAGCAGCCAAAGTGCATAGTGTTACTTTTCCCACACTGAATGAGGCATTAACTTCCAAGTCTCTGACCCTTTAAATCTGTGTGACAATAATTAATGGGAGAAAGATAACTAATATTTAGGTTTACACTCAAAGCCCCAACTAATAAGAACACAGGTTACATAAGGAGACATGAAAGTCTCACCATTTCTTGCATTTGTTTCCAGCAGGTGAGGCATTAATTTCTTTTTCACTATGCTTGAGCTCCTACCAATTCCAGCAATGCTGTCACATGCTATTTGGGAGCAAATGGCTGGGAGATCTGAGTGAGGAAAAGAAAAAGTTCAGTACTAAAGATTTACTCATTATCTGTTAGGGACTCTAGCCTTTGCTCAGGTACAGAATCTCTTCAATTGCCCTAATAAATACACACCTCTGGGCTGTGCATTTTCCGAACCCTTGTCTTAAAGCATTGGGAACTCTTCAATAGGTGGCTAGCATACACTTAAAGAAATCACTTCCCTTCTCTTGGTTCAAAATTCCTCCTTTATAAAAATAGCTACATTGAACCAGGTCAGTGGTGGCCATGATCAGAGTCACCTGCGTTAGAATGTCTTCAAAATGCAAGCCCCCAGCCTCTTTCACCCTTAACTCCCCAGTTTCCTGAATAAAGGGGTCTTGAAGAGGATTCTTTCTGTAGTTTTAAGAAGTTTCTCTAGTAAACAGGATGCTCAATTCAGGTTGAGAACTACTAGATTACTTAATCAATATTGATATTTAATCTAAATCAGACAAGCTCTAGGGTTCCAATGATCTCTTCATTCACGAACAGAAACACTATTTGGAACCAAAACCAAAAATGATCATGCGTCACTCTCCACTCAGCCCTCGATAGGAGACACCAGTATAGTTTGGCAGGGAAAAAAGTTATGGAGAGGATGGGTGAACAAATTTTTTGGAGGAATATTTTAGGTCAATAAGAAACTATATACACAACACATTTAAACTACATTCATTGCAACAAAGATTGTATTATTTTTTGGCCATTAAGAAATGGTTCCTCTCTTTCCCCTCCACCTCCTTTCTTTTGACTGTGTGAAAACTTTTCTTTTAGTGCTCTACTTCTCTCTTTTGAGGGAAAAGTGAAAGCAAGATAAGGAGTAGTCTTTAAAATCAGTTATCTTTTTTCTCAGTGAACACAAAGCCACCTAACTGCTAACCCTGACTCAGCTGATCTCCAGTTCTGATTATCAGCCCAGCAGACTTTCCACTTTTATTCTGTTGCTAGTCAAATCCACTCAATACCAACTGAAAGACTGCAGAAATTAAAGGTGAGGATACCTTTTAATTTGCTTTTATTTCACCTTTAAGGATATTTCATTATATTTGGGTTGACTCCTTCTCCACACCTTCAAAAGAGGAAAACCGAGAATTTAATCTTAATTTTTTTCCAGTGATTTCTAACCAAGGAAATTTAAAAACCTCACTGGTAAAATAAAGGATTAGAATTTGTTTTATGCTTTGAAAAGTGATAGGGGCACCTGGGTGGCTCAGTCAGTTAAGCATCTGACTTCGGGTCAGGTCACGATCTTGTGGTTTGTGAGTTCAAGCCCCCAGTGGGGCTCTGTGCTGATAGCTCAGAGCCTGGAGCCTGCTTTGGATTCTGTGTCTCCCTCTCTCTCTGCCCCTCCCCCGCTCCTGCTCTGGCATGCTCTCTCTCTCTCTCTCTCAGAAATAAACATTAAAAAAAATTTATTTTTTTAAGTGATAAAATAAGCAACACAATTACTTCATTCAACAAGAATTTCTGGAACTCCTACCTTGTGTCTGATACCATGCTAAGTGCTACGGATACAATAGTAACAAGAATGTCCAAAATTTTGGCACTGCTAAAAGCAAGGATTCTTTTACACAGTGTAGTTACAGCTTACAAAACATTTTAAAAAAGCCTCTTATTATGTAGTAGTGCTTTACACATATGTCACCACTTGGTACTTTTAATAACCTCTGAGATAGGCAAGGCAGGTATTATTTTCATTTCATACTTACCAATGTAATGGTTAATATGCAGTGAGCACTTGATAATAATTTAATGCCTTATAAAGCATTGAGCTAAACATTCTAGACAAATTTATCTTATGTTAACATGATTTTTATCCCCATTTTATATTTAGAAAACTGAAGTTTAAGGTAAGTCATATAGTGAGTAATGGGACAAAACCAGTACTCAAACCCAGGTCTGTGTTTCTAGAGTCCATATGCTTAACCAGTTTGCTGAATTCAACAAGGTTAAATGATTTATCCAAAATAATCTGCCTACTAAGCACTGCTTTTGACCCATAATTTCTTTTTCATGTTATAAACATCTCAATGTGTAAATATCCATCAAAGATACTCTATATGGAACAACACAGACACTGTAGAGAGGAAAAGATTCCATTATTTCCATTTTCAAATAATGTAGAATGGACTTGAAAAAGAATGCTGCCTGTTAGGGAATGAGTCTAAAGTCCTGCCATGTCTGTTAATGACTATATTAATTATTTGCAAACTTGTAAAATGCAAATGATACTTTTTGATTTTCAAAGAATCAGGAGTTCCTTGATTTTCAGGCAAGTGTCCACAGCATCAAGCTATGCATCAAAGAGCAAAACATGAGGGAAGCTCACAAAGAAGTGAATGAACATGATGCTGAGCACTAGACTTCCATATCCACTGGTGACATCAAAAAAAGACACATAGTGTGGTCAAAAACTGAAGGAAAGCGCTACCAAGGGCTACTGCCAAGAACCCATGGACTACAGGGTGATGTGGTCTTGAAACAGATTCGGGGAAATTATAGCATCTTCTCTAAGATTTACAGAGAAAGACCAGTGTCTTATTTAGTACTTATATTCACCAAATATCCTACAATTTTCATCTTTGATAAAAATGTTGCAGCCCAAAACTTTAGGAAAGAAGAAAAAGTGAAAAACAGCTTAGCAATTATTCTCCATGGGAAAAATGACTATAAAATAAGTGTATCTCATAAATTATTTGTAGACATGTCTATATTAGAATGAAATAAGATCTTTCAGAGGATAACACACCTGTGCCAGGGATAATTGCCCTCATTCACAAATAATAAGTGGTCTACCAGATGTTTAGCCCCATACAGGCATATGTAAGGCAAAGCAGTAGGAGAGGGTGTCTTAGCTCAGACCAGAGACGATCTTTTTTTATCCTTCACAAGCTCCCATGCTGTGTCAGCAGCTTATTTAGTAAGATAACCAAAATCATAGAGGAGTCCGACTGTTAAGTACTAACATTTCATTTCAGTTATTAAATTTAGAGAAAGAAAAATGCACAGGGTCATTAGAAACCTGAAGTCTGATTCAGATGCTGATATTTCTTTTGTTTCCTTTTTTAATTTCAATAGATACAAATTTAATCAAGATTTTCTTAAATTTCGAGAGTCTCATTAAGATGAAAAGGTACTGCAAAGCTAAGTAGAACTTCAGTATATGACTAGAAACAACTTCCTTTACCAAAAGAATGTGATTCTATTTTATAGAATAAAGATTTGATTTGTTCTGTAATAACTATTCTTGTTCTTTGTAATATTCAATGTACCAAAAGACCATCTAAAATAAAGGCTGATCAAAATATGAAAATACTGTCAGGGAGTATTATTGGTAGGCTATCCGGTGCTCAGCAGCAGCTATGTATAATCAGTGGTCAATATAGAAGATGATTTCATAAGTTACTTTGTTGAAGAACAAGTTTATGTTCAAACAGGTGAAACCTTAAGCTGAAACCGTGTGACACAATTATGAATATTATCTAAATGTCTGGTGGTTACATCCAGAACATAATAATTAATTATATTCCCAAGTTCACTCACATAAAGCCCTTGCAAGTAGAATTATAATCATATAATAAATGTCTCTTTAGGCATGCCAGTGAACCATCAAGATCAATATAACATCTCTCTCTTAATATCAAAGGAGCTGTTGTATACAGATGGTGCTACCTTCCAGAATGACAAATTCAAAAGAGCACAACAAATTCACCCCAAACATTCAAAGATTTTGTTAATAACACACCTATGGTTTTGATATCTAGCATTCTTCCTTCTCTTCACCTGGGAATAGCTCCCAGCCATACCCCTCCCCCCACCTCACCCCCACACACACACTAGCACACAACTACAACAGGAAGTTGCATACTTCTACACCATGTTCCCACGACAAAGTTAAACAGTACAGGAAATGGCACCTGACCTTAGCCAGACCAATCAGAGTTCTTTGAAAAAAGTCAGTCTCCCCTCTTTGGAGGAGCCTTTGATGGAGGCTTTTTGGAGGGCCAAAGATGTGAAACAACCAAGCCTGCAGTGACAGTATGAAACCAGAGGGTGAGAGAACCAGTGAGGAGATGGCGTAAGTCCTGAGGCACATCTAGTCTCTGGTTCCAGCTGTTCGAAGCATTCTGCTGAATCCCTGTCCTCCCACAATTTAGTTATACAAACTGTACTTGGATTCCATAATAATGTACTTTTTTGGCCTAAGCTCATTTGATTTCTGTAGCTTACAACCAAAGAGACCCTATAAGTCATATTAAGCACAGGCAGCATATTAGTGAATTTTGAGAGAAAATGCTTAGACGTTAAGGTTGCCTCCAGTACAATTTACAATCCTACTGCAGCATAAGCAAAGACTCAGAGGTAAAATCGAGCATGGTGCATCTAAGGAAAGAAAAGCAACAAGTAGCACCAGCGTGAACAGATTTTGCAAGGCAGATGATGGAGGTAGTACTGTCAAGGTAACATAGATGTAAAGCAAGAATAAATCCAGACAGAGTACTGCAAGAGGAAAGAAGCATACAACACACACCTATGAGTAGGAGTTAACACGCTGAAATCAACCCTGTAGAAAGATTACAAGTCAAGGGTTGGGGCCAACAAAGCAATAGCAGACAAATGTAGGGATCTTCACACGTGACTTACAGTGATGGGGCTGAGGAGAAAACCAAGAGTTCATATTTCATAAGAATAATTGACAAGGAAGAAGTGGGGATGTGGAGTCATACTTATGGAGCACCCATTATGTGTGAGTCATGGTTTTAAATATCTCTCCATATGTGTAGCTATACATATACATCATCATATACATACTTTAATCTTCCCAACCACCTCATGTGGTAATTATACAATCCATTTTAACTGAGAAAACTGAGGCTTAGAAATATTACATCGCAATTCCCAAGTTTATACATACATATATTCTACATCTATCTATAGAGAAGGAGGGGCAACACTAAGATCCAAATCCAAGTTCATCTGACCTATTTCATGATGCCTCTCAAGCCTAACTAGATTCAGAAAACAGAGGAAGCCGCCCATATAAAAATGGAAACAGCCTGAAGGCAGTTGGAAATATAATCTAAATAATCCTTCCTAAAATAGCATATGATTTCAGACCATTATAAAGTTAGCTTTCAAAATCTGTGCACATCAGAGATAAATGTGAAAGCAATAGGTAACATTATAAAGTGGTTAGACCAACTGGACTAGTGGAAGGCAACAACAATGACAACAAAAGCATTGGTGTAATCCAGCAGTGGAAGACATGGAAATATGTGGCCTTATTTAAACTCAGTGAGACCAGAAATTCTGTCGATTTGGCTCAGGCTTGTAACAGCAGGATTTATAAGAGTGCCTGTCACGTGTTTTAATTAATATTTTTAAATGTTGAGTGCTTTATTGGAAAATACTTTGAAAACTTTATGTAAATCCAAAAGGTCTTAAAATAACAGGAAAACCAGATTCAGGATGGTCACTTTGCAGATATGGAGTGGACAAGAAAGATCATGGAAGAAGGGAAGAAATCTGAGAAGGGCAGGAGGCCTAGACAGGTCCCCTTGCTGCTTTAACTCTGAAGACTTCTGCATGTTAAAGAAAAAACTAGGTCCTCACACAAAGCTGTAAGAAGCACACACTCAAACCATGGATTTTTCAAGCTCCTTTCATGCTTATTTCTTCCTAGTATATTTACACTTGGTAATTCCAGGTGCTGCCTGTCCCTGGGAAAGTTCTTCTCAGATGTCAGCTTTAGACAAACAGCAACCGGACAAGCCTTTAATTTTTGGTTGTTTTTATGGTTTGTTTTGTTTTTTGGTGTTTTTTAGTGGCCAACTTTCCATGCAGATACCATCAACTGCCACAAATAAGCTGATGACTCCTCCATAGGCTGTATAATGTCATATTAACTCCACTTTCTAGTTGTGGGACTTTGGGGAAATCCATCACTGCTTCAGAGGCTCTGTTTGCATGAGATAAACTAAAGACAAAGTTTTTTGTTGGTTTTAAAGGTGAATGGACAGTCTTGGATATTTTTTCTTACCTAAACATGCTACAAGGTTCTAGGTTGCTCTGCATTTTCTCTGAGGTAACCTGCAGCAAAAGTCAACAGCAAGAATGTGGGATACTTCTGCTAGACCTAATTCATAAAGTCGTAAATAATATCCAACACATATAGTCATTTCCAGAAAAAAATTTAGCAGTGGTAACTCTTTCCAATAGAAATGTTATCCAACCTCGCCACCCCTGTCAAACTTAATAATAATAATAATACAAATCAAGCTGCTTAGGTCAATGTGGGATTGAGAAGATGGAACTGTCATGTATTGCTTGGTGTGTGTGCATCCTCAGAGGTTCCATGCCACCTCTAGAACCCTTTAGGTTTCTGGAATCTTCAATTCTAAGTAAAATGTAGAGTTCTTTATCAACTGACAGTCTTAAGCCAAAATAGAGAATTCGCCTGAATTTTTATTCAGGTTCCTTACATTACTTAAAACAGTGATTCTTAAACATTAGTGTACATCAGAACCAACCAGAGGGCTCATTAAAAGACAGACGGCCAAGCCCCAGTCCTTGAGTTTCAGACCCAGTACATCTAGGGTAGAACCTGACATTTGCATATTTAAGAAGTTCCCAGGTGATGTTGTTATTACTGTCCTCTCCTAAATTTGAGAATTTAAATTATCATTATTAGCCATTTCAAAAAATGGAATCTATAGTAGGCAGAATAATGGTCCTTTAAAGATGTCCACATCCTAATACCTGAAACCTGTGAAGATGTTACCTTACAAGGTAAAGGGTAATTCTGTTTGCAAAAAGAATGAACTGATCAGCTGACCTTAAGACAGGCCGATTAGCCTGGATTATCCAGCTGGGTCCAATGTAATCACGAGCATCTTCAAATGTGGAAGAGGGTGACACGAGGGTCAGGGTTAGAGATGATATGAGCGCTTCCCACCCTTCCACTAAATCTTATGAACTCCTGGGTGTGCTGAGAATAAGCTGACATCTATTGTTGACACGAGCCAAAAAAAATGTTACTTTCAAGGCCTGTGAAGCAATTGTGCAGATCACCTACTCCAGACCAATTACAGATCTGCCACTCTAGTCACTCCAGAATTCCCAGGACCCTTGAAAGAAACAGTTTCCTAAACCAAAAAGGCAATTCCCACTATCTTGAAAACACTAACTTGGAAAAACAAAACAAACTCATAGATGTAGTGCTAAGGATCTACTCCAAAATAAAAAAATATTCCCTGAAACAATGTTATTTCCCCAATGAAAATTCATGAACCAGAGTCAGTGAAGAGGATCTGGAGGACTTTGAGACCTAAAATATATAAAATATTTTTAAGTAGTGTTTGCAGAGTCAGGTTCATTCAAGATAATAATTATGGAAAACCAAGTTTCAGGCTGAAGATTAAATATAAAATTCAAAGACATCTTATGTGAAAGAAAGTTAAGGCAACTTTTTAAATTTTCCTTGCTTAGTCCATTTCACATCTTCAGTAGTCACTTTCCAAAACTTTACTGCCTATTTAAAAACTTCTCTGTAAATACTGGGCAGAAACCCACACATGGAAACGGCATGCAGAACTCTTTGAAAACATGCCCAAAAATTCATCCCCTGCTACTCAAACAAGTTGGAGAGGGTTCAGAGAAAATCTGGAAAATTAACTTTAGGAGGGAAACTTAAAGAAGCTTGAGTTTTTCATCTAGGAGGAGATACAAGTGAAAAAAGAATCTTAAAATGGTTTTAGTACAGAGGTTTGGAACTCTGGTATATAATTGACTCACCTCAGGCACTTGTTAACAGGCTTATTACCAGGCCCCAACCCCACGCAGCCTGACTTAGTGGTTCAGAGCTGGGCCCCAGAAATGGGTATTTCTATTAAGCACCCTGATGATGCTATTGCATGTGGTTGTTGGACCACACTTGTTGAAAAACAAGTTGAGAAACACTTACTAAATAAGTATAAGAAGAGCCCACACAGCTGTTCTGAATCTTTGCCATAAAACAAGTGAAATCTATTTCAACTGCATAAAACTTGATTCCAGAATGAAAAAAGAACTCCCCGACAGTGAGTTAGTTGTTAAAATGACACAACAAAGCAATTGTGTGACGATAACTGAACAAGGATAACCGAACGACTGAGGAGCTAGAAAACCATGTTTGCTCTTCAAGACTTTTATGACTGTAAGATGGTCGTCCTCACAGTGTGAAGATATCGGGCAACTTGTTAAAAATGCAAATTATTGGGCCTTACTCCAGACCTACTGTATCAGAAACTCTAGGGTTCGAGTCCAAAATCTGTTTTAACAAGCTTTCCAGGTAACCCTAACTCTGATGAATAAAACATGAGAGCCACGGGTCCGAGGGAAAGAAACAACCAATACTAAAGAAGTTACACAAATAAGACATGTGATGTGGTGGAAAGAGCAGTGTTCCAAGGCCTCCCCTTCCTTGCACAATAGCTGTGGGAGCCCGGTGCTGAGCTCCCCTGTTTATTCATCTGCGTGCTTCTAACAGCTTCATTTACTTCATTAGAAAAATAATGAGGATCAAATGAGGTAAGGTATGTGAAAGCATTTTACAATCTGAAACCTCCAAATAAATGTAAGTTATTATTAGTACAGCTTTATACACAATCTCAGGGAGTGGCTGGACTGGACCGAATCATTCATTCACCGCACATTTATAAAGCACTTATTTATCAGTCATGCTTTTCCACGCTGGATACAAACAAAAAAAATGACTTCTGCCACGCAGTCGTCCAGTGCTGGGAGGGGATGATGAAAGACCTCAAGTGGAGGAACAAGACAGCCAGAATTTCGGAAGCGCAGACCAAATTCCCAAGGGCATAGGCCCGGTCTTCTTTAATACAGTAGCCCCAGACCCCAGAGCACTATCTACCACGTAAACATCACTTACTTCAACGCGGGAAGAAGGAGGACCGGCAGGCATCACTGCAAGCGGAAGCGGAAGCAAAGCAGAGCCCGGAGGCCCGCTGGGCGTGGAGGAAGCAGGGGCCTGGAAGTGGCCAGAGGGCGCCAGGTGCAATCAGAGTGGCCTGAAAGTTGAGTGAACAAGTCACGAAGCATATTTAATTGAAGTAATGATTCCACTTGAGAGTAATGAAAAATTAAGAGAGAAGTGAAGGGGGTTGAAACACCAAACAGGGAATTTGTTCTATTTATAACATGAGCAAGAAAGAGTGTAAGTTTTCTAAGCAGGTATTATTTTTTAATTACCTCTTTTGGAGGTCCTTGACGGTGGACGCAGACAGTAAAGCATGGGCCTGTCTTAAGAATAGGTTACTTGTTGGGGATCCTTACAAAATTTACATGCTGAAATTATCTATCCAGTCCTTACTTCATTAACACCACATTTATTGAATGGATGAGCTAATTACCTGATTGATTAAATTAGTTAATTGATTCCAATTCGAAATCCTGGGTGAGTTTGGTTTTTTCTTGTTGGTCGCTGGGTGGAGAACAGAGCGATGGGCTATTCTGGGCCCTTTCCCCCAGCAAAGTAATGATGCATCACCATCAGCAGAAAGCTGTGAATAGCCTCTGAATCCAAAACCAACAAAACAAACAAACAAACCCTGCTTTCAATTGCTAATCAAAGTTCGTGGGCGCAGATGGAAAGCCTCAAGGACAAAGTTTGTTTGCCAGCTTGTCTGCAAATGTAGAGAATTGAGAATGGCTACAGGATGGTCACTTGCAAAGTTCCCCCTTTTTAAATAATGAAGTGTGTCTGTCTCTTGAATTGATGGCTGAAAACATTCCATCCATCAGAGAGTGATTAGACACACATGTAATAGTGGTCCACATTCCAAAATGAAGACGAAACTTATTAATAAACCATTAGGCATTGTGAATTTTTATTTTTTCCACTTCCTCCTACCACCCACTTACTGGTGGCAAAGTATTCTCTGGCTATTATTTTTAACACACAGAGTACATACTGAGAAGATTCTGAATCCCTTTAATTAACCAGGCATTGAGACCTCACAACTAAGGAATTAATAATGTTGATTGCGAGGAATTACTCTTTTTTCCCCAAAGTGGGAGTTTTCAGACATTTTGCTAATTTTTCAAATAAGTTTTTTTTTAAAGCAGGGTCAACTTTTTTTAATTTTTAATTTAATTTTTTAGGCTGGCTTAGAAACTCATATTTTATATGTTAAAATTAAGCCGTTCTAAATTAATAAAGCCTTACAATGGAAATGTTTGTCTGAGCATCAGGTGCACTTTGGGATAGCCGGGTATCGACACCTAGCAAATGGCTTTCAGCCTGTCTTCAAATCCTGAATCAGACTCCCAGCTGACTGAAAGCAGAAAGCCAGAGAACCAAGATGAGCGGACCTCTAACTGAGCTGCATGTTTTTTGACTTGTTACTAGTTCACCTCCTTTCAGGCAGCCTGTCTGCAATGTGTGGTCATCTCCCTCTCAGTGCAGAGACCCCTCCCCCCCATGCTATTTCATGGGTACCTTTCAAGTGCCTTTTGAGAGCAGATGTCACTCCATGCCTCCTTCCCTCCCCTCAATCTCCTCTCACCCCATTTAATAGAGGATATGTGCTATGGTCCCTCGTATTAAAAGAAAGTGAAAACCCCAAACTGTGATGGATTTCCCTTCTTGACTACTTACAAGAAGGCCCAAAGTACTTCCTCAGTCCTTCTTACTCTTGCTTTCTAGAACAATGGAATTTTTCTCTGATCATTTTAATTTTACCCAACTATACAGATATGTGGTATAGAACTTCATTACAACCTTTGTATCAGAAGAATTATCGTAACTACCATTTAACCCTTAATATCAGTGGTACATAGTTTTGGGGTTCAGAAGGAAAAGAAGGTAAGAGAGGGAGGTATTCTCTGCTCTGAGGGTCACCACCCATTTTTTTTTTAATATTTCCAAAAATGTATCCTTCCCTTTGTTGACTCATTGAGGTTGAAATACATACAGAACAACTTGAGTGAGTTTACAATGAGGTCCAATGTGCCAGCATTTGCCTTGGGACCTATAGTCAGGGATGTTATAGTACATTGCTGGAATGTGCTTGGAAACATTTAGATTCATTCCATACAACTTTGCCTTCAACTCTATAGCACCCTGTGTATAATTGGTTTCTGTCAACATCACTGACGTTCACCAGAGAGCTAAACAGAGCTATCCCAACCACTCCTCCCATTCTTTTTTTTCTCTTTTTGAGGTGGAGAGTGTGAATATGTTGTATTTGATAATTTTTTCTTTTGTTGCTGAACCTTGCCCACATCCTCATCAAACAAGTTAACGTACAAAAAGCACATAGAATAGAGTCTGACTAATAGAAAGCACTGTATACATTAGCTCTTACAGCCTATCTTTTCTTACCTGGCCTTCTACTGTAGTACTCAGCCATGAAGCCTAGAGTTACCAAAGCAAGAGTCATAGGAGATGTCTTTAATAAATTACAAAAAGAATATAATATGATGATTTTACTCCTTTTCACAACTCTCAAAGCACCACTGGAATGCAAAGATCCTTTGGAAAAAAAAAAGGGGGGGTTTTCTGTGAAGGATGGGAAAATGAACCTAAGAATTTGACCAAGCATGAAGGTATTCCCTTTCTTTCTTTATTTCTGTCCTTTCTTTCTCTCCTTCTTTCTTCCCTTCTTTCTTTCTCTGTCTCTCTGCCTTTTAATGCATTTTTTAACTGAGATAATATTTTTGAAACTTTCACTGATTATGAAGTTTTGTTTTTAAAAATTATATAAATTCAAGTAGTAAAACTTTTTCACTTTTTTTCTAGCTAGCTAACAAGAAAATGAATGCTGTATAGGGACTATCCCATCCAAAGTGAAGTAATCTCATGTCTTCCTCCAAGAGAGCTCTCCCCCACCACCTAAATAAATAAATAAATAAATAAATAAATAAAGTAGCCAAAAATGGTGTTGTACATGCAGTCTGAAGTCAGCTCTGATATTTACATTGGCTTCTAGGTGATTTTTAATACAAATGTTATTAAAATTACCAAACTGATATGGCAATTCCATACACACTCATCAAGAAGAGGATTTTTTTTTATTAACTATTTTTGAGAGAGAGAGAGAGAGAGAGCACAAGCAGGGGAGGGGCAGAGAGAGAGAGGGAGACACAGAATCCAAAGCAGGCTCCAGGCTCTGAGCTGTCAGCACATGAGATCATGACCTAACCCACAGTCAAACGCTTAACCGAATGAGCCAATCAAGAAGAGATTTTTAAGAAATGATAAAGAAGGGGCGCCTGGGTGGCTCAGTCTGGTTGACTATCTGACTCTTGATTTCAGCTCATGATCTTGATTTCGGCTCAGGTCATGAGAGTGAGTTCAAGCCCCACATCGAGCCCCATGTTGAGCTCTCTGTTGGGCTCTGCACTGACAACACAGAGCTTGCTTGGAATTCTAGTCTCCCTCTCTCTCTCTCTGCCCCTCCTCTGCTCCTGTGCTCTCATGCTCTCTCTAGCTCTCACTCTCTCTCTCTCAAAAATAAACATTAAAATAAAAGTGATAAAGGAAATCCATTTTTTCTAAGGAAGGACCATTCTTCAATCATCCCAAACTCTTGGTAGGAGATTGCCTGGCCTCTCTGAGTAACTTATTTTAATATTCAGCATGTTTCACTGTCACAAAATTCTTCCAGATATTGCATAGACTCTTTAAGCTATCATGGAAACTCACTTGTGATCCTATTACTTGTGGAATAAGAAAACTCTGCCAAGAGCCTTTTATATTCTTTATTCTTTTTATTATTCATTATTCTTTTTCTTTCCACATTCACTCTTTTTCCCAGAAGTCCTCACCTTTCTTCACAGATCTAATTGGTCAATTGTTAATTAATATTGTTTACATGCTCTTCCAAGTTTTCTAAATCTCTGCTTCTCAAAGCGTGGTCCTTGAACTCACCACATCAGTGTCATCTGGGAACTTGTTAGAAATGCAGACTCTAAGGCCAGCTGAATTAGAGCCTGCATTTTCACAAGATCCCCTGATGAGGCACATACATACTAAAGTTGGGAAACTAGTCTAGAACCAAGGACTATAACTATAAATCACTTTTGAGTAAAGCAGACACCATGAAATTTTCATTCTTGTTTCTATCATTATTGTTTGGGGGAAATTGTTATGGTATCATGGATTAAACATGAAATCTAAGATTGCTGAGGCAACAGCCACTTCATTCTCTATGTGTCCTCACCTTTAGGGGTGTTTGTTTATTTGGTTGGGTTTAGTTTTATTAGCTGTTTTCTACAGTTTGTAATTCACCTACATTTTCACGATCACACTACCCTAATTATCACCTATTAGATGAATTTCCTAGGATTATATTTTTTCCCTACAATAAAAATTAAGAGAAAGAAATTGAATATGCATCTTTTCAGCAGCTCTGTTTGAGGAATGTCGGCCCAGCTTTTTATAGTGTCCATATCTTTCCTCTCTGAGGTCAGAAACGTATAATGTGAAGAACCTCGAAGTTTCTTTAAAGCCAGAATATATTGAAACATTACCTTAGATGTTGAGTTAAGAATCATTTCCCTGCTCATCCACTTTGTGGGGAATGAGGTAGGCTTCATTTAAAGTTTTTCCTTCCTGAGGCTGAGCCCCTCTTTACTTCTTACTCATTTCTTTCACCCTAAAATTCTACCTCTAAATATCTTTCCCACTTACCTGCACAGATAATTAAGGTCATAGTGCTATTCTTTGAAAGAATGAAAAGGTTGTCCTAATGACTGATAGGAAAATTGACATGAATGTATTTCACATAGATCTTTCCTTTCCTTTTCTTTCCTTTCCTTTCCTTTCCTTTCCTTTCCTTTCCTTTCCTTTCCTTTCCTTTTCTATTCTTTTCTATTCTTTCCTTTTCTTTTCTTTTCTTTTCTTTTTTCTTATAATGCCTTTGTTTGTACCAGAATTAGCAACCAAGCCATTTGTCAACATAGCCATATTTACCTTTCATCTGTTTGGGGTCATGAATTCACAGATGCAAAACAGTTAATCATTTTGTCAGTATGGACAAATTGTGCATAATAATCCACCAAAATGGTGTGTTTGGGACCCCAGGGTCTGTGTTCATTCATTTGCCTACACAAACATTGGATGTGTTTCCTTTAAGCTTCACTTAACAGTAATCTTTTTTTTTTTCTTCTTTCAGCAGTACATGTTGCTGATTTCTCCTGATGTGTGAAAATTTCCACAGCTGTATGCAAGACACATTCATCTAACTGAAGAGGTTTTTTAGTCCCTAAAGGACTAAAGTCAGGAATAAAAGAAGAAAGAAAATCAGTTTTCCCTGCTCTGTTACAACAAAACTGAGAAATCTATAGTCATACTAGGTGCAGCTAAAAAGACCAAGTAATATAGATGTCTTTGACTATTCCTGCCAAGGCCAGTAATTAAAGATGGAAAAAATATAAATGTAGTGATACAACACTCTGTAATTCTTATTTTTAGAAATATTAACCAATAAGTACTGTGTTGAAATAGTTATACTATTTCATAGTTATACTGTGTTATACAGCTAAGCTGATTACTCTAGTAGACCAATTTAATGTATAAAATAATAAGTCCCCTGAGAGCTTTGGAAGAAATGGTAGGTGAAATAATGATTTTTTCAGAATTTGATAAATAATCATTTCTCAGTAGTGCTACTTTATAAAATATATGACCTGCTGAGCTTTTTCATATCAAATGTTCTAGTTAATTAGCTACTTAATTTCTCATAAAATATTATCTAAAACTTTCAAAAATGTAATTGCTCTCACATTCATGCCAGAATTCAAGGATCAGTAAGAGCTAATAATGATTTCTACATCCAAACAAAAATAAAACACAAGATCTTCATATATATGTATATATGTATGTATATATATATGCATATATATACACATATATGTATATATGTGTGTGTGTGTGTATATATATATATATACATATATATATGTTTATTTATTTTTGAGAGACAGAGAGCTAGTGGAGGAGGGGCAGAGAGAGAGGGAGACACAGAATCTGAAGCAGGCTCCATGCTCTGAGCCGTCAGCACAGAGCCCAATGCAGGGCCTGAACCCAACCATGAGTCAAAGTGGGGCACTTAACCGACTGAGCTGCCCAGGTGCCCCTAACACAAACTCTTAATGGGCTCATTTGGAATAGTTTCTCATGACTGCTGCTTAGTTTTATGTTTATGACTTTCAATGTTGAGTCCTATTATGAATGCTAGACTTACCGTTGGTATTTTTGGATACCATGGAAATAATTTGTGCTTTACTAAATGTGTTCATCCTAACATAATAAAAATAAATTGCTTATTTACTACCAGGGTTAGGATGCACCACTTTTTTAATATCCCAATAAGTGATAGCTTCCATCTCTCTAGTGTTACTTTTCCAAATATTGAATAGGCACACCCAGATAAGAATCCAATGACTGAAAGTCACTTTGGGCAGTGAGAGGAACTTGGCCTATGTAAAGGTGAAGGGAAGTTGACTTCAATGATGAAAAAGAGAGAGAGGGATAAAAGGGTTGGCACTGGTATTAAGACATCAAAAGAATTTGTTGGTATAAATATGATTATAATCAATGATCTGTGAGGAATTTCAGAGAAAAAAAAGTGACAACACATCAAATTAAAAGAATGAACACTCCACTTATTCCTAGACTCAGGCTGAAACAGGATTTTAAAAACTGGGAGCCATCAAACAGAAGACTGATCCCTGGAAAAAACCAATCTAAAATAAGTTATTGAAAGACAGTTCATAAAGCAGGAGGATCCAGAGTATTTTGAGTTACGTTATGATAGCTCAATGCACACTAATGTCATTTCATTGCTCAGTATGGATTCTACACAGGGATGATGGAAAAATGGCAGATATATTCCATCTTTATTTCACCAAAGCCTCCAAATTTGCTATCTTAAGTCTTTTATTATATTCTTGAATGTATATAAATTGGATTAGTGATATCTGAATTTAAAGCTAGTTAACATTTCTCAAAAAAAATATTGATGCCCAGATAATTATTAATATTAATCAAAGTCTCTACTTGGGCTAAAAAAGTCCTAAAATGTTTAAAGTGGATGCTGTGGTACACCATTCAGACACCATTTCAGGACCAAGGGTGTCATTCCCTCAGCTACCTAGAGTGGTACCTGCTTATGGCTCATAGCCAAGGTACTCTACATAAATTGCCCTAGGCTGAAGAAATGTGACTTACCTAAGACCGTGATCCTGGCAATGTTCCAGGTCTGTTCCCTCTCTAGGGAGAGCCTGCGTCAAATCACTGGTGACAACTATGAAGAGCCATCCCAGCTTCAGACTCCCATATAATGAACTGAGGCCTCTGTTACAACCGCATCTCAGTTCAGCTCCTCTTCTGCCCTATGCTACTTTCCTCCTTCTCTTAAAAGTCTGGCTGTCAAGAACGCTCTCCAATAACCCACCTATGCACAAAGCTATACCTCACTGTTTCCTGAGGAATACAACCTAAAAAAGTTGGCTCCAGGAACAGTCCTAAAAAGTAGATTCTAAAGTGGGGTTTTGGAGCCCAATCACTTGCTGATCACTGGCGGTAGGTGAAATACTAAAAGTCCTCAGTATGCTATAGCTATGCAGTGGCTGAAACTTTCGCCAGAAGTCAACAGGAGCTGGATACCAGAGGAAGAAAATACACTTTGGGTGAAATGCGTCAGGCATTTGAGAATTTGGAGGAAGTAATTATAAACACTACAGAATCTGATGGCTGTTGCTGAGAACTAAGGAGGCATTGGAGAAAGATGGTGAAAGACTGAGGAGAATTTACAATTAAGTTAAGGTGTAAAAGCCAGAAGTCCTCCTCGGACTCGCATCTCCTGCAGCAGGAGGACAGAAAAAGATGAGGATTAGATTCACCATTTATAAGGGTAGCAGAGCTGCAGAGAAGGTTGGATTCTCAGCCCTGGAAAATCTGCTATGTCAAGAGTAGGATCCCAGTTAGGAAGGAGTGGGCTTCTGACATGTGATAAGGGCATCAGAGTTGATGCTCTTGAATCATGAATTACCATATTCCCTTATGCACCCTCGATTTAACAGAGTGGCTCACTCTTCCATGTTAAATGGTAGCATTCCCTTCTTGATTAAAGACAACACAAAGGCCTCCACATGCAACCTCTCATGAGTTGCCCCCTCTCATATTCCTGGTGCCGTCCAACAACTTGGGGTAAGTCACAGCAGAACCAGATTAGAAATACGTTGGGCCTGCTAAAAGAGCAAAAAGACTAAATCCTAGAAATGAAATAGAAGTGAAGGCCAAAACACCCAAGTCCACTAAGTTAAATGGGAAAGCCTAAAAAATATTCTATTTACCAAAACAATAAGGACTACACTGATCAGAGTACCCACAGCATCGCTGAGAAGCTCAGAGATGGTGCTTCTCTGTAGTCCAGCACTAGAAATGCAAGATGGTGTTACAGAACTGGGCTTGCCAATACTAATGAAAATAAGAGGACCCTGAATAGGATCATAACATCCTATTATGTTAGGTGGCTCATAACATCAGAAGCAAATCCAGCCCAATTATCACAATGAGTGGCAAAGTTGGAGTAGCAGCCACAGGGTCCGGGAAAAATTGAGTGGGAGAGGGAGTTATGGATTGGTTACATAGAACAGCAGGGAGAAAATACATGAGCAATAAACAGGGACTTGATCAATCTATATACTCAAAAGAAATTGTAGTCCACAATTATTTAAACATTTTTAAATAATTCATGAATTAAAGAAGAGCAACAGGGAAATCAGAAATTGTTTGAACTGAATTAAAAGGAAAAAAAACATAATTAGTGGGATGCAACTAGAGAAGTATTTGGAATGAAATTTATAGCACTAGATACTTAGAAGAGTCTCAAAATCAGTCACTTCAGCTTCCACTTTAAGAAACTAGCAAACTAAACTCAAAGTAAACAGAACTGGAAACAATTGAAATGGCCATCAATAGGTGAACTGATAAATTGTAGTATAACTATACAATGTAATACTATTCAGCAATAAAAAGAATGAACTTTTGGGGCATCTGGGTGGCTCAGATGGCTGAGGGTCTGACTTCAGCTGAGGTCATGATCTAAAGCTCTGCGTTGGGCTCTGAGCTGACAGCTCAGAGCCTGAAGCCTGCTTCGGATTCTGTGTCTCCCTCTCTCTCTGCCCCTCCCTTGCTCATGCTCTGTCTCTCTCTCAAAAATAAATAAACATAAAAAAATGTTTGAAAAGAATGAACTTTTGATACGAGAAACAACACTGATAAATCTCGAAATAACTATTCTATATATAAGAAGCACAACAAAAAATAATACTGTGTGTTTCCATTTATATAAAATTCTATGTAATACAAACTAATCTATAGTGACAGCTGATCAGTGGTTGTTTGGGGGGCAAGTAGGAGTGGGAGGAAAGAATAACAAAGTAGTATGAAAAAACTTTGGGTGTGATTATTCTGATTATCTTGATTTATGAATATCTTGATTGTGATAACATTTTCATGGCTATATACATATGTCTAAACTTATCAAATTCTATATTTTAAGTATGTACAATTTACTGTATGCCAACGATGCCTCAATAATACAGAGGGAGGGAAGGAAGGAAGGAGGGAAGGAAGGAAGGAAGGAAGGAAGGAAGGAAGGAAGGAAGGAAGGAAAGAAGGAAAAGAGGGAGCAAAAGAAAAAGATCCTTCCACAGCTATAATAGGTGGCAGTTTCCTGATAATGTGGTAGATGGCAGAAGTAGTGACTTCCATGATTATGTGCCCAACATTGCACTTCCTTTGTTGTAAAGTGGGTTTCTTGGTCTAATGAAATATTATGTAGGATTCTGTGTTTATTGTTAACATACTCTGAAAACCATTGGATAATGGCACTGGCTGAGGCAGGCAGGAAAAGTCAAACTCATATCTGAAATATGTGTGAATTTGGTGAAGATAAATTACTCTCCTTTCTTGGATGAGAGTACCCAAGATAATAAAACACCCAAGTGTCAAATGGATTCAAATAACCAAGTATCTGATTGGTCTCCTAGAGAACTGTTTGTATGTTAGACTTAGCATTGGTCTCTGGCTGTTGGAGTAGACATTTGGCAATGATGGTAGCTAAGTCAGCCTTGATGAGTGCCAGTCCATGCTGCAGAGCCCATACGTAGCTTCTACCTCTGCCTCCAAACTCCGTGAACATACTCATTCTACTGGCACTTGGGTAGCCAATGAGAGAGGCTGGCTGAAGCCAATCAACTGAGTTATTTTGTCTGCTTCATTATCTACAGCGCTTCCATACTTCTCTTAATCCCATCTGCAAACCTCTTACTCTATCCTCTGGTCCATGATCGCTCTAATATTTCTTCTTTCTGGCTTTTGATAAACCAGTCAGGCCATTTGCCTCTACTCCTAAGTACTCTTGAGCTATTTTTCTTTTAGACAAAGTGAATGACCAGATGCACCATCTGAAGTCCTGCTAATTGGGGAGATTTTCCCGCTTAATTATGTATTTTAGGACCTCTTCTGAGTGGGGCTATCATACTAAAGCACTACATATTGAGCATGTGCCAAAATACTGAGTGAATCTTTTTTTCATCCTCCATCAACTGGTCAGAATGGATATTTCCATTTAGCCTTTGGTTCGAACCAAAGAAGAGTTGCAGGTGCAACAATGGTGAATGACATGCATTTCTGGTTTACCTGGTCATGCAACTTACTTGAAAACCTTGCCCTATTTGTGTCTGAAACTAGCATTACATTTTATGTGATGATAAATATGTTTATGTTTGAGTTTATAATTTTGCTTTTTTTATTTGTCCCAATCTGTTCTTAGTTCCTTTTTCCTCTTTTTCTGCCCTCTTTTGGATTAATATCTTGTATGGTTTCATTTTGTTGGCTTATGTGCTCTAACATTTTCATGTGTTATTATGGTGGTTACATTAGGTTTTATCATATATGCCTTTAACTTATCACAGTCTACCTTCAGGTGATATTGTGTATATTTTTCATAAGTATAGTATACATCTATTTCTCACTTTCTGGTCTTTATGCTACAGTTGTCATGCATTTTCCTTTTTACATATGTTACAAACCTACAAACAGCCAATGATCTTTTAGGGAGGTATTAATCAAACTTAAAAGTCATGTATTAACCATGTAGTTGACATTTTTGGTGTTCTGCACTCTTCTGTGTAGACCTGGATTACATCTGGTATAACTTTCCTTTTGGCTGACAGACCATGTTTAACATTTCTTGTAGTATAGATCTGCTGGTGCTAAATTCTTTTAGCTTTTGCATGCCTGTAAACATCTTATTTTTGTCTTTGTTTTTGAACAGTGTTTTTGCCAGGTATAGAATTCTAAGTTGACAGTTTTTATTCTCTTTCAATAATTTACATTGTCTTCTTGCTTGCATTGTCTCCAGGGAGAAGTCTGATGTCATCCATAGCTCTGTATGTAACATGTCTTTTTCCTCTAGCTGCCTTTTAAGATTTTCTTAACACTGGTTTTGAGCAATTTGATAATGATATGCCTTGGTATCACTTTCTTCATGTTTCTTTTACTTGCAATTCACTGAGGTTTTTTTTGATCTGTGTGTTAATGGTCCTGATTTCAGTTTGGATAATCTCTGGCCATTTTTTCTTCAAGTTTTGTTTTGTTTTGTTTTGTTTTTCCTGCTTCACCTTTATTTAGGAACTCTAATTACTCATATATTAGGTCACTTGAAGTTGTTCCACAGTTCACTGATGTTCTTTTCATTTCAAAAAACCTTTTTTTTTCTTTTTGGCTGTTTCATTTTAGATAGTTTCTACTGCCCTACCCTCAAATTCATCTTTTTGTTTGTTTGTTTGTTTGTTTGTTTGTTTGTTTCCAATGTATAGTCTTCTGTAGCTCTCACACAGGTTATTTTTCTTCTCAAACATTGTAGTTTTCCTCTCTAGGAGTTTATCTATTTTAAAATTATATCACATATCTGTATGGAATACAGTTATAATGTTTATACTGTTTTAAAATTCTCCTCTGCTGAGTCTAGCATCTGTGTCTGTTCTGGGTTTGTTTTGATTGATCGATTTTTCTCATCATGGTTGTATCTTCTTGTCTCTTTGTATGCCTGGTAATCTTTGAATGTCAGACTTTTTTTAATGTTTATTTATTTTTGAGAGGGAGAGAGATAGCATGAGTGGGGGAGGGGCAGAGAGAGAGGGAGACACAGAATCTGAAGCAGGCTCCTAACTCTGATATGTCAGCACAGAGCCTGATGTGGAACTTGAACCCATGATCCATAAGATCGTGACCTGAGCCAAAGTCAGATGCTTAACTGACTGAGACACCCAGGTGCCCCTGGATGTCAGACATTATTAATTTCACCTAGCTGGGCACTGGATAATTTTGAATTCCTGTAAGTGTCTTGAGCTTTATTTTGGGGTGCAGTTAAGTTGCTTGGAAACAGCTTGATCCTTTCTAGTCTTACTTGTATGATTTGTTAGCAGGTCTAGAACTGTGCTCAGTCTAGGACTAATTATTCTCCACTACTAAGGCAGTAAGTTCTTAAGTACTCTGCTTAATTCCCTATTAATTAGGAGTTTTTCCAGTCTGGTTAGGGTGAACAAGCACTATTCTCAACCCCATGTGAGCACCAGACATTGTTCCCTTTCGTACTTTGGGATGGTTCTTTTCCCAGTATATGCCTGTACTGCTTAATACTCTGCTAAATACTCAAAAAGGATCCTCTGAAGATCTATCTTCATGGTGCTCTCTCTGTGAAGCATTCTCCTGTCAGGACTTTTGACCTATGAATTCTGGCTGCCTTTCTGTCTGAACCCTCAGCCCCATTTCTTCAACTCAGAGAATTTACAGACCTATCTCTCAGTTCCCCCTCCCTGTGTTGGAGATTCAAGGCAGTAAGTTAAGGGAGTCATATCACTCACCATGTTTGTTTCCTGTCTCTCGGGGATCACTTTCCTTTGCTGTTCAGCATCAGTGTGTTGAAAACTGTTTTTTCATGTACTTTGTCTGATATTTCTGTCTGTTTCAAAAGGAAAGGTAAATGTGGTCCTTGTTACTCCATCTTGTCAGAAGCAGAAGCTAGAACAACTTTTTAAAGGCATGACTGAAGCTCAAGCTTGAAAACAATATCCGATAAATTTGAAGTACCATCCTTCTGGACACAGTATACATCCTACATCAGTAGTCATCATACGGGGCTATACCCCCAATAGACAGACTAAATGGATTTGGAAAACAAAAGATAGAAGTCAAGTAGTTTTTCTTGACATTACTCCTGTTGACTCATTTGCTTTGGGCTTTGCTTCCCATCCCACAATTTCAAGTTCTAGAGGTATGGAGATGTAGGCTATTTCTACCAGGGTACATTGCAAAAATCTTTAAAATCTTAAGTTATGCCTCCCATCCTGTTACTTTGGGTTCCTTTTGTGAAGCAACCAGTATTTAAGGAAAGTTAACACCATCCTGGTGGTGATAATCGACCATGATTATCAAGAGGAGGTGAGACTGTCTGAACAACTTGGAGCTTAGGATCCCTCAGGGATGAGGATATAGATCAAAAGGATTCAGTGATAAATTGAATGTAAGGTACGAAAAAGATTTAAGGATAACTGCAAGATTTCTGGCTTAAGTATCTGGAAGAATGGAGCTGTTATTTCCTGGGTTAGGAAGGACATTGAGGGCAATAGATTTCACAGAGGATCAGAAGTTGAGTTGTGAACATGTTACTTTGAGATACCTAGTAGATATTGAAATAGATCTTTCAAGTAGGCAATTGGAATGAAGACTGGTATTCAGAAGAAGTTTGGAAGTTGCTTAAAATTTCATTCCAGAAAGACAGAGAGACTTTCAGAGTGCTGCTTGGGTTCACAGAGGGTGTGTGTGTCTCAAACAGCACAGGGCAAGCCATATTTGGAAAGCCAGAACTCATCTTCATGTGGCATCTGCCCCTTATTTGCTACATCTGCACTCATATTTTCCTGCTCACAACCTCTCCCTTTTCCCTTGCCTCCTACCACCCTTGACTTTTCAAGGGAACTATTACAAATATTCTTTCCAGAAAGTATTC
Source organism: Puma concolor (assembly GCF_028749965.1). Lineage (NCBI taxonomy): Eukaryota > Metazoa > Chordata > Mammalia > Carnivora > Felidae > Puma > Puma concolor. The sequence goes on from NC_141674.1 coordinate 186,567,224, forward strand.
TTTTCCCATTTTGGGTGTCTAAGAAGGCCTGTGGTGATGGCTCTGAGCCGAGGCATTTTTCTAAGAAAAAAAGAAACAAAAAAACAAAATGGGCTTCCTCGGGCATGGTGTCATTCAGCACAGAGAAAGTTGTTCAGAAACAAAACAGAGTAAAACAAACCTCCCCCCAAATCCTTTCTCTTCCTAGAACATCTTTTCTCCTCTTTCTTTATTACCTACCACTGTGCAGCTCTAATACCATTTCTTGGAAAATCTGTTGAAATCTACTGGAAGGTTTTCACATCAAGCCATGGCCATCAGATCCTTGCATTCCAGTCCATTGGTGGAAAGACTGAGACCTGAGCAGGGTTTCACGTCCGTGAGCTTCAGTCTTTCAGCATCTGTAAAATGAAAGATTTGGACTAGATCTTCTTGAAGGACCTTTCCAATGCCACAATTCTATTAACTATAAAATAATTTAAATGGGTCAAGAAGTTTCAATGTTAATTTGAACCAAATGCAAAACTAGGCATAGTTTATATCAAGCTCTAATTATAATTATCTAAGAACTGGATTAGCAACCAGAAGGTTCTTGGCACTCCTGGCATCAGCAACAATGACCTTTTAGCTTTGGCAAGTAACCTGAAATGTAGTCTCTAAAGAAATAAGCAAGAAAACATTTATCTACCTCAGGGGAGTCTTTTGAAGATTTTATTTGTTAATTCTTTTTAAGTGCTTTGACTCAGCAAAGTATAATAGACCATCAATACTCAGGGTTATTATTTAGGTTATGAGACTGGATTTCCATTTGATGTGCAGAATAATTTTTGCGTTCTTATTGTGAAGGGTAGACAAAGATGCCAAAAACTGCCTGACTCCACACAGAGTTGCCTTTTTAAAAAAATTAACATTCTATAAATATCAATCATTGAACCAACTTTTAAAAATAAACTAATTTATTCCAGCAGTGAGTGGAAATTATTTTTATTAATATTAAAATCTTTCTTCTCCCATGATAATAACTGTTAATATACTAAGAATAACTTCATGTTTACTTGGTACATGGGAATTTCTGAGAACTTTCAGAAAGAACCACTGGGAAGGGCTAGAAAAAAACAAGAATAGAGTGAGAAAGAAATTATTTTGAAAGGATTAGTTTTCTCTTGTAGAGTAAAACTAGAGATCTAAATAATGCCATTAGAACTAGAAAACATGGGGAGAAAGAACAAGTTCAAATTAAATATCTTGGTCATTTATATAAGTGATCAAAACCTACTTATCTAATGTAGAAATAACCTAAGAGAATGTTTTAGTTAGGCATATATCTTATGCATTAAAATACTTTTCAAATTACCACTTGGACAAAATCATAATTTCAAATAGTTAGCTTAAATGAAAAATTATGTAATTACTAAAAAAATTATTTTTGTCAATAATGTTTACTGCCTACAAAACACTGGCAAAACTAAAACACTGGCAAAACTTTTAGTCTGATAGGGAAAGGCATGGTTTCCAACAAAATAAATGTTCCACATTTTTCTGCTATTGTTCATTGGTGTGGAGTTCTTAAATACCTGAACAGGAAGTAAAAGAGAGTGAGATAGCATGAGATAACTATGTTTTTAAAAAGTAATCATTAATACCTTATATTTTCTGCTTCTGGATTAGCAAAAAAAAATCAATTTCATTACATTTCTTTATAAATAAATTAAAAACCTAAGTTCTAGACAAGAAAAAGAGCTTTATACCAAATGAAAAACCCTCTTCTGATCTCGTGGCTAGCCATTTATCTGCCACCTTCTGAATTTCCATTAAATAAATAGGGTGTCATTTTATTAAGAATACATGCATAGATTACATTTATGTGGCAAGGTGTACATTCGACTGTGAAAATCAAAACAGAAGTAGCAGATGGTTTTGCTTTGACCCTAGAGACCACTCACTGAGCCAGCTCAGAATGAAAACCTCCTTTATACAGCATGAAGATATGATATTTGGAATTCCTACCCCAATGCTTATTTAAATATCAAAATAGAAGAGAATGAGAAAGATGGATTTGGTACAAACTGACATCCAATCATCAACATATAATTCAGAGAAATAGAGTGCATAGTGTAAGCACCCTTCCCATCGGGTGTAAGGACTCATTTACACGCACAGTCTCATTCAAACTAATAGATCAAAATCTCTTCCTCTTTCATTTTCAGAAGAATATTGGTATGTTTCTCTTTTAAGGAAACATGCTATTTAAAACTGTACAAATATAAGAGATAATGTTTTCATATCACAAACATGGTTTTCACATAACAAAAGAGGTCACTTGAATGCAGTATTCACAACAATTTCATCATCCCAAATAGAAATGCCATACCTTAACTGTCAGACTCTCTACAAAGACCAACCTATCCAGAGGAAAGAAGAGATGGGCTTAAAGATGTGTGTCTGACCCTTCTCTCCTATCCTTCTTGGAGCATTATTTTTTACTCAGCAATTCACTGGGAAGCAGATGAAGGTCAGTGTTGTTCTTAATCAGTCCACTATGATTTCATATAAGACTATAATTTTATATAAACTACTCAGTGAAACAAAATTTGGCTACTAAAAAGAAAATTGATACACATTTAAGTTTATTGGAAAGGTAGTGAACACTAGTAATAATGTAAACAGTGTGTATTATTTATATAATAATATAAAAGGTAGTCCACACTAATAATAATATAAATAATATAAACGAGGGGAATACATGAGAAACTGACAAATAGACTTTTTCTTCTGGAGGAATGCCACCCAGTTCTAATAAATGCTTATAAATAGACAAAAGTGGAAGATGCTGTCAGTATTTCACCCATGTTCCCTCGGATCTCTTTAGAATGCTTGTGCACAACAGCTCCCAGTGTGCTTTTACTGCCCACAGCTAGAACCTGACTCCCCTTTTGGGAGGGCTGCTCTGGCTGTCAGAACTCTTTGTTTGCTTATACAGACAGCCAGAAGTGCCAGGATTCATGTCACCTCAAATGCACCTCCTAAAGATTGACTGATATGGCAGGATAATACTCCACTCCCTTGCCCCTAATCAGGACACTCTGAGGTGTGACCTATACTATCATCTGTGGTCTTCTCCACTGCTGAGCCAGTTACCCTCTTTAGAATTTTGTTTGATAATGCACCCTCTTTTGGCTTCCCTCCCTTCCTGGTCACATGTTCCTATTCTCTTACCAGTTTTTCCTAGAAATGTTTACAATTAAATCACTTCCACATGCCTCTGCCTCAGGTTCTGCTTCTGGAGAATCCAATCAAAGTCACCTGATAATGAATTTGGTCTTAGGTAGTAGACTCTCAGAGTAGGATTCTGGAATTAAGTCATTTGCTGACCAGATGGTGACAGGAATCCCACTGTTGGAGGTAAATCAGGTGAGGATAACCACTAGCAGGCTATAATATGACAATCCATAAGATCTTCATCTGTGAAATGGAATTAGATACTTGGTCTTTTCAAAATCCACTTCCACCTCCCTGTTGGCGCTAAACCTGTGACCAGGATCTAGCACTTAGCATTGGTCATCTGGAAAAGTACAGGTCCTTCTTACAGAGAGAATGAATTATTCACCAAAAGTACTCCAGAACCTAGGTAATACATATGGGTAAGAACCAGGAGAACATGGTTCAAGAAGGGATCTTGAGGCACTGGACTAAATACGTGATGGTGGGTACGATGGAAGTCCCTGTAAAGTAGAGTTATTGATATGGAGATGCTTTTCCATGATTCAGGATTCAAAGTCCTCAAAAAGGCACGTAGAGCCAACCCTAATACACTGATAGAATGGTTCCTGAAAGATTTTTTAAAAATGATGTTGAGGCACCTGGGTGGCTCAGTTGGTTGAGCAATTCAACCCTTGATTTCAGCTCAGGTCATGATCTCATGGTTCATGGGTTCAAACCCTGCATTGGGCTCTTCACTGACAGTGTGGAGCCGGCTTGGGCTTCTCTCTCCCTCTCTCCCTGGCCCTACCCCACTCTCGCTCTATCTCTCTCAAAATAAATACATAAACTTAAAAAAAAAAATCATGTCCCACATGAAATGAAGTGAAAATGTCAGAATTAGACAGCAACTGAACTTACATCAGTTCGTTGGTCTGTGGAACAATGAATATCATGAGAGAAAAGGCCAAGTGAAATACCCCAGTACTGCTCCCCACTTCAAACCAGCCAAGATTGAAAATAAGAGGCAATATCATATTCAGATGGGATGGCAGATTAATACCACCCTCAAAGTCTTAACAAATCCTTGCAAAGTATTTCCCAATACATTCCCTATTAATTCACCAGTCTGGTACCCTCAAAAATCAAAGGGATCATGGTAGATGACTGGCACTTACATTTAACTAAGCTTCAATGGCTGATACGCTTACTACAACAGATTAACACTATTTCTAATACTTGGCATGCAGCTATGTATGGATCCAGCTAATGAATTATTTCTAACACCCATATTTAAGAAATGTTGGAAAGAGTTCTCATTCACTGAAATAGACAACAGTACACATGATCACATCCACCATCTCATCTCAGGACTATTTTGACTTTTTTACCCTTTAGTGGGTGGCCCTGGAAGACATAAAGAGGAAAACATTCCATTGGGTAGAACTTTGAGCTGTACACATGATCATCCACTTTGTGAGGAGAAAGAAGTAGCTAAAGCAAAAACAGACATAAGCTCCTAGGAAGTGGCAAATAATGTGGCCAGAAACTAGAAGGAACAAGATTGGAAGATGAAGAAAAAGAATTCTGGGAAAAGTCTTGTGGATATACCCATATACCTACAGGAGTGGATATGAAGTGTGTGGATCCTTATTCCACATATAAATGCCCACCAGAGGGGCGCCTGGGTGGCTCATTCAGTTAAGCATCTGATTCTTGATTTTGGCTCAGGTCAGTGATCTTGCAGTTCATAGATCGAGTCCTGCACTGGGCTTTCGCTGACAGCCCTTTCCCTGCTCATGCACGCTCTCTCTCTCTCTCTCTCTCTCTCAAAATAAATAAATAAACATTTTTTTAAAAATCCCCACCGGAGATATTCACTATAAGATAGGAACCACACCATGAAGTAAACAGAAAGATTCATCTGGAAGATGTTAGCCAGCCTCTGCTCTGAGCCATTCTAGGGTTTCAACAGTGACCCCAAGAGTGAACTAGCCATTCATAGAGTAGCCATAGAGATGAAGGCTCTGTATGGCCCCAACAGCATAGACTCCTAACCCCAAGTCTACACACGTAGCTACAAAGCTGTTAAATGTTCACCCTGCCAACAGCAGAGGCAAAAGCTGAACCCCTGATATGGTACCACCTCTTGAGAATAGTCAGCCTCCTAGTGGCAAATTCAGTATATCTGAACTCTTCTACTACAGAAAAAAACAATAATACAACAATTTGTCTGGAATAGGAGAGACATATATTCTATATACGGATTTGCATTTCCTAACAGAAGAATCTTGGCCAGCACTATTATCTGAGGGATCTCAGAATGTGTTACTTACACACCTGAGATCCCATATGACATTGCTTCAGGCCAAAGGACACATTGAATAGCAAAGAAGATGTAAGAGAAGACACCTGATTACAGCATCCAAAGGGTCCTATAATATATCATACCATGTCAAAGCTGCCTACCTTATAGAACTTTAGAATGACTTCTTAAAGATGCAATTAAGGCACAGCTTAGAAAGGATACCCAGTGGGGTTGGAGCTCAATTCTTCAGGTTGGAATATATACCTTGATCCAACAGCTATTATGCAATGTTGTCCCCCTACATGGGTCCAGGAACCAAGTGACAGCATCACCATCATGTCCAGTGTCTTCTTGGAGAATTTGTGCTTCCATCATTCTAATGTTAGGTTTAGCGTGTCTAGATGCCATGGTTCTCCATTGGGGGTCAGGAGGAGAATATTTCCACTAGGAGAAAAAATAAGGGCTCCACTAAACCTAAAGCTACAACTTTATCGTCATTTTGGACCCCGAGTGCCAGTAGATAGATAGAATAAGGATTACCATACTTCCAGGGGTAATGATCCTGATTATAATGAGAAGGCAGAGTTGCTGCTATATAATGGGGCCAAAAAAGGGCCATCTGGAACTCAGAGAACCCTCCTAGGCATCTCTTAGTGGTCTTTTGCCCATTTTCAACTACAAACAAGAATTATACCAAATGCATAGCAATCAGGTCCCAACCCCCACAGGGATGCATATCTGGATCACCCACCAGGCAAGCCACAGGATCTACAGGAGTGCTGGCCAAGGCTGAGGGTAATCTAGAATGGGGGGGATAGGAAGTAGATCATTAATATCCATCTACAACAGGAGAGGCTGTAACTCATCCCAGTAACCTTCCTCTTGAAGGTCTTTAATTTTCTAAAAACTATGACCAACCTTATCCTGAAGAATCTATGGAGCACAGGTAATGTGAAATGTGAATAAATCTATGTGGCAGAGGAATAGAACTGTAGCAGATGCCATCAGTGTTCCAGCCATCCCTTTGAATCCCTTCACCATTTTCATGTACAATGACCTCAGTATGCTCTCACCCCAACAGCCAGCATCCATGCTTCTTCCTGACTGCTGCCTTCAGGCTATGTGAACCCGTTTAGTCTGCTGATAGGAGTCTGAAGGGCCTAGGAATCTGTGTTTCCCCTGGGTGGCAGCCTTTAACCAGTGACTGATGAAAATGGAGTATAAAACATACCAGCTCCTCTGCCACCTGATCAAGACATCCCAGCAGCCCTTCTCAGCCAGCGTTCCTCATCCAAACCACAGAACAGAAAATATTTGAGCGACTGTTTTCTCAATTCTCCTAAGGATGATTCATAACAGATACCATTCTAGATACATAGAAATCAATTCATTACATAAAAATGGAAGCCTTAAGAAATTGGGATTTAAATCTCTCTCAAAATTGTTGAAAAATGTTGTCTGAAATGTGACCTACAATGCCTCCAGAGCTCCCTTGAGTAATTGAGCCAAAGTTACTCTCCGTGGGACTTTCCAAGGTGTTATACCCTCCTTCAACCTCCTCTCCTTCTTGGCCCCACTTCTCCAATTTCCTATAGGTTTTCCTGGAAACACTTCCTAACAAATAACTCTTACCCAAGCCCTCATCTCAAGGTATGCTTATGCGGAACCCAACCAGGGATACTAACTTTCTGAGCCTCAATTTGGTTGTTGAAACAAAAAACATGCATTGCTGGAGCCCAGGAAGTGGCTTCTGTGTTTAAAGTGGCTTCTGTGATAGACTGTTAGGGTATTGTCATAGCAGGAAGCAGGTGAGGGTGGTTCTCTCCAAAAGCACAGAATTTGAGATGCATTAAGGAGCCTGAACATATATTACTTAGAGTTATAGAATCTAAATTTAACATAAGTCAGTTTTTCAAAATAACTCCACAACAAAAAATTTGTAAAATGTAAAGGTGGCTAGTACAGTACCACTTTTAATTGCACTCCAGTTAATGATTCCAGTGAAAAAATTTCCACTAGCAGTTGAAGCACTCAATTTTCAACGTTTTTGTTCCTTACCCATTAATACACTAGATTGTAAATTTTGCAAGTTAACACTTAATATGAATAGATTAATAAATAACAGTGAAGCAGTACAGGAAAAGAAACTTTGCTTTCTTTTAACAAGTTATGTTAACTTCTGGTTTTCTCCCAGAAGGCTCAAAAATGCCAAAGGTTTAACTTTAAAGTCTGAGAGTTTAAACAAGGTGATGATGTTCTGTGTGGACCAAAGATTATCCTTCCTTTATAGTGCCCATATTAAAATCTTCATTCTCGAAATTATGTTATACCAAGATTGTGTTCTTACATCCATCTTGTGCCAGAGCCTAGCATCCAGTGGTCCCTCATAAACTATTGTTCAATATATAAATAGATTATCTAACAAGAACAAAGAGGAAAAAATCTGTCTATTGCAGGTATGAGTATCAATCTATGATTTTAGCTGTGCAAAAAAATATAACTGTCCTTATCTGTCTATATATCTTAATCTGTTTCAAGCCCCCTTTCCACCGGCTTTTTGGAAACTATATGTCATTTTAGTTTGGGGCGCTCCCCATTTACTGAGGTCATGCTAAGTTCCAAAGTCTAAAATGGTTCCAATGCACTATTGATGGGAGAGGAGAGAGGGGCAGTGCTCAATGTCATCTGTCTACACAGCATTTGCTGACATATTCCTCATACTACATGGTCCTTTTACCACCAAGTATCTGGAACCAAGAAAAAGAAGATGATTCTCTGCTCTTAGATCCTGCAGAATTATTTGGCCTTCCCAGGGTTCAGACTAGAAGCACCAGGGCACATGTCTCATGTCTGCCACACTGCCCCCTACTCTCTCCCCACCTTTTCTCTCCCCACTACCTCCCCCCCGACTCCCTGCCTCATTTGAAGCCCATGGAATTTTTGTAGCAAGTATGTTTGGGGTGACAGAGAGGTGTCAGGGTTAGGGAGAGGAGGTAATCTTGGAAACCTGTTATTCTTGGAGTTTTTGGTTATAAGAGCCAAGGTTCTGAAAATCTGAAACCAGGAGCACAGAGTGCCCTAGATTAAAGATGGGGTAAGGAGCTGAGCAAGAAACTATCAGGAAGAAACATCAATTAATATTGTATAAATATTATTCCTCGTCCTTTAAGGACAGAGATACCACCATCTCTGATGTCTCCTCCCTTTTTTCCTTCCAATCAAAGTTATCCCTGCCTCTTTTTTTTTTTTTGTATGTTGTTCATTTTGTGGCATTTATCAATTATGCCTTCTGCTAATTGTTTTTGTTCCTTCCTCCTCTATAGACTTGGAACTCTCAGAAGGCAGGGCTGAATCTCATTCATCTTTCAACTCCCAGAACCTAATGCAGCTCCTGAGAGGAATGGGTCAATAAATGTTGGTTGAATAAGAAACATAACTCATCTTTGAGTGTGGCAGAAGCATATTGCTTATGAGAGCACAGTGGTTAGGTGACGAAAACCTGCAGTGGTTGTACTGGTACTAGGCTGAAATGCTGGTTCTTCCTGGCTTAGCCCCTTGCTGTACAACCTTGACCAATTTGTTTCACCTCTTTCTGACGCAGGTTCCTCCTTGTTAAAAGCAGAGACTCAGGAGCTAGACTGCTAAATTTGAATATTGTTTCTCCCATTTATGAGCTGTGTGATCTTGGTACATGATTTATCCTCTCTGTACCTCTGGTTTCCCATCTGTACAATGGGCATGATAATAGTACCCTCCCATAAATTTGCAATGAAGATTACATAAGTTTACATTAATAAAGTGTTTAGAACAGTACCTGGTCCATAGAAAGTGCCATTTGAAGTTACTGACACATAAGTAAAACAAATAGCTTTTGTTGATATTATTTCAGCCTCAATCTACATATGTGGAAATTGATTAGTACACCAGTTTGTGAGGGTAGAAGAGGCCAAGAATCACTTGTGTTCTTGGAAGCCTATTGGGAAAAGGGGACAAATGTATTTTAATCTATATTTTATTTGATATTCCAGAAGCTACAGAATAAGTGTACTGATAATATAAGTTTATTCATGGAAACAGTCTATGTTAATGTACTCAGCACATACATAGTTTCACAAGCCTCAATTGTCTAAAACATTGATTTTGGTAATCTAAGAAATATGGGTCAAGTGCTGTGTATTTCACATTACTCTTAAATAATGAACTCATCACAGTCTTACACTCTGTCTCTTCTCCCCTTTGTCCACTCAGCATCCATGGTAGACAATCTCCTAACTTAACAGTGCTAGTTGGAGATTCTTAGGACTTAAGCCCAGGCTGAATGCATAAATCTGTATACTGTGCTGGGTCATTAGAAACTGGGAGAAAAAAAAAAGGTCAGCTTTGTTTTACCAGAGAGAGGGGATATAACTGTTTCTCCCACAGAACAAACCAATATAGAAATGAGTACACTGGCACGTTTCTAGAAAAATTTAAACAAACAAACTAACAAATAGCAGAAAGATAATTAGATGTGATCAGGTGGTGGCCATTGGCAGTGCAATAGATATTTCCATGAAATAAATTAATTACCTCTGTAAGGAGCTATTTAAACCATCTTGTCTCTATTACTGGGCTCCTTAGTGTTTGGGGCCCAAAGCCATTGAACTTTCATCTAATCTAACCCTGTCTCTCCATCTCTTCAGGAGTTTGTATTTTTAGTGCTTGTCTGATATATTTTCTTTATGTAATAGCATGAGCTTTGGGTGATGCTTCTGACAATAGAAGACTCGGTCATGCTACATAGGAAAGCCACTTGCTGAGATGGGAAGGGATTGGTCCAAGAATCAGGAAATTTCGGTCCAGGTCTCAGTTCTGCTATCTACAGCCTGTGTGACCTTGAAAATGTCACTTTATGTCTCCAAGCCTCACATTCTTACCTCACATGATCTTTTTTGTTTTCTTCTACCTTAAAGGAGTTATAGTTTCATTCCAAGATTATTATAAGCATAGTAATAGTGGTAGTGGTAGGAATAGGTGTAGAAATAATAATAATAATAATAATAATAATAATAATAATAATAATTGCTATCCACCATTTTTTTAGTGCTTACCACATGAGAGACCCTATACCAAGTGTTCTTCACGTACTAACTAATTTAAAATTGTCTCCAGTATACAGAGTCTCCTTGAGGCCCAGTTCCTTTGAATGACCTGCCCCAGGTCACACTGCTGTTAAGTGAATGGCACAGGAAGGATTCAAACCAATATCTGCTAAACCCCAAAGGTGACACTGAGCAGTGCTCTCTGGGAAAAATAGATAATGTTGTCAATGAGAGAGAAAGTCTAGTTTCACGAATTATTTTTCTTTTTCTCTAGAGGGCTAACAAATTCTAACCCAAGGCTACTAAAGAGTAATACTAGGTGAATCAATCAGTCATCAGTCAATCAATCAGTCCATCAGTAGTGGAAATTCAGTGACTTGGACCATGTGCTGACCAAGTCAAAGCCAAGGTCAGAATGTGTTCATAGCCCACAGAGTGAGGGCTTGTGCTTCTGATGTGCTCAGCCCCATTCTTTAAGTTTTATTTATTTAAGTAATCTCTACACCCAACATGGGGCTCAAACTCATGACCCCAAGATCAAGAATTGGATGCTCTTCTAACTGAGCTAGTCAGATGCCCCCACCCTCATTTTAAAATCATGGAGACATGGGTTACATGGTCCCTGCCTTCCAGGGTGCTCGTACTCTAACTTTAGGTACCTATTAAAGGCTTAAGGACAAACGAGTATAAGTGGGTCCCCATGCAAACCTAAGATACCCAAACAGATTAAAGGATAGAAACCCAGTTTCCTGAAATGAAATGTTTTGTAGGGTTTTTTGTTTGTTTGTTTGTTTAAAATAAAAAAAAAAAAAAACTTTTATACTACTAGGAGAGAATAGATCTATAAACACAAAGTAGTGTGGCCCTTCAGCTCTGATGACACTCCCGCACAATACGTTAAACGTATCAAGTATTGTGGGAAGTAGGAGAAGTTACCAAGCAAGATTGTTTGTCTCTTTCTTTCATTTGCTTGTAACATAAAAAATGCAAGGGTAAACATGTAAATGTGAGGATTTGTTTTTTAGTCACTGGGTTGGTAATTCTTTCCTGCATCTCTTCCCAGAATTAGCATGGATTGGGTAATAGTTTCATTAACAATGTCCTTATTAGATTTTTGGGGTGCCCCACCCAGAATGTGTAACTGGAGTCTGTGTATCTAAACCAATCTACACAAAGAAGTCAGAAAATTATGAATTTTTTAATGTAATTAATCAGTATTTGAAAATGGCAAGGCATTCATTAGGGAACAATTAAGCTATGATGCAAGAAGATAATTAGTAAATTGGGGACAATGTGGGTTCAACCATTACTTTAAAAGTTAAATAATGCTATTTATCTGTTTTCATATAACAGTGGCATTTTTAAAATTAACATTGAGATTTAAATAATCACATATTCTCTTTCTGTGTATGTCTATATGTAGCTGTCAGTTTTTCTAGGAAATCAGTTGTGATTGTTTTCATCTCTCCAACCATCAACTTTTCCTCCTACATGTTTTCATCATGTTAGGATGTTTTTCCCAGTAAATAGCACTGTCTCATCATATAAAGTAAGTACGTGTTAAATTGTAGTTTCTAGCATTTATCAGTAGCATTATTGTTGTTTTGTCTTATGTGAGATTATCAGTTAAGCTTTGTTTCGTAAGACTAGACCTCAGCGAGATTTTCTTGTCTCTTCTACTGTCCTTTGACATATTTTGATTATCTATAAAGTACATGCCCTGAGTCATAGAAGGCTAAGATTTTTGAAATTCAAAAGCCCTGACCCTAAAATAAAAAGGCAGACAATACAATAGAACGGTGGCCAAAAGACTTGAACAGAAACTTCAAAGAGGAAATTATCCAAATGGTCAATAAATATAGGAAAAGGTGATCAATGACACAAGTCATCAGGAAAATGCAACGACACGACACAAGCCCCAGCATGGCTCTTTGAGAAAAACAGACAGTACCAAGTGTTGGTGAAGACATACAGAACTCAAACCCTCGTATTCTGTCAGTAGTAGTATAAATGGGCTATGCCAACTTGGAAGACTGATGGTAGCAACTGAACTGAACATATGTTAGCCCCATGACCCAGAATTCCAGGTACCCATCCCCCTAGAATAACAGATGTATGTTTACCAAAAAACATGTACAAGGATGTTAACAGCAGCACTGTTTGTAATAGCTGGTTCCCCAAACTGGAAACCACCCAAACACTCATTCACAGTAGAATGGATGCTATAGCACCCGTGTACCATGGCATGCTATACAGCAATAAGAATGAACAAACTGAAACCAAACACAACACGGATAACTCTAACCAATGTAATATCGAGCTGGTTACAAAAAGGTACACTGTGTTTCCACTCCCATAAACTAATAGGCAAAACTAATCTATAATGTTAGAAGTCATGAAAAGGATTACCATTGGCAAGGTGGGAAATAAAGGTGCTTCTGAGGGGCTCTTCTCCTTGTAAGGTGCTACTTACAATGGTGTTTTCCTTTGTGAAAATTTATTTAGCTGTAAACTTAAGATTTATATATTTCCCTTCACATATAATTTAATAAAATGATATATAAAAAGAAGTCCAAGATTTTGCAAATAAAAAGCCTTTGCTTTTGAAATTCAAAAGCCTCTTTCTCTGCAATTCTGCTGTTTGCATTTTCTGAAAGACTGTGATGCTGATGCTGCTGGTAAGGGGGGCACATTTTGAGAGCCACTGTTTTCAAGTTTATCTACACAGGCTTTCACCACTTTCTCATTTCCCTTAATCCATACATACCACGTTCCAGTCTCGATAGACCGCTGAAACTATGTTCTCCCATGTACCCATGAACCAGTTTCCATAAACCTGTTCAGTTCCCTCCCCCCACCCCCACTAACCTCTCTGTGGTATTTGACCATATTGAAACCTCTTTGAAACTTTTCCTTTGGTTCCTGTGTCCAGTCTTTCCTGGTTTTGTTCCTACTTTTCTAAACTCTTACTTGTTGATTATTCTTCACTTACCACTAAATGTTGGTATTGCCCAATGTTTTGTTCTAGACCACTGTTCTCTTCTTTCTGGTGACCTCATCCTCTTCTTTGGTATTAATTACCATCTGTGTGCTAATGACTCCCGAATCTGAGTCTTCAGCCTACACTCTCCTCTGAGTTCTGGCTCCATATACATAATGTCTTCTGGACATTTCTTTTTGAATAGCCATCCACAAACTCCTCATCTCAAACTCCTTATCTTCTTCTACAAAATCTCTTCCTCTTACATCCCCTTCCTCACTGCTGTCTACCCAGTCACTCAGATCAAATTACTGCACATTATCCTAGACTCTTCCATCTGCCTCACCCTCAAACCGACATATTTTGCAGTTCTATTCCTCACTTCTCCATCCCACTGCCATAATTCAGTGTCTGCTCTTGTCTGCCGAGACCATGGCAGTAGCCTTCTCCTTCAGCTCACTCCAATAGCCTACTGGTCTACAGTTCTTTTACATTGCAGCTACCCCATTGTTCTAAAATCCGAATATGATCATTTTATTCCTTTGCTTGAAATACAATGGGTCCTCCTTCTCTATAGAATAAAATCCAAATCTAGCATCTGACTTCAGCCCATTCTCAGAAACCTAAAAGCTTCTCAAACATGCAATTTTGTATGAATGAAGGAGAAAGATATTATTAAAAGGTGGATTGTCAGTAGACCAGGATGAGACTCCAAATTCTGAATTCTAATCAGTTCCTAGGTGATACTGAGGCTACTGTTGAGCTAGTACATACAATACTTGGAATAATAAGACCCTGCCTGACCTCTTCACTCCAGCTACAATAATTGATTTATAGATTCTCAGCATAACATGTGGTTTCATGTAATCTCTATGCCTCAAGCCCGTGGTCCTCTGTGCTTGCAACGCTCTTCTTCTCTTTTCTAGTTACCTAATGTCACATTATCCTTCAGGACACAGCTAAAATAGGACTCCAGGAAGTCTGTCTAGTCTTCTTTTCCCCCTAGGTTCTTTGCATGCCTACAACTTTGCTCTTATACTAACCAGTACCATTTTTAGACTTAGACAAGAAGGTTCATATCCTAAGACCTGTGCCTCCATGGGCCTTGAACTTTGTAGAGCTTTCCTTGAAATTTTCTAAATGACCTTCCAGCACCTGGAGTGAGCAATAACATCTAGGTGTGATGCACTGAGACTGGACCTGAACCTACATGGGCCCGATCTTTCATCTTTTCCCTTCAGGGCACTCTCCTTCCCATTATCCCAGAGGTGGGTTGGCCGCATGCGTTGAGGAACTCTGAGGGCCTCGTGGCTGGGCTCTGGTTGCAGAAAGGTGGCCTAGTGAGCAAAATGCTCCTGTTGACCTATGCAATGTTTCTTTCCCAGGATAGCATGCAATTTAGCAGGTGCTAATATGCTGATCTGGGATGACTCTGGCTCACATGGGACCCAGGACAAGTTCAGGGTTCTGGAATTCTAAAGGCTTGTGCTTTAGCCTTCTGTGTGGGCTTTTTTTTTTTTTTTTTTTTTCTCTTTCACTCAGTTATTTTCTAACCATGGTGCTCCCTCTGGTCTATAGAACCTGAGAGTAGTGGAGGTGGTAGCACACATCCTTTATTCTAGGTGCTCCCCAACCCTTGGCACCTAAGGAGATCACTCCACCCTCAAAACTTTCTACCATGTGTCATTCCTCCAAGAGTGCTTGAACCTATGTCCTCTGAGGACTTTTTTCATCAATGCTGTCTTTAGCCTCTGGTCAATGTGCTGACATCATGGTGTTTGGGGTCAACTTAAGGGTGCTAAATAAGGAACATGAGGAATAGACATTCCTTTCACTAATATGATAACACTTTTCACTCAACCATGGGCCCCCTCACTCCTCATACTTCAATGGTGCAGATATATATGAGTCATGGATACAATCAACATTGAAAGAGATCATATTCTAGAAATGTAGTCAGTGATTGCGGCCTAAAGAGAAGAGGTGCTTAGAAGATGTTTTGTTCTTTGTTTATACTATGAAATCCTGAAGGCTAAATTTAACATAATAAGAAAACAAAATATCATTAACATTTTCCTGTGAATGCCAGGTAAGACTTGAATTTGTTGTCATCATCAGCAAATCACAACAACAGCTTTTGGGAAGTCAGTATTCATGAGTGGCCTGGTAGTTGACAGAGTATCATGATTACTGTTGTAAACAGCATTAAATAATTGGTGTTAGGGAACTGCAGAGACCAAAAGATCTATATTGCTGTAATGCCAACACTCTCTAACAGCCATGGCATTGTGAGTAATAACAACATAGCTATCTACCTTTTCCTCAAGGTGGGAATATCAAATTAGTCAGAACATTTGACAATAAAGAATATGAAGAAGTGGGTACCTGGACACTACAAGGAATCCTCCAGTGCACTGATTGGATACAAAACAAATACCTAAGTGCCTCTTGGATTCCTGCTATTCTAGATCTTCATCAGTAAGTCAATATACCTCACATGGGCTCATATGCATGTGCATGTGATTTTGTGATATGTTTTTTAATCAAACTGCTTAGACTGAGTCCCTGAACAAATATACCTGGGGCCCTGCAAATCCTGGCATTGTCATAACCAGTAGTATCCTGTGCATAAGCTTTTATAAAACACACCACATTGCAATGTAATGGTTCATCTCCCTGACCCTCTCTCCCAACAGCTGATCATGAGTGACTCTCTAGGCAGACACTGTTCTATAATGCCAATACCCAGCAAGGTGTCTAGAGCATGGGAAGTTCTCAAAATAAAGCTTGCACTTTGTTGAAAAGTAAGTGTGTTAGTACATTTTTAACAGAGTGATGGTGATCCATAGCCACCCACATTAAATTACCATCCTCATCTTAATTGGTTTGTTTGTGAAGGACAAGTCTGCATGTCCTGATGTGGTTTGAACCCCTTTTATACTTGAGCTACCACAAAGTGTAGCTAAGAAGTATGGAGGCGAAATAGCTTTTCCTTTTTTGGTGATTTCTACAAGCACATTCATTCACCTACACCTGGCATTCTGTGCAATGAAATGTCAGACATCATAAAGGTAAACAGAGAGGCAGTGGCAAAGGAAGAAAGGAGGGATGAAAAGGATATTTCACAATTTGTCAATTTGTGAATATTGGCATCACCTTTTTGACAGAACAAAGTAGTGCCAAGGACTCTTGTCAGAAGTAAAATGTGCTGGCTCAAGCAAGATACACAAAAAGACACAAGAAGCCCATTGATTATTTTTGTTGTAAAATACACTTTTGATTTCCCTCTACCTTTTAAGAAGAGAAGGTTTTTTAACACTTTTTTCCTATAACATTCACTCTGATGCCTCTGATGCACAAAGAAGCAGCCACTAAAAATGAGAGATGATTCCAATAGAAACTTCACAGTCATGCTTAAAGCAAGAAGAATTAGTCACTTAGCACAAACTCAAGAAGAGAAAATAAATGGGAGCGTGCTGGCCTTTTGTCCTTGGTGACTGTCCACATGTTTAATTTTTCTGAGTTGATGTTCACGGCAAATTTGATTTAGTGATTTTATGTACTCTTACCCGCTAAAGTAATACATATTTTAAATCAACTGTCAGTAACCTTCACAGAGTGAAGAGCATAAATGAAAAGGATTTAATGAAATGCTACAATATGTATATCACTGCCCCCAAACAGCACCATTTCACAAGGTATTTGCTTTGTTTTGAATGCAAAATAGGATATTACCCTCAATAATCATTTTATGAATTTGTCCCTTAAATGCTTCTGACCAAGGAAAGATAAAACAAGAATTGGCAAGGGGGAAAGGGTCTTCACTGTTGACTCTTAAATAAACATTTTATGATTAAAAAGCCAGGATAGAAATATGCCTGAAAATGGTAACTGCCCTCACTTTGATTAATGCAGAGAAAGCTTCCTGAATTTACTCACTACTGGGTCACAAGATATGGATCATACAATCCCCACCTCTCCTCCCCCACCTCCAGAATAATTGCCTGGAGCAGAGGTGTTCCAGTTGAATTCCATAAAGCTTGCTGACTTTTCTAAGCTGCCTTGGGATCCAAGGGAAGGACCTTGGTGTTTTTAACTGAGGATTCAACAAGCACACTCTGCTCTAATCTTTCTGTGTGCTCACCCCAGCCTGCCAGTGACCTCCCTCTAAGCTGCCACTAGAGCACTCTGCCTTTTCTTGTTGATGCATCTGGGCTCCAAGTAAGATTTCCTTCATAACGATATTTTTGGTTCTAAACACAAAATTTTTAAACCGCTCCACTTTGGCTGGGAAATTATTTATTTATTTATTCAATAAATATATATTAAACATCCACTATGTGCAGAGAGCTGAGGATTCAGGACAGAAGGGTAGTTGGGGGCGGGGAGTGAAGAACATTGTAGACCTAGGGGACAGCACATAGTAAGATCCTGTGGCAGAGGGGAAACTAAACTGTGTTCAATGGATGCAAAAACAGCCACATGTGAAAAGCTGAATAATATGAGATATTAAAGAAGCAAATGATAAGTCAATAGCGTTAACAATAAAAAACATGGTAATTCCATGTTCAGTTGAACACAGTCATTTATTAAATACACAAACTGATGTTCAGTATGTGATAAAAGGTGTTAAATTCCATGAAAATGAATTTATTCTTTCTTCTGCAGAAGCCAAAAGCTATCCAAGGTTTTTGAACAGGATTATTGAGTGTGAGCTCAGACGAGGAAGATACCTGCCTCAGATGCCAGGCCTTAAATGCCATGATGACTTCTGTAGGCAAGAGGAAGAAATAAGGGTTTTGGAATAGAATTTTGAACATAATCAAACACAGGTTTATTTAGAAAAATAGCACTAGGGGCTGTATTAAGAATATACTGGACAGATTGGAACCAGCGATATAAGTTAAGGAGTAATTGCTAACAAAAACTAAAGGTTTTCACTTTTCTGTTAATGATAATGCCACAATTCTGATGAGGGAGCAGGGACCTAGGAGACTCAATCACTGCTGACAGCAATACAAATAACAATAACTCTTTTGAGGAACACATTGCAATTTGTGTCAAAAAGCCTTAATACTTTTTAACCTAATAATGCTACTTCTTAGGGATTTATTCTAAGAAAATAACCCAAAAGTTACAAAAAGCAATAATTACATTGTTTTTGGTAATCTCTATAATTGTTAAAATCAGAATTGAACTCATGGTAAATCATTTTTGTGTAATATTATTCAACTGTTAAAAGTGCTTATTAAGTAGGGGCGCCTGGGTGGCTCAGTCGGTTAAGCCCGTCCGACTTCAGCTCAGGTCACCATCTCGCGGTATGTGAGTTCAAGCCCCGCGTCGGGCTCTGTGCTGACTGCTCAGAGCCTGGAGCCTGTTTCAGATTCTGTGTCTCCCTCTCTCTCTGACCCTCCCCCGTTCATGCTCTGTCTCTCTCTGTCTCAAAAATAAATAAACGTTAAAAAAAAAAAGTGCTTATTAATTAGAAAGAATAATGCCAGAGCCTAAAAACAAATGCTTAAGCAGGATGAAGACTGAGGACCGGTAGATCTAGCACTACAGAAATTCTGGTGGCCTTTCCTCTAATACAGTAGCCTCAGCAGGGGGCAGAAATACTATTATAAACAAGGGATGATGATTAATTTGGGGACTGAGGCAATGATGATATGAGCAGTTTCAAGGGAAATTTAAAAGATACACTGATAAGATAAGGGGTGTGAGTAAAGAGATGATAATGATAATGAAGTTTCTAATATGGCGACCAGATGATGGTACAAGCAGAAACTCAAGGAAAAAAAGATGAGTGTCACTTTGGACACATTAGACCTGAAGTCAGTTGAAATTCCAAGTGGTAAGATCTAGCAGACTTCTGGAAATACAGGCCCAGAATCCAGGAAACATGGCAGGGCTAGAAGTAGATGGTTGGTATTTGGAGACATTGAAGTTCATGAAATTATCTGAAGAGCTAGTAGACACTCAAAAATTAGAGATTTTTTAAATAAACTTTTTGTTTATTTATTTATTTTGAGAGAGAGAGAAGGGGAGGGGGCACAAGCAGGGGAGGGGCAGAGAGAAAAAGAGAAAGAGAAAATCCCAAGCAGGCTTCATGCTGTTAGCACAGAGCCCAACACGAGGCTCAAACCCATAAACCATGAGATTGTGACCTTAGCCAAAATCAAGAGTCAGACGCTCAACTGACTGAGCCACCCAGATACCCCAGAGGTATTTTTAATTAAAGATAGAAATATACCCATAAGTATCTACTGAAGAAATTTTCTTAAGTTCTCTTACTCACTAATATAAGTTCCTTTTTTTTTTTTTTAAGTAGCCTCTACACCCAATGTAGGGCTCAAACTCACAATCCTAAGATCAAGAGTCACATGATTTTCCAAATGAGCCAGCCAGGCATCCCATGTTTGTTCCTTTTTCTATGAGGGACACAAAATATATGGAAAAAATGTAAAAACAGGAGAAAAGCTATGTAAGGAAATTGGAAAAGAATGATGACAAAGGCATAGATGAGAAACAACAGAAGACTCAGGTATGACTTACTTGTTGGAATAGTCAGACAAGGCATTTAAAACAACTATCATTATGTTAAAGCCTCGTGTAGAAAATGGACAACATGCATGCACAGTTGGAGAATTTCAATATAGAGATGGAAACTAAAAGAAAAACACAAATGGAAATGCTACAAATAAAAATCATGGAAGAAATAAAGAATGCCTCTGCTCAGCTCTTCAGATTCAACACCGCTAAGCCTAGGGAAAAAAAGAGTGAATTTAAAGATGAGTCAATCGAAATTACCCAGTCTGAAACATTAAAGGAAAAGAAAATGAAAAACACAGAGCAAAGAACCTAAGACCTGCAGAACAATATCAAGAGGTCTAATATACGTGTAATTGGAATCCCTACATAAGCAAGAAAGAATGAAGCATGAGAAACATTTTCATAGATAACGGCCAAGAGTTTTCCAAAAATAATGAACAACATCAAACCACAGATCCAACACGTTCAGAGAACCCTACCCATGATATACACCACCAGTAGCACTCACCAAAAAAACACCACACACCTTGAACACAGTGTATTCCAACAGCTGAAAAACAGAAATAAAGAGAAAATCTTGAAGGCAGTCAGAAAAAAAAGTGACATTACATGCAGAAGAATAAAGATAATAATTAAAACACATTTCTTGTTAGAAACTATGCAAGCCTCAAAAAATAAGTTGGAAAGTATTCCTACCTCTTGTATTTATGGAAAAGTTTGTGTAGGAGTGGTACTACCTCTTCTTTAAATGTTTGGCAGAATTCACCAGTGAAGCCATCTGGGCCAAGAGTATTCTTTGTTGAAAGGTTTTTAACTATGAACTCAACTTTTGAAATAGATTATAGGACTATTCACGTTACTCATTTATTCTTGAGTGAGTTTTGGGAATTTGCGTCTGTCAAGAAATTTGTCCATTGCATTTAATTGCATTTAATTGTCCATTGCATGACCAGTTTATGGTCATAAACTTCCTTGTAATTTCCTTTGTTATCCTTTTAATGTCTTCAAGGTCCATAGTGATGTTCTCTCTCTCATTTCTGCTATCGGTAATCTGGGTCTTTTCTCTTTTTCAATGGTCAGTCTAGTTAGAGACTTAACAATTTTATTCATCTTCTCAAAAACAAGCGTTTGGATTTATTGAACCAGGTTGTTTAGAAGGAAGGATTGGAAAAGGAAAGCTACCCTGAAGAAGTAACAATGAAATTAAAACTTGAATGAGATAGTACCAGTGTCCAAAGGGAAATAGTAGATGGGTGAGTCCTAGCAATAGTATTTTTTTAAAAAAAGGGCCAATGTGGTTTCCAATGTGGAAAATAGAGAGGGGACTGTTGCAGTATGAGAGCTAAGAGAAAATTAGAGCCTATACAATACAAACAATATGGTCATGGTAAGGAATTAAGTGTAAATTTATACCAAAAGCAAATGGAAGGCCAGGAGGGTATTACAGAGCAGAATGACATGATCACTGTGTTTTGAAAACCTCAGTCTGGCTATATTGTGGGGATTGAATTGGAGAAGAGGAACAGAAATGGAAAGAAAGATTAGGTGGTGGGTAGAGCTTAGACTGGGAGATGATAGAGAAATGGAAGGGTTGAAATGATGATGTGTAAAGATTGGGACAGAATTGGTCAGTTGCTTGATTAAATTTTGTATTGGTGGTAATAAGATATTGATTTAGCAGTTACCATGTGCTAGCAACCAGTCTAAGCATTTAGGTGACTTAATACAAGATGGTGTGGCTAGGAAGACAAAGAGCAAGGCTTGAAGGCAGGCAGAGCCTATGCCCTAGGTCCTTGCGGTTCCTGCCTCTTGGATGATAGGGTTAAAGAAAAGAGAGGATACAGGAGGAATCCTTGGGCTTTGGGTCTAACAACTGGGAGCCATTTATTAAAATAAGAAATATTAGAGGAAAGCTATGTTTTGCAGAAGAATCATGAGTTTGGCTCAAGACAAAACAAAGTAGACATATTTATTGTATAACCTTAGAAAGAAATCCAAATCTAAGGAAGTTCTTTATATGGTGTAATGGTAAAGGGCTTCTGCATATAGCTTGAAAATTATTAAAGCACATTTAGTTGTGTGTGTGTGTTTGTGTGTGTGTGTGTATAATATAAAACTATAGGACACAAGCAAAATGGTTTTTTTGGAATTCCAGTTCTGATACCTTGTATGGGAATGACCTATACTCCTGCAAATAGCAATTATGACCTCTGGACAAGATATTAAAAATTTTTTGAAGGTAATGGGGAGTGGCCAAAAGAAGGCATACACTGGAGAGGGTTTGACCCTTGAAAAAAATGGAACCACACTGAGTGAAATACATACTTATTAGGCTTATCGCCTGAAGGTACTCGGCTTATACTACATTGTCTGGAAATAAAGCGGAAAGTTACAGTCCTTTAGATAAGAAGAGTCAGAAAAAGGTGAATGATACTTTCAGAGCAGCTGTAAAAGAAGAAGGAAACGTTATAAAGAAGGAAAAACAGACGGGGAAGCTAAAAATCTGCATATCAATTCTCCTGAACTCTTGGCTGATCCCTAAACTCCACATGCACAGTTGGTAAGTCAAGGAATTCAAGGGGAAACAATTTCTGGAAGACTGAAAGGCAGGAGCAGAATTTTCAGGTGCCACCCAGGACAGCAATGACAGAGTTTGAAATCACATCCTTCTAAGTTAGAGGGACTTGGTAAACATCTCAGCCTTTTGATGCAGACCCCGGAGGACTGTGCTTCAAAGTACAAGTTACTTCCCAGAATTTAAGGGATTCACTCTAGGACTAGGAAAGTACTGAAAATAGACCCACCTTAAAAAAGAGAAACCAAGCCTCCAAGGTAACCTGCCAATAATTTAGCTGTTTTGTCCACCATCACTTAACACGCTTTGGAGAAAGATAGCAGAACCCCAATCTCAACTACCCATCACACTGAATATCCAAAACAGAAATCATTACACAGGGTAATGTGATGTATAGACAAGGGAAAAGTCAGTCAAAAGAAAAGTGCCAATAAATGAACAAGGAAGTTAAAATAAGTATGATTCATATGTTAAGGAATGTTAATGAATATAAGTTATTCCTCACAAAAATAGTAAAACACATCTCCTAAAGTGACTACTAAATTGAACCATTTTATCCATATGTATAGTAAGTTCTGGTAACTTTTGCTAAATTTATCAAATTTACAAAAAAAAATCTACAATTTACTGCACTGACACAGGCTTTTCCCTACAGTTTCAACAAACAGAGAAAGTTAATAGATGGTAGAATATAAACTGCAATCAAATACAAGCAGCAAGACTCAGAAACGCAATCATAAAAGAGTATCTCCAAAAAATAATTGCAGTAGAAATGACACAGTTACATTCAGGAAAAAAAGAGTGAGATGGGGGCACCTGTTAAAACAATGGCATTTCTAAACAATTCATCAATTTTGTTATTGTTTGTTTATATTTCATGCTTTCAGTATTAATACTGTAGAAAAATTAAAATGAAGGGTATGACTAGATCATTTACTGTAGGAAGATTACAACAAAAGAATATGGCTAGATCATTACATTTCTAGAATAGTTGCTGATGAACTCTAGAGGATTTGGCCAAGACACTACTCTTCCTGTAGTTAGATCTGGCCAATCCAAAGAACCAATTACACCATATATTCTTGGGTTTGCATAAAGCTGGGTTTATTTGCAACCCTCCCCATTCCCATTCCCACTCCCTCCCCCCCCCCCCTTTCTGGGAGGTAAAGGCCAGGAAATGAAAGGTTATTTTCTGCTTGGAAGGTCTTCTAAGAGGAACTTGATAGTTTCACACAGAGGTGCCCCATACATAATCACAACACCTAACAATGAACTAGCTGTTCGGAGCTGCTTTAAATGCAAATGGGAAGACTAAGGAACATCTCCAAAGCATTCCTAGCCCCCAATCTCTTTTAAAAATCAATTGTTTTCAAAACCCCTCCTTATGTTTCTATAGCAAACAGCTGCACAAAATAAACAGTGAAAAATCACACAGTATACAGACTCTGCAGAGCTTAGATAAAGAAAGCTACAAAAGTGAAGAATTCTTTCACAATTTCTAACACACAATACAGGACAAGAGGAGATTATACCAGGCGTTACACCACCAGGTCTCAGAGCTGCACAAATCATTGAGTCTGATTCCAAGGTCTTCCAGATCTTGTGATTTAGGCATTCTGCCATATTACTCAAACTATCCTTGTAATATATACATTTATACCATGTCCTTTTTGACTACTCGTTCAAGGTATAGCATAATAAATCAGAGAAATTTAATCGCAATTGAGCATAATTGATACACAATTTTTTAATAAACTCAAATGAAGAGATAATCCCCTGGTATATTCTTTCTTTTTAAATAAGCAGTAAGAGAAGTATATGCCTAACACATTCTAAATGAGGCATTTTATTACAGCTGAATTATTATGAAAGGCTTCTTTTCATGTCCTCGTACCGGCTTCAAACAGCAAGGAATCTGTGGCTCACTAATAAATGCATGATAATCACATGTTTTCTTATTTTCTAGATGACTTCATGGATTACTTAATTTTAAATGTCCTCTACACTTAAAGGTGACTGAAAGCCAAATACTGCAATAACATGGAACAATGCATTCTATGGTTCATGTACTATGCTTACTTATAGTGAGATGCTTTGAAATATCTAAGAAACCTAGAAAATGGGAAACCTTATTGAAACTACAACTGTAGTCTTGAAACAATCAGGCCACAAGACCCAGTGCTGGTTGAGGTGGTGCTCATAAGCTTAAACTCCCTTTCCCATCTCCAGTCATATGACTCCTGTTCCTTTTCTTGTTGTTCTTATTGTTTTATCTTCTACTTATTTTATTTATTTTTTTCTCTTTTTATGTCTATGCCTTAAGAATGCCTGCCAGGGGATTCTTAAGCATGATATTCTCCCTTGTGGCCACTTCAGCTAGAAAAGATGGTGAAGTTGAAATACTTTGATCCTCTGCCTCTTGATTCATTAATTTATCCTTTCATTCAACCTCTACAGCAAAACTGTACCCTGCCATGACACGTATGTGTAACTATTATCAAGTAAGTAAGCAGCCTCAGTGATCCTACACAACTGAATGGCCAGAAGGTCCAAAGGTCTGATGGCTTGTGGATGGCCATCACGTCCTGTGTCTTCACACGGTCTTTTCTCTGGGCCTCTTTTAGACAGTTATGTGTGTGATTCAACTTTGTGTCCCCATATACCTCACCCCATGCCTGGCACACAGTAGTGGCAAATAAATGTATGTTAAATAAATAAATTTACACTTGCCTAGGTGCTTTTAAGCTCAATGAAGCCTACTGATTATTCTGTCTTCCTCTTTAAACTGTTTCTTCCTTTAATAGTAAAATATTTAATTTGGCCACATTGTAATGGTTAGTTTGAGCTCCTTCTTTCATATCCTATATTGATAAATTAATATCCATGTATTGTGAAGTCTGATGATTTTTTAAAACTTTTCTTCTTTCTTATATATAAGTCAAGTCTTTAGGGCTTTTTATTGGGGTTTTTCTATTATTCTAGTTTAGGGGAGGAGATTGTATTGTCTTGATTTTTACCAAATATACATATATTTTTGAAGACCAGACTCATGTATTTGTGTAAGCCCTTTTCAGCATATATTGTAAATATTTGGCAGACGACATCCCAATAGAAATTCTTACATGAATTCAATGGCTATTGACCATTATAAACCCAGGAAAATCATATTGTTCTATGTGGCACGTTGTTAGAAAGGACCTAAGAGAGCTTTAACTAAGGGGCCAGGGACATTACTATGCATTTGTCTATTTAACCTTGATTCAAGCAATAAGAGCATTATAAGCATTTCTATGGAAGCTCAACCACCCAACATAAAGCCTAGTAAGATAATAATAAAAATCCTCATCTATCTCTACAGGCCTCTTAACACCTGCCACCCAACGAAGATTCCTGTGGTACCCAACTCCCAATTCCCTCCTCACATGCTTATTGTCGCTTACAACAAGGTCCATGAACCATTCTAAAGATGCTGTCCACCCTTTAATATCCTAGACAACCATAAATTGTGCACAGCTGAGCCATCAGCAGCTAAGGAGAAGGTTCAAAGAATAGCTATTCATGGTAAAGCCACAAGATGCAACATGAGGACCAAAGGGCATCCAAAGAATGAAGCCGCAAAGAGCAGACTGTTGGAGTGAGGCAGAGAGGCTCTTGAGAGAAAAGGAAACTTTGAGAGGGCACTTTTACAAAGGATTGAGACAAGTGACCCTGTTTATCCACACAGAGGATTGCTTCCTTTAATTAGATTTCTCAACAGGAAGAATTTGTGATTCTGAGGACATCACAAAGGGCAGGTAATATTCAGATACATCTCTTAAGCCTCCTGAAAACCTTGGAGTATCCGACTATAAAAGCAACTTTAAAAAAAAAAAAAAAGAAGAGGAAGACAAGAAAGAAAACCCTGAGAATTTGTCAGAGGCAGAATTTCTGCGTGTTTGCATTCACCCAGATAGTTTCAGTGTAGGTAGTTGGTATTTTACTACATCTAACTGTATATTGAATTCCATGTGATGTGTTTTTGAGGAATACAAAGTAGTTGTTCAATGATAATAGTATTCAAATTGCACCCTTCCTTCAAAAAATGTATGTGCCACAACAAAACCTGAGTATAAGTCAAGCACAGACCTAAATGCTTATGATTTTACATGCAGTCCATTGAACATTAATCATTCCAGTGACAATAATAGTAATCCTTTATTTTTATTACACTTTACAGTTTAAAACGTATTTGGAGCACATGAGTTTCATTTAAGAAACAATATTTAAAGGAATTTCACAAAATTTTATAATGATTATATCTGATGGTAAAAACATGTTTTTTAATAAAAAATGTTTTTTATAAAGAAAAACATGGAAGAATTTAAAGAAGATAATTAAAAGCACTTTAATACCACACACACACACAGAAACCAACAATAAAATGTTGGTAAATTTCTTTTTCAAGCATATCTCATATAATAAATTATATAAGTATATATTATAAAACACACACACAATATATAATTTGATTACTTGATAATCTATTATATGAGGTATTTAAACTCCAATTATTTGCTATTATTAACTATAATCCCCATGCTGTACATCACACCCCAGGGATTATTTATTTTCTACCTCCAAGTTTGTACCTTTTGACCAGTTTTACTCATTTTATCCGCCCCCACCTCCCACCTCAGGCGACCACCAATCTATTCTCTATATCCATGAGCCCAGGAGCTGAACTCTTTTTTTGGGGGGATTCCACATATAAGTGAGAAAGTGAGATCATAGCTATTTGTCTTTCTCTGTCTGATTTATTTCACTTAGCACAATACCCTTAAGGTCTGTCCATGTTGTCACAAATGGTAAGATTCACTTTTTTTATGTCTGAAATATATTATTCATATAATATTATTATTTATATATGTTATATGAAATAAAATATATATATATTTCTATCTCACATCTTCTTTCTATCACAGATACCTATATCTCACATCTTCTTTATTCCTTCATCCATCAGCGGGCACTTAGATTACTTCCATATCTTGGCTATTGTAAATAAAGCTGCAATGAACATGAGGGTACATGTACACTTTTGGGTTAGTGTTTGTGTTTTCTTTAGATGTATACCCTGAAATGGAATTGCTGAGTCATATGATAGTTCTACTTATAATTATTTGAGGAAACTCCATGCTGTTTTCCATAGGGGCTGCATCAATTTATATTCCCACCAACAGTGCCTAGGGTTTCCTCTTCTCCACACTTGTTATTTCTTGTCTCTTTTATAGTAGCCATTCTAACAGGTATGAGATGACATTAGACTACAAGTTCTATAAGGGCAAGTCTCATGCCATTTACTATTCGAGCCAACACTTGATGATAAACCCTGGACCATTTTTCTGAGAGCATATACTAACAGGGGCTTCCAATTGTAAATCCTCCCTCTGTCTCTTTGAGATTTATGGGTGGTATCTCCTGACACTTAGGAGTGTCTTTCTCAAACACCTTCTCAAATCCATTCCTTTAAAATGTAATCATCAGCACAGCAAAGGAAACAATCAGAAAAACTAAAAGGCAACCCTTGGAATGGGAGAAGATATTTGCAAACGACATATCAGTTAAAGGGTTACTGTCCAAAATCTATAGAGAACTTATCAAACTCAATACTCAAAAAACAAATAACCCAGTGAAGAAATGGGCAAAAGACATGAATAGACACTTCTCCAAAGAAGACATCCAGATGGCCAACTGACACAGAAAAAATGCTCAACATCACTGATCATCAGGGAAATACAAATCAAAACCGCAATGAGATACCACTTCACACCAGTCAGAATGGCTAACATTAACAACTCAGGCAACAACAGATGTTGGTGAGGATGTGGAGAAAGGGGCTCTCCTGCACTGCTAGTGGGAATGCAAGCTGGTGCAGTCACTCTGGAAAACAGTATGGAGGTTCCTCAAAAAATTAAAAATAGAACTACCCTACAACCCAGCAATTGCACTACTAGGTATTTATCCAAGGGATACAGGTGTGCTGTTTTGAAGGGGCACATGTACCCCAATATTTATAGCAGCACTATCAACAATAGCCAAAGTATGGCAAGAGCCCAAATGTCCATCAATGGATGAATGGATAAAGATGATGTGGTATATATATATATACAAGGGAGTATTACTTGGCAATCAAAAAGAATGAAATCCTGCCATTTGCAACTACATGGATGGAACTAGAGGGTATCATGCTAAGTATCATGCTAAATAAGAAAGACAAAAATCATATGACTTCACTCATATGAGGACTTTAAGATACAAAACAGATGAACATAAGGGAAGGGAAGCAAAAATAATATAAAAACAGGGAGGGGGACAAAAACATAAGAGACTCTTAAATATGGAGAACAAACAGAGGGTTGCTGAAGGGGTTGTGGGAGGGGGGATGGGCTAAATGGGTAAAGGGCTTAAGGAATCTACTCCTGAAAGCATTGTTGCACCATATGCTAACTAACTTGGATGTAAATTATAAAAAATAAATAAACTATTAGATTATAATAATAATAATAATAAAATACACATTATAATTTTTAAAAAATAAAATAAAAAATAAAATGTAATCATTGGGACATATAGGGCCTGTGTATCTCACCTCTGTAGG
Organism: Puma concolor; assembly: GCF_028749965.1. Classification (NCBI taxonomy): domain Eukaryota; kingdom Metazoa; phylum Chordata; class Mammalia; order Carnivora; family Felidae; genus Puma; species Puma concolor. The sequence continues at coordinate 186,596,531 of NC_141674.1, forward strand.
AGGATAGAATCCCAACTTTGATAATTGCCAGCTAACAGACACAACTGGCCAAATCAGCATTTACACTAACCAATTCTTTGTAATTTTTTACTTCCCCTACTCTACTGAGCCCCCACTCATCCCCTTCCTACTCCCTCGTTCTCTTTAAAATGCCAGGTCAACCCTGTAAAAATGAAGTTGAGTTAGTTCACACTGGGCCTCTCCCCTCTTGCAATAATATATTTCTATTTAAAATCTGTCCTTATCAGGAAAACCTCCAAAAGCATGGAGGTTAAAGAACACCCTACTAAAGAATGAATGGGTCAACCAGGCAATTAGAGAAGAAATTAAAAAATATATGGAAACAAACAAAAATGAAAATACAACAATCCAAATGCTTTGGGATGCAGCGAAGGCAGTCCTGAGAGGAAAATACATTGCAATCCAGGCCTATCTCAAGAAACAAGAAAAATCCCAAATACAAAATCTAACAGCACACCTAAAGGAAATAGAAGCAGAACAGCAAAGGCAGCCTAAACCCAGCAGAAGAAGAGAAATAATAAAGATCAGAGCAGAAATAAACAATATAGAATCTAAAAAAACAGTAGAGCAGATCAACGAAACCAAGAGTTGGTTTTTTGAAAAAATAAACAAAATTGACAAACCTCTAGCCAGGCTTCTCAAAAAGAAAAGGGAAATGACCCAAATAGATAAAATCATGAATGAAAATGGAATTATTACAACCAATCCCTCAGAGATACAAACAATTATCAGGGAATACTATGAAAAATTATATGCCAACAAATTGGACAACCTGGAAGAAATGGACAAATTCCTAAACACCCACACTCTTCCAAAACTCAATCAGGAGGAAATAGAAAGCTTGAACAGACCCATAACCAGCGAAGAAATTGAATCGGTTATCAAAAATCTCCCAACAAATAAGAGTCCAGGACCAGATGGCTTCCCAGGGGAGTTCTACCAGACGTTTAAAGCAGAGATAATACCTATCCTTCTCAAGCTATTCCAAGAAATAGAAAGGGAAGGAAAACTTCCAGACTCATTCTATGAAGCCAGTATTACTTTGATTCCCAAGCCAGACAGAGACCCAGTAAAAAAGAGAACTACAGGCCAACATCCCTGATGAATATGGATGCAAAAATTCTCAATAAGATACTAGCAAATCGAATTCAACAGCATATAAAAAGAATTATTCACCATGATCAAGTGGGATTCATTCCTGGGATGCAGGGCTGGTTCAACATTCACAAATCAATCAACGTGATACATCACATTAATAAAAGAAAAGATAAGAACCATATGATCCTGTCAATCGATGCAGAAAAGGCCTTTGACAAAATTCAGCACCCTTTCTTAATAAAAACCCTTGAGAAAGTCGGGATAGAAGGAACATACTTAAAGATCATAAAAGCCATTTATGAAAAGCCCACAGCTAACATCATCCTCAATGGGGAAAAACTGAGAGCTTTTTCCCTGAGATCAGGAACACGACAGGGATGCCCACTCTCACTGCTGTTGTTTAACATAATGTTGGAAGTTCTAGCATCAGCAAGCAGACAACAAAAGGAAATCAAAGGCATCATAATTGGCAAAGATGAAGTCAAGCTTTCACTTTTTGCAGATGACATGATATTATACATGGAAAATCCGATAGACTCCACCAGTAGTCTGCTAGAACTGACACATGAATTCAGCAAAGTTGCAGGATACAAAATCAATGTACAGAAATCAGTTGCATTCTTATACACTAACAATGAAGCAACAGAAAGACAAATAAAGAAACTATCCCATTCACAATTGCACCAAGAAGCATAAAATACCTAGGAATAAATCTAACCAAAGATGTAAAAGATCTGTATGCTGAAAACTATAGAAAGCTTATGAAGGTAATTGAAGAAGATATAAAGAAATGGAAAGACATTCCCTGCTCATGGATTGGAAGAATAAATATTGTCAAAATGTCAATACTACCCAAAGCTATCTACACATTCAATGCAATCCCAATCAAAATTGCACCAGCATTCTTCTCGAAACTAAAACAAGCAATCTTAAAATTCATATGGAACCACAAAAGGCCCCAAATAGCCCAAGTAATTTTGAAGAAGAAGACCAAAGCAGGAGGCATCACAATCCCAGACTTTAGCCTCTACTACAAAGCTGTCATCATCAAGACAGCATGGTATTGGCACAAAAACAGACACATAGACCAATGGAATAGAATAGAAACCCCAGAACTAGACCCACAAACATATGGCCAACTCATCTTTGACAAAGCAGGAAAGAACATCCAATGGAAAAAAGACAGTCTCTTTTAACAAATGGTGCTGGGAGAACTGGACAGCAACATGCAGAAGGTTGAAACTAGACCACTTTCTCACACCATTCACAAAAATAAACTAAAATGGATAAAGGACCTGAATGTGAGACAGGAAACCATCAAAACCCTAGAGGAGAAAGCAGGAAAAGACCTCTCTGACCTCAGCCGTAGCAATCTCTTACTCGACACATCCCCAAAGGCAAGGGAACTAAAAGCAAAAGTGAATTACTGGGACCTTATGAAGATAAAAAGCTTCTGCACAGCAAAGGAAACAACCAACAAAACTAAAAGGCAACCAACAGAATGGGAAAAGATATTTGCAAATGACATATCGGACAAAGGGCTAGTATCCAAAATCTGTAAAGAGCTCACCAAACTCCACACCCGAAAAACAAATAACCCAGTGAAGAAATGGGCAGAAAACATGAATAGACACTTCTCTAAAGAAGACATCCGGATGGCCAACAGGCACATGAAAAGATGCTCAACGTCGCTCCTTATCAGGGAAATACAAATCAAAACCACACTCAGATATCACCTCACGCCAGTCAGAGTGGCCAAAATGAACAAATCAGGAGACTATAGATTCATCTACAGTGCAAGACAGGAACCCTCTTGCACTGTTGGTGGGAATGCAAATTGGGGCAGCCACTCTGGAAAACAGTGTGGAGATTCCTCAGAAAATTAAAAATAGACCTACCCTATGACCCAGCAATAGCACTGCTAGGAATTTATCCAAGGGACACAGGAGTACTGATGCATAGGGGCACTTGTACCCCAATGTTTATAGCAGCACTCTCAACAATAGCCAAATTATGGAAAGAGCCTAAATGTCCATCAACTGATGAATGGATAAAGAAATTGTGGTTTATATACACAATGGAGTACTACATGGCAATGAGAAAGAACGAAATACGGCCCTTTGTGGCAATGTGGATGGAACTGGAGAGTGTGATGCTAAGTGAAATAAGCCATACAGAGAAAGACAGAAACCATATGTTGTCACTCTTAGGTGGATCCTGAGAAACTTAACAGAAACCCATGGGGGGAGGGGAAGGAAAAAAAAAAAAAAGAGGTTAGAGTGGGAGAGAGCCAAAGCATAAGAGACTGTTAAAAACTGAGAACAAACTGAGGGTTGATGGGGGGTGGGAGGGAGGGGAGGGTGGGTGATGGGTATTGAGGAGGGCACCTTTTGGGATGAGCACTGGGTGTTGTATGGAAACCAATTTGACAATAAATTTCATATATTAAAAAAATAAAAATAAAAAATAAATAAAATAAAATAAAATAAAATAAAATAAAATAAAATAAAATAAAATAAAATAAAATAAAATAAAATAAAATAAAATAAAATAAAATCTGTCCTTATCACTTTAGTGTCTGGCTTCATTCATCTCTGACAAAGCTTATCCTTGTCTTCTCTATCATTTCAGCTACTATTAGTGAACCAAATATCCTAACAAAGGTAGTTGTAACATGATTCTGCAGAGTTTTATAACAAGGGTATCAGTCAACTGGCATTTTGTGTGTGGTCAGATATTTTCTTGCTTACATCCCCCCAGAAGCATTGGGCTTATATGTGGTTATAAATTGAGTAACGCGTTAGACAACTATTTTCACGCATGAAACCCCAGTGGCCATTAAAAGTTATGAAGATTTTCTAGCATGTGCCTCAAACTTTACTATCAGTCTCTTCATCTGTGCCAAAAAAGTATATTATCTGTTCCAATCGAAAAGGCACCAAATCTCAAGACCATCTTTTTGAGGTTTTTCCATATTACATATTCCTTCTTTTCTACATCTGCCTTTATGTTTTAGCTGTCCACTGAAACATAGCAATAAATGGCTACCCTCAGCGGATGCCAACAGAGTATCACGATCTGTTCGATCTGTTCGAGGTGCTCCATGTGCTTCCTCTCAAAACCTACGACAACACAGTAAGACTGCTGTTCTCAAAGACAAGGAAACTGAGGCTCAAAGAGGCTCAACCAATTGCCAAAGATCACAGAGCCTGTAGATAACGGAGCTGTGATTTGAACATGGATTGTTTGACTTCAGAGTCTGTGCTTCACAACCTAAGTGGATATAGTCATACATAGATTTTTGGCTCTTTCATATTTCTCATCTTTAATAACTAGCATGCAGTCAAAACAAAAGTGAATATGAAGGAAAATTATATACAGAAGAAATATTGTAATTATAAAGAAAGAAAAGAGAAAAAGAAGAAAACAGTCAAGCTGTGGCAGAGCAAACTCCAAAGCAATCAAGAGGCTTCTACACCCCTAGTTTTCTTTAAAGGAGATGTATTACATTCCTTTGAAACTCTTGCTTTGGAATGAAGGTGGCATACTGTGGGGAGACCAAGGAAATTAAACTTTTTTAATCTTATTGATTCCTATTCCTTTCATTCCATCTGTTTCCTTGGCATGGCAAAGGGGGTGACGATCAATGCAGAGTAAGTCGGCTCTGTCAGTCAGAAGATGGGAGCTGACAAACCAGACACAGGCTTGGGAAGGCCTTCCATGAAGGAAAGAATCTGTGCCAGATGACAGGACTCACGGAGAGTCTGACAAAATGTTGCAGACAATCAGGAAGCGTCTGATCCAGATTTCATAGATAATAAGCAGACTCTTTCCCGCGTGCATGCGCATAGATTTGAATATTTCTGGTCAAGTGCCTCATTTTTGCATAGAACAGGAAGTAAATAGAACAGTAAAAAATAAAATGAAAGGGGACCCGAAGGAGGGTCAAAAATAAAGGAATGACAAACAATTAAATTGGTATCATACAGAAACCTTGAGTATTTGGGTTCATGGTTTATAATATAATGGTGTGAGGGGAAAATGCCTCATAAGTTAATATTTCTGCTATCATTACAAGAGCACAAACACACTGGATTTCAGGAGTTTTCTAATAGATTAGAATCTTCTTTAAAATCATATAGCAATCAGTTGCTGTTCTACCGTACAGAGCATATTTTGCCGTTTCTATAAAATTGACTCCAACATAAACTCTAAAATAGCCATTAAAAATGATGACTTTTGCACATGAAAGAATCTGAAGCAAATCCCCAGACAGCCTTGTGATTAAATTCTATTAAGAGATATAAATTCTATATGTCCTTAAGAGCTTCATGCAGAAGGGGCTTCTACTCTGGCAGAGAAAACACTAAAATGGAAAATCAGTTCATCATGGGAAGTTCATTTTGTTAGGAGCCAGAAGACCCATATATGGCAAGGCTGGAAAATGAATCAGTTTTACCATTTTGTTGCTCTCCTCTCCTCACCCTCCCTGTGAAGCTACTATCAACAAAAGGCATAATGTTATCTCTTTGCCTGCTTTCTCCTAGAGTTGGAGACTCTCATCAAAACAGATAAGAAATGTCAAAAACCGTAATCCTCTGAAAGCACAAGACTAATTTAGAAAATCCTCAAGTGCATAATTTGGTTATAAACCCCTTGATCAACCCTCACAATTTAACTGTTGTGGGTTGAATTGTGTCCCTCAAAAGAAGATTATGGAGTCCTAACCCCCAGTACCTCAGAATAAGACCTTATTTGGAGATAGGGTTTTAACAGAATGAATGAAGTTAAGATGATGTCATTAGAGTGGGTCCTAATCCAATTTGATGGGTGCCCATATAAAAAGGAGAAATTTGGATGCAAGGAGAGGTGTCACGTAGAGAGGATACCACGGGAAGAGAGAGAATATGGTTCTTCACAGAGAGAACATGATGACCTATGGCCACAGAGAAAGGCTTGGAGCAACCCCTTTCCTTACAGCCCTGAAGGAGCCAACCCTGCATTTCTCAACCTCAGAACTGTGACACAATAAATTTGTGTTGTTTAAGCCATGCTGTTTGTGGGACTTTGTTATGGCAGTCCCAACAAATGAACATAGATTGTAGTATTGGGCAGTGGGGTGCTGCTGTAACAAACAGCTAGAAGCATGGAAGTACTTTGAAATAGGGTAATAAGTAGAAGCTGAAAAAGTTTTTAGGTGCAGAAGACAAAAATGCCTTAATGGTCTTGAAAAGAATGTTGCTAGAAACATGAATGCTTGGGGCACCTGGGTGGTTCAGTTGGTTAAGAGTCCAACTTCAGCTCAGGACATGATCTCACAGTTCGTGAGTTCGAGCCCTGCATCGGGCTCTGTGCTGACAACCCAGAGCCTGGAGACTGCTTTGGATTCTCTCTCTCTCTCTCTCTCTCTGCCCTTCCCTGGCTTGTGTGCTCTCGCTCTTGCTCTCTCTCTCTCTCTCTTTCAAAAATAAATAAACATTAAAAAAAATAGAAGAAAGAAAGAAAGAAAGAAAGAAAGAAAGAAAGAAAGAAAGAAAGAAAGAAAGATGAATGCTCACTGTGGAAACGTGGAGCATGGTATTAGAAACTAGAGGAAAGTCGGTCCTTGCTAGAAAGTGGCAGAGCACTTGGCTGGATTGTGATCCCTGGAATGGAAAGTACAACTTAAAAGTGATGAACTTGGATATTTAGTTGAAGAGATTTCTAAGCAAAGTGTTGAAGGCACAGCTTGGTTTCTCCTTGCTGCTTATAGGAAGATGCAAGAGGAGAGAGATAAATTGAAGAAGCAAAAAGGAACCAGAACTCGAAGATTTGGAAAATACTCAGCCGATCCATGTTGTAAAAACATGACAGCATGCTCTGGAGACAACTCCAAGAGTGCCACTGGATAACCATTTGCCACAGAGATTAGGCATGTGACTTGTGGATCTAAACACCCATCTCAGTAGAAATAGTGCCAGCCTGGTCTGAAGGGGACAAAGTCAGGACAAAATGAAAGAAGGCTGTCAGACTTCTGGGATTCTACTGGCAGGAAATGGGGTGACAGACCTATCCCACAATGAACATGTGTTCATGTTCAAGACAGGGAAGAATGCCCCAAAGGCAGTTCAGAGGCCCAGAGGGCAGGATCAGGAGGTGGGGCTGTCTCCTCCTTGGTGCCAGAGGGCAGGGCCACCTCCTCCATTCCACATGGCAAAAACCAGCCTCCTGGTCATTTTCAGTTCCCCCTCTTGACTTCCTGGCTTCTGTGGCCTCACTTGCAGTAACCCAAGTTCAAAGCCTGTCATCAGTGACCCCTTTCCTTTTACTCATACTCAATTAGGCATCTGGTCCCGTTGATTCTTCCACTCTTCACCATCACTGCTGTTGCTAAGGACTGTACTTTTAGTAATAACATGCATTCTTTGCTCTCTCTGCCATCTTTCCATGCCACAATAGTGGGGCACATGAATGTCCTAGCAGATGTTCTCAAGAGCATTAACAATGCTGAAAAGAGAGGTAATGTCACTTTCTTATTAGGCCATCGTCCGGTTTCTAACTATGATGATGAAGTATGGTGATTGATGATCACAAAGCTGGGAATATTGTTGTGAGCCTCACAGGCAGGTTAAACAAGTGTGGAGTGATCAGTCCTAGATTGGATGAACAAGTCGAAGAGCTAGCAAAATGGCAGAATAATCTGCTCCTGTCCTGCCAGTTGGTTTCATTGTACTGACACCCTCAGCTGGCATCACAGACCATGGAAAACTAAGACAAAAACACACAGGAGGAAAAACATTGGGATTCTTTTTCTAGAGATATAATACATATGTGCAAATACAATGCGTTAATGGGCAAAAAAGAAAATGCATTCTTAACTAGTTTTATAACATTGTGCTAAGAACTTTATGTGACTTTTTTTCTTTAATCCTTATAACCATTTAATGTGATGGTGCACTATTCATATGCATTGTATAGGTAAGGAAACTGAGGCTTATAGAGGCACTGAATAACTATATTTGCCCAAGGTCACGCAGTGAAGAAGAAGCATCTGAGAAGCAAAACTTGAACCAGATCTTCTGGAGCCCTGAACCACACTCTTAACTGACACACTCCCTCCTTTAAACATCTCTATTTGTTTCTTCCTTTCCACTCCACAGTTTCCAACATAGTTTCATAACCCCTTTTATTCATAAACCATTACCTCACCCTTTTATTACTGTAAAAATCTCCTTGCATTTCTCCCTTACGCCAATCTATCCTCCTTCCAAATGGTCTTTTTTATCTCATATGAAAAAAAAAATTGTCTTCAAGTTACTTCTTAGTTCAAAGACTTACAGTGACTTCTCATTGCCTGTAGGATAAAGCTGAAATATCACAGACAGCTATTTCATAGTATCTTTACTCATAACGACACGTGTTAAAATCTTGCCCACCTACGGGTGCCTACGTGGCCCAGTTGGTTAAGCATCAGACCCCTGATTTTGGCTCAGATTGTGATCACATGGTCATGTAATCGAGCCCCGTGACAGGCTCCATGATGAGCTCCATGCTGGGCATGGAGCCTGCTTGAGATTCTCTCTCTCCCTCTGCCTCTGCCCCTCCCCTGTTTGTTCATGCTCTCTCTCTCTCAAAAAATAAATAAATAAATAAAATAAAAATCATGCCCACCCAAATGCCCAGACTCTTTGTGAAAATTTACCTATTAAACTTCTATCTGAGCATTTACTAGACAAATGCTTACAATTCTTGAAATTCTATCATTTTTAATATTCTTCTAAACCAACCTCAAGTTTAATATGCCAACCACAGAGCCTATGATCGTCATCTTCCCTCAAAAGTTCCTCTCCCAGAGTTCTCTGTCCATCTGCAACTACTCAACATTCACCTGAAACCTTATGCTGCTTTTGACTGCTTCTCTTCACCTTATCTGCTGCCAAATCCTATTTTTTGTTCTGCCATTAAAGGTCTCTTCGATCTGTCCCTTTCTCTCCATTGTCACTATCTCAAGGTCTCATTCATGCCCTTTGGACTTGAGAACATAAAAGGCCTACCACTAGATTAAATTTCCACCCCAAAATGAGCAAAGATTGACAAGCCAGAGGGGCCAGAGGAAAGAGACTTGGGAGAGAGATGACAACAGCCTGCTTGGAAAGAGCTAGGCCTACAGAGAATGAAGGAAAGATAATAAAATCCAAACAGTTGGCATAGGGGTGAATCATAGGAAGTGCTAAAAGCTTGAAGATGAGGACTTTGAGGAGAAGGAAAGCCAAGGTGGGAGAGAGGTGGCTGTGATTAAGAATCAGTTCCTTTTTATTTACTTTGGAGGACAAGCAGAGTTTGGTATTCAGTTTAAGTCACATTTTGGCTATTAATATTGTGCCTCTTTGACATAGCTGTATTCTCTGAGCCAAGGTAGAGAGTCATTCTAGCTGTATCTTCTCTACAGCTAGCTCTTGAATGTCTACCACAACTACTTCTGCAAGGCATTTCAGGCTGTGAACCAACAGCTCCAACCCACCAACTGGCTCTAGCTCCCTCGCCCCACCGGCCCCATCACTGTGCCCCCCAACTCCTTCTGGCCCAGTCACTGTGCCCCACCCCTGTTCCCTCCTCACCATCCCCATCACTGGTCCCTTCCCCCTCCCCACAACCCTCTCCAGCCCCATCACTGCATCCTGCCTCCCCTCCCTGCCAGACCATCACTGTGCTCCCCCTCCCCATGGCTGGCCCCATCACAGTGCACTACCAACAGCTTCCTTCTCCATGGGAGTCATTACCCATGCTCTTCTCCTCTGAGACTGCCTGCCTCTCAAAATCTTCTCCCTTTCCTAGAGTCTAAGGAAAATGCCACCCTCCCTAACTGCCTCATCTGGAATGCTGTTGCTTCCTGCTTTGAACACAAACAATACTTAGGTTTAAAAAAAAAAAAATTAGCTCTGTTTCTTTTCTAGCCCTGCTTGTCTCACACTGGGATATTCACCTGTCTTAGCTTTCCACTAGTATGTACACAGCCGCGAAGGTAAGAGATAGGTTTGCTTATCTTGCCACATCTAACCAAATATTGTACATAAGTAGATCTCCCATACATATTTATCAAACTCAATGGTTTTTAGTCCCACCGGCCTTCTTTATGTTTGCCCCTATTAGGCAATGAGAGTGAGGTGAGTTTCCACTACATTTCTGCATGAGAAAACTTCTCATGGAAAATGTTAGCCTCTTTGTTATAGATGAAGCATCAATTAAAAAGCACAAGGTGACACAGTCTGACCTTAGAATATATCCTGGGGCCCAGACCAAAGAAAGAGACAAATTTAAAGTTGTACAAACCAAGAGTGGGAGGACCGTCTATACTTAGTGACTAGTCTGTCAGAGTGAAAAACCTCAAGTGGGTTGTAAATATAGGGTTGATTCTTTGGGAGATTTTTCTTCTATTTGCTGATTCAGCTCCTACAATCAAGAGATTCTGTTGTTGTTCAATTTTACTTAAGGCAGACTAAATCAACTGATTTCATGTTTACTCCTGAGTTTTGTTTTTCTTACCTTGGCTAAACTCTGTGTTTTACAAGGCCCTCTTCAGTTTCCATGATCAGAAATATGCTTTCATCCTTTAATTTTTTTTTAAGTTATCTACTTCTTTGCTTGTGTCTTCTATGGAACACCAACTGATTTGTTACAAAATGTATTTTTTTGTTTTGTTTTAATTTGCAGGAATCCACAGGACTCTTGCCTTCTAACATTCTGGTTGGTGATATTGATGGATTTTCTTCCCAGCATTCATTAGGGCCCACTATGAATTCATGTCTGCACAACATTTAGATGTCTCACTGGTTGGTACGAAACGGTTGTTTAACATTTTGTATTCCCAAATATATCAGGGTAACTCCTTTCATGATTCTCACTCCTTAGAAATAGAAGGTAATATTGAAGGCATATCTTTCAAGGGACTGCTCATTTCAGAAAATCCAGTCTACCCAGTGTTTACTTACGTATGATGACCTTAAATGGGGAAATTAGCAAAACAACAATGATTAAAGTTTCCCAAGCATTGATTGGGCAGAGATTTTAAAAGGTTTTCTCCTAGAGCTACATGATATGGTCATTAGGCTTTTAGGGGAATAACTAGAAGATTAGACAAAACAGACCATCACTCCCCTCCACCAAAGTTCTAGGCTAAAGAAAGAAAAAGAAAATAAAGGAAAAGGAAGAGCTCTTTTGGGTCCACGATGTGTTAATTACCAACAACCTATATTCTTCTTGAACAGTTTCTGGCTTCCCCCCCTTTCAACCAATTCTCCAAACTACAATCTCCCATACCTATGGCTTTGTTTTTTGATACTCTATCCCTACTGCAGGCACCCACATATGCAGACACACGTATGCACACACATGCACACATTCACATACACACAGAGTTTTTCTTTCATATTTGGCTTTGCAGAGGGGTCAGAGGAAAAGGGAGGAAAGACTTAAAAAAAAATCCTCCAGTAAGTTTGATCTAAACAAAATGGTTATTCAAATGGGTCTCCTACTAATTTCACAAAGATGCGTGATAATACCCAACATATGGCTTTAACTATGTTTTTTAATATTAGAAATTGAATGCACATTTTAAGACACAAGTTTTGCTGATATGCTGTTGATAATATAGGAGAACTATTTTCCATTTGTTTCTAATTATCTTAAAGACAGCCTGGGGATCATTTACCCATGGTTTAAGAGCACTCAGATAAGTCCACAGATGCGACAGGCAGGCCTATGTGTCAGCTACTGCAGTGGGGCTGTGCGAGGGTGGTTTAGCAAAGACTATCTTCTTATGTCTGAAACCACTAGATACGGTTCCTAAGGTCAACCAGTACTGAAAAATAAAATCCTTCCTTTGTCAACATTCTTAGGGTGTGGGCTCTCGAGCCAGACTGCCTGGCTCCGCCATTTAACTGGCTGGGTAAACTTGATCAAGTTAGTTAACCTCTCCTTGCTTCAATTTCCTCATCTGAGAAATGGGGATGCACCTACATCATATGACCATCATGAGGATTAAATACCCAGAATGGTGCCCAAAACATAGAAAGCGCTTGATACTTGATCTGGCACCAGTTTAACTCTCTCCTTCTTCTGTCTCTGCCTCCCCCGCCCCCAACTCCTTTCCCTGAATCTTGCCACTGAGATTTCTTCCAATTCTTGCAACACACTCTCCCTCACCTCTCCTGGAACACTTTCTCCTCTTCTGGCTAACTTGTGTTCCTCCTCAGGTCTCAGGGCAGACAGCACTCCAATCTGAGTTAGGTGGTCCTCACCTGTGTGCTCACAGCTCCCCAGGTTTCTACTATCATGGGTATATAACATACCATTTTAATACTTATTGGTATAGCCCACTGGACTGTAAGCTCTGAGGCAGGAATTGAATCTGTTCTGGTCATTGTCATTATTCCCACCTTGCGAAAAAGTGCTTTACACTGGAACTAACTGGATTTTTTCTTTGTGAACAAACAAACAAAAAAACCCTCCTCTATCAGTGTACTCATCTAAAGTAGATCATAATACAGAGGAATTAGGGGGAAATTACATGCTTCCTTGAGAGCATTTTTAATATTAATTCTTCTTGAGACTTGATGACCCATTTCAATCTGAAAACTCAAGTGTTTGTTCAGCGCAGGGACTCACACACACACACGTGGGCATGCACACACGCACGGGTGTGTCCGTGCACTCACTCCTGTAACTGCTTCTTTTCCATTTCGTACTTTTTCTCCTCCAGGAAGGGTTATTAGAGCTCCTGGATTTGTCTTTCTTATTTCTTATCCCACCTTCTCACTCATGAGTTTTATTTCTTCCACTTTGTTTCTTTGCTATTTGCTCGAAATTGTTCTTCCATGTGAGCTTACAGATCACTCATTTTGTTTCAGTGGGATGGGTTCTTTCTCCCTTCCACTGGCAAACTGTTCTGATTGGAAAATTCTGGTTCTGCTCTCTGGTTCTAGCATTTCCCAAAGCATTGCTAAAGCAATCCTCCTTCTTTTTTGTTTGTTGTTGTTGTTTCAATTCTCTTCTTTCTTAAAATCTTCACCCATGCATGGCAGCTCAGTATCTCATCTTCCAGTGAGACCCCTTTGCCTGCTCTGCCAGCTCATGTCACGGAGTGGGTCCGCGAGTAGCAAGCGGCTCAGGCTTCTGGAGCCAGGGCAGTGCGAGACTGGCGGACTGTGGGAAATAAGGGTGGAGTTTCTCCTCCAGGAGGCCTCTCGTGGAAGTGCCAGCAGGCGGCAAGGGCCTCTGTGCTGACAGCAGGGGCCTCCTGCAGCAGCCACTGGGTCTGCCTTCTCCTCCCAGGGCCCGGCAGCAAGGTTCCCCGCCACCCATGGCACCGGAAACATTAGTGCCCTGCACCTGCAACCCCCTCGGCCCCAGGTCCTGACCTTCTTCTTAAGGATCCCAGATCTAGAGCGGCTGAGTTTCTTTTCAAGCTGAGTATATCGTGTGGGGGTCCCAGGGGTAAGACGGTGGTCATGGGTAGTGTAAGGCTGCCATTTCCTCTTTTTTCTTTCAAAATTATCTCAAGGGATGAGGGTCTGTGAGGACTATGACAAAGCTTTCACTATTAAAGAAAGCTTTTTTTACACTCAAAAAAGTTGGAATGCTCAAAGCTAAAACAATCAGTGAGGAGCAATGCCCAATTTTTAAGAGAAAACTACAAAATTAAAACTCCTCTGAAGTTTAGTAAGATATCCTGCAAGACACCCAAATTCATATGGGAAAAATTAGCCTCAAAGCTTGATGTACTCTTTGAAATACAGTGTGGCTGTCCTGAAACACTGACTACAGACGCGGTGCGGTGATTAAGAACACAGACTTAGTGTGTGTTTCTTTCTCTCTTCGCCTCAGTTTTATCATCTGTAAGAGGGAGTTAATAATAGTACTCACCTCGCAAAGGTTTGTGAAGATTAAATGAGCATTGACTCACTTGGAAAGTGTTTAGCATAGTACCTGCTATAGAGTAAATGCAACAAAAGTGTTAAATAATATAAAGTAGAATAAGATAAAATAAGTATAAGATCGGTAGTTAAAGCTGTGAACACCATAGGAAATTTTGATATCCGGGATGTCATGGAATTTTTTTTAATCCTTTAAAATGATCTTTGCCATCAAAACAGGTTCACCATTGCCCATTTGAAAATGATGCTCTGATAGACGTGACACAGACTGTGGCACCGACAGTTCTGGAACGCCAAGAGTTTCCAACGAGAGGAAGGGTGAGGAAAGAAGTGGAAAGTATCAGTTTAAAATGTTTATTCAGGCATATGTTTTCGTTAGAGTCCGTTTTCAACTTTATGGCAGAATCACACAGTCTTTCTATCAATTATCTAATATCAGAAATAGCCTGAAGTCTCACGTGTTTTAAAGGTTGGTATACTCTCGAGACACAGCGGAGGTATATTTTCCAGGGCACCTGTCCATAAGCATGCCCCACACATTCACACAGTTGCTAACATTCTAACAGATATGCGGATACAAGGCGACCAGCCCTCTGCCCCTTTCCTACCTCTATAGGTACAAAGATGAGAGCAAGAGGAATTAATTATCAGCATCTGAACAATGACAGAAATGCCCCAAATCCTAGTACAATTAAAATTTTTTATTATAATAAACAACGAGCGCTAACATTCACAGAGGCACCTTGATGCCCACTTTACATGCATTATGTCATTTGATTTTCCAATAAGTAGGGTCTATTTTACTTCTCTGATTACCGCTTAGCTCTCCGAGGTCTCTCAGGTTAGCTGTATCTTTCCCACTCCTACAGGCGAGGAAACAAAACAGTGAAGTCCATTACTTTAGTTTTAATAAATTCGATGAGCCAACTGACAGCAGAGTTTTGAGATAAAAATGTGTTTTTGATCTGTGCAGAAGAAGGGTGTTAAGTTGCAAGGCATAAATGGCTGACTACGAACCGCTGAATAAGCTTCAATCAGCTGTATAATTCACGCAAAACATTCAGCTTAATCCAGACAATCGAGGACAATGCGGGATTTGATCCTCCTTGATCCAGAGTGGAAGCATTGACTTCTTACATTTACTGTCAGCCTTCTATGTTACTTAATGTCATGAGGAATCCAGTTCAAGGATAATCTTTTGGTAACATTTTTTCGAGAACAGCTGAGGCTCATGCATTCGAGAGAAAACAAATGCATGTGACACGCAGAGCCAGGGAGGAGGTTGAGTCAACCGCAAATTTGGATTTTCAAAGCTACACCATTGCCCAGGTCTTGACCCTAACCTTCTGTCTCCCACTGGCAAAGAGAACCAGAGTGTTCTGCCTCACATAACACGAGAAGCCACTCTTCTGTGTGAAATTCCCCATCAATTTTGCAGAGGTTTTCTGCCATTATCATAGTCCAGGTAGGCAGTTGTCACGAAGCATTAGAGCTGAAAGAGGCTGACAGCATAACTGCGGGCGAGCTCAGGGCTTAGCCGGGTCCAGCACCTGCCGCCTGCTCAGGCAGGAGTGTCCTCTGTCAAGACACAGCCTGGCACGAGGCTTCAGGAATCACTTTGTATCAGTGCCCTTCATTGACAGCATGCTGGAGGGCAGCCTGTCTAGCAAAAGCAGGACAGAAACCTTTGCCAGCCACCTGCCTGCCCCCATATGGTGGCCATTTAAAAACCCGTCACTTTTATAAAGAAGCTCTCGAATTATTCATTCATCAAGTGCAGTTTTGACTGGCCCAACTGCCTCAATGTAGGATCACCTGATTCTGTAATTTGAAGAACTTTGTTTTCACAGGACTACATGTGGGTGTCACTAAGGAAGAGATTGCTTAAATATAGCTGGGGGAGCAAGGCAAGTCCATTCCACATTCTGAGCTCCCACTGCTCCAAGAAGGGCATTCCTGGGGAGCAACAGCACGGTCACACCCAAGTGGATTACAGTCACATGCCCAGGAGCCTCATTCGGGCCCATGGAGGGAGAGTCTGAGCACTCTTACAATGTCATACCTTGTTTCCTCCTTCACCTGAACCAGCGGCAGACAGCTATTAGGAGAGGAGGTGGAGGGAGTCTGTTCAGAAACCATAACAACAGCAACAACAACAACAACAACAACAACAGCAACAACAAATCAAAGGCACCTAAGTGTTCACCTGGAAGGTCAACAGATTCCAGAAATTTTACCAACTGAAACATACTTTAAAAGGGCCCAGAAATCCATTACTACTTGCACACATGTCAAAATTCTACCAAGTCTTTTCCTTTTAATTAAATTCATGAGATAATGTAGGTATATGGCAATATCTCAGTGGACATGCTGAAATTTTCTTGCTTCCATATTGTTTTATTATCTCTCTCCACCACCATGTAAACTCCACAAGATTAGGGGCCTTGTCCGTCATGTACCACTATACCTTGAGGGCCTGAGCAGTACTCGACGTATAAGAGGTGCTCAATGAACATTTAGGAGGAAAAGTTGACAATCAAAATGCAAGAGAGAATGCATGAATGAATGAATGACATCTGGAGTAAAGCACATGGCTTTTCAAATATTTTGCTGGGGTTGTGATAGAAGAAGTTGAGTACAGTTGAGTGATGAGAGTAATAAAGATTTTTTAAATTTTAAATTAGGTTTGATACATTTTGGTTGAACATTTAAAATTAAAAAAAAAAACTGGAATAATAAAGAATGAATGAATCAGTCACCTGAGAGTTAGTTGGACATAATTCTCTGCTGTTTGAACATAAGGTTCATTATACATATCCCACCTCACAATGGAGTGCCTTTGAGAAGAAAAGCAGGTGAGTCTTTACATCCTTTCTTCTAAAACCAGCTGCTAATGCCCTGGTTCTTTTTCCTCACTCTCTTCCTTCCATTCTCATCTTCTTTCTTCCACTGACACCTATGCTCAGAGGATTTCTGCCCTGAGGTTTCCTTGTGAGATTGAGCCCCTTCCATGTATCTGCCTCCTAGGGCTCAAGCTCCACTCGGGGGTGGGGGGTGGGGGTCCCACAGACCCTCAAATGCAACAGCCCCAGACTGAGTTCCTGACTATCATCCCACATCAAGTCCTCCTTCCCTGTCCCACATCTCAGGGAAGCTCAATATCACCCAATCTAGAACTCTGGAGACACCCAGGATCCCTCTTAGATTCCACTTCCCACACCACATCCAATCAGTCACCAAGGCCAATGGATTCTATGGCCTGAACATCTCTCTTTTCCATCCTCCCCTCCCCTTTACTTCAAATACTACCTTAGTTCAGGTTTTCACTATCCTTTCTGAGATTACTGCAATAGTCTCTCACTGGTGGCCCTGCCTCCAGTTTTGTCTGAGTGATTTTTACAAAATGAAAATGTGCACATTACTCCACCTTTTCACCCAGGTTGGCTTAAAACCTCTTTATGGCTCTGCATTGCCTCATGGTGTATGGTTGAGCCTCTGTTACATATGGCCTAGAAGAGCTTTTGTGATCTAGACACTGTCTTACCTCTCACCAAGACTCTTCCTTTGCTTCCTCTGCTCCAGCCACATAAACTACCCAGTTTCTCAGTGGGTAGGGTTGTTTCATCCATCCATCCATCCATCCATCCATCCATCTACCAGGTAAGGCTCTTGCTGATGCATCTCCCTGTAATCCAACATGCCACTTCTGCCTTCAGCACCAAATGAGTTATGCCTTGTAAAGGAAAGGCAGCACTCCAGAATGGAACTGTCCCCTCCCCCAAGGTGCTGGAATATGAGAGATAGCTGAAGAGAGAAACATGGCCAATATTGGGACTGCTTGCTAAGAAACCCCACCAGGTACAACAATCCACAGAAGGCCTCCATTGTTCTTTAATTTTGGTGTGAGAAAGTATTGGTCAGACTCTCATGATTTCATGCCTGGGTCAGAACAATGCCCTCTGAAGTGTCTCATCTTCAGTCCTCCTAATCCATCTTCATACTGCTGCCTACCATCTTCCCAACCCTAAAGTAGGTTCCCATGATGCTCCAGCTAAAACATTTTCAGTAGCTCCTCATCTTTGACTTGGTTCCTAAGAATGTCTCTCACATTCCCAGTGCACTACAAGGCATGCTCAACAACTTCCTGTTGAATGTCAGTGTTTTAGAAACTTGAAAAGTGACCCAACTAAGTGTTTCAGTTTTGAGTGAGAATAGAAAGATTTAAAACAACAACAACAATAAATAGTGGCCAGTCAGAGTCCGTGACTCTGTGACATGTGCTTAGGGTCCATGGTTGAGTTGCAGACCTTGTCTCCTTGCTTCTCCCAAACTTAAGCAGCAGGAAGTGGGTGAAAAACTATAGGCTTTGGATGGCATGGACATGGTTCAAATCCTGGCCCTACTGCCAATGTGTGATCATGTACACATGTCTTACTGTGAGCCTTCGTTCCTCATCTGTAGGTGGAGATCATAATCCCTACATCATACGTCAAGTGGTAATCATGTCATTTTCAAAGGAAACCTAATTCCTCTTCTCTACTAACACAATATGGCCACCCATTCTGATTACTTACCTCAAATTTAGAAGGTACTATGGTTGTTTTCTAGTTAAATACTATTGTTAAAATGAAATAAGCAAAAAATATAACAACAAGAATGTTTACACCACAGCTGGAAGTTAAGATTCTGAGGCTTTGAAGGATAGGCTGGTTTTTGAATTCTTTCTCTTGCACAGAGGTTGGGTTATGAGTGGCTGGCTGAAATGGGTGCTACAGAGAGATCATGTGACAGAAGGAGTAGACTCCAAGGGAAGGAAAACCTTGTTTTTAATTCTTTTAAATTCTTAAGGTCAGCTTCAAACAGGGATTTGGAATAACCTACCCAAATTCGCTGTGACTAGGAAGTGACCCAAGCCAGGGAGCAAATTACTAGCTAGGAGAACCAAGTCACCTTTCTTGCAACCTCCAGCTGAGCTCCAGCTTTGTCTGCCTGTACTGACTGCAGTGGAAAGTGTGTCCTCAGAGGGACCACCTCCCACAGAGGCCAGCTCCAGTTTAGGGTTCAGATGGAAGGTATTTAGATAAACTAATAATTGCACAGGGATGTGGTTTGCTCTGGAGAAGTCAAAACTGTGTTTAAATGTCTGAAATTCCTGGTGTCGCTAATAATTGTAACCTCTGCTTCAATAAAACACACAAATGATGTTACTGAAACATTTCCAATCACAAGGTATTATTTTTGGTCTAAAACAGATGCAGCCCTCGGTGCTTAAAAGGAGGATGTCTGGATGGATTTACCTCTGCTTGAAGGGAAACAAAACTCCTGGAACTTTGGCCAAGGCCCCAAATTGAGAAGCATCTATTGGAGTGATGGTAGCTTAGCAGTGTGACTGTGGTGCCATTTCCAGCACGGTAAGTAAGGATCACATTGGGAGATCTATTTAAGGTGCCAGAAGGACTATAAGTCAGTAGTTTGAAGGCAAATGAACTGGCATTTTTGAACATTTAGTTGGCAGACTGGGCATTAATTAATATGGATTATCTCATTTAATCCTCCAAGCAACTCCATTTTACAGATGATGAAATTGAATCCCAGAGAGGCTAGATCATGGATTCCAAGACATCCACATATTAAGCACAAAATTGGGATTTGACCTAAGGGCTCTCTATTCATAAAGCCTATGCCCTTTCCATTCTATCATGTAGCCTGCGTCGGGAATTATAAAGAGCAGACCCCAAACAAATGGGTACCTAGAGACAAACTGTCAGGGTTCACATCTTTCCCCCATCATTTGCTATCGCTGTGACCAAGGCATTTAACTTCTCTGCCCTTCAGCTTCCTCATAATAAAATGGAAGAGAATACTAGTACCTACCTAATAGTACCATTAGGCAAATGAAAAGAGATAGTAAAGATACAATGCTCAGTGCTATGCTTCTAGCACTCTTGTACCAATCCAGACACTCAGACATCAAGCCATCAAACAAGCAAACTTCAGCCCAACCTGCTAGGGATGACCCCTATGTTAGCCCAGAGACCAAGGCCTAGTCCAACAGAGGACCTAACCTGCCACTAATTATCCTGCAGACAGCCATGGTTAAAAGCCAAATGCTTCATCCGCCACAAGGCAGTAGGTATCTCCCAAGTTTTACATTGAGTTGCCCACCTAGGCCTATCCTGAAGAACACTCCCCAGACACTGCAAACTCTTAGCCTAGTTGCAGTCACACATATTTCTTTAGGATTTCACATCGTGCTGGAGTACACCAATAAAGATCTGCTGGGCACATGTGGAAAACATTAGTTGCTATGTGGATTCAGGCAAAAGGTAGTTAGTATCCAAATAAATCAGATTGATGCTTTATCTTACAACCATTAAAGCAAAGCCTGAATTCAACATGTTCTGGCTGTGGACAAGGCTTAATATAAAAAAACAATCACCCCAACTGGAAAGAACTAAAGTCTTTAGGTACGGTAGTGCTTTCTCCCTAGCCAAAAATTCATGTACACCAATGTTATACAAGTTAATATCTTGCATGGGATATATTAAACAAAGATAAGGTACACAGCAATTGTACGGAATTATGAAAAATTAGGCAGTGGGGTAAAAGAAATTCTTCCTTTTTCAAGTTAATCATTAACATTTCTCCAGGAAATAAACAACTGAGACTATTGTCTTATTTCCAAAGGTTGCCCAGGGGTGAGCAAAAAAGCTAATTTCATTAGATGCAATACATAATCCAAGGGTGGTCATACAATCATTGCATGCATATGTGCCTGACCATAAAAATACCTCAAGGACTAGGAAGTTTCAAAGTAAATGTAAAAGTAGGATACATAAGGACACTTTCACACAGTGCTTAAACATGTATCTGCTTCAATAAAATGCACGAATAATGTATTCATTGTTTAAATACAGCCAACTGGCCATTATTCAATACATGTCAGGTGTTAGGAAGGCAGAAACTGACTTCCTCTTCAGTCCTGTTTCTGCACTCTGAGAAGAAGCACAGACTCAGTGAAAACAATACATCATACAAGGCAATCAAGTAAAGCAGCAGAGGGGGAAAAAATCAGAATGTTAAGTTTTTAAGTAACCAAGAATTTTTAAAAAAGCAATCTTTCCATATTTATTCTCAAAGTTACACAGTCAACAAAGTTATAAGTTATAAGTTTTTCACCACTACACATAATTATTCCACTAACTGTACAACGAGTGCAGGGTTCCATAATGTAAGGAAAGCACTTAGCACAGTGCCTGACACGCATAAGAACTTGGGACCCTTATTAACTATTATGCATTCCCTTTTCCTGAAATTGATCTTAACAATGATGTGTGTGCCATATTTTTGTGTGTTTCTTTGGATGTTTCTTTATTGAAAAGCAAACATTAAAGGAAGTTAGCTGCCTCCTCCTCAGGATAAATCCTGGAAAAAGAGATTCAAATCACGTTAAGTTGTAAGGATACACTTGACTTGCGCTCACAGGCTGTGGCCACATTCATTTGTTGAGGCTCCCAATGTAATAGAAACGCTGCAACAGGATCACAAAATTGATAGTGAATTCTAGATGTTGGCCCTTTGCAAATTTACATTTTTGACATAAAAATTGCAATGGCAGTGTGCCATTCACAATATCATGACATGCTTTACTTTTAAGAAATTGAAATGTATGGCCCTGTGGTTGGAGAGACATTTAAATTTTTTCAATGCCTATTGTCCTCTCTCAATTCCCAAAACGGTATGTAGACCCTCAGAGATCCATCCAGTCTAAATATGAGGACATATTTGGGACATATTGAGGACATTCCTGGTGTTATGGTGTTAAATGTGTTCTTCTATAAAAAACATTAAAAAGATACATTGAAGCCCTGACTCCCCCAGTAAGTCAGAAGGTGACCTTATTCAGAAATAGATTCTTTACAGAATTAATTAGGTTAAAATGAAGTATGATGGGTGGGCCCTAATCTAGTATGCCTGGTATCCTTATAAAAGGGGGGAAATTTGGACACAGAGAAAGACACACACAGAGGGAAGACAATATGAAGAGATACAAGTAGGATGCCATGGGAAGGCAGAGGACAGGAGTGATGTATTTAATAAGCCGTGAAGGCCAAAGATTGCTGGCACGCTATCAGAAGCTAAGAAGAGGCAAGCGAGGATTCCTTGGTTTCAGAGGGAGCATGGCCCCTGCCAACACCTTGATTTCAGATTTCCAGCTCCAGAACAGTAAAACAACAAACTTCTGTTGTTTTCAGCCACCGTGCGTGTGGTACTTTTTTAGGCAGCCCTCAGGAACCATACACCTGGGAATTTGAGGCCTTCATGGTAGCTCTCATGGCCTCTTGCCCTGCTTTGCTACCGACCACGGGATCCCTCCCTCAGACACATGAGGCAGCACGTGAATTCAGTCGATGCAACCTGACTCCAGCAATGACACTGGACTTTGTCTGCAGTGTTATGAGATGTGCTGTGCATGTGAACAGAACTAGTAGCTCGTAAGTTTATTTTTGTATATTACAAAATGAAATTCCAAAAAGAATGGAGGTAACAATCCTCTGTTGTATGTTCACTTTAGTTATGAGGTTATAAATTGTCATGAGGCAGGTCTTTGATCTTTCTGTGATGATAAAAGTTAACACAATTTTATAAAGTTAAAACAGTTTCACATGGAGAGTGTGGTCAGAATATAGAGAGATACACATCCACATCACAACCTATGTCAAATTCATATGCTAAGCCAATCAGTTAGAGTATACACTGATTTGAGTATACACAGTTTGAGTATACACTCAGTTATTCATTTTTCTTCTTTTTGAGTAATTTTTACATTTCCTTTTCCCTTCAACTTCCTCTGCCCTGGAAAGAGTCCCTGGATCTGATAGAATAATGATTATAAGAACAGTGATAATAGCTCATACGTATCACGTGCCACCCACCGTGCCGGATCTTTTATGCACTTCCCTGCGTTTAAGCCTCATGATGGTCTTTTGAGGTAGATACTATTATTTTTGCAGATGAAGAAACAAAATCAGAAGATAGAAGTCACTTGCTCAAGGTAAGAAGGTGAAGGAACAGTAGGGGCCTAATCTGAGCCCTGGTTTGTTGACCTAAAAGTCCCATACTCTTCAATACTGTACAGCCCCTCCTCTGCTAGACATTTCCACCTCTGATGTCATTTAGATGAGGCTAAATGCTGTGACAAAGATGCTTGGATGCTTCCTGTTTAGACTGAAAGCTCTCCTGCTCAACCAGTCCACCTGGAGTTCTGAGCTCTGCATAAATCCCAACAAAAATCGAGTCATCACTGGGTGGTGGTCATCCTTTCTCCACTCATTTGAAGTACTTCATTTCTAAACTCTCACTGAGTCCATTGAGGTTATTTACAGCATCATCTGATAATTTATATTATACTTAAAAGCACCCAGAGAGTTGGTTTTGACTTCAGGCCAGCTATAGGTATTAATTAATAAAGTTACCACTCTCCTCTATGATAAAGGGCTCAAAATAAAATTTACAACAAATGCCCAACAAATACCTTACATGTCCAGGTCTCTGTTGATTCATGACATCAGGCCAACTCTGGATCTATTTAACTCTGTTGTACAGAAATATTACATCTATTGGCCGTATACTTTGATGGGAGATTCTTTAAATAGGAATAAACAATCCAACAAAACAACAGGAACACCATTGGTCGAGTGCCTACTCTGACATTGGTTAAGTACCTACTCAACCAGCGTGCCAGACCTAATACTGGGCATTCTGTGTACAAAACTGATCATAAGGGGGCTCCTGGGTAGCTCAGTCAGTTGAGGGTCCAACTCTTGATTTTGGCTCAGGTAATGATCCCTGGGTCATGGGACTGAGTCCCGCATTGGGGCTGCTGCTGAACATGGAGTCTGCTTAAGATTCTCTCTCTCTCTCTGTCTCTCTCTCTCTCTCTCTCTCTCTCTCTCTCCCTCTCTCTCTGTCTCTGTCTCTGTCTCTCTCTGAAGCCCTTCTTCCCTCTCCCTGCTGCTCTCCCCCTCCTGTCTTTCTCAAATTAAAGACAAAAACAAAAACAAAAACAAAAACTGATTGTAAGTTTCTCACTTTATAGATAGAGAACCTGACGCCCAGAGGATGTCAGAACTTGCTGGTAGGTAGCCTCACAGCCAGCAAAAGTCAGCACTAGAATTTTAGCAGAGGACAGTCTAACTCTTAACCATCTTGGTTCTCTAGCCACACTGTCAGGTGTTCACCTGGGGGACAGATAAAAAAGTAGTTTAGTCACCCAGGCAGCATCTGGAGTCCTGCCTCAAACTCCATTTAAATCATTTTTTCTATCCGGAAATATTTTGGTCTAGGGACAAAATGAAGAGAAAAGTTACCATCAATCATGCCTGTAATTTTCTCATTAAATAATCCTGCATCTGGAAAATCTGTGAGTTTTAAATCGAGATTATCCAAAATGACCAGAAAAATCACTCAGTTCTCCTCATTCATCATCTTACCCAAGGACAAATCAGGAATATCACTTTGAGGGAATCAACAGTAAATACGTTTTGATGGCAATATCAAAAGTAATACTTTCATTAGTCAAAAACATTTACTCCAAAGTGATCCTTGGGGCTGTCACCACATCAGGGATCATCAAGTTATTTTGTGGATGCCACTAAACTCAGATTCGGTTACCTACTACTGGCCACGTCACCCCAGAAAAGGCCCTAATTGTCTCTATGCCCAGTTTACCAATTGGTAAACGATACCTGCCTGTTTCAAGTGCTAATATCAACAACTGTACACATTTGAAGTGCTAATACCACCACCATTTCCTTTTCCTTTTATTCTCGTTAATAATAGCATAGCCCCTGTAGTCCACCACTAAATACTAGGAAAGTACTATTTATTCAAATATTCTCTCATTTACTTCCAGTCACACCTCAATTAGAAAAACTCAGCAATTTCTTTTCCTGGACCTTCACTCTGCCGTTCTTACCAGCCAGCACAGAGCCATCCATTAGTAATGTGCCTTCCCCACTCCCCACTTTGCCTCATCTACCTGGTAATAAACATACCTGCAATGGAAACCCTGTCATTCTTGCCTTGCTAAATACTGTCATAGGGTTACATGTTAATTCCTCATCTCCATTACCTGTGAATTTCTTCCATTTAGTATGACTGACATCCCTTCTTACTGAGAAGAAAAACCAGTTGGCTCACTTTCTGCTTTACATTTATTAAGTGCATTCAAGTTTGTTTATTTTTAATTGATAGAGCCAAATCTCTCTAGAACCTCCTTTAACTTTTTTTTCCTTTTTTTTTTTTAATGCTTTATTTATTTTTGAGAGAGAGAATACAAGCAGGGGAGGGGCAGAGAGAGAGGAGAACAGAGAATCTGAAGCAGGCTCTGCGCTGACAGCAGAGAGCCTGATGTGGGGCTTGAACTCATGAACACTGAGATCATGACCTGAACTAAAGTTGGGTGCTCAACCATCTGAGCCACCCAGGTGCCCCTTCATTTTCTCCTTTCAATGAAAAGGTAGGAAACTAGATCAATTACATCTATTCATTCATCCTTTTCTGACAAATAGCAATTATTTCAGTTTTGGCAAATCACTCCAAGTGTGAGGCTTACTAGCTAGTTACTCAGAGCACTAGTTCTCAAACTTGGTGGCCCACTGATATCACTTGGGGAGCTTTAAAAATGCCGATGTCCAGATGCCAGCCTCAGAAATTCTGATGTAATTGGTCTGGTGTGTGGCCTGGGCATTGGGATTTTTAAAAGTTCTCCACGGGATTCTAAATGCAGTCAAGTTTTGAAAGCTACTGATTTAGAGCTTTAGAAAAGCTAGTTTGAGTAGATTTAGCAAGTCAGGGGAGAAAATTCTGATAATAATAGGGATGAAGATATCTTGCTTTCTCTCCAGTAGGGCACAGACTTGCGACTGGCAATTCCCGATATATTCCAGTACACAGTCGTGCAAAGTCAGAGGTTTATACTCCCTCTACAATTTCCCTAATAGCCTCCTTTCTTTCAGAGTTTACTCCTTGGCTTTCTTTGATTTTTATTTAGAGTGGAGATATTTTTTAAACATTATTGAAATCAATTCTGATCTTTCTTTTGCAATGCCACAACTTCTAATAAGGAAGATCAACTTTCAAACAACGTTGAAGCAAACAAACCCTTCTGTTTGAAGTTGCTTAATAAAAATTCTTCTAAATACCAATCCCAGCAAAGAAAACAGAGAGGACAACCTGAGGGAATGGGGATCATTTCTCTCCAAGTTGTGACTAAGTTGCTGAGTGTCAAAATCACAAGCCAAGAAAACACCAGGTGAAGAAAGAATCCTGGTCGGTAACGCTCACATCAATGTGGCTAAAAAGGCAGTGTGGTCCTGAATGTTTGGCCTTAATTTGGAATTTCCTTGTTTTGGTGAATTTAAATCCTTAGCATTAATGTCATGCAGTTATTTTTGTATGGTTTATTTTCTTTTTCTTCTTTTGGTCATTCAATATTCAAAACAACATGAAATGTACATTCTTCTTCACACGGAGAATGAATTCAGCAACAACTCAAGCACATAATTCTTCTCTGCATGGAAGGAGATGCTGGACATCTGCTCACCCTAGATCTATAAAACACGGAGCATGGAGGAACTGAGGGAGGGGTCTCCTGTGAGGTTCCTCGCACCACACATTTCAGGAGAGAGGCAAAATACCAGCTATATTAGAGGTAAAAAGCCTATAATTACCTGAGTTTTTTCAAAATCTGTTTATTATTTGTCTGTCTGTCCCCTTGAGAATGAAGGTTGCAAGAGACCTGTATAGTCTGTTCAAGCTGTATCCCTGGGCTGAAATAATGCCTGGCATATAGTAGATACTCAATAAATGTTTGTTAACAGCATAAAGTGTTTCCACTTCAATATCAAATTACGAAGATGAAGAAAACTATGTATTTCCTTCTTACTCTCACTGCAAAGAAATGGGATTAAAATGAGTGTTTTCCTCCCAAATTCCATGGACAAGTTTTTGCGCATGGAAGGGCACATATTCCATTTTCTGTATACATTCTGCAGGCATCCTCCCTGGCCTGGGCAGTCTCAACCACTCTTACATCCCATCCAAGAGTGATCTCTTGGGGTGGACAAGCTTCCACTCAGAGCCCCAGTCACTCCTCCATGCTCTCAAAGAGAGCCTGCCTCCACTCTATTCCTGACTTGCCCAGACAGTGGTCCTCTAACATTACTACATGTCACAATCACCTAGAGGGCTTGTTAAGAAACAGTTCTGGAACCCCACATTCATACCACAACAGAATACACCTATTTAAGTCCTGCATTTGCACCAGATTAGGAAACTGGTTTCTGTTTTGTGCCTTGGCTCCTGAGTTCCCACCTGGGTAATATACTTTCACAGCAATTGCTCCTAGCGTGGCTTTCATTAAGCTCCTTAACTTCTCTGAGCCCTGAGTCTCAGATCTCTCAGATTTCTTTGATATGGATGCATTTCTTAAAAAAAAAAAAAAAAAAATTAATACAGAGAGGGAGACAAACCATAGGAGACTCTTAAATACAGAGAACAAACTAAGGGTTGCTGGCGGCGTGTTGCGGGAGGGGATGGGCCAAATGGGTGATGGGCATCAAGGAGGACCCTTGTTGGGATATGACATTTGTGGTATATGTATGTGATGAATCACTAAATTCTATTCTTGAAATCATTATTACACTATATGTTAACTAACTTGGATTAAAATTTTTAAAAAATATAAATAAATAAAAAATAAAATAAATAAATAGACTGCTTTTAGAGCAGTTTTAGATTTACAGAAAAATTGAGCAGATAGTACAGAGTGTTACTATATACGCCTCCCCATACACACCCTCCCTTATTATTAACCTCTTGCTTTAGCATGGTATATTTATTATAATTAAGGAATTGTTTCCATGTTCATTAGGGATACTGGCCTGTGATTTTCTTTTCTTTCCTTTTCTTTTCTTTTCTTTTCTTTTCTTTTTTTCTTTTTTTTTTTTTTTTTGGTGTCCTTGTCTGGTTTTGCCTTGTAAAATGAGTTTGAACGTGTTCCCTCCTCTTCTACTTTTTGAAAAAAATTTGAGAAAAAATGGTATTAACTCTTTTTAAATGTTTGATAGAATTCACCAGTGAAGACATGTGGTCCTGAACTTTTGGTTTTTGGTAGTTTCTGACTTACTGTTTCAAATCCTTACTAGTAATTGATCTGTTCAGATTTTCTATTTCTTCATAATTCACTCTTGGTAAATTGTATGTTTCTAGGAATTTGTCCAGCTTAGAAGCTGTCCAATTTTCTGTCATTTAGTTGTTCATAGTCTCTTATGATTCTTTGTATTTCTGTGGCACTGGTTGTAACATCTCCTCTTTCATTTCTGATTTTATTTATTTGAGTCCTCTCGTTTTACTTGGTGAGTGGAGCTAAAGGTGTGTCTACTTTGCTTACTTTTTCCAAAAAAACAGCTTTTAGTTTCATTGATGTTCCCTATGGTCTTTTAATTCCTATATTTAGACCATTCACATTTAATGGGATTACTGATATAGTTGGATTAATATCTACTACATTTCTAATTGTTTTCTATTTACTGTTTTTATTTCTTTTTTTATCTTTTCCTCTCCTCTTTGTCTTCTGTTTTTATTTGAGCATTTTATGTGATTCCAGTTCTCTCCTCTCTTAGCAGATCAATTATATTTCTCTAAAAACAATGTTAGTGGCCACCCTAGAATTTGCGGTATACATTTACAACTCATCTCAATCCACATTAAAGCAACATTTGGCTTAATAGTTAGTACAAGCACCATATACCATGAGTGTTCCCCATCTCCCCTCCCATCTTTTGTAACATTGCTGTCATTCCTTTCCTTTCTCTAGGAGCTATAAATCACCCAATGCATTGCTGTAGTTTTTATTTTGAACAATCATCTGTGCAAGTAATTTAGAATACTAATGGATTTTATTGTACCTTCATCTATTCCTTTCTTTTTGTATATCTGAGTTTCTGATCTATACCATTTTCCTTCTCCCTAAAGAACTTCTTTTAGCATTTCTTGCAAAGTGGCCGTACTAGTAACAAAATTTCTTCACTTTTGTCCCAGAAAACCTCTATTTCTTCTTTACTTCTTTTTACTAAAGTATAACTGACATACAATATTATATTAGTTTCGTGTGTCTCTCCTTCACTTTTGAAGGATAATTCCATTAAATACAGAATTCTAATTTTTTTTTCAACACTTTAAATATTTGTCTCCATTCTTTTTCTGTTTGCATAGCAAGTTGGATATAATTATTATCCCCATTCCTCTATACATAAGGTGTTTTTTATTCTTTGCCTTCTTTCATGATTTTCTTTCTTTCTTTCCTTTTTTTTTTTTTTTTCCTTGCAATTTGAATATGATATGCCTACAGGTAGAAATTTTGGTATTGATTTTGCTTGGTGTTCTCTGATTTCCTGGGTCTGTGGTTTCAAGCTCCTCAATAATTTTTGAAAATTCTCAGCCTTCAAATATTTCTTCCCCACCTTTATCTCTTTCTTGTCTTGCTGGTATTCCATTATCAGTATGTTACACCTCTTAGAATTGTCTCCCAGTTCTTGATATTCTCTTTCATTTTTTTCCTTCTTGTTGCTCTTTGTATTTTACTTTGCATTTTAAAATACTTTGTATTTTATTTTACTGTTGACCTGTCTTCCAGCTGAACTGATTTTCTACCCCCTTTAGGGCCTGTATTATCTAGTAAGCAACCCATGAAAGGCATTCTTCATTTCTATTACAGTTTTTTGATGTCTAGCATTTCTTTTGGTTCTCTCTCAGAGTTTCCATTTCTCTGTAACATTACCTATCTGCTTTTGAATGCTGTCTACTTTTTCCATTAAACACTTATATGCTAATCATAGGTGTTTTAAATTGCCTATCAGATAATCCCAAAACCTGTGTTATATCTGAGTCTGGTTTTGATGGATGTTCTCTTTTTTCAGACTATGTTTTTTCTTTTCTTTTCCTTTTGGCATGCCTTGTAATTTTTGTTGTTGTTGTTCATGATGATGTTGTTGTTGGAAGCAAGACACAATGTATCTGATAATAAGGACCGAGGCAATCAGGCTTTTAGTGTAGGGTTTTATGTTCATCTGGCTAGTGGCTGGCTGCGAACACTTGGCTGTGGTGATAGGTTCCAGAGGCCGCAGTTTCCTCTGGCTTCTTCGTTGTTGTCTTCCTCTCCTTGGTTGTCCCTTAAGCTTCCCTAAGAAGCTCTTTTTTCTAATAGAGTGTGTGTCTCTCAGCTCTCTGAGCTGGAATCACTGTTATTATACCACAGCCCCCTTGGTAGGGTGTCAGAGACGGGGGGCATCCTACAATTGTATAATTCAATCTCAAGTTTCTCAGGGGGTCTGAGGCCCTGAGCTGTGACATTCAGAAGAATTTCTTAGCCTTATTTTTTTTCTTCCACAACGTAAAACAAGAAAGCTATAGGAGGCTGGAGTTGTCTAATGGTCCTTTCCCTGATCAGATAAGGTCAGAGAAGGCTCCAGTCAGGTAGTTTCCCTAAAGGGGCAGGCCTTTGTTATGGAGAGTGCTCTGGGCATATTTCAAAATGGCTATTTTCCCCTCCCTCTGCTGGAAGCAGGAGGGAATTTTTCTCCCATCTTCACCTCAAGAACCTGGTAGAGGTTTTTTGGGGGGATGTAAACCCCACAAAAGCTTTTCCTTTCTCCGCCAGGTCTGGGCCTCCGGGGGTTTTAAATCTCAGTCCACGTTCGGTCTCCAGCAACTATTCCACTGACATTAACGTGTTCCTGTCAGTTGCTGGCCCCAACTGGTTCTGTTCCCAGGAAGGTCGTCTGAGCTGTCATTTTCTGCATTCTCTTCTCTTTCTAGTTTTGTGGGGGGCAGTTTGCCCTGTGACCCCAATTCCTTGAGGAATCTAATAAAAGTCATGGGTTTTTAGTTTTTCTTTTCGTGATGACTCCAAGGCCTTTACATACTGGAGACAAACACATTTCTTAATTCATAATACTGTTGAGAAAACTGATGACATAATGTGTATAAAAGGCCCAACCTGATGGCCATCAAATAGCAAAGAATAATAATAGTAGACAACCACTTTCAAATATACTTTACATGTCTTAACTCAATTAATTCTCAGAGCCATGTAATAGAGACAGAATTATTACCATTTTCTACCCGTGGAAACTGAGGTACAGACAGCTTTTATACCTACTCAAGGATTCGAACCTGAAAAGTCAGGCTCCAGGACACAGGCTGGCATAATCAATCCCTCCTCTCCAGCCACACCTTCACCAGACCCTGCCTTGTCCTGACCAGTCACCCCAGGCACTGGACTCCTGCCTCTGTGTCTGTCTCATGGCTGAAGTCCTAATATTGTGGCTAGATCTCCTCAACTCTGTTCAGATCCTAAGTGGATGACTCTAGAGCCTTACTAGCCTTTCTAGATCCACCCACCAGGCACAACGGTCCCCTGATCTGTCTCACACCCCTGATTAATGGTTCGGAATTCCCATCCTGACCTCATTCAAGTTACAGACAGAAGACTTGACAAAAGGCATTTATATACATATATATATATATATATATATATATATATATATATATATATGTATATATATATGTATACATATATATGTACATATATATATGTACATATATGTACATATATGTATATGTATATATATATATATATATATTTTTTTTTTTTTTTTTTTTAAGTGGGGCTTGAACTCGTAACCCCAACATCAAGAGCCACTGGTTCTTCCAACTGAGCCAGCCAGGCACCCCTGACAAAAGACATTTAAAAGATGAGTTGTCAATTCACAAGAATTACTGAAGAGTATTGAAGAGACTGTTCAGTCACAGCTTTCCTGGGACCAGGGATGATAGAATGTGAATAAAGACAAACAAGGTAATTAATTTGACATAGCATTAAATTAAGGGTCTTAATGTTCCTGGCTAATTAGAGCCTGATCTCCTCTCCAAGGTGAAAGGGAAGACACTCTTGTTCAGGGAGAGGCTCCCGGTGATGGTGAGAAGACAAGGCCTCCCTGGGACTTGCTTTTCCAGGCCAGCCAACCTAATGGCTTCAGCAAAAATGGCGTTTACTTGCTTCTCTCATTGTGGATAGCACATACTTTCTGGGAATTGTTCTTTCCTGGGAACTATAGGGGAGAGGACCGTGTTCAGGAACTCCGCTGTGTTCACTCTTCCTTGCCGCCTCCCTGGCACATGCTCTCACCAAGAGGGTTCTGGAAGAAACCACCTCATCTCTCCTCAGTGCCTCACCCATTGATCTAAACTGCCCTTTGTGAGCAATCAATTTACATCAGGAGATCAGTATTCTAGCATTGCTGTTCATTAGAATTCATTAACAGCTCAAATCAATTTCCCATTCTGTGACTTTTATGGCCCTGAAACCATCTGTCCAGCATAGCTTTCTAATAAATTTGATTCACTTTAATATCTACTATCCCACTTTTGCACTAACAAAAACCAGCAATGTCCAACCAGGGGTGTAGTGGTAAATGTTTAAAAACCAACTCTCAAAAAAAAAAAAACAGGGGGGGAACACTGATTTGTAGCATTTGCCAATTTGTATGATATAAATACTACCACCATGGCCAATTTCAAACTACCAACATGACATCACCAATTGTAGACTTGGGGAAGGAAACAAACAGTGCAACATTATATAGTATTTCCGCCATATATAATTCCACCAGTATATTCTTTCCACCATACACACTGTGTTCCACCATACACAGATGGAAATGACTCAAGAGCCTAGGTAACACTGGACAATAATTACGTGGTGATAAGTTTTGAGTATAACCTTTATTTTAATTCATTTAATTGTAAGTTTATATAATTTAATTTTTAATAATGGCTATGTTTAGCCACTAGCTCACAGCATTCCAAAAAATGTAACAGCCATTAAGTTGGTTTGAGTTAGGCTCCCGCATGCCATTGAAAGGCAGCATGGAGGAGGAAAGGAACAACCATGGTGGAAAGAAGGGCCCTAGAATTTCGCCAAGAGATCATAAGTGAACTGCTTAATTTTTCAGGCTTTAGTGGCTAGAGAAGGTGATCTCTTAAAATATATCCTATTCAAAGGGTGCCTGGGTGGCTTAGTGGGTTGATCACCTGACTTTGGCTCAGGTCATGATCTCATGGTTCGAGCCTCACATGAAACTCTTGTACTGACAGCTCAGAGCCTGGAGCCTGCTTCGGATTCTGTGTCTCCCTCTCTCTTTGCCCCTCCCCAGCTTGTGCTCTGCCTCTGTCAAAAATAAATAAGTAAATAAACACTTATATATATATATATAAATGTCCTATTCAGGCTATAGAACCCTGATTAACAGTTTGCCATCACCACCTCCAAAAACTCTATTCTTTTGCCCTTTGTACTTTATACTTGTAAGTTCCTTTCTACCCAAACACAAATGAAATTAATGAATAATAGTTTTCAATAATAATAGTTCTGTGTGCCAGAAATATTAACTTATTAAATCCCTACAACTCATTGAGATTGATACTATGACTACAACTATTTCAAAGATGATGAGTAAATGAATATACTGAGAGGTTCAACAAATTTCTGAACCTGACCTCTTTGGTTTTAATATTTGCACTCTAAATAAATACACATGACATTTCCATTATGGAGAGGTCTTTTTTTAGGAATATCTGGAGTTAGGATTTCTAAAGGAAAACCTGATAAACAAGAAGCGTGTCTCTGGGAGCAGGTACACAAAAGGGTAAATTTTTTTAATGGCTCAAATTTTGAAAAATTTATTAGCATGGTGCATGGTCCCTTTGTTTTTTAATCTAATATCTATAATAGTTCCTGACAAAGGAAAGAACTCTTTATTAATTTTTAAAAATACTCCCTTACTATACAAGGAGAAAGATGGCAGCATTGAGTAACACAAATTTCCATAAACAAATTAGATATTCCTTTACCCCCCAATAAAATCTTATGAGAAACCACCAATTACTGTGAGGATTATCTTCATTTTAACCATGTGGTTCTTCTGAATAGAGAGACTATATGCACATGAGCCTGAGAACAAGACAGAGAACTGTTGTTATCTTGATACATTGCAACATGTGAAAATAATTGCTTTTAGTGTGGTTGATACTCCTATCACACAGAATACAACTTTAGGGCAAAATTCTTGTGTGTGTTCCATATAAATAATTTGACTCCAACATTCAACTCTCCTTATATATACAAAACTGACTAGACATCCTAAGACTGACTTAATTTTGTGTAAAATCTTCCAAACTAACTTAGTAATAAAAACTCATACACAAGACGAATAGGGAGTTAGTCTATTTCCATAATATTCACGAACATGTGATTTGAGTTTCAAAAAAAAAATTGATAAAAAATGTGTACTATCTGTGCTGGTTCTTCTCTCTCTTCCCTATAGTTCTATCCCTCACACTCCACTGCCCTGCCCGTGCCGGAAGGGTGGCCTCTACTGTTTTCATCATCCAGAGCCCTCTGGCCACTGGCTTCAAGTTGGAACTGAAACACAGAACAAGTTGGAACTAAAACACAGAACAAGCACCCCATGCTTTGGTGTGGTCTAAGGGACTTCAGCGTCTGAGGCCAAAGATCCAGCCACACAGCGCCTCTTACCCGTCCACGCCTGGCCTCTTAAGTACCTACACATGGTAACAGCTTCCCCTGCTGCTCCTTGCTTGGGTGCCCAGCATCGCTTCCTGGTTCCTTTAACCGTAACCACCCCTCGATAAACAGACCCTTCATTAACCTCATTTTAGTTAAACACTTTGCATGTGGCATTGGTTCCCTGCCCAGATATTCATGGGAACACCATACTTCAAAGAAATTGGATAGGCATATCAAAAATGTTTTAAATGATGGGCTTGATTATTTGTTATATATGATAACTTGTCATTTATATGTGGGTGTGTACATATAGATATACAGATTTTCCCTTCTCAGTGTTCCTTTAAACAGAGCACAACACCTGAGTTACTCGATTCAGGTGAAACTGACTTAAAGCAACTTTTCAGGAGACACACTTGTTGCATCAATTGAGGTAGCCTGGAAATTCAGATTGTAGTTAGATGTTAAACAAAAAAATAAAAAATTAAAAAAGAATTGTTTTTTCTTTAACTACAGCTGGTCTCCAGCCATAGTTTTTGGCTACTAAATGGCTACTAAAACCTAGAGTCCAGAAAAAAATGGGATCCTTTGGATTCCACTGTATAGGACTTTGATTTCACCGTTTTCCATTATCACCTCAAAGAACTTTCTTTTCCTGCCTTTTGCACTTTATATCTATGGATTCCTTTCTAGTCAAAAACAAATAAAATGAATTAATAATCACTTTCAAAAATGGGAATACCTAACATTTATTGAGTCAAATATTGCATATGCATATTAAAATTTGTTTATCTGAAATTAAAATTTAGCTATGTATCCTGTTTTTTTTTTAATGTTTATTTTTGAGAGAGAGAGAGAGAGACTGTGAGCAGGGAAGGGACAGAGAGAGAGGGAGACACAGAATCTGAAGCAGGCTCTAGGCTCTGAGCTGTCAGCACAGAACTCACGGCTCTAACTCACAGACCGCGAGATCATGACCTGGGGTTGTTGGGGGTGGGAATGAGGGGAAAGTGGATGATGGGCATTGAGGAGGGCACTTGTTGGGATGAGCATGGGGTGTTGTATGGAAACCAATTTGACAATAAATTATATTAAAAAAAAAAAAAAGACTAAGCCACCCAGGTGCCCGACTATGTATCCTGTTTTTAAAATTTTTCTTTTTTTTTTTTGTTAATTCTGGTAACTCTACACATGTGTGAGGAGCTACCACATTAGACAATGCAGACATAGAACATTTCTATCACTGGGGAGTTTTGTTCTAGATTATTATGAGCTCGGTTTATATTATGTACTTGTTAATAGAAATCAACCATAACGGTATGTATCATCCGCTTGCCATCTGAAGAGCAACACATTTTGGTAAAAACAGACCTTCATGTGGTTGAAATCTTGAATAATTACATTTTCTTTATTTGCTTTGGGGTGAAATAGCAACTGCACCTTGACTACCAGCTCTCAAGTTAACATTTTAAGGAGTAGGGCAGTCATTTTTCCCTCAAATTAACCCTTTGAGATAGTTTTCCTTCCAATATCACACAAGGCATTCTTTCAAAAAAAAAAAAATGTATTGCAAAATACTATCTCCATACATTAATGTATTTAGTACATTATTTGTATAATTTCAAAAATAATAGTAAGTCTTGGCATTCCTTTGTGGTGTGTTAGAGGCTAGTTGCTTTTATGGGATCATTCCAGTTTCTTTCCTTATAGTTTTCTAAATCTGACCAGAAATATGTTTCTTATGTTTTAAACACCCCTTCAATCAGTACCTGGTAAATATGTTGTTAGAATCCTCAATAAACTATTCAGAAACTAAAGAAATAGGTTGTATTAGAGGAAGGTATTAAGAAAATTGACCTCTGTTTCTCTAATAAAAGTGGGAGAGACAGGATCTTTCTCACCCAATCAATGCCATTAATTGGTTATTGGAGCAAATAAATGATTCTCTTTACCTGTTCTCCCCCAAGTTTAAGAGGAACTAATCTGCTCAATTAACCTTTGCCATCATGGATTTGAAGCAATTTGGAAAAAAGGTTATTTTTCATTCCCCTGGGCTATTCTTGTGTCCCATGCACTTTAAGAGAAAACTCTACCCAAGACATTCCAACAAATCCAGAAGGAAAAATTCTGATTCCCCTGATGCTTGAGAAGTGAGAATCACAAGCAGGCCTTGGGCCTTTATTTCTGGAGGGAGACAGCTGGAGCTAGCTCTCTCTGAGGGGCTAAGAGCATCTTGCTCTTTATTCGGCTTCTCTGATCAGGCCTTCAGTTGGGCATCAGTTTACCCATTGGTAAATGGAGTTGAATAATATATACTTACCACTCCATAGTAAATGAATATTGAAGATCTTTGGCTAAAGAGGGCTATGAATATGTAAAAGCACTGTGAATACAAATCAAGAATTCATGACTTAGTAAAAGCTCAATATGTTGATAAATCTTGAATTTTTGCAAATGCTGAGATGTTTCACTTTTATTCAGAATATATAATAGTTAGGGATTGAGGTTTAGCCAGAGAGGCTTTATGCAAAGGACACATATGTAACTACATACAGTAAAAAGCTGTACATCTGGCATGTTGGGGGAAATTGGAGGCACCAATCAGTCAAAAGTTCTGACTAACAATTTTTTGTTGCTTTTGGTAGCTCTCTTGTTTCTTGGCCTCTCTACTAAAGCTTAGAGGCAGAAAAAAAAGGTGGAGGTTCTACTGAGGCAAAGCTCTGTCTAGCACAGAGTCCACTGACGCAGAGATGTAGCTTGGCCTCACGCCCACGCAAAGCCCAAGGCAGCCTGGGAAAGCTCCCTGCTCACAAATCACAAGATCTCTGGGTGTGGGATTCCGACATCAGAGGATAAAAGTGGACCCCCACGTGTGAATGGATTTGTGTGTGAGTGTGGGCAGAAGCCTTCGCGGCCCATTCTACACCTTGGTGCTAATTAGAAAGAAGGGCCTCTTTCTCTGGACGGAAGCAGACCACATAACAGAGCACACGGTTTGTGGAGCCTCCACCTGCCTCCTTACCTGGATACACAGCACGCCTGTGCTGTGAACAACCCGCATCATCATTATGAGGCAGTCCCGAATATGAACTCAGGGATTTCTTTGGTCGCTCCAGAAGTATGGATCTACCTGTGTGAAGACATTTTATTGGTTTTTAAATAACTTGCTACTAAAAGCTCTGTCCTCTCTAAGTTCAGGCTGCCGGGTAATTTCAGGTGTCACCTGCTTCCTATTCAGAGGTAGAGGGTTAATTCAGTAGCTACGAGTAACGTCAGAGTTCACTCCGAGCTTCCTAGTAGCTAGGGCAAAAAAGGGAACTCAAAAAGTTCAATTGTGCTCATTATCAGCAAAAGAATATAACGTACCCATTCCACTGGAGGGACAACAACTTTTTTCACTTGCAACTCTAAAGGAAATTTCTCAAGTGGAATTTCACTTGGGAGCCAGGGACAGACATTACAGGCAACAGCTGCATCATTAGTTTCACAGCAAAAGAAATGGCAAGGTCCACGTGGCAGTGGTTTCTTGTAACAAATCTTGATACCAGCAAAGCACAGTTGAGTTCACCCTTAGTAGGCTGAGCTCAGTTTGGTTTAAGTATGGATCTTCTAGTGCCTGTCTTAATCAAAAGGGTATCTGGGGAAGTAAATACCCAGTGTATTCCTCAAACCAGCAGTTCTCAAAGGTCACCTGCAGTCAAATTCTGGGCTGTGATAGAGTTTTCACTGTTCCCCCAGAGAAAGAAGAAAAAGAAGACTGAGACATATACATTTCAGTGCAAATTGGTTAACTTTCCTTATACTTTATTCTCAGATTATGCCTCTCCAAATTTGATAGGGGTTAAAATTCTTTTCTCTGATATAATGTTGGTACAGCAGCATTGACCAGAATGTTGGTCATTTTATATTTAATATTGTTTTTTGAATATTTCATTTGCCAATATGAACTTGACAGCTCTCTATTGGTCCCTACATCTTGGGGCATTGGGTCATTACTGGTCCACAAAGTCCTAATGTCTTGTGATGCCACCATGGACTGTCTTCCCAAAATTGCATTTTCCAAAGTAGCAGATAGTTGAGAGGCATACTTGATGAAGGCTTGACATAAGTCTTCCTGTTCTATGCTGATGCTGAAAATCCCAGAGTTTTCCCACTTCCCAATGCAATAGGCCTCCTCACTGACACCAGAACTGGGCCTCAAGACCACCTGCAGCAACTTTGATTACATGCAAGTATTTTGACCCATAATTGGTTGAAACCCCATTGTTCCATTGTTTGAGTCTGGAGGTTTTCAAAGCAGTGTCTTTGATCTAGAGAAAGTTCTCTTATTTTTTGATGATCCTTCTGATGTTCAAGTACCCAAACTCAATGTTTGCCCACCATGGAATTATTTATAAAATGTGTTCCCAGATAATCTAATGAGCTGGCCTGCAATTGGGAAATATTTAGTAATATCCAACTGAATACAGAAAAAGGAAGAAGACTGATTGATGGATGTGATTTTACCCTTGACCAAGTTCACACTCAGTCATATTTTACATTAATAAAATATCAAGACTGAATATAATTTGAGGCCACTCCTGGTTTCCACTAATAAAAGCACACATCAGCACCTTGGGGGACACTGACCTTCCCATCCACAGTAGAATCAGTAAGTTGTTCCTCCTTGGGTTTTAGTATTTTGAGGTTTACATGTTACCTACCCACTGACATTTTTCTTGAAGGCAAAAACCATGACTTCCATAAACATTTCCACATTTTACTAAATTGACCACTATACCAGGCACCATCCTTGGTAATATTAATATAAAGATATTGAGAGAAACTCATCATTTACAGGAAGACACTATGCTTTAGATGCTTTAACTTTGATTCTCATACACAAAAATACTGCAAAGTAAGTATTATTTTCCTCTTTTTATTGATGTGAAGACTGAGATTCAGGTTAAATAATAGCCCAAAGTCATAGAAAGCTAAGAAGTGGAGTAGTCGGGATTCACAACAGATCTTTCTGATTTCAAACCAAACACCATGTTGTTTGAATAAGACACAGTATTCTTTCCTCAAAGAGCTCATAGTCTAGCAGTCCCATTTGGCATGCTTTTCAGCCTGGAGTACTTCTGACTATGTCTCCTACATTTGGCGAAGTTCCCACCTATGAATCTATATTTCCTCAAGATAGAAGACAGACATTCACATTCCCAATCCTCCCTGCACATGACTTAGACGCCTTCAATCAGTTACACCTGCATGACACTTTGATTTGGAAGGGAGCACAATAACAAAAAGCGTGCCATGTGGATTCCATTCTGTCAAGGGAAATGGTAGAGTCATCCAGCCTTCAGAGGCAGGAGGCACAGAGCCTCCACAGGTAGCATCCATGCTCAGGATCAGGGGACCAAGTCTTAACATCTGTGTCCCATGGAGAAGCAGTGTGGTCTCCACTAGAGAAGTCTGGAACATTGACTCTAACTTCTAACCCTGATTTTCTGACTCTCCCTGGAATTCTCTGAGCACTGTTAAGGTCTTCTAGTAAATTCCTTTTTCTGCTTAACTAGCTTGAATTATTTCTGTTGTTGTCAACTAAAGATTCTAACTTTGTTTCCCTGACAGTGACTTCAATATAATAGACATTTCATAAATTTGGTTTGTTGGTTGATGAATAGGAAGAATAAATTAATGGAAAATAAGCTTTCAAGGCCATTTACCATCATGGTTACCTTCTGTCTTCTGAATATACATCCATTTACCAATATTTTTTTTTTTCCAAAACACATTATCTAGAACTGAGATAATGTTGTAATGTGGCCTGATTAGTTTGAAGAGGGTAGGATGATCACTTCCCTTGATCTAAGCTGTATTCATATGGTTTGAATGACATAGCTTCCTGGATAGTCACATCACATGATTAATACAAGAAACCTAAGACCTTATGGGATTTTGCTCCACCATGAGCTCAAATATGTGAGGTGATTACTAGGAGAGCAAATGCAGTCTTGGATGGCACCAATGAGAGCTCAGGGACAGAAGGGCTGAGCAAAGGTGGAATGGGCTGATTCCCAAAGGCCTTAGCTCCTAACCAGGGAGGGACAATGCTGCGTGGCCTTGGGCCAACGAGGCCTCCAACGTGAGAAGGGATTTCTGTTTGAATAAGAGGATGTGCTAGACAGCAAAATCTGTGCTACAGGATTCTATTTTCCAAGAAAGCAGAGAATCACAGACCCAAATGAAGTACCCAGATGTGGGCTTACAAATGTCAGCCTTAGAGCTTCCTGAGGTGTCAAGTACCCTGG
The DNA here is from genome assembly GCF_028749965.1 of Puma concolor. NCBI lineage: Eukaryota > Metazoa > Chordata > Mammalia > Carnivora > Felidae > Puma > Puma concolor. The sequence continues at coordinate 186,637,507 of NC_141674.1, forward strand.
TTATGCATTAAAGAAATATTCAGACGAAGTTTATCTCTATAGAGTAATTTAAATCCTTAATCCCCGCTTAAGTTCAAAATTGAAAAATCCAACTAGATAAAAACTATGAAATGTACCCCACTTAAACATTTATTGGTAAAAAAAAAAACAAAAAACAAAAAACAGGCTCTGTGTCCTCCTGGTATTTTCTTTGGAGTGAAACAACTGACAAAAACATGGAAAATAAGTAAATTATAGCTTATGTTACAAGCTATGAAAAAAGTAAAGTATGATAAGATAAAAGGGATCCAGAAGCAGTGGTGGGGGCGGTTTGCAATTTTATTATTCTTTTTTTATTTCTTTAAAAAATTTTTTTAATGTTTATTTATTTTTGAGAGCACGAGAGAGACAGAGTGCAAATGGGGAAAGAACAGAGAAAAAGAGGGATTCACAGAATCGGAAGCAGACTCCAGGTTCTGAGTTGTCAGCACGGAGCCCGATGCGGGGCTCGAACACATGAACCGTGAGATCATGACCTGAGCCGAAGTCGGACACTTAGCTTAACTGACTGAGCCACCCAGGCACCCCATTATTTTTTTAAATGTTTATTTATTTATTTTGAAAGAAAGTGTGTGCACAAATGGGGGGAGCAGAGAGAGAAATTTTAGCAGGCTCCACCCTTAGCGTGGACCCAACACAGGGCTCAGACCCACGACCCTGGGATCATGGCCTGAGCCGAAATCAAGAGTCAGACACTTAACCACCCAGGTAATTTGAAATAAGGGATCGGAGTACTCCTCACTGAACAGGTGACTCGTGAGCAGACAGCTGGGAATGGAGGAGCGAGACATGGCTATCCAGGGGAGGAGTTCTCAGCTTTAGCAGAGAAGTGGAAAAGCGAGGGAGAGAGTCAGCCTGTGTCTTTCAGGCAGCGAGGAGGTTCATGTGACTGGAGCCCGAAGCAGGGGGAGAGTGGAAGGGAAGGAGGTCAGGGAGGGTCAGATCAGGTAAGAGGATGATGGCTCCAACCAAGCTTGGAGAAGTACCGAAGCTAAAAGGTTGTAAGATTGTGAATATACTTTGAAGGCAGACCCTCCCAGGAACTTTGCTGCCAGATTGAATGTCGGGTGTTAAAGAAACAGGATAAGGAAGAATTCCAAAGTTTTGATCTGAGCAACAGGAAGCTTGCAGCTGCCATCAGCAGGGTGGGGCACATTTGGGAAGAGAAGGAGGTCATTTTGAGCTGTGTGAAGTGTGCCATCCAAGTGGCGGTGCTGAGTGGGCAATAGAACCTAACAATTTGGAGATCTGGAAAAGGTCTAGGCTGCAGAGAGACACTGGGTATTGTCGGCATACGGGTACCCTAAGTATCAAGACGGTGAATGAGGAAAGAGTGGAAAAGGAGGACCAGAAAGGAACCCCGCAGTACCCTGGCCATTGAGGCACTGGACAGAAAAGAGAGAATCAGCCAAACACACTGAAACAAGCAGGAGAGTAGCAGGAGGAAAACCAGAGCTGGATGCCGTCCGTACTTCGACACCTATCTAATTCTGAAGGTTTCAGAAGGCTACTGACGCATCACATTCAGTTTCTCCTTAAGAAAGAAAACCATATCCTAGCTCTTGACAGAAAGGAGAGGGGAAGGGAGGCGGGAAGGGAAGAGGCTCCAATAAATGAGAATGGAGGGAGAAATGAGAGACAAAGCTGTCACACAGTAGTCTTTAGGCACAAAAGCTTTAGATGGGGTAACAAGGACTTTTGAAAATATCAGAGGGGATCCCACATTCAAACTCATCTGAATTGGCTTTAACAAGTCATTTATAGCATTTTATAATATCCTGCTTCTCTCTTTCTCTCTTAGAAGAGTGGAGGAAAGAAAGGAAGAAGTTGTTGTAGATGCTTCTACGTATTTAATAATAATTCTGAGATACACGAATGATCAGCTCCATTCCCCACAGAGGAAACTGTGGGTCTGAAAAATAAGCTGCAAAACCAGGGACAATAGGTACTAGGATAGTTCACTGCCCCCTCACAATCAACTGGAGACAGGATAAATTATAAAGAATTTTCCCCTTATGTCTTTCTTAAGCTGAGGGAGGGTCCCTGGGACTGCTCATTCCAAAGCTGTCACTGAGCCTCCCAGAATTCCTTTAGCCTCTGCTGTTTTATGTTAAAATAGGATTATGCCTGTTAATGGATAGTGAATAAATTATAGTTCCCTCTTTAATTAATCATTGCTCTGAACTATTTATTACAGTGTTAATGGGATATTTTTGTAATTATTTCTCGATATGTGAAGGTAACACTTTAAGCCTTTCAAAGTGTTACCGAAGAAGCTGCTTCTAGATTCTTCTGGGGCAGTTTTAGTAGCAGAGCATGGTGGGTTTTTTTTTGTTGTTGTTTTGTTTTTTTAATAGAGCTTTCTTTCAGAACAAAATTCCATCAGAAATGTCATTCTCAGATAAGATTATGAAAAAGTGTGTAAAGAGAAGTGAAAAGGCCATGTCATATAAAGTATGTTGGCCAACAAACTGGTGTTCAGTTCATCCAGCCTTTCTAGGACATTCTAAGACATGCAGTGAGAGGTGGTGTGAGATGAGGGAGAAAATGCAAGCTGTGGAGGCAGGCAGACCTGGCCTTCGATCCCGGCACTGCTGTTTCCTAACAGCGCTGAATCGGCAGCATTCGAAGTCAACATCCCTTTACTGCACATTTCAGTCTTCATTTCTGTCTCTGACTCAAGAGGCCAGTCCTGGGGACATACTCCTCCAGAGAAGACACCGTCACACCTATCTCCACAGGGCCTGTGTCACCTCCAGCTGCCCACCCCTGTCCTCTGCGTGGGCAAATGCAAAGAAAGACTTCCTACGTTCCTGCTGAGCAAGCACAGGACCACAACCACAGTGAACCGCAAGTTCTGGGACAGTCCTGTGACGGTGAGATACCCTGAGAACTCTGTGAACACACAGAAATTATTTGTAACTACACTGGCAGAGCAGATGCGGCAGATCAAGAAGGGCTTCCTGGAAGAAGTGATACTTGCTTGGGTTCATCCTTCAACTTGGCCAGGGAAAGAACTCAGGGTGGTGAGGAGGAAGACCTGCAAGGTACAGCGAGTAACAGCAGAGCAAACGGGCCGTTTCACTTACCTTCCTCCTATCTATCGTGTCCAACAACTTCCCTCACACCCTCTGCGGCAAGAGGCTGTTAGCTGCCTACCCCGATATCCATCTCTCCTTCCTTTTCTGTGGCATTAATAGAACAGCTAGAAAGATTTACTAGTCTCCCTTGCATTCAGGTGTAGGGCTTGAAGAAGTCTCCACAACAGAAAGGCGGTATGCCATTCTTTACTCCTCCTTCCATCTTGGTGTCTGAAAGGTGGGTGTGATGGTGAGAGCTCTACCAATCATTTTGGACCACGAGAAAGAAGAAACATGGGAACACCAGGAAAAGTGAAGTTGGCAGTGTGTGAGTCCCTGACAACTTCATGAAGCCAGCTTACTTCAGTAATTTCTTTCTTGTAAGAAACAGGTAAACTTTTACCTTGTCTGTATCAATATTTGTCATTTTTTTCTGTTACATGCAGCCGTTTCCTAAGTGATCCACCTTTCAGGACCATTCCAGCTCACACACAGTTATCATTTTCTTTTCCAAATTCACAGCATGGGTTTGTACTGCTCACTCAACAAATACATCTCTGTCTGAATAGTCAACCACCGTATGACTATTTTACTTATATTAAACCTTTCCAACAAGTTATAAGCTCCATGAGGGGAGAACATCAAGTCACATATTTTCTCTTGTCACCTCAGTTCCTAGAAAATTATCTGGCATAGAATACATGTTCAATAAATATTTACTCTCTGATTATGCCGTCATGGCCCTGTAGGAAAAAAAAAATGCAGGGACTTTGAAGTCTTGGTTCAAACCTTTACAGAAAGGGGAGTAACAGTGTAAAGGAAAATACCTCCTCTAAGAAAAATTTTAAAAAGACAAAACTCAACCCATGAAGTGATGGCTCTGAGGTGCTATAATACGACGACGCATTAAGTCAAGAAACCTCTTACTCTTTCTTGGGAACAGAAGTTGCTCTCACAGAGCCCGCCTTCTAGCAGAAACCAATCCATGTGTGGGCAGAGCCTCTTTCTCTGGAGTTTGTCACCTATGATGAAGTTTGACCCCTAAAAACACAACCTCATGCACACAGAAGCTACTTGTGCCTCAAGTCACATCCTCTCACACATGCTTTCAAGTCTGTATCCCAAATGCAGAATTCACTCCCATTTGCATAAGTAATGTGTTTTGCTTTGTATTGAGCCTCTAATTTTTCTTTACGAACCTTCAGAACTCTGTGCTTTGGGTCTGTCTGCTTTTCTGCAAATATCCAGCATCTGTCCGTAAAACCTATCTACGTGACCTGTGAGCTGTTAAGTATCATGGAATAAAAAAGTATTATGGCAAATGAAACTAAGGAAGAAAGGAAAGAAAAATTACATCTGTATGTTAACCAAATGCAAAACACGCAGACACACACACACACACACACACACACACAGGAAAGACAATTTACAATATCAAAAGAAAACAAAATCACTTTTTAATTGACTTTCTCTTTGCCAGTTCTGAAGTTAAGCACTTGCTCCTTCCTTATTAACTTTAGTCTTTTGAGCAATATTTTCCATTGTAAGCACTTTCTAAAAAATCATTTTCACACATTTCTCAGATACATCAATCCTTCCGGCATTCCTCTCTGCGCACATTATGGTACCCCAGCTCTAAATATAAAAGACTTTTATTATGTCCATTAACCATGGACATATGTGCTCCAAAAGTTTCCTGACACGCAGTCATTTGTGGGTTTTTAATTATAAACAGAAAATATTCACTAGAAAAATAAAGAAGCAAGCCCATAAATATATCTCTATACACTGGAGTTTTGTCTGTATACGGCAAAACGTTTGGATACACGGCTTTCCCCCTGGCCAGCTTCAGAATGCGAGCACACATACGTTTATAAACACACAGACATGTACGTAAATTCACATGTACAACAAAATCCATGCATCGTACAGGACTCAAACATCTGCAGTTATGGGTACTGCTGCCTTATTTCTAAACTAAGGGAGCAGATTTTTCTTACACTCACCAGGTCTCACTCCACACGAAAGTTTAAGTGGGAAAGAAGGCAATGCCCAGTAAAATACTTGACAAACGAAGTCATATTTATTGAATGCGTTTTATTTTAACAACCAAAAAATTCTAACAGCCTAACAATGCACATAAGTTAAAAATTAATTATCACTTAGTGATAACAAAGATAGTTGATTTACATGGAAAAAAGAACATTTACAATATGTTAATCCTTATTCACATTGTTGATACCGCAATAAAACACAATTTGTTTTTTCATTTCACAAAAAAAAAAAAAAAAAGGCGGGAAATTGTGCTTTGTCAAGAGGCACTACAAGAGAAAGTTTCTTCTTCCAAATAGATATTATATGACAGATATTGAATAAATAGACATATATGCATTGTAATTCGCAAAGATCTGGCAAGACCACAGGCTAAAATGCCCACAGATTCACTTAGAATCACTGCAAACTTGGCAGTGAAATTAAAAAATAAAAGGCAAGACTTAGCATTGAAAAATACCTAACAAATTTTTGGTTGAAGTGTAAAAGATACCAAATGCGGATGCCATCGATAGATGAACCACCTTGTAAGAGCTTGGCAACATCAGTTTCCATTACATGTACAGAGTGACCTTCAGCAACAGTGTAAGAAGACAATTTGGAAAGAGTAACTCGGAGATCAGGAAGCAGCAAGCGTGGACTTTCGGATTAAAGCTGCAGCATACTACGGCAGCAGAAGGATGGGCCCGGGGCTTAACTGCAAACAACCATCCTTTTGCAAAGGTATGTGACGCTCGTTGTCAAGATAATTTTTTCAACATCGTTATTTGAAAAAGTACAGGAAAATGTCCCTTTAAAAACTCCAGAGGTTACTGAGCAGCTAGAATTAGCTTGTATTGCAACATGTCTTCTCCCTGTATATTGTAAGTTCTGAGTTAATATCTACACATAGAGGTTTTGTTTTTTTTTTTAACTCCTACCTTTTATACCTTTCAAATATATAAATAGTATTAACAGTTATATTACAATGTCTGTGTAGTAAACAGAAAATAACTTTCAAAGTGATATTGCATGAGGTCTTTGACAAGGTTGCATGAGAGCAGAACTCCAAAAAAATCCAACCGTGTGGGACTGTCTGGCGGCCAAGGTGAAGCATGGGTTAGGTTTGCAAGGCCAGTCCTGCAGGTGAGGTCACCTCTTGCAATTACTCTAAGTACAAGTGGGAAGAAATGCTACTGGTGCTTCTGACAGGAAGCTACAAGAGGTTTGGAGAGCTATAGTAGGTTGCAGCTTTAATGCTCATTCCACTAAACAGCCAGTCGGCATTAGTTCTGCTTTACGTAAGGTAATTGCTATGTCGGTAACTGAGAAAATGTTTCCGTTTACGATGAGTAGGTGATTCCACCGAAATCGCTTCGCTTACTCTATTGCCTGGAGCTGCACAATGATTCAAAGAAAGGTTCTTATTAGGGCTGCCATACCAGGGAAGGGATGAGGCATGTGAGAGCAGGAACTCTAGAGGTTTGGTCAGGTGGATGGAATGTGGACGAAGAAGAGGAAGCCCAAAGTGAAACAGAAATAGGAAACATCTTTTGGGAGATGGAAGGATGGAGGTTTATTTGAGAGGGAACCCCTTTAACTGGGCGGCAACTTCTTTTCTAACTTAACATTACATTGAACTATTTTCTATTAAAAAAAAAAAAAGGAGAAAAAAGAAAAAGAGAAAACAGCAACAACAAACAACTTTTAAATGAGCAGGCTTATTCATTTTAAGATCTGAAGCCACGAACAGGTAAATAAGTTTCACAATAAAATGTGGCTCATACTATGAATTCCATACGTCCAACGTCAAAACGTCATTTTATCAAGACAAGTTTTCTCTGTACTGAATTTCAGTTTTATTCATTTGGAATTCCACAGAAATGCATCTGTTCACTACAGTAATGACAAGTTGAATAACGGAACACGTCGAGTCATTTTAAGTGTGCATTGTGTCTTAAGAGCAATTTGACTTGTATCATTTTAAGGTGCCCTGATTTTTTTTTCCACTTTCCTTTCTTCTTTCTTTTTGGCAGTGTTGATTTATTATGTTTAAATACATACCTCAAAAATTACCCATCAAGCTGCCAGATAGGAAGCCATAGAATTAAAAAAAAAAAAAAAATCAGGGACAAACACAGAAAATAAATAGGAATTCAAAAATAGTCACCCCACCCTGAGAGCAGGCCGCAGTTTATCAAAAAGCCAAAGCGACTCACTGTGAAGTGGTTTTTTTTTAATACATAAACAAGTCTCTTCTTTAAGAACTCATTTCACAGTCTATTCTTTCAGATTGTAAAGTTCTCTGTCCCATGCAATTTAATATATATATGTAAATATATAGATATATACATATACATATACACACACACTTGTAGCTTCCTTCATTTGTTTCGTAGGTCTTTTCGTCCTGGAACTTGCCTGATGTCTCTTCCGTAAGTGCAAGGATAATGAAGGCAGAGTTTCCTGTGATTATAATTACTATGATCCAGTCAATTGTAAAAGTGTAACACTTTAGTGTCTTTGCCAAGGCGATGTCTGATTCGGGAATACTGAACTTATTCAGTCTATAGGTGTATCCTGTGCAACAAAAAAATGTCAAAAAAGGTAAGAAAAACAAAACAGACAAAAATAAAATAAAATAAAGCAAAAAAAAAAAGTTTTTAAAGAAATTAAAACAGAAAATCCTTGGACCGATGTATTGCTTTGCCTGGTAGGAGTTCACATTATCTCTGGTCGATTTCAGCAGGCGCGGCCTTGCTCTTTTCAGCATTTTCCTCCTCGGCCTCTACTTTGTACATCTCCTCAGAGCCTTCCTCACTGTCGTTCTCCTCGGACTCTGTCAGCAGCTCCTCGTCCTTATACTCAGCCACGTCCACCGCGGAGCCCAGGTGTTCCTTGAGCTTCCCATGATGCTTCACATGATACCGCTGGTTCTGGAAGAACTTGATGATGGTGTGTTTGGGGAGATCCAGCTGAGCAGAAAGCGTGTGGATAGCTTCCTGATCAGGGTACAGGCCCACATCATGAATAAAGCTTTGGAGGATCCCCAGGGCTTCCAGGGAGATCTTTGTGCGAGACCGGGGCTTTTTGGCACAACTGTCTTCAGTCGGAGGAGGTGGGGGTGGAGCTTCTTCTCTGGGAGGGGAACTCTCCTTGGCTGGCTGAGACTGCTGTCTATGAAGGACCTGATAATTAAAATTAAAAAATATATATATATTAACATTTGACGCAGGATTTTACCTTTCAAAAGCTATCATTCCTCTGAAATTGTGCTGTCTATCTACCTTTGGAGTCACGTAGTCATTTGGAAATTCAGGTCTTTTGGAAACATAAAAGAATTTCTGGTGATTTAGAGTCTCATTTACAAAACAAGAGGTTAAAAATAGTTTGCTAACGTGTATATTCTGAGGCGCAAAGAAGTTAAGTCATTTATTGCCCAAGGTCATTTGCTTTCAAACAATCTGGCTCCAGAGCCTTCCCTGCTGTTAACCAGCATGATAGGCCACCTCTCTAAAGCCTAATGGCAAAGCAGTTGGACTCCGTGAGAAGTACTGGCTCTCCAATCAGACCTCATGGGTTCAAGTCCAGACTCTTTCCCTTAGTTGGATATCCCTGTATAAGAGAATAACCTCTTTAAGCCTCAATTTCATTACCTATAAAAGAAGGGTAGGACACTGACTTCCTAGGGATGTTGTAAGAATTAAATAACAAATCAGATGTAAAGAATAGTGCTTACCTTAAGTCAGAGGTTGACAAACTTTTTCAGTAAAGGGCCAGATAGTAAATACTGTAGACTTTATAGGGCCTTACAGTCTCTGTTGCAATGACTCAACTCTACCTTTGCAGTGTGAAAGCAGCCATAAGTAATATACAAGCAAATTAGCATGGCTGTGTTCCAATAAAACTTTATTTACAAAAACAGGTGGCAGATCAGATTTGGCCATGGGCTACATACAGTCTGTCCACATCAAGCTCGGGGCAAACATTCAATAAATGATAGCAATTATTACCATCAGCCTCATGATTACTCAAGAGTATAACAGAGGAATAGTTGACATTTCGGCCAGAAAAATCAATACTTCGTAAAATTAGAAAGAACTTGTGTTTATTTTCTTTTAGCCCTGATATTGACCCTTAAACATTAATTTTTTTAAAAACATTTTTTTTAAATATAAAAACATCCAAATTAATTTAAAGATACAACATTTTTCTTAAATTAAGAATTTTAAATGACTTTTATACTCTCATAGATGGGCCTTCTTAATATCACTTTATAAACTATTAAAATTCTGTTTGCACACACTCCCTATTTTGTTTTTTTAATCCTTAACGTTAAGGTTTTCTAGTTGTTGTAATTAATTTAAATTTCTCCTTTATCTCTACATATCTCCCACTCATTTAAAAACAAAAAACAAAGGGATGGCTGGATGGCTCAGTCAGGTTAGCCTCTGACTTAGGCTCAGGTCATGATCTCAGGGCTCTTGAGTTAAAGGCTCCCGTCAGGCTCTGTGCTGACAGCCTGGAGCCAGGAGCCTGCTTTGGATTCTGTGTCTCCCTCTCTCTTTGCCTCTCCCCCCACTCACACTCTGTCTCTTTCTCAAAAATAAACACACACATACACACACACACAAATAAAATAAAAACAAAAAACTCTAATGTTTAAATAAATTTCTAGCCTCCAGATAGAGATGCTCTTGCCTGTGATGCCATATCAGCCGACTGTACTTCCCAGTTCCCGTAAATGCTCCACTTGATCAGAAGCACAGTACACGGTACAGTGGGCCAATCCCCAAACCCAATACTCTATATTTATTTTCTTGTTCTTTGATCTTTCTAAATAAAGTCAGATATGCAACCCCAGACAATCACGCTCTGTTCGTATTGCCACTTTTAATGATCTATATAAGCTGATCTTGCCCAAATGCCTCAGGAAGAGTGTTCCGCTGTTTGTGAGGCACCGTACTCCCCCAACCCGTGGATTGTTTTCCTTGAATAAAGGACACCAAACTCGTTATTAAATCATTTTAGTTTTGCCATTTGACACTAGTTAGGCAAGCTTATTCTTGATCTTCAACATCATCTTTCTGCATGACATAATTTCCCATTTTAATATTAACTTAATGAACTTCTATCTGACCGAAGAAAGAAAGCTATGCAGAGGAGACTGTCCCAACGACTTGCTCCTGCTGCCATCATAGGCCCATGTGAGATGGGCTCCTTGGACAGGGGAGAGGATCACTGGATCCTGGACAGGAGCCTAGCCACTGCTCGGACATTATAACATCAGCAACAATATTATAGAATTAAAAGGCTACTGTGATAGTCCCCACTAAAAAGCATTATGTCAACTCCAAAGACAAAGACCACATTTCCTATACTCGGATCAGTGCCTAACTTTCTGGGTCCTCCCAAAGCCTTTACGGATAGTGAGTTCCCATTTTAAAACACACACGTTTCTCTCTTACTATTCTCTCATATTTTATGCAGTCTCTTTCATGTTAAAGCAACAAATTAAACATTTTCCAGAATTCAGGGGGAAATCAATCCAATCAGTACACAAGGACACATGTCTGGTGACATTAAAGAATCAGTGGACCCACCATCCCCAGCACCACTCCTACGACCACCACACACTCCTCATATGACCCATTCTCTTCTTCTCGGGCTAAGAAATATCAATAGCAAAGCAAGAATTTAAGGGAAAAAATGTCTGCCATCTATTTCAGTCTCAGAGACCACCTGATGAAAAAAATAACTTCTTACCAATGTGACAATGTCAGCCTTTTATATGGAATTTAATAAATATCAGGACCCATGAAATTGTTACCTGAGTAAGGTAACAACAAGCAGAAGAGGATGAAACTTTTCAAATAATAATTAGTAATCACGTAACAATCAAGATAATAATCAAAAGGATAATCAAAAGGAAATAAGAATATCCATCATAATAAGCCGACGGCTGGTGGCAGAAAAAAATCTAAAATACAGGACCATAAAACAGTGGCACTAAAGGTCCATATAATGTTGGCCAATTAAAATGAATGTTCTTGGCATTTTCTTTACTACTTTCAACTAAGAGTAAACTCATGTGGTCTGCTGTGGTAAGCTGGCATCAGCAAAAACATGAGAGCTCTGTTACTTCAACATCCTAATTATAGCCGGAAGGGAACGTAGAGCTGTGCTGTGGGCCTGTTCATGGCACTTTGATGGCAGAAGATATTCGCTCTGAGGTCATAATCTGGGCCGCCCGGCCATTGTCATAAATGAACCACTATGTCAACAGGTGAGGATTTGGGGGGTTTTGGTGAGAAAGAGAAAGATAGACACTGAAATTATATATGAAATATGTACTCAAAGAACATACATATACTCAAGCACGAGTACCCCCTATTAGAGCAATTGTGTTAATTGGAAAACAAAAGAGAATTAAAATGCCCCATTTTCTAAATTATGCTTGCCTTCTGTAGTAAAAGTCAGCATAATGGTTCCATTTAGTTAAATAATTAGATTGGTTCTTTAGGGGTTTTCCATTTTGCACTGGTTAGATTTAAAGAGATTTTCCAAAACTATACTTTGAAGTTACTATAATCTTTCTGCATGATAGGGTTTGTTCTTCTCCTGAGTCCAGCCCACAGGCCTGCTTCACCTCCCCTTTCCCAGACTCTAGCAGTCCTAACGCACACATGTAGGGAAGCCACACATGAAATAGCGGAACAAGAATAGCTACTGCTTACTGAATGTTACTCTGTGCCAGGCGGTTCTAAGAACTTTACACAGATCAGTTTATTCAATGCGCACAGTTCCTCATGAGGGTGCTATTTGGATCAAGAATAACCTGGAAACATGCAGCATCTCAGGAAAACCCTTTAAATTGGAAATTATACACATAGGGAGCTGTCAGTGTGAGAAAGCACGTGTCCAAGGGACAGTGGCAATGCCACTTTGGATCCTGTCTCTCTTTCTCTCTACCCCTCCACTGCTCACTCTCTCTCTCTCAAAAATAAAATAAAAATACAAAATTAAATTCTTTTTTTTAAAAAGAAATTATATATAAAGAGAAATGTTTTATTTCAGGTCAGACAATATTCTATAATGAATTGGGTGGCATGACAATATTTACATGAAGATTAAGTGACATTTCTAGCATCTTGAAGCACAAAAGGAGAGAGCAGTCAAAATAGAGAATGACAAAGTGAGAAGCTTTCAAGTGAAACTGTCTCACAAGTTACCAAAAGGGCCTGAATGAAGTTTTTCAGTCACACTGCCCCTTTTCTTTGCCTGTAATTCTCTGTCAACCGCAGTATGTGTAAGACCTGAGACAAAGATACTCCAGGTTGTGTCCTATCTTCATTTCCCCCAAATGTTCTAATTACTCCAAGCAGAAAGTTGTTTGTCTCTAGACAATTTTTAGAAAGAAAAAAAAAAAAACAGAAAAAAAAACCCTGCATAGATTTCTGCACTAACCAATTGCAATGGCTTATTATTATGACAATTAAGGAATTTTTTTTAACACTCATTCATTTTTGAGAGAGACAGAAAGAGAGAGCATGAATGGGGGAAGGGCAGAGAGAGGGAGACAGAATCTGAAGTGGGATCCAGGCTCTGAGCTGTCAGCACAGAGCCCAACGCAGGGCTTGAACTCACAGACTGCGAGATCATGACCTGAGCCAAAGTTGGATGATCAACCCACTGAGCCACCCATGTGCCCCAACAATCAAGGAATTAATGTCATGCAGTGCTTCCTTCCAGTGGTGTTAAGTACTCTAGACAAAAATAGAGTAGAGCCTAATGCTTATAAGACAGTCTTTCTGAGACAAGGAGATCAATACAATCCTCTCTTAAAAACCTCCCATCTAAACAGCAGGGGTAGGAACTTTTCTTCATTTTCTTACATTTTTTCACCATTTTATTTATTTTAGAGAGAGAGAGCATGAGCGGGGATGAGGGGCAGAGAGTGAGAATTTTAAGCAGACTCCATGCCCAGGGCAGAGCCTGGCATGGGGCTTGATCCTACAACCCTGAGATTATGACCTGAGCTGAAATCAAGAGTCAGCTGCTCAACCGACTGAGCTACCCAGGCATCCCATTCATTTTCTTACATCTCAAGTAAGTAATGTCAACACTTCTAGCCTCTTTTTCGTAGGATAGATTTCTGAATTTCCACTTAACTGAATTTTAGTTTTTCTGTTTGAATTTCTCAGCGATGCTCAAAATTCCTTGTTGGTTTAACTAGATGAATCAACTCTGGTTCCTGTTTCAACCAAGTACCCTTAGTAACTTGAGTGTGAGGCCAGGCCACTGATTCCTGCTTGATGGACCTAGAAGTTGTCCTGATCCTCAGCTCATTTGACAATTCAGGCATCTATTTCTGGCTGATGATTTTTTTTTTAAACCACAAAATTTATAATTACTTTAACCAAGATGGAGAATGCCCTTCCAATTGGATAGAGATCTATGTTCTTTTCTAACGTGTTCTTCACACAACCACATTATTGTTTCCTGGGATTTTTCTTTAAGTTAAGGTTAATGGAGTATCTTCCCAGTATTTATATATATATTTAAAAAAAACAAAAACAAACACAAAAAACAAAAAACTGCCCAAGTCCACAAACTTTCCAGTCTTATCCTTTTTCCTCTTTTACAAAATGGGTCCAGTAGTTGATTGTTTCTATTTGTAACATCCACCATCTCTCTTCATGTGATCTTCCTAAATAACAGAATACATCCTTCTGTAGAGACAGCCATCCACCCCTTTACTCTTGACCTTTGCAAACTGAAGCCTTACCATTCATTCTAGCTCTATTTCGGTTTAGATTTTTCTCTGTCACAACTGAACTGAAATTAATCTAGTCAAGAATTCATTTCTGATAATTTCTCCAAAGGGTTTTAGTTCACAGTTTCTCTTGTGGATTTTTCAATATGACAATTAGTGTTCATAGCACTGAAGTGTCTAAGTGGTTGCAATAATAATGGTGGTGGTAGTGGCAGGAGTAGCAGTAGTAGAACTCATATAAAGTGCACGAACCAAACACTGGCCTAAATGCTATAAATGTTAAGTTTATTTCACAATAATCCTGCAGGTAGGTATTTCACCCCATTTTATAAGAAAACTGGAGTTCAGCAAGTATAGCTAATTGCGTGAGGCCACATAGCGTGTGAGTGGCAGAACTGATATTCTAAAACAGATCTGTCTGATTTTAAATCCCATGCCCTTAAACATTGTGCTCTCCTGCCTTCTATTGAACAAAGTCTCTAGACTTTGAGACGACAGAACAGAAGTAAAATATCAGGAAGTAATAAATTCTATGGGCAAAAAATTAAGTAATGCATAAAGAGGAGAACTGGGGAGAGGAAAAGTCATTTTTGATATGGTGACTCAAGGAAGCCTCCTTAAAGACGCAGCATGTGAGCAGAGGTCTGAAGGAAGTGAGGAACAAGCCATGCAGAAGAACGTTCCAGGCAAAGGCAACAGCAAGCAAAAGGCCAGTAGGGAGGAATACACCCGGTGTGTCTGAAGAATGTCAAGGAAGGCAGCATGTTAGAGCTGTACCACCTCGTACAGCAGCCAGTAGCCACATGTGCCTATTTACATTTCATTCATTAATTAAAACTAAAACCAGAACAAAATAAGACTCAGTTCCTCAGTCACATTAGCCACATTTCACGTGCTTGATTACCGCATTGTGTAATACCATATTGGACATTTCCATCATCACAGAAAGTAGTATTGAAAAGCCCTATGCTAGAGACAACTGTCAGGTGGCCAGGGCCAAAGCACGTAAGGCTCTGCATTCTACCCTCAAGATGACGGGATGCCCTCACAATGAAATGCAATCATAATCTGATTCAGCCAGAAATATAGTAGAGCTTGAAACTGCCACTATTACTAGAGAAAAGAGAAATGTTCATACAGTCACATACTAAGTAAGAAAACCTCAGCTTGTAATATATTTCTGGACTTTCAACAGACTATCACAAATAGCAACACTATCATAAAACAACTAGAAGGATGCATTGGTACTTCTGTCTTCAAGAGAATAGTTAATTGACATTTGCCTGATGGCTGCCTTCCTCAGGCACCTTCTTCAGAGGTGCTTATCATGTCTAAAAGGAATTATCTTGAAGACAATCCACCCTGGGTTAAAATAGTAAAAAAAAAAGAAAAAAAAAATGTTGATTTATCAAGTATTTATGGAATGTCTATCATAGTATCATGTTTGCATGTATTAATTTACAAAGCTTTCTAAATACATACTCCTATCTCCAACAATTATGTGTTGATGAATAAGTTGTGGATAGGATATGAACAAACAGAAAGTTAAAAGTCTAATAAACTCTTATTTATTTGCTGAAATCTCTTTAGGCTGAAATATGACATACATGTACATAAATGGACATAAAGATAGTGATAAAGAAATAAAAGTTGTAAATATATTCAAAGGAGACATCAATTTCAAAATAAAACCCCAAATTTCCTAGCCCCGTGACAAAGCACAACCATAATATGGGCACATGTCGTTTCTCTGCCTTCAAAACTGAAAAGTTTGGAAACACAAGGACAAAATGGTACCATGACAAAAGTCTACCAAGAAAAGATAAAGCAGCTCTTCTTAAACCTTTCAGTGTTCAAATAGGTTTTGAAGGCCTCAATGAAAACCAGCTGGGAGCCATGTGTAAAATATAATGGTTTTTGCCTGCAGGGAAGGAAGTGAGATCTTGAATGATTAAGTTCAGGAAAGTATATAATTCACTGTATCATTATGGGGTGAACTGGATTACTTATAATAAGCCAAGACTTTGTGGTCTTTTTTATATAGAGAAAATGAGAAATTATTAGGAAGGTGACTACAGAGGGTGGCTGATCCAGGGTGGTAACAGGTTAAAACAGAAGCTTCTCAGATGCACACATCCACCTCTCTATGACAAGACTTACACAGAGGACTGAGCCTTACCCAGAACTTCAGGTCCTAAGTGGTGATGCTCAACAACAGGAGATGAGAACACGAACAAGATGACTTTTGTCTCCATTTATTTTGAGTTAATATCAGAATTATTTTTACTTGTCTAATTTGCCTCATCTATGACAACAGAATATAAAATATTTGATCCAAAAAAGGAAAACATGCTTCCACTAAAAGTCCTGAGAAAATATATTTCACAGGCAACGAGAACAATTGGTTGGAACAACTGAAAAGTCCCTGTGCCTAACTCAATTAGAATTTGTTAAGTAAATAAATGAATGAGTGGTGCTATTTAAAGAATAGATTATATATAAAATATCATGTAATGGAGATATTCATCTCAAGTTTCAACAACCTAACTCTACCCCCTAATATTCCCTTTTCCCCCAAATCAGCATTTAAGACAATTAATTTTCTCAAAAATTCAGTGGGAAGAACTTAGCATTAATGACTGCTAACTAATATAAATATTAATGTAACCATTATACATCTATCTCACTTATTAGGTTGTGAGCTACATATCAACACACCATACGTCTGGCAGACAGTAAGTGGTCAGTATGTCTTTGTTCTGCTCTTCTGGATTAACTCCATATTCTTTCTTATCTTCAGACCAGTTATTATTCTTATTTTGCATAACTTGTTATTATTTTTCTTGTTATTGTTCCATTTTAGCAAAACTACGTTAAAAAGTAAATAAACTGTTATTCATTATAGATACATATCTAGTGGGTATCTGAGAGAAAATATGTATTATTTTTTTTACCATTCCTTCATTAAAAAAAAAAAATTTAAGCACCGTATAACCCAAATGATGGCATGATATGTAAATTGTGAGCAGGAGCTTGGGGGGTGGGGGGAGGCGGTCACAAAGTTTTGGTTGTGAATCCAGTTCTTACCCTGAAAAGCACATCTGCTTACTAGCCTTACAATTCTGAGCAAGTTACTTTCTCTGAGCCTCCCAATCTGTAAAATCTTCCTTCTAGTGTCATGAGGATTCAGTGAGATGATGCATGCTAAGTACTTAGCAGAGTGCTTGTCATAAGCAGGATTCCTGTAAATAATAACTACCCTTAAACAATGAGAGGGGGATGTAAGAATCAGTAGTATAATGCCTTGTGTATTTTTCTATCAGTTATGTTTATTATAAAAATTAGCAACAAATTCAGAGATCTGTCTGTACTTTTCACTCCAAAGATTTAGAGTTACAAATGGGCATGTCTACCGGTAAGTTTTCTTACTTCTTTCACTTATATTCTACATACCTCTTCATTCTTTAACATGACACCTAACACACGGAAGTTGCCTTTTAAGCATCTGTCACGTGGAATTATCTCTCATAGTCATAGATCCGTTCAAGGTGACACCTTCTATATGCACAGCCTGGGATCCTTTTAGGAAGACATGCTTTAACAGTGGTTCTCAAAATGTGATCCACGGACCGCTGGGGAAATCCTGATTCCCCACCAAGAGGTCTAGGACATCAAAACGAAGACCGTATTTGCTTGTTTTGGTCATGCTGAAATTTGTACTCATGGTACAAAAGCAAGGGTGGGAAAACCGCTGGCCTGTTGAAATAAATGAAGTCAATGGCACCAAACTGTGCTGGTGGTTGTAGGTCTTCACTGCCATATGCACACAGTAAAAATGCCACTTTCATTTAAGAATGTCCTTGATGATGCAGTAATATATTATTGATTATATTAAATCTCAAACCAAGTATACCCCTTTTTAAGAGTTTGTGTGAGGAAAAGGGAAGTACACATAGAGAACTATAGACAACTGCAGTGAGATGGCTGTCGCGAGAAAGAGTGGTTGTGTGAGTATGTGATATGCGAGTTAATCAAGACACCTTTGTCATGGAATATCATTTTTACTTGAAAGAACAACAGACAAACTATGGTTATTCAGACTCGAGTATCTGGCACACATTTTCTTAAAAATGAAGTGATCCTGCCACTTCAAAGAAAATAACCTGGTAGCACTTTTGCCAATGACAAAATTTGACCTTTCAAGTGAAAATTAGAATTTTGGAAAACATGTAGCTGCTACTATAAGCTTAACAGCTCCCAACACTAAAGACGCTCCTGATGATATTGGTGGCAATTTAACAAATTTTTTAAAATATGTCATACTAATGTGTCAGCATTTGGAAGGTCTGCATCATCTGGTAGATTATCTTCCAAATGACCAATGCATGACATTACAAAATCACGAGTAGGTAAAAGATCCATTCAAAGTGCAAGGCAGACCAATGAATTATAAAGTCTGAAAGTTTATCAATATGCCTTTACATTCCGTTTTGCAACTAACTTTTTTTAACGTTTATTTATTTTGAGGAGAAAGAGAGCACACTTGCATGCGAGAGCAGGAGAGGGGCAGAGAGAGTGGGAGAGAGGGAATCCCAAGCAGGCTCTGTGCTGACAGTGCTGACTCTGAGCCTCGATGCGAGACTCGATCTCACAAACTGTGAGATCACGACCCGAGCTGCAATCAAGAGTCCAACGCTTAAGTGATTGAGCCACCCAGGCACCCCTGATTTTTAAAAACTTTTAAGACACTACCACTGGCAAAGTTTTCCTGTAGTACCAAAGAATAATATCACATTTACCTGGAGAGGCTATTAAAATATTCCTCCCTTGGGGCGCCTGGGTGGGCACCTGGGTGGCTCAGTCGGTTAAGCGTCCGACTTTGGCTCAGGTCATGATCTCACGGTCCGTGAGTTCGAGCCCCGCATCGGGGTCTGTGCTGACAGCTCAGAGCCTGGAGCCCATTTCGGATTCTGTGTCTCCCTCTCTCTCTGCCCCTCCCCTGTTCATGCTCTGTCTCTGTCTCAAAAATAAATAAACATTAAAAAAAAAATTAAAATATTCCTCCCTTTTCTAATCCCTTGTCTGTGTGAGGCTTGACTTTCTTTTACTCCAACCAAAGCCACATATTGCATCAGGTTAAATGCAGAAGCAATTATGAGAATCCAGTTGTTTTCCATTAAGCCAGACATTTAAAATATTTGCAAAAAATATATATAAACAATGGTACTCTTCTCATTTTTTGTTTTGCATACACAGTTATTTTTCATTAAAATGTCTTGTTTACACATATGTACATATATTATTTACAATCATTTTTAAATTAACATTTTAGACTTTCTCAGAATTAATTTCTAACGTGGCAAATATTGATAGATATATATTACTACTGGAGTCCTCAATAGTGACAGTGAGAGGGGATACTGAGACCAAAAAAGTTTAAAAACTCTGAACTATATGAATCACACTCAGTATAGCCCTGTCTTTCTCCTAATGAAAAGAAAGCGTTTAATATAAAATGCAAAATGTACCCTACAGTTAAAAAACATCCTTATTTGAGCCAAGACACCAAGGAAGGTCTTAGAGAGTGAGTGTTAAGAGAAATTACATGTGCATTATGATTTGTCTCTTGATTTTATCAAAGACATTTTCACAGGCAAAACATTCTTTTAGATACACAACTCAGCACTATTTCTAACTTCAAATGATGTGACTTGCGTTGACTCTTACGGTTGTAATTTCACATCCTAACACTATTATAAGACTTATTAAAAACCATGGTTTAGTTTTGTTGCTTTTTTTGGATTATACAGTATCCTAAGGTCAAAACTCAGGAAATCTGTTATTAAAAAAAAAAAAAAAAAAAAGTATCCATGAAGTGATGACAAATTGCAGACTACAGGTGTTAGATTACATTTTGACTCCAGGCAGGTTTAATATAAGTTGGTTTCCTTTTACAATTGCTCTTAGCACATACAGCTATAGGAAAGGGATTTAAAAGAAAAAAAGAGAGGGAATAAGAAAAAAATTAAAAAAAAAAAGAGTGGTGCTCAATAAAAGAAGACCACGTCAAGAGAAATCAATACAAACAAGCAAAATGGTAAGAAGTTTGACATGGAAATATGTGTTCAATTTCATCCAGCCTTAGTCTGCGTTTCCTTTAATATTGTAACCAAGATGGTATTGGAACATCGTGTATGTTTTTAATGCAGTTTAATAATTGTTTCTCAAAATAAACACTTTGGTCAAAGATAAAAGCATAAAAACGCTGTGACACAATAATCTGTTAAAATAAACTTAGGGGATGGAGGAAGCATAGTTCTTAAAACAGCCTTTGGCTTATATCACTTCCTCTTTGGTAACAAATTGAGAACAACTATACCAACAACTCTGGTATGGTTTGCGGGGAGTGGTGGGGAAGAGTATTGCAGTTATTAATATGACTATTGGGAGTGGCCAGAATCTGCAAACACTGAAGAGGTGGCTGGGTGAGCTGCTTCTTCAATATAAGGAGATGAGCTGACAGAGAGTAAATGAAGCAGGCTCCAGATGACTCTCTCATTCAAACAGACACCACGCCAATACAAAACAATCATCTCTCCTGTCAGAATCCAAGAAAGGTAAGATGTGGCCATATATTGAACCTAATGGTAATGATATCTTTCTCTTCATCATTATCACCTGTTGAATAAGTTTATTTGCTCATTTAGGGCCGAACGTGACCCAAAGCATTCTGGAAACGTGACAGATATAATCCATGAGAGGTTCCAGGAAGAACGAACTCTTTAGGATGGTCCAGTCCACAACTATGTGTCCTTCTGCCTGGGAGAAACCAGCTCCCAGCCCATCCACCCCAATCTCATTTGACACTCATGAGCATTCATTTCCTCCCTGTTCCCATACACCTCCACTACTTTTCACAATGTCTTCTCGAAACACAAAACTTAGCTTAAGAATTCACAGAGAAGGTCAATCTCTTAAAGACCAGATTCAAGGGGCGCCTGGGTGGCACAGTCGGTTAAGCGTCCGACTTCAGCCAGGTCACGATCTCGCGGTCCGTGAGTTCGAGCCCCGCATCAGGCTCTGGGCTGATGGCTCAGAGCCTGGAGCCTGTTTCCGATTCTGTGTCTCCCTCTCTCTCTGCCCCTCCCCCGTTCATGCTCTGTCTCTCTCTGTCCCAAAAATAAATAAATGTTGAAAAAAAATTTTTTTTAAAAATAAAAAAATAAAAAATAAATAAAAAAATAAAAAAGACCAGATTCAAGGTACAGGTACTAAAGTGTCTTTAGAGACCTTATATTTGAGTTACAATGAGATAAGAGTAGCATGGATGTGACCAGAGCTGGCAGTTACCTCTGGAGTTCTGATTTTTAAATGAATGCATGATTTGTCTCATTGGTATAATCAAGAGAGAGTGGCTTTTGCACCAGCACAAATTAAAGAGGAGCTTAAGTCAGGTTAAAGACACGAGGGTAACTAATTGAAATGGGTAAAAGTTAGGACGACCTGAGTACCAAGAATTCATAATGGTATTAAAAGAACCAACCTGGAAATTCATAATACCTCATCAATGGCAAAAGACCAAGAGAAAAAGATGTGCAAAGGGTTCAAAATAAAAACAATCCATTAAAATTCTTAAACTAAGTCTCAGGTAAAGTAAAATGCAGCCCAAATGAAAACAACTTCATCAGATGCCAGGAATACATGACCCAGGGAGATCTGAAATTTGATTTTTTTAAAAGAAATTCAAGGTAAGCTTAAAAGAAAAGGTTACAGACTCTTTCAGATAAATAAATATCAACCAATAAGTTTAACCAGAGCAGAGTTCTGATTCCTTTTAAGTGAAAACAGGTTAAGTTAAATGAAGGTAGAGAACAGACGTACTTTGCAAGAACAGACACCATGTAGCCAGCCAAGGACTATGTCAATGAAGACTTATAGAATGATTCCTAAGGTAAAGCACTAGAGTAAATTCAAGCCACTTCCAACAAACTGAAATAAAGCCTCACTCTTCCTTGACTTACATACAGATTACATAATGCAGCTTGGTAGTCATATGTCAAATTTCTATAATTATTTAAATCCTGTAATTTTGATATTATCAAAGTGCTTACTATCTTTTGGACTTCTCATTTGTTAAAAACAACAAATTAATCTCGCAATGTCAATGGATACCATTGCAATTATTTTTCAGAGGAGGAAATGAATATATGAAATTGAGCTCTGACCCCCAAATCACAACCCCTGAGACTAACATGTAACAAACATGCTTACTGCTATTTAGCTGGTAAATGGAGAAACATGCAAAACTATGTTCTGTTTAAATGAAAGTTTTTTGTGTGTGTTTTTTTTTTTTAATTTTTTTTTTCAACGTTTATTTATTTTGGGGACAGAGAGAGACAGAGCATGAATGGGGGAGGGGCAGAGAGAGAGGGAGACACAGAATCAGAAACAGGCTCCAGGCTCTGAGCCATCAGCCCAGAGCCTGACGTGGGGCTCGAACTCATGGACCGCGAGATCGTGACCTGGCTGAAGTCGGACACTTAACCGACTGCGCCACCCAGGTGCCCCTAAATGAAAGTTTTAACACAAATTCGTGTTAGTGTGAATAAACGTCTAATTGAAGTATAAAAATGACACCAAAAATGGCGGAAGATACTACTGAAGTTTTCAAGTGTAGAGTTAAAAGTAAAGACAAAGAAGTTGGGAAAAATTAGAATACATTATGGAGAAGTTCCTCTCTTAAATGTTAATTTTGCATGGGTTATAAAGGGATTGTTACCTTTTTTGTGTGTACCATTTTGAAAAAGCACATACCCAATTTTGTCAAAATTTGCTGGTATAAAAAAGAGATACTCTTCCTGACAAAGTTCAGCCAGGACTTGGTTTAAAATTAAAAAAAAAAAAATCTCCTTAATTGTGATGGCATTTATGTGTTAACACAACTCGTGACACTGCAGTTATGTTGTTTTCCAGTTTCTGAAAGAAGAGGGTTTAAATTACTTACGGAGAGAGGGTGTATGGATTAGATTTTTAACGAGTAGGGGGAAGGGGGGAAGAAGAGAGAAGGTAATCCATGTGCTTGAGGCCTCACATGGGCTATTTAGAATCCTATGATAGGCCACATTTTGTGTATAATTTTTACAGTTGGGGCACTCAGAAGTCAGAACAATCTGACAGTTATGGTTAGTGAAAATATTAGATGTTCGCCAATAAAATACTACCTCAGCATATTTTTTGCTTTCTGAATGTAACCACTTAATAACAGGACTTGAGAAAACTGTACTGTGTGAATCAAACACATAAAAGTACAAATATTCCTTTTATAGAAAGCAAATCTTAAGTAGTGCATTATAATCAACCATTCTGGTAAAAGACAAAATATCTAGCATTACCACACCACTGACATGTTATGGTTTATTATACCCTAAAGTCCAAACTGGGTAAACAAAGTCAAATGATCAAAGAGGGATCTTTTTCTCCTCAGACTGTGACGTGGAGGCCATTGATCTCTACGGAAAATGCCTTGTGGTTTACCCATGAAAAGGTGTCAAATGAGAGCTTATCGGACACCTTAAGTTTTCAACTTCATTTATTTAATTTCATTGGAGATTGGCTTTCCTTGGTGTTATTTTCTTTCAAGAGAAAAAGAATATGGAAAAATTAAATGATGTGAGGTAAAACTTCCCAAAGGTCAATTCTAGAGTATTCTTTTAAGTTCTAAACCACTTATAATCCATTACGAGGACACTGGTTTTACATCCTCCACATTAATGATCTTACTAACTGAAACCAGGTATGAGGAAACTTTTGCTTCTAAACTTTGTGGTAAGTACATGGGGTGAGAGGTGGCAAACAGACAGGACCAGGCACTCTTATTTAGACAGTGGTTTCCTCAAGAAAATAAATCTGTTCCCAGAATACCAAGGATGGTCACTGGGAAGAGAAATCACAGTTCCTAATTCCCTGGGGCGAAGTAACTAGATTGGCAATTCCTTTTCCCACAAGAAAATTCCAGTCTCCAAGCTGGGGAGGAACCATTATATTTCCAGAAGCCAGTCATCCAGCATCCTTATCTACCCAGATTCACAAAGCAACCCCAGTCTTGTCTCTGTGTCACATGGCCTTAGCTTTCCTAAACACACTTGCTTACCTCGGTGTAGGTCATCCTCAGACACGAGAACTGTCAAATCATTATACTTTCAAATGTGAATTTGCTTAGAGGTGGACTTACTTTAATAGCTGAAAACTCAGTACAAAACAAACATACTTACAAATGACATTCACAGGGAATTAATCATTAATGCTCTCAGCTGGTGCCCTAAGACCTCCTCAACCCAAGTTGCCTCAGCCAGGATCTGAGAGTTCTTGCTGACTCTTCCCCCTCATCTGAAATTCCACATCTAGTCAATCCCATGTGCTGTTGATTATTGCTTTTAAACAGTTCTTGGATTATTTTTTCCTTCTATGTACCCCATTGCTGTTATTCTGTCCTTTATAATCTCTCTTATCTGAATTACTACGACTTCCTCCAGGTAGGTCACCTGCCATGGCTAACAGAGCATCTTGCCAAAGGCCTTCAGTGACTGTAAGATGGGTCAAGGCCTCTTGCACATCCAAGAGGGCTCTGTGACCTGACTAGCTTTTGTTCCTTTTCCTGTCCTTGTTCAACCCTCGCCTTTTGGGCAGTGCTCTAAAGCTGGAGCCCCACCCTCTGGTCCCTCTGATCTCTGTGCCCTCACTTCCTCATGGCCCCTTTATCCAGAAAGCTCCTCTCATGAGGAATTCTCTAAGGGACCCTGAGTAGCACTACTCCCCGGGAGCCTTCTGGCTCCTCCTGCTCACCAGATAAGGGCAAACATGGCCCCCTGTGCTTTTTTTCTCTGTATTCACACACTGTATTACAGTCATCTGTCCTTGTACGTGTCTCTCCATGAAGCTACGTGTACCTTAGGGGTAGAGTCTGTGTTACGTTCATCTGCACACACTCAGCACAGGGTCAGGCACTGTGTTTTGAGTGAGCAGTTGAAACCTAAACTTTATCCTAAAATGTCCAGAATTTGTCTGTATTGGTAATAGCCAATTTGGTTATACAAACCAAAAGTCTTCTTAAAATTTGGAACACATCTAATAGCTCTAAGGGTTTGGAAAAAAAGGGGCAAGTTCACACAGGCACTCATTAAAAAATGGTTATTACTGACAAGAGTTGAATTCCAATAGTTCATAGTAACGCATTAAATTCACAATACACTTTGTATGGCTAACAATAGCATAAAGTGGCTCATGTAGTTCTTTAATTTCCCCCAAATCATCTGAAAATTACTAACAGTCAGAGATATACCTTTAGTGGGTTACTATTCTCAAAACTGATATATTCATCAGTTTGCTTCACTCTCCTCCTCCCCAATCTGTAGAATATTTCTACTATCAATAGAATTCAAAAGGTCCACAGCAGTTTCTATGGCAAAAAAAAAAAAAAAAAAAAAAATGTTGCTAGAGGGGAAAACAGCAAATAGCAATGAGAGAATCCATACAAAAGTCAAAGAAGGGGAACCTTTAAAAAAAAGAATAGACAAAAATTAGGTATATTTGCTTTAAAACGGATCATATGTATCACAAGAAAAGCCTGAGACAAAAATGGCTATTAACTGAGTGAAATGTGAAAGAATGTTGCCTATCTACAAAATACTACTGAAAGCACTATAGGTCTTTTTTTTTTTTTAATTAAATATGAAAATGATGATCTTTGGAGTATAATGAATGACATTAACCCACGTGTGAAGAACCAACAAAAAAAGTAACAAAATCAATTCAAAGTCTATAATTTTGTCCCCACTTTGATTCAATCTTTGTAGATCCAACACCACACAATCCAAAGTAAGGCAAATGGTTTAAAGTTCAAGCCAGATACTGCCTTTGCTGTTTCCTACCCGCTTTGGTAGGCTTATTTTAGATTTTGTTAAAATTTGTTTTTAAAATATTCAACTAAAACTGGGGCACCTGGGTGGCTCAGTTGGTTAAGCATCTGACTTTGGCTCAGGTCATGATCTCATGGTTCATTAGTTAGAGCCCCACATTGGGCTCTGTGTGGACAGCTCAGAGCCTGGAGCCTGTTTCAGATTCTGTGTCTCCCTCTCTCTCTGCCCCCCCCCATGGCTCCCACTCTCTCTCTCTCTCTCTCAAAAATAAATAAACATTAAAATAAATAAATAAAAATAAATAAAAAAAAACAAATAAAAATATTGAACTAAAATTAAATCAGGGAAGTATAGAAAATCTAGAAGCTAAATATAAGGCTGATATCACACTGATACTTATGGAGACCAAAAAGCATTCGGCTCTAAAGAATGTTATTCGTTTTAAGGGGTAGTGTTTAAGGTATTACATAATCACCCTTACTAAAAGTATAGTTTTTAGCTTTGTCAGGGTCTCTGTTGGAATTATAATTCCAGACTGAACAAAAAATTGTATCAAAATTCTCTTATCATATTAAAATACTTGATCATGTGTTCCCTCAAGATTCTCAACTTTCTATTTCTGAGAAGAGAACAGATTTAATGAGATATTTTCAAAGTAGAGCTGGTAAAGGGAATATTTGTGAAAAGCACTGCCAAAAGACAATTCATTTGGTAGACACAAAAAAGGCAAAATTTACCCCAGATACTGGAGGAATGGGTATTAAATAATCATCTCTGAATAAACTCTACAAATCAATATGGGCCTTTTGGTCTAAACTAAAGACGGCCTTACCTAAAGGAAATCTCTAAGGTCAACCGGCAATTAACTGAAAGGTTTTGATTGAAAATGCTATTGACTGCTTTCATATCAGACAGCTTCCTGGCTATTATACTTCATGGGCTGAGTAGGTGCCAAGACATTAAACTGTCAATAATCTATTAATACTGGACAGTTACGCTCACTCTCCCTGAATCTGCAGGCAAAGATATTCCAGCCAAGTACCTGCTTAGAACTGATGCAAATTCCCCAACCCTGAGAGGAAAAGCATATCTTTATTACCTCCCAGCTTAAATGCCTACGAGTGTTGACAGAGTGTAAAAAAAAAAAAAAAAAAAAAAAAAAAAAAATCCAGATAATAGATGCTTATTCAGAGGAGTTAAACTAACATTTGTTTTTCAAAAAAATTGCTAAAGGGATGGTGAACATGTCCTGGAATCTGACTTTCTTTCTAAGCCATATTTAACAGTTTCTAAATTGAATGTAATAAACACTTTACAAAGAGGAATGAGAAGTTATTTAAAGTGAGGCTCATAGGTCCCTGCCACTCAGCATCTGGAAAGCAGTTATACTTGGGGGCGGGGGGGTGGGGGAGGGTGACTTTTAATGAATTTAATAGAGAAAAGCACTTTAATTAAATGCTGTCAGAGTGGATTGTATTAATGACTGCACACAGAGGAATTTAAAGCAAGCCAAGTTTATTTAGCAAATAGAAACTGGGCGCTCGAGGCCTGCAAGTATTTATGTTTCTGCAGTTGCTGTACATCTAGAAGATGATGGTGGTGCCAGATGAAACCACTGAGTTATTAGATATGATTTTATTTATTGTGTATTATTAAAGTTTTGAAGGCCTCAGGGGAATGGATTTCATTTTCAAAATGAAATACCACATTTGATCCGAAAGGGTTAAGAAAGGAGAATATTGTCCCCCAATGTTTTCTGTGCCCTGGACTTCTGATACAGCTGAGTGGTTAATGGGGATGACCTTTTCTAGGTTTATCCAGTCAGAATTCACTCCACTGCACAGTAGTGGGAAAGAAATCGATGACAGTATTTCTTCTATGACTTTTTCTAATTTTTTTCTTTTCAGTGATTTGCCACTAAACATAATTCATTCTTTTACACATAGCAATAAGCTGAAAAATGACCAAAGCTCCTAAAACTCTCCATGAAAATTTGGCTGCCATAACTTTCTTAATGAAAAACATGAAGAGCACAAACTTCTACAAAGGAAAAGGTATCGAATGTTTGACTTGGGGCAACAGGGAAGAAGGGGTTTTCCTCAGTGTCTTCTATTCAGAGGCTGACCACAGAACAAGCCTATTATTAATGATAATATTTTAAAAATAAACAAAGAAAATACGAGCCTTAATGCATGAAAGCTGTAAAAGATTGAAAAGCTGGTCTGGCTGGAAAATACTGTGTGTGTGTCAAAATGATTTTCTCTACCGTTTGTAAAAATGTAATTATCCATGATATGCTATTATCCATGATATGCTACAAGGGTAAGGGATTTCTAGTAAATCCATTGGAAGCTGAGGATTCGCCTTTGGTCTTTAGTTCCTGACACCACCATGTCTGTGAGATCACAAACCACTGCCATGATTTACCACATCCTTCTTGCAGTTATATATACACTCTTTCAGTCTGTCTTTAGATTTTAATTCAAAACATGAGGAAGGGGGAGAAGGGAAACGTGAGGATGGGAGAAAAAAAAACAAAACACAAAACCCAGCACCTATTTCCTTTCAAGAACAGAGTAATGATCACAAATGAAGACTTTCAACTTTCTAAATAAATAATCTAATTTTTAATCCCCCCCCATCCAAGCTATTTATTAATATCACATGTTAGATCTGTGTCTTTGTAGTTCTGGAACTTATAAAGCAACTCTGCATTTCCCATCTGTGCCAAGATGTTTCAGACTAGTCTTTGAAATGCTGCAAATGCAGATGAATACGACACAAAATAGGAACTGATTACATACACATTCTATATGTGAATAATGGCAACACAGAACACAGATGACAGGACATGTTCACATAGTGTATTGTACAATTCTGCTTCATATACGCAAGTATGTAGGGACCATCAAAGTACAGCCTGCTGTCTCTAATACGTCTGTTCTAGGAGCTCCAAATAAATTGGTTGATTTCTTCTAAGCAAAATGACAAGAAAACTTCTTCTTCCCTGGTACATCAGTAGTTCTAATATGAAGATATATTAAAGAATCATCAACTGATAGAACATACCGATGCATTTGATCCAGATGTGTTTTACAAGCCAAAGAATTCGTCAATTTGCTTCTCTCCTTTCATTACTAAGTACATGACTGTATTAACTACACACACTGCTTAACTAGTTTAGCTTCACCTCTCTGGGAGGCTTTTGTTTCACATGATGCATAAACTCAAATGAGGATTTCTCTCAAGAGTATATCCCTTAAATCATGCCTTACATGGAACTATTTGACATTTGTCCACCATAACTCCTTTCTACTCTTCTTTTCCCACACTTTGAGTATACTGTTGACACAAATTGTCCAAACACTGAAATGAGAAAAACTATATTTAAAAAATTATTTGCATGTAGATATCGTACTTATATACTATATGCTCACTTTAGCACATTCTGTTCATTTAGATCACAATAGAAGTAAGAAGATCTTTCCATATCCATATGTATTTCTTTAGGAACTCACATCATGGATTTCAGCTCCATAAGTTTAGAGTATCTTTTAAAACATAACTAACTTCCCATTTTGAAGTAAAGCGTTCAGTTTATCACATCTAAGAAATTAACTCTGTTGAAGGGGAAAGAGTAGAAACAACGACTGTCTAAACAAACTATTTTTTATATCTGGGTGATCAAGTGAGCTGTATACTATCAATCAGCCATTCAGTTCTGGAAATACCTTTCTTTCATACAATGCTTTTTTGGTATGTCTTTATGAAAAATAAATACATGGATATCCACAGGGCTTTAAAAAAAAAAAAAGTTAATTGGAGTCTCTTCAGTGTTGTGCTAGTAAATGTGTAACAATGGGCTCTCCAGAGAAAAAAGCCCCAGTTGGATCATTTGCCTGTTCTCATAGTGTGAATAATCCCACCATGGCCAGCTCCATTCTACTAAAGGTGAGACAAAATTTGAAAATTCCTGAAAATTCAACAATCAGCGCTGCTAGCCAATTCAAGCCTACTCCAGCACACTCTGAGTCTGCTATAGAAAGTGATACCTGTCCCTTTTCTGCCTCCCAGACCTGCTCACTGGAGCTCCTTTGCCTGGCCTTACTTACCTGTCATTTTCCTAGCCCCAAAGTGATTAGGATGATCCTGATGTGACACACAATTCAATAAGAGACTCCATATCAAAAGGTGAAGGGTTATATGGTTTGCAGTGAATTAGATCTAGAAACAACTTGTGAGGAAATTGAACTTATGACCTCAGAACTGTCAAATCTATCCAGTTTGCTTGATCTCCCATTTCTAGGGTTAAACTGAGTAATAATAAAATAAATGAATTTCAGAACTTTGGCAGTTTTCCTTTAATTGAAATTGTGCTTTTCTATCATTACAAGGGGAAGTTCCAGACTTCAACTTAATAAAAATCAGCAGTAGTTTTCAGCCACATTAGATTTCCACACTAAATAGAAACAGCTGAGAAGCCATGGTAGGTAGGTTTGGTTACAATAGTTTAAAACTCAGTGGCTGGCTTTCTCTTGCAATTGTTATAACTATGAATCATAAGAAAATCAACTGGATCTCTCTGAGCAGATATAAGGTGTCCATCATCTGTTATTTTGTTGCTACTTTGTTTTTCCAAAACGCATTTGATCCTCCCAGGAGTGATATGGTTTTATTTTTTGTTTTCTACATTTTCATTAAAAAACTCAAATGGGAATCAGAAATAAATAAATCAACTCATAGAATGAGTGTTTCAGATAGAAAGAGTCTTTGGGATCCCCTAATCCATGTTATAACAGTTTACAAAAAAGTAGAAGAAAACTAAGGGATAAAACCAATCATCCAAGGTCACATGCCCAGTCCCAGTGACTAGAGTCTATGCCACTTGCAGGGCCCTTTGCTTTACAGTATCTTTTTACCCATTTTATCAAAACGGTTCATTGAAAACAGAAATAGAAAGTAGTTTTTATTCTTTACAAGATGCTCTAGTTCCTGAGACAGTGAATAGGAAGTCTTGGCAGGTAACAAACACAAACAGAAATATTTTAAGTTTTTGAGAACTTTTTACTTTAATGCCATACTACACTCAGATTTAAGCAAATCCCAATCATCTATTTTAAATGTGTTTTAAAAAATTATAACCAGAAGGCCCTGCTTTCAAATAAAGAATTTGTTTGTTTCTACCATTATGTAATAAGCAAGACATCATGATTTTTCAAAATTAAAATCAAATGGTTGTATTTATCATCAAATTCTTAACCCTATGATTTTCAATCATGGGGCCATCACTTATGCATTTGTTGTGACCTGCACTCCAAATAATTTGGTACCATCAAGAGCAAAATTTATAAGCATTTTACTTTTTGTCTTTTGTTTTTGGTAAATTAGAGTTGATTCTATATTCCTTCTACAACGACACTAATCATATATACTTTCACCCTTGTTTACTTGCATATGTGGGAGGGAAAGAGGTAGAATTCCAGTTAGTGATGGTAGGAATTGAGTCACTTACATGAAAACCACCCATTAGTATTTTCAGTATGAAGGACCCACTAAAAAGTATGCTAAGATCTTAGAGAATTTTGCATCTCTGCTCAACATATCATTACCTAGCCTGCTCTGCAAAAGTCTATATTCTTTTTCCTGCTGGTCTTTAAGCAACTCAAGATCAGATAAAATTTATTTCCCCTTGTTTGAGTCCATTGGAGACCAGTACAGAGCTGCTGATGTGGCAGATGCTTGCTTAATACTAAACCAAAGAAACTCAAACATCATCACTGCATGGCATCTTCACAACTCTGTGGATCCTAACATGTTGCAAGATAAGAAGGACAGCAGAACTCCCAGAGATTATGCAGAAGCAGAGTGGTCTTTTTGCTTGTTTAAGCTTAAAAAAAAAGTACCAATCTACGTTTGTAATATCCAATTACATTTAAAAAAAAAATTTTTTTTAACGTTTATTTATTTTTGAGACAGAGAGAGACAGAGCGTGAACAGGGGAGGGGCGGAGAGAGAGGGAGACAGAATCTGAAACAGGCTCCAGGCTCTGAGCTGTCAGCACAGACCCCGACGCGGGGCTCGAACTCACAGACCGTGAGATCATGACCTGAACCGAAGTCAGATGCTTAACCGACCGAGCCACCCAGGCGCCCCTCCAATTGCATTTTTTAATCCCTGAAGGGATTGTATTCAGACCTGAGAAGAAAAGGTCTCACTTACTTTCAAGCAACTTATAATGACTTTTTAAAAAGAGTTTGGAAATGTAGAAAGATCAGGTGAAACCAGACAGCTCGGAGTTTCTCAGTCTGCCCCAAAACAAGTGTACAACGTGTACACAACAGAGGCAACGCACGCTCTCGTGTCTTGCTAGTTACAGAATCATATGCTGACATCATCCTTCGTTCAACTCTGAAATCTTCTGAGCAGAATTATACCCTTATTCACTACTCTTCTGAGTAGAATTCTCTCTCTGAGTAGTATTATTCATACTAATAATGCTCAGATACCATTATTATTTCTCAGGTGCCTTCCATGCAATCCCCTTCTCATGTAAATCTCAATCCTAAAGATTTGGGATCGTTGCTGTTTGCAGAAAACTTAAGTGGTCTCTGCAAGACCAGCGTGCTCCAATTCCAGTGGTGGCCCTGGAATCCACATCCAGCTCTTCTGTTGGTCCAGGGCCCCCTCTCCTCAAGCTTCTGGCAGAGCCATGGTTTCGATCAACTTGGGTAAGCTCCTTGACAATTTATATCGCTTATGTTTCAAAAGAAAGAAAAGGAGGTTAAAAGAAATCTAACTTTCATTTGGATATTTTACTTTCTACTGAAATATTTTTGAATCAGGCAGCCCAAAATCTTATAAAAATGGCTGTATTAGTGTATCTGTGGGTCAAGTTTGTCAGTTCCATCAGCTTCCCAGCATGAAGCCTCTTAGTCTCAAAAAGGCCACTGGGACCGGGCTTTCCTGGCCACCCTCATACCCTGCTTCAGCTGCAACTGCCTTCCAGATTTATGAACTTGTTTGAGTGATTAGGCCCAAATCAGAGTATGTGAAATGAGCACGTCTGCTCTGACCAAATAAGGAGAATTTCATCCACATGGGGAAGCCCTTCTCTGCACACGTGCATACCTGTTTCCTCTGCAAAGATGATGAATACCTCTCAAACCAACAATTACCTATGAATGAGAAACACTCTGGTAGAAAATTTAAGGAGAAAATGTGAAGCAGGCTCCTAAAACTGTATGTGTTTTATGCCACATTAGCTCGTTATTAAGAGACACTTGACACTCCGCAGACCACAGCTTTATCAACACATGCCCAGTGAGCGGTTCAGTTGAAGGACTCGGTTCAAGTACTAACAATGAATTAGCCCACACCCCACTGCCAGTGGGGTTGTTACTTGGAGAAGTCGCCCTAGGCAGAGACAATGAACATGACCAGGGCAAAAAAAGAAGTGTGTGTCTGTGTGGTCGAGGAGAAATTAAGGAGGAGTGGTCATCGTATTATTCATTCGTTTTCCACCAAAACCACATTGTAAAATGCCACTCAATCACTAATCTACATATATAATTCTTTCTAGAACTATGTAAATCACTTCAGACTCTAGAGAATAGATTCAGAAAATATGCTTTGATACTTTCAAAAAGCCATTTTTTTTAAGGTAATATCATCTCTGAGAAGCTAAACATGTTTTAAATATGTTATCCAGTACATTCTGGAAACAAATGGAAAAGTTGAAGAGATGGTACCCAAAGTCAACACCAGAGAAAGAAACAGAACCTATGGATCCCATTAAATCATAGTCTTAATTCTAAATTAAGTTAAGGTAGCCAGAGGGAAAATGAAATCTGTTTAAAAAAATGCAACTCTGAGTGAAGGAGAAAACTGCTCAATATTGTGTGAAATTTTATATGTTTTATTCACTGTTGTACACGTGGTGCCTAGAATTAATACCTAGCATGCTGAAGGAGCTATACAAATACTTGTTAAATAAATAAGTAAAAATGTGAGAATAAAAATAGCCAGACTTTTCAATCATATCTATAACTTGAGGCCTGAAAACAGTTTTATCAAACAATTTTAATCATCTTTACCAAAAGCCAGACTTAGCTAGATATCTATGGAAGTATAAAGGAATGTATTTTCCTTCTCACAGATCAAGTGTAATGAGGCCCTTGATTAGAACAATGACATATTGATATCCACAAGTGCCTTAATGTTAGCTTAAGTTTATTGTTTTTTGCGGGTGGAGGAGAAGGGAGGATGTGTTCCAATACACTACCTTAGGCTATTTATTTTGTCTCCTTCTTTCTCAGTCTGCTCCACATTGCTCATATTTAACCAGTCTGTCCCTTCACAAAATTAGCCACTGCCCCGTGTTCTTTCAGATTAAAAAAAAAAAAGAAAGAAAGAAAAAAAGGGTTTCAGATTATTGAAAAGAAAAGAAGGAGGGTAGGAGGGAAGAAAGGAGGGAGGAAAAAATAGTCACAATGAGTTGGCTAGTAGAATAGCAAGAATATCTCCTAACAAATGCCATAGCAATATTTTTAAAAAGACAACTAAGCTTTATGTTCAAAAGTATTATCTTTAGTCTAATTTTCCTATAAGAACATCAATTATTGGCCAAGGTGCTAAAGGTTTTATACCTCATTTCATTTAATATCAGCAGAAGAAAAAGACTATGACAATATGTACAAAGAGAATCCTGCTGTCCCAAAACTTGAAAAAAACAGACACAGAGATCATTTACATTAGTGCTTTTAGTGGTTTCTGAGTGTGAGCACTGCAGACACTTGTATCAACAAGGAGCTATTGTACCAATGGAAATGACAGGGGCGATCCTTTTTCTTCCCTTTACCTATCGAGCAGTGTTAGGCAAAGTGCCTTCTCTTCAGTTTCAGCATCTAAAAAATAAGGGCTGTATCAATAATCAACAGCATGAGCTGAAGGGACTGTGCTGCCTCTGAAAAATGCAAAATATCAAAATTAGGCTAGTATTTAAAGAAACATAGCAATCATAGAAGAGCAAGCTACTATAGAAACCAAGGTTCTCTATGTCCCCACAGGGCAGGAAAAGACTGGAAGAAGGGGAACCCAGCTGTTTGACAATTCACTTCAAACCAGTAGCTAACCCTGGACATTTAATTTGGAAGGCGGTGTGTTATTAAGGTTCAGCCACTCATAGGGAGAGCTCTGCTTGGCAAAAACACTAGAACAACCCCACAAAGAATGAGAAGCAGTAAGCTAACTCCAATTATTAAAATCATAAGCCTAGTAAATTGCTGAACCCACTTTAAAGACATAAACAGGAAGACCCAGATTACTATAAAATTCTACGTTTAATTTCTATGAGTATCTATAGCACAGTGCCTGAACGCATGGAAGGAAGCACATGATAAATGTAAGACAAACTGCAATAAAATAAAAAGGCATAATACTTTGGTATACACAGAACTTAAAATAAATCTTAGGCATTTGTTTCCTACTGCTTATATGTCTATAGCATTTCACATTTAAAAAGTCATATAAATCTCCCTTGATATCAGAATTTCATATGAGACTTGTTAATCATTACTGCAACCATCTACTCTGATAAATGCAGGGTCATAGGAGCCGTGATCTACTAAAAGGCTCTAACTTTCTGGCCCAAGGGCAACCCATTCACAGGTCATGTACAGATGGTATATAGCCAGTTAGCTTTCTACTTCCCATTCTTTTGACTTTATTCTAATATTTTCCCAAGCAGAGTTCCTCCTGGAAAATGCAGTGCCTTCTAAATTAAGCACTTGTATTACTATTTGGAAATGAAATGTCAAGACAGTTTGCCTTCATGAGGGTAAGGTGGACCAGTCAATTTCTCTTGTTATGAAATTTTAAAGTGGTAGTAAATATAGAGTGGGCAAAAAAAAAAGCTGGATTTGATAAATAGAAAAAACTCAGGAGGTAGAGCAGAGGTCATGGATGGGCAGGTCAAGTTCTGAGGAGGCACAATGATAATTCAGAGAAACTGTGAGTAGCAAATAGAAGTTATAAAATAGATAAAAATATAAGTGATAAATCAGGTAACGATGGGAAAGAAAAGCTTGACAACAGAAGGAATCTGACATGGGGAAGAGGTGTGTTATATAAAGGATAGCAAAGGAGAGGATGAGCCCATGAATTTCCATGAGTGCTGAATTCCCAGTTCCAGGTGTAGAGAAACCTAACTACATTCATAGCCCATACATCTGAATTTTCAGGAAGTTCTATCACTGTCAATTTCCCTTAATATATCTCCAAAAATTAAGCCAGAATTTCTGTCTTGCAACACACACACACACACACACACACACACACACACACCACACCACACAAAACCAAAACTTTAAGAAACTTTTAAAAAGCAGGCAACGAACTTACTTAAACCTCTAGAAAAGAACAAAGCCATAGGTAATGTCTAATCTACTCGCTTAGCTACCAACTCTAATGAGCTTCTTCAACTTTCTGACATCATTGCTGAAAGAAACCTTTCCACTATATTTTGAAAGAAATGGTCTCAAGATGGAAATGTCCTTTTATCTAGAATAAAAAAATTGGTTGCAAATGACCTCCAAATCTCTTTATATTCCTGAATGGCAAATTGAAAACTTTGAACATGGTAAAAAGCTAGAATGCTCTTCAAGTTGAGGGACGCCTGGGTGGCTCAGCTGATTAAGCATCTGACTCTTGATTTCAGCTCAGGTCATGATCTCATGGTTCATGGGTTCAAGTCCCACATCAGGCTCTGTGCTGACAGTGTGGGACCTGCTTGGGATTTTCTTTCTCCCTTTCTCTCTGCTCCTCTCCTGCTTGTGCTTTCTCTCTCTCTTTGTCTCTCAAAATAAATGAATAAAAACTTCTAAAAAATGCTCTTCAAGTTGAATAAATACATGCAGGATGACATAAGGTTAATATGAAAAAAGTTAGTGTGGCTCCTCATGGATGTTAAGAAACTCCAAAAGTTCTCCCAAGGGAGGACCTACTTAGAACCAACTGCTGCAATATGTCATTAAAAATGGTGGAGTGTTCATGTTCATCTGTCCTCAGGCCTACAGTA
Source organism: Puma concolor (assembly GCF_028749965.1). NCBI lineage: Eukaryota > Metazoa > Chordata > Mammalia > Carnivora > Felidae > Puma > Puma concolor. The sequence goes on from NC_141674.1 coordinate 186,674,422, forward strand.
GGGTTTCAGAACTCTGGGCCGCCCTTAGCACCCCTTGAATAGCAGCTTGTAAGGAACCCAAGAGGGGAGAAATTCTAGCAACCTGGCTAGAGAACTTGCAAACATCCTTAACTGGTTAATTAATTAGCCTACTTATTTTGTAGAAGTTGTTCTTTTGGAAGCAAATTCAGAAAGCAAGTTATGGTCCATACAGACGGAGTAGAAAGGCATGATTGAATTCACACAGCTTAAAGATAGATTTCAAGTACACTTACACATTAGCATTGAGAGTCATGTTCTAAATAAAGCTATCTCAAAACAGCTGATGAAAACTGCAAATTTCAGTCACATCAGTTCTGTGACATCACACTAGTAAGTTATAGGTTTCACTGTGTTAAGTTTCCCGTAAAGAAGAAAGCTCACAAAACTAAATCTATTCAGTAGAATGCTTAGAAATTAAATGGTATACATAAATGGCTTTGCCTAATACCAGACACCTAACAATATGTGTTCAGGGGATGCTGGTTGCTGCGTGTTGGCAGTTCCTTCCAGCACACAGATACAAGTCAGACAAGTGTGGAATTAAGGTCTCACTTTGAGCACGTTACTTAACTTCTCTATGCTCCAGTTTTTTACATGTGAGAGTAGACAAAAACCACCCTCCTCTTTGGTTTTCCATAAGGTTAAAAGAAGACATATACAAATCTCACATTTTGAGAGCCTCACACCCAAAGAGGCTAACCGCTGCCAAGGAAGAATCAGAACCATCACCGACACCATCATCATCCTCATTGTTATTATTATTATTCCTGGATTTAATACAGGAAACACAGAATCATCCTCATAGGTACTTATAGTTTTGCCTGTTTGCTTTATCTTACGGTGTTAGGCAATGAGTGGTCTATCTATTCCAGAGTGTCCCCACCCCAGCACTACTGACACTGTTCACAGATAGGTCTTTGTTTTAGGGGGCTGTTCTGTGCATTGCAGGGTAGATGGCAGCATTCCTGGCCCCCACCCAGTAGATACCAGTAGCATCTCCAAGTTATAATAACCGAAAATGTCTCCAGATGCTGCCGAATATCCCATGAACGGCAAATTCACCGCTGGTTGAGAACCACTGGTTAATACCAATGACAAGGGATTGTTGGCTTCGAAAATGCTGAGAATTCTCTTGAGTGGGCAGCAATCCAGACAAGCAGAGGTACAATACTGGTGTCAGCTGTCACCCACCAGGTCTCATATTCTTACTCAGTGTATTGCATGGAATTTTAAAACAATTCCTTGTCAGGAAACCACACAGCAGCAAGCTCAGAATTCCTGAACTTACAAAATAAGCCATGGAAACACTGTGGTGGAAATATAATAAAGCAATAAAGCACAAACTACACAGACATGAACAATTTGGCAAATGTTCCCCAATCAACCCCACTCAGTGACCTAGTCATAGCATGAGCAATGTCCTTTCTTCTTTCTGCATTAAAGGGGGAGTGTGGTCAGAGGAAACACTGGATGCCAAAAATGCCTGTGTTTCCATTCAGCTGGCGAGCAAGGTTCAATGTCTCCGCTCTAGTCTTTCCAACTGTAAAATGGAGTTGGTAATAAAGAATACCCTGACCTAACTAGTTTTTGATTTTAAGTTGAGGATATCCATTCACTATAGGGCCTCAGGTCATAATAACCACTAGGGGGAAAATCACTATAACCATAAGAAATAATTTTGTCTCTGAGCTTTTGGAATGAAAAAGTGGAATGTATTTCATCTTTTTCATGGAATGTTTTACTTTCCCATGTCATCTCACCTATATTGGTCTTCTCACCATATCTGTACAAGGACCGAAAACATTATGTATATCAGTATTTCACAATCTTTTTTTTTTTTTCATTATTAACCACTAAAGGAAACTTCTTAGGTATTCCCCCAACCCCCCAATCATCTCCCCTGATTCATGGAATATTCAGGGATATGCTGAATATCTCTTTATTTACTGTGTCCCTTGGGAGGGCCACAAACTATTGTAAAGTGAAGATGTCTATGCTCCCCAAGAATCCATTTTCACTCCCTAAAGCAATATTACCCCTCCTGAGGGTCATGATAAAGATGGACAGATCTCGTTTACAACATGTGTTCAGGGCTTGAAAAGTGACCTTTTACACAGCAGGGACTTTTTTTTTTTTTTTTTAAGTAATCTCTAGTAGTCCCAGTGTGGGACTCGAACTCACGACCCTGAGATCAAGAGTCACATACTCCACAGACTGAGCCAGCCAGGTGCCCCTACACAGCAAAGATTTAAATGAGTTTCTGAAGAGGCTTAGAATACTGGAAAGAATATGAAGAAAACAGGTAATCCCATATGACATCAAAGCTGAACCTCACCTGGAGAGGTATAGATTCCTAACCTCACTTCTCTAGGACCACAGTGCCTTAGGGCTGACAGCACCCCTAAATGGCCCCAAGCCTAACTTGATCTCAGCTATAACCTAGCTTCATCTCTGAAGGAAAATTCCATCAAACACACATCTCTTGGTAAACATGCAAAGGATTCTGTTAGGTATTAGAATTATAAAAATAAATGGCATATAATGGCTACCATGGAAGAAATCAGAACCATGGGCAAAGGCATGTGCAGCTTTGGTTTGGCACCTTTGGGTGTAGAGCTGGAGTCACAGAGGCAAGGTGGCCTTACCGGGGCAGACATGACAGGAGCAAGGTCTAAATGAATCAAGTGGACAGGCTGTGTGTGCACATACACAGTGTGAGCAAGGGGGATCTTGCAGCAGGAGAGTGACTGTGTGTCTTGCGTAGAGAGTATCAGCTCCAGCCAAGTGGCCTAGTGGGTCAGATCTGAATTTTCTGCATTGTTACACAAAAGCTGGATTTTATGTCAAATCTCCTGATGCGGAAGTGTAGGCTTAAAATTTTAAAACCTTTTGTGGCTTAAAACAAAGAAACACAACTGCAGGCAATATAGGACTATCAATATGTAAACTATTTGCAAACAAATGACAAGAAAAATGTCCTCACTTCCTTGAGCAAAGAGGCTCAGATTCTAAGGTACTTCTCACATCACAGAAAGCACTGAATGCTGATATGAAGCTCCTTCCTTTATCTAGTACATCAATAAGGCACTAATTCAACAGACTAATCTGGTGGGTAATTATGCACAATTAGTCATATCTTTACCATTTAAGAAAAATCAAGGAATAGTATACCCTAACTACTCATAAAGAAATTTAAATGGCACCCTTCTATAACCACAAGTGGAGTAGACTTCTGCATGATTTTAGTATATCAGGAGCTCTTCATAATCACTGATTTCACCTATACTTAACGATTTAGTGATGGTGCATTTTCTGCCTAGACAAAGTGTAACATCACCAAACTAGCATTACCCTATGTATGCATTTTAAAATTCCCCAAACATGTAAATAATTATATTTCCCTAAAATTTTAGTTGATATAAAGGCACAAATGAATCATAGCCCTAGGCCCAATGGCTTAGCTTTTTCATAAATATAAACATTTTTTAGTAGTTTGAAATCTTTTAAAATACAGTCCCTCCTAAGTCACAGCAGCTGTGCCAACTGTATTCTCCAATCTCGGGAGTTCTGCCAGTTAGTTCCATTTATTTTTCTTCATTTTTTTTATACCATGACTGTAATATAAAATTAATCCAAAGTTTTGTATTTTGCTGACAAACAAATGCAGGATTTCAAAGCAGTGTCACTGAGAGACTAGAACGATGTCAAAAAAAAAAAAACACAAAAAAACAAAACCAAAACAGTAATGTATTGGAGAGTTTTATAGTAGTTATGGGATCAAGATCAATGGCCAAGACAAAGTCAATGCAGAGAAAATTACCTTATTTGTAAACTCTTTAGCTAAGATCTGAATGATAGGAATAGCCTTTTATAAAATAAGTGAATTCTCTTAGTGATATCAGAACTTAATGTTAATAGCCGCGAAGTGCTATTACAGGAAAATTACAAGCTGACTCTTTCCTAGTCATTAAATATTGTTAGCACACTCTAGTTTTGACATACTAACATAAAAGATAATAAAGCTCATAAATCAATTGGCGGTCTGCTTCTAAGATTTACTTTACTCAAATTGGTCAGTTAGAATATTATACTGAATATCCTTTTAGCTACCTAAGCATAGGGACCTCATAGAGATGAGAACTTCTGAACAAAGAATGGAGAAAGAAGTGTATAGGAATCATCACCCAAATGAAGGGAGATCCTTAATTATAATGGTTTTAGAATTTTTATCTCAAATTTCTCTAAATTTCCGTTATCTTATGATAAAAACTGAATGCAATAAGTGTCTACGATCAATCAGTTTTTCACTTCTGTTCTGTTTCTACTTCACCTAGACTGAACTAAGACAGACCCTGAATGAAAAGTCCAAAGTTGGTAGTTCCCTGAAGCTAGTCCTTGGCCTGTGTTGCTTCAACACAGAAGTTTTGACTAGTTCACATCAAAACAAGAAAAACAAGGGTGACAGGAAGTTTTTCATATGACTGAATTTATACAGTTTGTAAGATTTTTTTTTGTTCTGAGGCTACCCTTTTCATTAATTTGTTGACATTAAAAAGTTTACTTTATAAAATGATATGGATAATAAATTGGAGCTTCCCTTGAATTTTTCAAGTGAATGTATTTTTCAAAAGACAAGGTTGGTGAACTTTTACTGGCTTCCTCTTTAATTTTAATTTCTACTAAATCTCAAAATCTAAAAACCACTGCTTTGTGTGACTTAGAATATTTGTCTAATTATCTATAGGAAGGTACCCTGGTGCTTGGACAAGGCCTCTGCCAGGAAAGGACAGGACAGGGAAAGGGGAAGGTGGGTCCTGAAGGGTAAGCCCTGGGGCTCACCTCCAGGGAATGAGTTGCCCCCAGCCCAAGTCTAAGACCAGGACAGCGGGCTTCACCACTTAGCTGTGTATTCTTATCACCCACCTGCTCTGAGTTCACTGTGACCATGTTAAGAGGCTGCTTCCAGGTGCTTCTAGTACAAATTCATGAGTCTAATCATTTGGGCAATTCACTCTGTGACTTTGGAAAATGACCAATGACAGCATGAAAGCACTGACTGAGATGTCAGTATTGGGATGATAAGTGATATAATGGACCCGTTGACTTCTGGCTTCTCCTCCAGGCATGTGAGATTGAATTGAGGTGAAAGGAGTCAAGGAGACCTCAGGGTAGAGCATTTTGCCAAGTCCTTGACCACCTCTCCTTTGATATCTTGATCAAGAAACACACTCCATGCTTCCTTCATTCTCCTCATTTTCTCTTCCATTCCACACACACAGGCATGCATTCCTGCTTTCTTCTTGCTACACAAAAGGAGGTTCAGACAGAAACCCTGCAGGGTCCTCTTTGGTGGTGTTTGAGACTGTGATAGTGGACAATAGGACAAATCTCAAAACCTACAAAAATTTGTGGCCAAACTCAAAGGGGTCAGACCTTGGGATATTAACCTAGTTAATATTTCTTTCTAAAAGTTACTGATTCTAGACTGCAGCAAGACTCAGTGGCTAAACTCAACTGCTTTCAGAAAGAAATATTATTTCTCTCAAAGAGAGTAAATACTAACCAAACAAAACATGCAACCCAAATGAACACAGATTGCTAACAGAGAGGAAACCAAAAACAGCAAAAACTCATCATAAAATACTAAGAACCTATCATAATTTCTCAAAGGTTCAGTTGAGTTCACTGGTATTTTCTAGCTCAGGTGGATATATTTCTTTTCCTCAGCCTAATCAACCATCCCTTGAGGGATTTCAGATTAATTTATTAGCTACTTCAGATTTTTTTTCTTTAAAAAAATAAACAAGCTGATAGAAACTATGAACTCTGTTTCCTGATTGGGAGACTGAATTCGCCACATGTGCTCTGGCTTCACAATCCCACAAATAAAACACACCCAGGAAAGCAGCTGCCTCTGGATTCGACTCACCCATTTTTCCCCACGTGAGCATGTGCACGTGTGTACGTGCACACACATGCACGCTGTGCCCACTGTGAGAACAGGGTGCCCCATCTTCAGGGACATGGCAGGAGACACCTTCCAATGGGAGGTGGCATGGCGTGTCCCTTGACCCTTGACACTTGCTGGCATCAACAGCCTCGCTCAGGTTGGGGGAAGAAAGGGGTGCTGACCTGTACTGGCTCAGGGGGAAGCTGGACCACGTGCTGCATGCGCTCGCTGTGGTGATGCCTTGACTCCTCCTCATAGATCACATCCCTCTCATGCTGGGGAAGGTTCAGGAAGCGACGGATGGTACACAGGTTCTCCCAGAGTGTGCGGTTCTCTGGGCTGGGGTTCTCCTTCCAGCGGAGCAGTTCACACAGCCAGCCCTAGAGGGAGAGAAGGTCACTTGAGTTAATGTGTAGGGTGCAGAGCAGCAGAGGATAGCCTGACTGAGGTCACAGTCTGACAACTCTGAAGAACCAACCAATGACCACACAGGTGGTTACACCAATGCCCCGAAATCTTCATTCTTGTTAATGATCTTATCACCCTTCCTACTGAATATATTTTCAACTAATTTACAGTTCCTTTTTGTAAAAGATACTCAAGCAAGATTACAGTTATCTGATTCTCAAAAAAAAAAAAAATTCATTTCATGTTGATCAGCTACAATTTTTAAAGACTGCCCAATTGGATACTTTCCATTCTAAGAAAAATGTGAAAATGAACAAATATGTATTGACAACATAGTGAATTCTAAAGAAGGAGAAACATTTAAGTGTAAATAGCACCGAATTCTCTAGGAAGGAAATAGTCTTAGAATTATCAATAACTCCACAAAATAAAAACAACAACCTTAGCGAGAATGAAAAAGTTATATGTGTTTTCAGTCTCTGAATGCCTTGGGCCCTAGGCCCACTTAACCATCACCGTCCCGCCACAGCCACACCTGCAGGAAGGTAGGCAGTTGGTCGGGTCACACCTGCAAATGTGCTCCCAATTCTGGCATCCGGATGTTCTCTCGCTTGAAACTGCACGAGAAAGAAAATGTAATGCAAATAATGATGGATTATATGAAAATAATACAGAGGATGCTGTCAACATCGCTCACTGACTCATGTCAAAATATTTTACCCAGTAGCTTTCTAACCCATCATTTCCAAGCTACATCGCTAATTTTAAAAACAAGAATTGTCCCACATCACGCCTCTTGCAAAAGAGTAAGAATTTTTCTGAAAAGGTGCGTAAAGAAACACAAATGACTTTGTAAAAATTAAATCCCGAATCCCAACAAATTCTATATCATAACTTGTAAGCCAATGAAAGTTCCTGACATGCATTATAAAAACCCCATATAATATCGTAAGCTGTTGTTTGTCTAACTCTCCACTGTGTCTTCTGCCTTTACCCAAAAAAAGGCAAGATTTGATTATCTCCGCTGCATCAGCCAAGACAGCAACACCAGCTGTTCTCATTGTGCAGCCTCTTCCTCGCGGCCTCCATGTTAATAACCTGATCATTCCATTTTCTCCTTCAACTGCCGGCTGCAGCACCGCGAAGAGACAAAAACCCAGGCCCATCTGCAGCAGCTGTAGGCACTGAACTGTGAAGCCACTGGGGATTTATAAACTAATCTGTAACACAACACTGCCTTGTTTTTACAAGTGAGAGGCCACATTTGCGCAGACCTGATCTTTTCTTGCAATAAACTGGGAGCTGGGGAGAGTTAGAGGGTTAGGAAGAATGAAAACAAGATATCGAATCATTTGCTTGGAAATGTTTTTCCAAGTATTTCCATAGATTTCTTTCAAGTCAATTGAGAGACAGGTAAATGCTGATTTTCAAGGTGCAACGTGTATGAAAACTGAAGACAATTAAATTTTTTATCCCTATCAGGAAATAAACTATATTTTTAAAAAATCTCCTAGTCCCAAAGTATTTCCTCAAGGGTTTCTTTGTACAAAGGAAAGAATTCTTGAAATGGAAAATAAGCCATCTGTGGAAAACTGAGCTCCTATTTCTCTATCTCTATACAGATCTGAGTCTCCAACCGAACTCTTTCAAATGTTTCAAACAGGTATGTTTAACATCTCCCAGGGGAGCCTATAGCATAGAGACCAATCATTTAACAGAAAATAAAAACAAAAACCTACATCTGTTAAAAGATGAAGTTCTGAGATACCCAGACCTTAAGGAGGACACAGCACCTGCTGTTCCGCCTGAGGAGTGAATTGCATTGTGGGAAGCTGCAGCTTGAAAGGAGACAGGTGACAGCTGAGTGGTATCTCCACTTATGATACTCGGAATGTCTCGCACAACATTCATTGCTGCATTTGATTTATATGCGCTGTTATAATCTGCACTCATTACAATCACTTAGAACAAACTACAGGCCTCGTTATGGACTGTGTGCTGTCTGCCATCAGTCTTTAAGAAGTGTGGTGCTCAATTTGCCCACTGACATGCAAGGTCCTGACCTTGAAGCTATTAGGGAGCAGATTAGACACAAGTGTGATCATGTGTGCAGGCATAAGCAAACCAAATTAATTTCTGGCACAGGGAGGTAGCCAACAAGACCCTGTTCTTAGGGAACCAGAGAACTTCCTCAAATCCCTGATGGAGCTGAGCTAATAGCATGTTTAAGGGAACCCGGTTTTGAAGATGAAGCACATTCATGGTATTTAGAGGGTTATTAATCTAGTTTCCCCACAAAGTGTTTGCTTGGCTGATCAGATTAAGGGATGGAGCCTTCCACAGTGCACCCCCACCACAGCAGGCCCCAAGAAATCTGTGATACTTCACAGCCTTGGACATATTGCACCATGTGTACCCAGCTGCTTCAATAATTAGCTTATGAATGTATCAGCTGGTTCTGTGATTTTTATAAATAATAACTAACCTACAGAGCAGAAAGACTGTCGAGAGCCTTACAGTAGCACAAAACTGCAAGGTGCTCCTAACTCTGACTTGCTGTTCCACTGAACGCCGATATCTCCTACTAGTGGGGCTCCTGTAATGCCATTTATAAATATTTATTTTGCATTTGAAATGGCCATCTATGTGTGTCAGTTTTCTTCACAGCAGCCATAATTTACTTTCCTTTTGCTCTGGCTCACCACTCATTCCACGTATTTGTAGCCTTACCTTCCGAAAATCTATTCTCCCTCCCCACTTCCCATCTCACCCTCCATCTTTTTATTTACTTGATCCTTCCACCGACCCATTCGGGATGCCTATCTCTGTTTTCTCAATGGGGGTCTCTTATTAGCTTGTTTAGTGGCTAATGAATGTGTGAGAAAGTGCCATGTTGCTGCATGAACACACATGTATGAAACTGTGAGTGAACCCACCACAGAAGAGATAAAGAGTCCCCACACTGGGATTTTTTTTTCATTTATATAATTTTTGCGTGCCATCCAAGAAAGTTTTGCAGTATCAGGAAAAAAAAAAGTGTAAATGTCAAATAAAACAGTGACAGATGACAGTATTCTCTATTGAATAGCACTGTTTCTGTCGTGCATGTTCAATGGGAACTCATGAATTATTAATAAACAAATCTCCTTTTTCTGTTAAAAATCTCAAGTAGGTTTTTTGTTGTTATTCCCTGCCGTGTTGTGTGGAGAATTCCAGGAGATTTATTTTCATTTCAGAAATGCTGATACAGAAGTGTATCTGATTTCCAGTCCTGGTCAGCACTGGGAGCAGGCACCATGAACTACAGGTATATACCTATCTGTAATTTCTCTTTTAGTCTGGCTGTAAATTCTGACCAAAGGTTAGTTACATATTCATATAGTCAGGTTAGCCTTTCTAGTATGGTAAAACTGAGGCTAAAAAGTGAGTTACGGCCAGGAAGCTCAGAGAATTTTCAACTTTGAGCCCTGAGACTAACTGCTAAGTTCCTGGTCTGACATTAAATGATTGGGTTACCGTTGGGCAAGTGGTTACCCTCTTACAGCTTCTGGAATATAACCGCAAAAGGAGGGGTTTACAAAAGATGGTCTCTAAGTTCCCTTTCCAGCTCCACATTCCATGGTCTGTTACCTTGTTATTTGTCAGAAATAGCAGATAATAATTAGCGATCAGGGTTAAAGTACAAAGAAACCACCTTAAGCGGGTGATTAAGGGCAACATCACCAGTGATAACATATGGACATCATGAACCCTGTGGTATGACGCACTCCAAAGGACACAACACAGTATCTGCAGAAGTCTTGCCAAAAATGCATAACCCCAGTTGAATCATGACAAACCCAAATTGAGAGATGTTCAACAAAATAACATATCAGTATTCAAAAGTGGCACTGTCATTAAAAAAAAGAAAGAAAGAAAGAAAAGAGAAGCGCCTGAGTGGCTCAGTCGGTTAAGCATCCACCTCTTGGTTTTGGCTCAGGTCATGATCTCACAGGTTCGTGAGTTTGAGCCCTGCATCAGGTTCTGAGCTGACATCGAGGAGACCGTTTGGGATTCTGTCTCCCTCTCTCTCTGCCCCCCACCTTGCTCATGCTGTATCTCTCTCCTTCAAAATAAATAAAAATAAACTAAAAAAAAAGAAAAGAAAAAGGAAAGACCGAGGAATGGCCACAGACTCCAGAAAACTCAAGAGAAATAAAAACCAAATGCAGTGTGATTCCTGGATGGGATCCTGGCACAGAAAACGGATATTAGTGGGAAAACTACTGAAATTAGAATAAACTTTTTAGGTTAGTTAATGGTATTAAAACAATGTTAATTTCCTGGTTTTGATAACTGCACCGTGGTGACGTAAGATGCTAACAACAGAGGAAGTGAGGGTTATATGGAAACTGCACTATTTTACAACATTTCTGTGACTCTAAAAAATTTGTTAAAAACAAAAAATGTCAAAAAAAAACCTACGTAGAAAAATATCCATGGAGTCTAAGTGTAATGATGACAAGGAATTTATGATTAAAACTCGTTTACCTTCAAACTCTGAATCCAGAGAAGGAATAGAAGTTTAAAGTCTGCATCCTTGTAATCAATGGTTAAAGAGTTCCCAAGCATTCAATGCATAAGTATCTATAACATCTCATTTTAGCCATCTAATCAGCCTCTTAAACAAATGTTTCCTTCAGTCAAAAACACAGCTCTGACCACCCTTTCCAACTATGCAGGTGAGGAGACACTCATACCATTCAAGATATAGTTTGTTTACAATCCATATGTTCCGGAAAAGTTGCCTGCCAATCTAAATTTACAAAGCAAATCATGTTGTAAATGTATTAGGAATCTTTACTACTTGAAGGAATGTGCCATTGTTTCTTTTTAAAAGATGAATAATCCCATAGTTTATCTTTTAGTGAATGGACAGTTTTAATTAAAGATCTATTGGGGCGCCTGGGTGGCGCAGTCGGTTAAGCGTCCGACTTCAGCCAGGTCACGATCTCGCGGTCCGTGAGTTCGAGCCCCGCGTCGGGCTCTGGGCTGATGGCCTGGAGCCTGTTTCCGATTCTGTGTCTCCCTCTCTCTCTGCCCCTCCCCCGTTCATGCTCTGTCTCTCTCTGTCCCAAAAATAAAAAATAAACATTGAAAAAAAAAATTAAAAAAAAAAATAAAGATCTACTTAAATGAGACATCCCTATTTCCGAATTCAAAAAGCATTTAAAAAGGCAACAATAAGAACCGTCATTTGCTCCCATTTTTCCTTCATGGTCTCGTCTCCTATCAATTTCTCTATTGACTTTGTGCTCCAGCCATGGTGAATTACTCCCAGACTCTGAAGATACTTGGTATTCCCACCTCCAGGCATGGGCTGTGGGGTATATACCTACCCATCTGTGATTTCTCTTTGGTTTCAACCAATGGCTGGCTGTAGTTGGTTTAGCATTTTTAGTATGGTAGAAGGGAGGCTAAGTGAATCATAAGCGTTTTGAGCACAGCTAATACTGCTCATGTTACTCCCTTGGCTGGAATGTCTCATATTCAACCTTCTGTCCCCCCTGAGAAGGTACATGCCAAGGCTCAGCTGACAAGGCCTCACCTGATCTGTGAGAACTGTTTGGTCACTCCTGTATGACCCCAAAGCATGTTGCTTATACTCTTCTACAATTTGATGATGATGATGATGATGATGATGATGATGATGATGATAACGGTCAGCCTCTTGGGGTGCCTGGGTGCTCAGTCGGTTAAGTGTCTGACTTCAGCTCAGGTCATGATCTCACAGTTCATGAGTACAAGCCATGTGTCGGGCCCTGTGCTGCCAGCTCAGAACCTGGAGCCTGCTTCAGATTTTGTCTCCCTCTCTCTCTGCCCCGCCCCCTTCTCATGCTCTTTCTCTGTCTCTCAAAAATAAATAAATGTTGGGGGCACCTGGGTGGCTCAGTCGGTTGAGCGTCCGACTTCAGCTCGGGTCATGATCTCACAGTCTGTGAGTTCGAGCCCTGCATTGGGCTCTGTGCTGACAGCTCAGAGCCAGGGGCCTGCTTCAGATTCTGTGTCTCCCTCTCTCTCTGACCCTCCCCCATTCATGCTCTGTCTCTCTCTGTCTCAAAAATAAATAAATGTTAAAAAAAATTTTTTTTAAATAAATAAATGTTAAAAAATTAGAAAAAGAAAAAAAAGAATTGTCAGCTTCTTGATGGGGGCGGAGGGAAAAAGTTGGTTTCTGGCTCATTTTAGCATTTTCAGAGCAGTGTGATCCTTACACAAAAAAGACACTTTATAAATGCTTATTAGATGTACTGAAATTAGCTGAGTGCATAGAAATTAGCCTACTGGTATGTTTTACAGCCTCAAATTCAAAGAGGTATCGTTGAAGAGGGGCACTATTTCTCTGAAGTTACCCTGTCAATGTTCTGAAGATTGTTCTCCCATCTCTAATGCATGAATACAATAAAAATGGGATGATCCAATTTACATTATATATTAATGTGTTATATATAATATATAAATGCAAATAATGACAGGTCTCTCAGAATATTAATTCAGTTTGTAATCTTATAGCGAGCACCCATCTACTATGTGCCATACAATGTGCTGGTATGTTACATACATCATTTGTCTTGATTACTTTTATTAAAAAGGTGAATTGAGATCACCAGCAAGGAAGTGAGTATTTGGACTATGAAGCTCAGGAAAAATATCATCATAGAGAATATGACATGAAAGGTGGAGCTTGAAAGATAAAGATGGATTTCACTAGGTGGGGAGAGGAAGTAATCAGAAGAGATAACATCACCAGCAAATGCATGGATTTAGAAAATTATCACACCCCAGGAATCAGAAGCAACTTTGCAGTCTAGAAACAGAGGTGGGGTCAGATTATAAAGAATAACATGCAAAGAAATTTCATCTTAATCGTATGGGCCATGGGAGCTAAAGAAAGCTTCTAAATGATATGACAAATAATTAACTTTTCTTTCTTTTTTCTTTAAAGTTTATTTATCTTCAGAAAGAGAGAGTGAGTGTGAGTGGGAAAGGGACAGAGAGAGACATAGGGAGAGAAAGAAAATCCCAAGCAGGCTCCACACTATCAGGGCAGAGCCCTCCACGGGACTCAAACCCACAAACCCTGAGATCATGACCTGAGCTGAAACCAAGGGTCAGACTCTCAATCAACTGAGCCATCCTGGTGCCCCTTTTCTTTCCCTTCCTTCCTCCCTCATTCGTGTCTAACAAGAAGTCCTTTGAGAAAAAACTATGATAAATAAAGTCAACATCACTTATCCTAGCCTAGATATTTTTTTTTCCCTAACAGTAAAATCAGGACTCACAATGACCTGGTAATGGTAAAGTCCATAATTCATATGTTTCACCCAATAGGAGTTTTCATTCTCACAAAAAAAAAATGACATATATCATAAATACTACACTATATCAATAATTCTAAAAAATCTGTTCTCATTATTCTAACCATTTTCCTTTCTCTCCGTGTGTGTTGTTATTGTTGTTATTCACATGAGAATTTTTTTACAGCTTTCTTGGATTAAAAAAACGAACGAGGAAGGGCAGTATCAATTTTACTTATAGAACATTTTAAAGTTTTAAAATTTTCAGGTAGACAGCAACAGAGTGACATTCTGCAAATTGCATACCAAAGGCTGAGAATGTCCAAATAACCAGGGAGGTCTTTCCCAAAACAATAATATGACCAGTGTTTGAGTGTGGACCCCAGTAGATATGGGTTTGAATCCCATAAGCTCCAAACCTTCCCTTGAAGTGATGGGGGAGGGGAAACAAAAGGGAAGAGCAGTGTTTCTGTCCGTGGTACTGAAATGTCACTGTGTACTGCGTGATTTTCCTACCCCAGGACACTGGTAATGACTCCAACTTCTCCCAGGCCCCATGTTTTTTCCTTTAAAAAGTCTAAGTTTTAAAAAGTTTAAGTGTTGATGACAACTTTCCTAGTTTTTACAATATTTAAGAATAAATACAAACCAGCATTTGCTTAGCAACAAACACAGTTTACAGCCTAGTCTGATCTACAAAGAGAGAAAGTGAGTAAGTAAGTAAATAAGTAAGTAAGGTTGTATTTGCCTTGAAGACAGGGCCTTGTCACAGTCATTATGCTGTAATGTGCCCTAGGAGCCTAACACAGAGCTGATAAGTGAATTCAGCCTAGAAATAGTAAGAACCCCCCCACTGCCACCACACCCCCCCACACACCCCGCCTTTGCCCCTCTAGGAACTCCAATGAATGAATAAGTCAGCAAATGAACAGTTCTTTAGGAGAATGACTCAAAGCTTCTTGCACAGAAATGTAAAAGGCCATTTACTCACCCACATCCTCAATACAGAAAATGTCAGCATATGTAACCAAAAGGAAATGTTTTCTGAGTGTCTCAAAAGAAAATTCATATTATTAACCACAGACAGTCGCTTTCTAAATGGAAGCACATAAAGTCCCCAAACAAACTTTTGTAACTGTGAAAGGATTTCTCTTCAGCTGGTTGAGACTCTTCTGAAGTGTGAAATGAGCCAGATAATATTCAGCTCTTGTTTCTTAGTCACCAAATTCTCTTTTCATGAATCCAATAAGTGTCTATTAAAATAAATAAACCCCCTAATGATTCAAGATAACCTAATCAAGAAAACTGAAATGGATAAAAGGCTAACTGCAAGGGAGACTTGTCAAGGGCTTCAGTGACTCCCTGACGGGGAGGTCATCTAAACCCGAGAAAGGTTTGTGCTTAGCATTTGGTTACAGTTCAAGGTTAATTATTTTATACCTTGAATGTGGTAAGTAAAAATGATCTGCTTCTTTTTGTATTTTTCAAAATTGTACACTAAGTTCTAAACTATTTTCATGGGGACCAATTTTCAGCTGTCTCTGGGCATGTCTCTCACATTTCTATGGATGTGTTTGTAAAGATTGAATCTATAATTGAGAGTAATGAAAATTTTATTTCTTTTTTTTTTTATTTTTTTTCAACGTTTATTTATTTTTGGGACAGAGAGAGACAGAGCATGAACGGGGGAGGAGCAGAGAGAGAGGGAGACACAGAATCGGAAACAGGCTCCAGGCTCTGAGCCATCAGCCCAGAGCCTGACGCGGGGCTCGAACTCACGGACCGCGAGATCGTGACCTGGCTGAAGTCGGACGCTTAACTGACTGCGCCACCCAGGCACCCCTGAAAATTTTATTTCAAAACAACTCCTTAACTTCTGTTACAGAGGACTCAAGACAAAGGGGAATTTCATAAAATCTCCCTCCTTGCCAAAGATGCATGGGAGAAACAAAGCTATATAATAATGTGGAGACGTGGTATGATTTTATATAAATATGTACACACATACATACATACATGCCTACATGACAATATGCACCTGAAAAAGCCATCCATATCTGTCAAAAAGATGAATGAATCTGGAATTTTCTACTTCTCCACTTAAATACCAGAAAGGTATTAATAGCAAAATGTTCTAGGCTAAAACATCAAGCAGAAAAGAACCAACATATTTCAAGTCCCTGACTTCAGGTCCAAATTCCACATACCTGTGATATAATACTATATATTTTGCAAACTGCCTCAAAAATTTGTAAGTGCGTGGGTGGGTGGAGGAGGGGAACCCAGACACAGAGGAAACTGGGAATAAGAATTTTTTTTTTTTTGAAAGATCAGAGCTGGCGCCAGAGTGAGGCAAGCAAACAACTAATGCACAAAATTTAAGGAGTGCGGCTCTGAAAGTGTGTGCCTCCTTCACATTTATACCTAGGACCCAGCTTGCTTCACCCTGGTCTTGGCCCTGTGAAAGGAAGATGATTACACAGTTTCTACAGCAAAGTGGTAGGGGCTCTTCATAGGCACAAACATTCTCCAGCTATAAGAACCCTGATTTAACTCAATGTGCTCTTTGTAAGAGGGCTGGAAGAGTTTGGAGAAGTAGTTTTAATAGGTCAACCTGATTTGCTTCACAAGCAAGTTTACAAAGGTGCCATGCCATGAACTGGAAAAATAATGTAACTCAAGGATTTCTGCAGTAGATAAAGATGTGCTTAAAACTTGTACAAAAACTTGAGCCATGGGTAAAGGTATCTGACTTTTAAAAACTGCCTATGAACTCTGTGATTAATCTTCATTGATATCTAAATAAAGGCTTCCTTAAAAGCTACTTTTAGAGCATGAAACATTAACATAATTAATTGTGGGTTGGTAAAAAGAACCCCATACTATAAGATTGGTACAAAAACTGAGACCTTGAGGGAGTTTCTGCTGATAATCTCAACAGAATGTAATCTTTTGAGATTATGCTGAAAAAAAAAAAAAAGGCAGAGAATGAAGAGCTCAATTTGACGCTTAAACATCGTTGACTGCCTGCTGTAATCTGGCATTTGAGAATGTTGAGAAATCTAATTTCTTCACTACTTGGCATAGTAACTTTTTTCAAATGGTAATTGTAGTGTAAATATATTAATTTTTTTCTATTTGAATTTGGTGGATACGCCTGAAATTGTAGTGACAATTGACAAAAGTAGAAAGTTCTCCTTGATAGGCTGTCGATATGACTGCATTACTGAGAAAGCAGCCTGGCAGGAAGGGGCAGCTACTGAGGATGGCTACATGCCACGTTTTAGCCTGCCTCACATGCTAAATAGGAGATAGCAAAATCATTAGGAGTGAGACTGAGACCACCCACTCACATGGCTACCACTTCCTGTCACTTTTTATACCAGAGAGATGGCGCAGCCAAACATGTACTCCCGATAGCCTGAGATATCCCAGCTCCAGTAAAGCCATTCCCATAAAGGGAATGTAGTAAGTTAAGATAAATGTCAAACATCTTTTTGAGCAAAGTGGCAAAACCTTGATCTCTGTGTGATATTTTTGAAAGGCTAAGAAACTAATGATGAGATAAAAGGTAGTATTTTATACTTCGTAAATTTACTCTCCTACATGAAAAGCTGGGCTTAAAAAAAAGAATTATAGTTTTAACTTGTCTTACAATTACGTGTTGTACAGTATGATCTCAATTAGGATATAAACATGCATGTGCACATCCACACACACACTACACATTAGAAAGAAAGACTCTGGGGCGCCTGGGTGGCGCAGTCGGTTAAGCGTCTGACTTCAGCCAGGTCACGATCTCGCGGTCCGTGAGTTCGAGCCCTGCGTCAGGCTCTGGGCTGATGGCTCAGAGCCTGGAGCCTGTTTCCGATTCTGTGTCTCCCTCTCTCTCTGCCCCTCCCCCATTCATGCTCTGTCTCTCTCTGTCCCAAAAATAAATAAAAACGTTGAAAGAAAGACTCTAAAATGTTAATAGTGGGGCGCCTGGGTGGCTGTCACTTAAACATCTGACTCTTGGTTTTGGCTCAGATCATGATCTCACAGTTCATAAGTTTGAGTCCTGCATCGGGCTCTGTGCTGACAGTATGGAGCCTGCTTGGGATTCTCTCTCCCTCTCTCTCTGCCCCTCCCCTGCTTGCGCTCTCTCTCAAAAAATAAATTAAAAAAAAATTAAGATGTTAATAGTAACTACCCCTGCACTGTAGAATTACAGGTGATTCATGTTTTTACCTTTATACTTTTCTTCATTTTCTAAATTTTTAAAAATAAGAATGCTATTACTTAAGCAATCATAAAATAGAAGTTTTTGCTTTAAAAAAAAGAACTATGTACAACTAAATTGTGCCTGGGTATTTTTAAGAGACACAAAAGCAAAGGTTAACGTGGTAGCCCATGACTAAACGAAGAAAACATCTTAGTACATATACTGAATGTGATGTTTTTCTTTATGTAGAGTTGTCTATCTTCCCTTTGCTTTTGCTTTATTTTAAAAGGATCTGTCGTAAAGAGCTGCATATTTTAATCATTCAGAGTGTTAAGCAAATTAGACCATGTATAAGGGGAGATTTTATGATAGGAAAGAAAGTTCATAAAATCTGAGTTTGTAATCTACATCTAAAGCTAAGTAGCCTTCTACTCAGGAATACAATTTATTAAGTCAGTAGGAACATGGAATATAATTTTGTTGGATAGAAACATAAGTAGTAAGGAAGGAATAAAGGTCAGTACACAAAATCTACTTAATCCTAATGTACATAAATGTAGAACATACTGAAACCCAATCACCATGGAGCACACAGTTTCTATGCGGAAAAGGATTTCAGAATTGTGTACTGGAGGCCAGAAACTCGTCTTCCCCAGCTGTAGTAAGATCATGATTATGGCGGCAGGGAGGGGAACTCCAGGGTCTTTTAACTCTTGGTGGAGATGAGGACATCCTATGTCATCTCACCAGACAGCCCCGTGGGTCCCTGTTTGTTCCCAGATGACTCTCTTTCTGTTACCCCAGCAGCCTCTGGGGTTGGCCCTTCCATTGCCACCATCTGAGATTTCACAACCAGGTTATCTATCTCTCCTTTTTGCAGTGCCTCAGCAGCTCTCTACTTTCCTAATATAGAAAGCAAGCCCTCACCACCACCAAAAAAAGGGAAGGAAACCCAGTGCCTTGTTAAAGGTTTTGCTCACTTGTTGTCTTTTATATTTTTTTTTTTTAATTTTTTTTTCAACGTTTATTTATTTTTGGGACAGAGAGAGACAGAGCATGAACAGGCGAGAGGCAAAGAGAGAGAGAGACACAGAATCGGAAACAGGCTCCAGGCTCTGAGCCATCAGCCCAGAGCCTGATGCGGGGCTCGAACTCACGGACCGCGAGATCGTGACCTGGCTGAAGTCGGACGCTTAACCGACTGCGCCACCCAGGCGCCCCTGTCTTTTATATTTTTAAATGGGGACATGGGAGAAGAGAAATTAAAATAAGCCCCTTCCCATCTTTCTACCTACTCCATTCTTACCCAAACATAGTAGGAAAAGGCAGTCACGTACATAGAGTTGGGTCTCTGGGTATACAAATAATAAAGAAAGACTCGCTCTCTTTGCCAAAAAACACCAACTTCAGATCATCCTCAGCATTCAATGAGCTGAACTACTGTAGACTATAAAAAGGAAAAGAGGTCAGTATATGAGAGAAACAGTGAATTCGTTTCTGGGGAAAGGAACAGTTGACGTCAAGGGAAAGAAATGTGGCTGAAGATGCTGTCACAGAGCACATGGCCAGCCCTGGAGGACTGTAGTGGGCTACTGTGCTTCATCTCTCTTCCCACTTCCCAGATTCCCACTTCCCAGATCATGTGTGATAGGTGCAGTTGGGGACAAAGGGAGAAAGCAACCCCACGGAGTGTAAGAGGAAAAAGCAGAGTACAAGAAGCAATGGAAGAACAAGGAATCCTGTGGCCACTCAAATTGCACACCGGGGCATTCATTCCCTGGTGGCTCTTTGTATGTAAGGGTCATACTGAAGTGACACAGAAAATGTTCTGTATGATTTTAAATGATGGTTCCTACTGAGGACCCCTCCTACTAAGGACTCGTAATTCACAGAGAACTTCAATCACTGACCAATAATAAAGACCATCAACAATCTGAATATTCTGAAGAAAAAAAAAAAAAACAAAAGGATAACCCTCAGGATTCTCTCTCTCACACACACACTGATCCTAAATTGAAAATGAGGTGAAATAAACATATGCATAACCATACCTTTCCCCCTGATTTTTTTCTTGTGCTTTTCCTTCTTTGACTCCTCTCCAATGAAGAGGAAAACAAGGTCAGATAGGAAACACTCAATGGAATTCGATGATAGACTGGTCATGCATGACAAAGGAGCTAGAGGTGAACTGGAGAAAGAGGCCTACAAATGCATCCTGACGTACCACACAAACATACTTCCAGTAATATATTTTCGCCAACAGGACCATAGACAAACTGTACGAGGTAGTCACCCTTTCAACTCCTTTTCTGAACCCCTCTTCCCATTGTGTCCCTAAACACTTACAGCCCTCAAGGACCACCCTAATCTCTCCAAAATTCTCCTTTCTTTGTCCCACTTCTCATTCAAAGTTTGCCTAACACAAAGCTTTATGTATTATTCTTAATAGCTGATGACAGCAATTCAGAATAGAGAGTGGATGAGGTTTAATGGAGGGTTCACTTCTACTTTAAAAGAAATTTAAAATGGAAGGGAAGGGGTTGCTCTGCATATTTGAACTGAGCCTTCACAAGGTTCCAATCTGACTCCGGTTCATAACAGTTCCTAATTAAAGGTCTTCTAATTTTATCTCCAAGACAATAGAGAGCCCTTGTTATTTTTCTGCCGCTTTAGTCACTCCAAGAACTTCTGATCCCTCCAAAGAAACATGGAGGGAAGAAAGGGAATGCAGAAGAGGAAATGAAAATCTCTGTATTCTCAATCTTCACAATCCAATAAAGAGGGCGTGGCCACTTCCCACTGCAGCTTGGAGTGGTTAAGTATTTTGGCCACACACACACACACACCCCTTATGGATGACATGCCAAATATATATATACAAGGTACCAAATACTGCAATTAGTTTCACTAAATATGCTCTTTACGAAGTAAATGATGGTACTTACAAAAGGGAGTGAGTATCTTATATTTTATGTTAAATTGCCTTAGAAACTATCAGGTAAGTTCACTTTGTTTGGGGGTACCGTTTTTATAAAATCTTAGAACCTGATTTGCCAGTCTAGTCAGCTCTCTATCTACAATAAGGTTCTCCATTCATAATTGAGAATGAGGTCACTGTCCCAACGAAAACCAGAAAATCCTCAAAGCAACTTATCCCCACTGAGGCTCAATCCTCAATCTTACCCTTTAGCATATTAATTCCCAGAAGCACATTTTCCTCCAGATTCTACAAAATCAGGGCTACTGAGTTCTTCAGGAGGCATCAAAAATTTGGAGAGCCAAGCCGTGCCAACTGGCAAATACAGCTTTCAATCAGCCACCTGAATTATTTTGGGAGGCTGGAGGCATCACCATTTCCAAGAGCTGTTGGTGCCAAGTGAGCAGAAAGGTTACAGGCAGTTTGAATCAAGCTCTTAGACTATGGGTTTCAGTTTTTCTTCAAAGCTGCTTATGAAAGAAGGACTGAGTGAAACATTGATATTTACGTCAAGTCACAACTAAGGGGAAGGTTTGCAAAATCAATTGTGCAGCTTTTATACTCACTGCACACTTACCACATATGTCCTTTATTACACAGTGGAAAACCATTAAATGCACAGTAGTTTTGCCAAGTGGCATTATGCATTTAACAGCTTTATTCGTTTAACAGCCCCAACTCTCATTATATTTTGCCATGTGGTACATGGGATTTTATGCATTTAACAGTTTAAGAAGGCTCTATGGTGTTTTCCTTTCATGTATTTCATACTATGGTGGACATCGTATCTTAGAAAACTGTATTTCAATGATTTCATTGGTGAGCGAAGAGAAAGAATAATCAGCAAAAATGACTATCCTTAAAATAAACAGGGAAATGAATGTTTCAATCCTCTTCTAAATTCCTTGATATTCTACTCCTTTCCTTTTATCATCTGAAAAATAAGTAAGGTGACTGCGAAACTACAGAAAAAAAAAAAACTATACAGTATTTAACTATCATTTTAAAAATGGTAATTGAATTTTCACTGAAAATCTTCCTGCTTAATAGAAATACAATATTCAGTAACTCCTTTTCTTTACAGCACACAACAGAAGATCTGTTAAGGAGATGCTGGACCATTATACCATTTACATATGTGGGATGAAAACATTTGTCATGCGAGGCCACAGAGGAAATCAAGCTCAGAATCAAAGGATCCTCAAAATTATGCTTTAGCTAACTTTTGTTTCCTCCACCCTGCACTGGATAATTATTCATCCTAGGGATAAATAAGTAACCACCTCAACATAACCCATTCGAGGATAGGGTAGTAGTTATCCCTTTAAACGAATTGAGACAGATAGTGAGTCCCATCAACTGTTGCTGCTTACAGAAATAAAAAACCTAAGCATCTGTCTCCCCTTTTCCCTGGAGTATTCCATTCCCCACAATCCCGACACTGAGAAACTGTACTGGATAAGCTTCTATGTTTTTCTGTTATGAATTTTAGCACTCATTCTGGACTCCCCCACCACCCCACACATGTGTTTTTTCCTGGAAAAACAACTGTATTCTACACATAAAAGAAACACCTGACATGGCAAGGTGTCTCTGGGGCTGGAGAAAAGAGGTTATTATAACAAAGTCAGCAGTTCCCCTGGTGGGAATAAGAGAAGGGATGAGACAAGATTCCAACTAACTGAGTCTCAGGAAGATGCTATTTTGTACATGCTAAGTTTTGCTCAACAAAGAAAGAAAGAAAGAAAGAAAGAAAGAAAGAAAGAAAGAAAGAAAGAAAGAAAAGAAAAGAAAAAAAGAAAAAAAAGAAAGGAAAAAGAAAGGAAAGTGGATACACAGCAGTGCTTAGAATTATGAGAGAAATCATTCAAGGTTGATTCTATTTGAAAAAAAAAATCTTTAAAAGAAAAAATCTGGATTTTAACTTAGTCTCTATTTTAAACTCCAGTGGGAATAAAAGCAAACCATAGAGCAAAAGGCAGAACATGACAGGTTCCCTTGGGATTATTATTGTTATTATTATTATAGGAACAGATGTATTTTTATTGGTGGGAGGAGAATGGTCTAATTCCAGCCCTCGCTTTTGCTCTTTTAAAAAACCACTCACCTGACTTTTATTTGCAGCCACTTTGGCAAACAGGGCTTGAGACACCTTGGCCCTTTTCATCTCCTGTTGGATCTCATCATAAATGGCAGCTGTGATGTTGACGTTGGCGCCGTCCACCTTAATGGGGAGGTCTGTTGTCGGTGTCGAGGTTTTGGCCTACCAAGAGACCATGAAAATAATAATTTAAAAAGTGCTGCATTCAGCCCAGCCATCTGTGCAGAAATTATCAAAGGATTTCAGTCAGCTGATGCCAAACTGCATTAGCTACAAAGGGACACTTCCTGTCCATTATTCTAATCAGGTTAATTGTGATTGGAAATAATTGCAGTGCATTCCTATAGGACATGCAGAGTCCTGTCAACCCTGTTCTTTTCCTCACGGTATCCTAGACGGTTCACAGGTACGATGGCTACCCCAGGCACCAAACTATAAGAGATCACCTAACTGGAAAACAAGCATGCAGAACACACAAAGAGTTACCTCTTTCTTTCTAAAAATGGCACACCTAGGAGGAAGAGCCAATTCTTCCAGAAAAAAAAAAAAAAAAAAAAAAAAAATGAGTAAATGGGTAGAGGTCTCTAAATAATAAATTATTACTCAATTTAATGCACTCCCCCGAGTCTCGCTCATTCTTTATTAAAGCTTTACATATGTCATTTGAGTATGTATGGTTTCCCATCACTATCATCATTATGCTACCCAGACAGTCACCTAATTTCACCTAGGAAATCAGTGGAAATGAAACAAAATTTCATTTCATAAAACTAGGCTTCAGAATGCCTTTGATGTGCCGTTTTCATTTTCTTAAACTCATATTGTGGTTTTATGTATTCTGCCGTGTTCGTTTTAATTGAATGATTTCCCATCAGCTTCAGAGACAAATGAAGGACAATATAGAAGGTGTCTGTACTTCTTGGGGTTGAGATAACCCTAAAACATTTGCATCTCCACGATCCAAAAGACTGCCAGAGCATTTCCTCTGGTGTGTAATGAGGGGCGGGGAGGGGGCAGGGGGCTGGGAAGCCTTCTCAGAACCCCAGGGAGCAGGACTGTGGGCAGAGTGGGCACCAATTTTTGGCACCTGAGCACAGCTGGCTGATTTGAACTAAACTGAAATTTTTCTGTCTGCACTCACCCTAGAATCCCCAACCAAGGCAGTTGTCACCAGATCATTACTTTCCTTCTATGGAGGCCCTGAGCTACTCCCCCACTGATTTAAGCAACACGCAGATTTGGAGAGGGACACAGCATGCAGTCTGGATACTGTGGGATCATTCTCCGTAGCATCTTGAAGCCCGAGTTAATGTCCTAAGTTTCTATGAAGGCTTTAATTCATAAGATTGCTCACTGATTTTTGCATTCTCCTCTCTCCCTGTCTCCACAAAACTCTAGTTACTGCAAGGTAATAATAACTATAAGGTATGTGATACTTTTTATTTGCCAAGCACTCCAGAAAGTGTTTTGCTTTTGTTATTTCATTTAATTATTTGAAGAACCCAGTACGTCAGACTTTATTATGTTCATTTGACTAAGGAAGACAAGTGAAAATAAAAGAAGACACTTAACTTCCTGGAAAGACAGCAGCCATTGAAGGAACCATGATCGGAACTCAGGAGTTTCCAGCTCCAAAGCACTGGCTGGGGACCACTGTGCTATCCCACCTCCAAAATCTCCAGTGTAGACTGGATGCTGTTTTTACAAGCATCTTCTTGCTTTCTAGTTTGGGGTCTTCCCACAATAATCCAATTTTCTGTCATTTTTTTTTTTCAAGAAACTCCTTTTTCTTCTCAAAATTTCTAGTTAACTTGCAGTGCTTTTCCTGCTAAGTGCATATTTCAGCATATCATTTCTGCCTTTCCCAACTGAAATTTCTTCATTAGCCTCATTGACTATCTCATCTTATTAGACTGGTCAAATCTCCTCTAGAACCCTAGAGGCTAAAGAAAAACCTCTCAGGGCACTATAATATATGGTTAGGAGCCCAGGCCTTGGAATCAAAATAATCAGTGATCAAATCCTAGCTCTACCACTCAATCATGTGACCTTGCACAAAGTACTTAACCCATTAAAACCTTAGTTTCCTCATCTGTAAAATGGGAATAACAGCACAAAATGGTGAGGATTGAATTCATGCAAAATGCTCACAATACCTGACACACAGTTAGTGCTCAGTATGATCGTTTTTATCCTTATGCTGTTGTTTTGTCGTCATTAAGTACATCAAGAAATACTGGCCAACTGAAAGATTATGAGATGGGGCTCTGAAGATTTGATTTTATATTTTAAATTTCCTCCATTTGTTTTAAACTGGTAATAAAATGTTGATGGGGTCTAGGAAATATTCTCCATCAACCTACATGGGGCTGCCTGGGTGTTTTAGATTGCTGGCTCCAACTAAAAGCTTAATCAGTGGGTATTCCTATAATATTTGTTCTCACAAATGAAAGCTTTACTAAGGATCTTTACTATTGAGATATGTATGTAAAGAAGTTTAAGTAAGTAATCATGAAATGTTTTAAAAGACTTTAATAACTTCCCTTTCTCAATGTTTAACAGAAAAAGAAAGTTCCAGAGAATGTACAAATGCCAGTGGCATGACTATATTCTCAAAACTATTTTGAGAAGAAGATTTTATATTTATATTCAGAAATCTCAAAACTGTGAAATTAAATGATCAATTTCCCTGTTATTCTTGTCCCCAAAGGGCACTTCTACCTGGGAAATTTCTAGATGAGATTTTTCTGCTGTTCAATACAGCAAAATACTGACCCTGGTTGTTTTGCCTGATAAATTGGTCTGGCTCTGAAAGCTTTCAGGTCTTTGAAAAGGTGCCTAAGATATAATTGCATCAGAAAAATATTAAAAGGAAATGGAAAAACAACCTGGACTTGACTTATTTTCTAACAAGTAGAAATGACTTTTTGAGAAGAGCTGGTTAAATGGCCATGAAGCATGGCTGGACTCTCTATAATGATTTAATGGGCTTCAAAAGTGGCAACAATATTGGTGAATTTAATAGAAGTAAATATTAGTGCAAATTAACAACTCGTCCAACTCCATAGCTCAATATATATGCCTCAAGATTTTAAAAAAATAAATAAAAAGAAAAATGCTTCATTACACTCATCTAAAGTAAGCAGTCAAGAGACTTATTTTTGGTTTAACAGTACCTAAAACTCATAATTCACCCAAGACTAAAGTGAAAGTATCACAATTTGGCACTACATGACAGAAAACGATCTTCAATTAAAAATCTATTGCAGAGTTAAAAAACAAAAAGTTATGACGTGTGAAAAAAAATGGATGTACTTGAGAAAGCTCAAGTATTTCTACTAGAATAAAATCTCCTATGTTTAATCAGTTCCTTGGAACTTACCAGAAAACATTCATAACACCAAAACTAAGCAAAACAAAACAAAAACAAAACAAAAAAACAAAAAAAACTTTGGTTACAAAGTGCCCATTTTTCTGATTTGTACAAATGCATACTTGTTAAATATTTGTTTTGAGACATAACTTGCAGTCATCCTGGCAACAGTGAGTCAGATGGTTTTATCGTAAATCTATTGACCAGTAACAGTTTGGGAGAAGTAAAAAGTAGGCTAGAAATGAATGGGCTCAGATGTGAAGTGGAAAGGACACTTGGCTGACTTGAGATGTTGACCATTTAGTTAGGATCGCTGACGCTCACAGCATTACCAGACATGTGAATTTGCAGAAGGACCTGAGAACAGAATGCTTTTAAAGTGTGGGGAAAAAAGGAGAGAAGGAAAGCTGACTCACTGAGTCCTGTAGGGAGATCACCCAAGGAAGGAAAATCATTAAGGCCTGCATACCTTCCCACTACCGTTTTCTAAGGGATCCCTGAATGATCGCCCAAACATTCTGATCCAGCCGCTCCATATGCGTGCTTCAACCATACACAGATTTCTCCTCCATTTTGTCTTTTTCGAAGTGCATAAACAAGAGCTTGGATTACTCTCCTTGTCCTTGTCCCCAGCCCTAACCCACCCCCCTCCACCAATCCCCACTTCCAAACTAATATACAGTTTAAGGAAAGTAGTGTTCTTACTACGTAAACTCAGCTTCAATTCAAATCCCCTGACTCCATCTTAGATAACTAAGTAGCTGTGTGTAAACAGTCTGGAGCCTACCTATCCACCCACTCCTGCCCTTTTCTGTGTGGAAGAATGGTACTTTCCTCAAGGGACAGAAATACCATATGACACAGTCAAGGATAACCATTCTTACATGGTCAGAGGTTCACATTCTCAGATCAACAAATCTTTGAATTATGTCTCTTAGTTTTTGAGAGAAATGCAGTATCAGTGAAGGCAAGATGTTTCCAAGGCCAAGACTGAAAAGTCAGCGGAGCAAAAATATCTCACCTGAGGGGTTCGGGAGGAGCTGGGACTGCTAGAGGCTGACGAGACCATGCTCACATTGGGATTCATGCTCCGTTCCCTCTCGTCCTGGTAAATGCGATCCCGCTCCACTTCCGGCAGATTGAGGAAATTCTGCATGGCCCTCAGGTTTACTAAAAGAGACTGAGAGGCTGTCCGAGGGTCTTCTTCCTTACGCAAAATCTCAGACAACAATCCCTGATTAAAAGGAAGAAAAAAGAAAAACAGGCCAAGTCATATCTGCAGGTACGTGTGTGGTTTCCATCATCTGCCCCCTCCCCCTTTGTTGGTATTACCAGCTGGCTGTGATGTCAAGAACCTCAGTCTAATTGCTGAGGGTTCTTCAGCAGTAAGATTTTGTGGAACTGTGCTTGCCTTCCAGGGCTGTGCCTTAATCTGGACCGTTCTATTCTGACACTTTATCATCACTGTAATAATCGTCAGTGTACAGAGATGCCAGCTAGCAAGGTAGGCGCTCGGAAGGCTTGTGAAACTGCAATTACCACCAGGTGCCTCCTACAAGTATTTCAGGAACTGTTAGAACTCTCTCTGCTTGAAACTGGGAACACTTGGCAGTCCTGCTCAGCTTTACAAATCTGCCAAGTTTGGTAAATTTAGTTCCGACATTTAAACAGCATGGGAGATTTACATCGACTTAAAAAAAAAAAAAAGTTTGGCTGAATTTCTGTGTGACCGGCCACTGTTTTCAATATAGATGTTTCTCATGGCAAAAAAAAAAAAAAAAAAAAAGACACAAAGCAAATGTCCATAACTTGTGTTAACCCTCTGATAGCTTCTCAATCCACATACATAATTGGTATCCTCGTATGTGTACCAGAGGGCACCCAAACTTTTTTTCATGAGATGCCCTCCTTGGGGAAGCTCTAATCCCACCGTCGTAAAAATACAGGCACAGCTGGTGAGGGGTCAGAGCACACATCAGAGAATGCCATGTATAGACTCAGATAATTTCTGAACATGTGACTCATCCAAAAAGCTTTAAATAGGAAATTGGTGTTTTCATGTGCTCGGATGGCAGAGAACTCACAAAGGGAAGGAAAATGTTGACAAGTCTAGAGAAAAGTAGTATACACGCAAGAAAAGGGCTAGAACCAGAGTTCTAATCACTGAAGTAATCTGGGCAAAAGCTAAACAATTTCCATTCTGAACTCTTGTTAAATTTTCACAAAGAGACATCACTTTCCACCTTCCAATTCAGGGTGTCTCTTCTCAGGGCAATATGAGACCAGAGTCTAGGATCATCCTCCAGGAAGAGCTGAAATGCTAACTTCTGTATCTTAGAACACACGGGGCAACCCAAAATTGCGAAAAGTAGGTGCCAAAGACATTTCCACTGAGGGAAATATGAATGCAAAGAAAACACTATCAGATTTGTAAAGTATGGCTTAAATATAAAAAGGTGTTAGATCCAAGAAGAATATACCACCTCTGGTTGGAAAGAAATCTTCAGGGTAAGGTAGGCAAGTTTTAAAAATAAGTAATGCATTTGTAATGTAGTGAAGCAAATATCACAAGAGTGTGCATCACACAGCTATTAGCACTTTAAAGAGGTAATCACCACTCAAAGTATCATGTAAGACAATTTATAAGGATGTACACATAGTATGACATATGATAGTTCTGTAATACGAGTGTCATGTTGCTTTGATTAGAGAAGCCTTTGCAAACAAGAATGAAATAAGCCACACAATGAAGCCAGAAGAAATGTTAAGTGCATGTCTGTGTGCATGCATGCCCAAGGAAAGGAAAAGGTAGGACATGAATGTGAAAATACTGTATTGGTAAAATGAGCATAAGAAAATCTAGATGTATCATGCTTTTAGAAGCAAGAGACATTTGTCTTCCAGAAAATGTTACACAATCTAGGTATGGATTCTTTTTTGAAATTCAAAGTCAGTTCTGCCTTAAGTTATCCTACTTTCCACTTGCATGAAGCAACTTGAAATATTAATAGTTAATTTGTTCTAAGATAAAATTCTCTAAATTAATATGTAGAGAGACAAGAGGGAAGTGGATTTAAAATCAATACCAATAAGACACTAAGATTGATGTTTTCTGAGCTTTCTTTAATAATGAACTCAGTGCATATGGGATGAGTCGGTCCCCTCCTCCTCCTCCTCTCCTTTCTCTCTCTAGCATAAGCAACTTTAGCACTTTAATAAATCTCAGTCTGCCAAATTGGGAGGAATTTTAGGGGTTGCATGGATATAGTCTTTACACTAGTTATTACAACGATACTTATAGTACCTCAAAGGCAGTTTGTAAACGTATTCTTCTTCTGTGAAATTATTTTTGAAAGTGGAGTACATTATAGTAAAGATCTTACATACAAAATAGTGAAATAACAAAAACTATTGTTCTAATGGACCACGTTCAAAATAGCAAGTCTGTTCATTCATAATCAATAAAAAAATTATTGCAAAGCATAGAGGTCTTTTACTTGTTTCTCTTTTTGGCTTGGTTGACTGTTTTTTTTCTTCCCCCCACCGCCCCCAACCCCTACACTGAAATCCTTCCCCTACATTTTTTACATGTTGGACAACCTTATGGGGAAATGAATCCATCTCTAAGAAAAATCAAGACAAAGCACCCTTGTAAATGATTGCTCATCAGCATCATTTCTGAAGTGAGTGGGACACGATGTTTGTGTTCTAAGGGGCTGGTGGAATATACTATTGCCTCTGTTTTATTTGCCTAATTGAAGATAAAGTCTCAAACCAACAAGGTGGCCAGTGCTGCCTCCACTATTGCCCCAGAGAATGAGAACACTGTTCTAAATTATTTACTTAAAGTCTCATCTGTGTAGCCACGGTTCCAAAGCAGATTCTTTTTACCCCAGACGTTTTCAATAACAAGTGGCTAACTGGTGAGCACAAAAAGAGTTTTAGTTGTTTTGTTGAGTCTTTTTCATTTGGTTATTTATGTGCTCCTCGCTATTTAAACTGGAATTAAAAAAATATATAGTCCAAATTCTGCAGGCTCATAAATGTAGAGTGAGTTTATTTAGTTAGCTGAAAATCATCATGGCGAAAAAAAAAATCCAAAGAAAATCTATGGCATAATTTACACTACAAACCACCTTATCTAATTATCAAGATAAGTAAATGTTTATCATATTGAAGCTGTCTTGAATAGAACATAAATTAATAATTTATCTCACATAAATATTTCTAAAGCCCTTGCCACTATGCTGTCTCGCATTTTAATTATCAACCGGCCAGGCGGGAGGTGTCACTTAAACATTCCCATTATGCAGCCTGAGATACAGAGAATGTGGCATGTCACCTGGGCACTGAGGGAAAAAAAAAAAAAAAGTGTACTTTTATGAATAGAAAGATCATGAATATTGAGAATGTGAAAATTGAGGGAAATTAATAAATTAACCGGGATATTGCTTATTAAACTTTCATATCAGTAATCACATTAAAACATATTGCAAGTATTGAGTAAAGTGGTCATTAAGAATTTCTCTCATTGTAGGCAACAGAGCCTTCTCAAGGGAGACATTATCACAATTCCCAGCATGGTGTTAGCTGAGGTTATGTAAGACCAGGAAACATGTTGACTGAAAAGGAGTAGCGTGAACATCTGCACAGGAAAGAAAGCCACCTTGCACGACAGCTCTTGGGTTACAAGTCACTGAAAAAAGAACCGAGGTGGGAAAAAGAACCTCAAACTGGCCTTCTCCCTGGACTTTTAATGGGGGATTTTGTATATGATGTTGGCAGAAAATTCAATAAAAACAAAATAATTGAAAGCACAAGAGATAATATGATGCCATCTAGCTCGGTTGCTACTAGAGGCTATCTCCACAAACAAAACAAAGAATTTGGGCTGATTTTTAAAATGAAAAATTGATATACTTATTATTTTGAGCACTTTAAACAATATTTCTATGTGGCAAATGAAATGACCTTATAGTTTCTGATCTGCAATTTCTGTTGATGAGCTTTCTTGTTTACATTATTATGATTTCCATATTTCTTCAACAATTTATATAGTTTGCCCCAAATTGTTCCTGTGTAAAATACATGTTGATAACTCAGAAATGCTTGGGAAACATTACCAGGACTGGCTCCCTAAAATTTAGTTTTAAGTTCCTGCACTAGCCCTTGCGGCCTTGTCTGGGACAGGTGAGAAACTGCTTATGCTGAGCGTTAATTCTAAGAGAGAAAGAAGAGAACCAAAACCTGGGCCAGGTTTTACGAACGCTAAGTCTGAGCCCCTCAGACCTTCCCAGGCAACTCCAGAACTTACAGCAACATTGGAGGTCATTGCTGCCTAGATTTTAACAGCCACTTGTTCTGGATATCTCCCAGACCTTTAGTAATTCTGTCGGATCAAGCTCTACTGTCCATTGCTTATCTAGGAAACCCCCAAACTCAATGTACCCATTACCAAAAAATGACAGATCAGTCTATTAATTCATTTCTTATTTATGACTTGGTATGAAGCTCAGAAAGGAAAGAAAAGATTAAGAAGACACAGATTCTGCTGCCAAGGAGTTCACTATATGATGGTTTATAAAAACACAATGTAAAAGATGACAAGTGTCATAAATTCCAGATAGAATGAGTGCCGGCTCAGTTCAGAAGAGGGTAAAGTATTGCCAACTCAGGGAAAACATTTTGGAAGAAGTGGGACTTAACCTGGCTGGGATCTGAAATATACATAGTACATAGCTATAGAGACAACGATGAGACTAGCCAAGGGAGGGATCGGCCAGTATTAAAACACTGGAAGGAAAAAAAAACAGCATGGCTGATCTAGAATACCAAGAGAAGTGTCTTTTTCCTTAAAAGCTTTAAAAAAAGGTACAAAAACTGATAAAGCTTTGAAGTGAAACTACTATAGTCTACATTAATATAATTCTGAACTACTGGAGTATACACAAAATAACCAGCAAACATTACCCCCAAAATGAAGTGATATTAGATAATCTGTTCAGCCTTTTTGTCACCTGCAACAAATTAGGCTTTCAATATGCAAAACATCTTCCTTCCAGAAAAACAAATGATCATGATTCCATTTAATTGTAATTTAATGAGGCATAATTTATTTTTTAAAGTGATATATACCAGGTGTGTACTGAGGAAACTGGCCCAGCAAACCCCGGTGCTCCCCCTTGGAAAAAGCTTCAAGCTAGCTGGAGACTGTTTTCATTTCTGTAAATTACATTTCTGTTTGTGGCGGTTGAAGTGGGAGGTATAAAGGGTAACTTGCACTGTTCACATATTTATTGTAACATATACCTTTGAAGTAACTCAACCAAAAAATACTCATTTATCATCTAAGCAAATAGTTTCAAAGTGTTGAGTTCCAATCTGAACAAAGATAGATTTTAGAGAAAATAAAGCCCATCCCCTAATAATGTATTTTAATTATGTATTGTTGGATGTATGAACAAAGTATATAAGCTATTTAATGATGATCTTCAGAAATCAAGCTACAACTCTAAGGATACATGAATTGAGACATATGTATTATGCAATGGTGAGTCTGAAAATATATTTAGTTCATATTTATATATTGCTTTAAACAAATGATGTCCTAACCAGGCAGCAAGGTCCAAAGACATGTATACCCCCATTTTACAGATTAAAATCATAGAGGGTCAAAGGTAGAAAGGATCTTGTCAGTCATATCGGCCAACCCTTCATCCTACCCCTGAGTATGATCTATCACATACTTCCCTTTAAATACAAAACAAACAAAAATCCTCCAAAGGTACTCTTCACATCTCAATCTTCACGACTTCCCTCTTCATGCTTGCATGCTCATTTGTCAGCCTTACTTTTCACACAATTCTGAAATGTCTGGTTCCAGCTGACATGAGAGCCAAAAACTGGTATTCTTTTGTGAAGACCAGGTAATACAAAATTCCCAGCCTAATCATACAAAGTGAGCTTTTCTATCCCAGGGGCTAACACACAGTTACAGAAGCTGGGGAGCCAGCTGCATGGCTGTAGAAAGTGCTGACATCCTATAGTCAGAAAGCGGACCTAACAGAAGTGATTCTTCCCTCATCTCCAATCTCATTTCCTTCTAGACACTCCTGAGAGGCATTTCCCCCTCTGCTCACGAATATAAACAGGTTTCCCTGGGTTCCATATTCATAATCCACAGCCCCACTATGAACCTGTATGCTGAAATTCATTTGTGTAATGCTAAAAATACTCACCCTCCTTTCACCCCCTAGAGTACTGCTCAGCCATGGAGCCAGAGTACTTAGGCTGATTTGAATAAAAGGTATATAGGGCACAACAATGACAATTTGATTTTTATTATTAAAAATGTTGTGTTAAATCCTCAAAGAAAATGTCGTTATTGCATTAGTTTAATAAAACCTCCCTTTATTACAATATTTCTTTATTAGGAGAGGCAGCCTATGCATGTAGCATGGTTGTAGGATGGGGGTGGATAGAATTGAGCATCTAAAGGGAATTAATGTACTCTGCAAATATAAATGCATATACAAAAGTAACATTTGCAGACAAATGTTGTTGCTGTAGAAATGTATTCTGTAATTCACTAAAATACTATGTACATATGTGTGTATGCATATACGCTGCAGTTGGCAATAGTTTCTCCCTCCTTTGAACTGAGATGGCACTCGTTCTATCTGGCATTTATGACACTCATCATCTTTTACATTGTGCTACTAGAAAACCTCTTCTCTTCATCATACAGTAAACTCCTTGGGAGAAGAATCTGTATAATTTGTGCTTAGTGGTTAGTTGGGAATATAGAGGGATATAAAGCTCTAAGAATGCACCAAATGCATTTTTAAAAACTGGTCTGAGATGGAGGAGTCCTGTGTTTGCTGAAACGCCAGGAACAGGCCCTGTTGGACCACATATTACACTCAAGATCTTTTCATTCAACCTATTGTAAACACCAAGATAGTGGAAACTGAAATTCTTGGCCATGCAGACTCCACTTTAGACCAAATATTTCATCTACTCCCAATCTGCAATTCATTAAATAAAACACTTCCCTCAAAGACAGCTTTCTTTCTAGGGGACATAATAAAACTATACTGTGCTACCTGACACATCAGAATATAGTACGTGCAACACAGAGTGGGTCCAACAAAACATTCTTGAAACCAAAATCACCTGTGCTCTCCTAACAGCAATCCCCTTGTCGGAGCCACTCCTGAGCACATACAGTGAAGGAATTTAGCCAGAAACAGATCTCTGGGAACTTTACTATTTTTACCTACCTATTCAATGCAAAGATAGATGCAATTAGATGAACATTTTTTTGTTTTTTTTTTTCTTTTTATCCCTTCCATTTTTGTCTTTAGAAACTCTTAGGTATTGGAATGGGGGGGGGGGGTGCAGGTTATGCACAATCCAAGCCAAAATTTTCTAAACACATGAGTACCAAAAAGCAAAATCAAATAGAGAACTGAACAGGTTCCCTTTGGAAACATTTACCAGTGGTGTTCTCAGCTCTGGGCACATACATGGTTTCTACTAACACCTCAAGTACCTGGCACATGACTATTGCATTCACAAAGTTCTGGGCCCTGGTTATTTCTAGTTTCTATGTGTATTGTGTGAAACAACTGTTGGCAAACTGCCCCCAAAATTTACTAGCTTTGGCTACTTTGTCAAAACATTGGCAAAAATAGTACTTTCCCAAAACAAAACAAAACAAACCAAAAACATACATTTATTGAATATTTATATCTCAAATGTATCAAATGCATTCAGATATAAAAAGTAAAGCAGTCTGTTAACATATGAGTTGACTTTGTCCTGAAACAGTTATAAAATATCATTTTTTTTCCCTGCTGAAATATTTCTGCATTAACTTCAATCACCTCCAAGGTCAAAAACATGTGTTCTCACACAGTACATGTAACATATCGCAGTACTTATTATACCACAACAGGATTACTGGTTTGAAAGCCTGTTTAACCCCTTCAACCTCCTTGAAGGAGAAATTGTATCTTTCATGTTCTGTTCTATGAGATCAGAAATAATTGAGAATAAAGTGGTCGCGAATGTGAGTTCTAATGTCAAAATTTCTGGGTTCAAAATAGGGCTTCAATTAGCCAAGGATTAATTCATCTTCCTATGGCACAGTTTCCTCACCTGTAAAACTGATAAAATAATTTTACTTCCCTCATAGGATTCCCTAGAGCTTACAACTGATACATGTTAAGTGT
Organism: Puma concolor; assembly: GCF_028749965.1. Lineage (NCBI taxonomy): Eukaryota > Metazoa > Chordata > Mammalia > Carnivora > Felidae > Puma > Puma concolor. The sequence continues at coordinate 186,710,029 of NC_141674.1, forward strand.
TCAATAAATGTTAGCCTCCATTATAAGGTCTACCATAGTTTCTGAATGCTTAATAAACATTTGTTAAATGAATACAGAATATACAGAACTATATCAAATAAATACAGAACTAATACACAATACGATTCTTATTTTATTTTTTTTTTAATTTTTTTTTCAACATTTATTTATTTTTGGGACAGAGAGAGAGCATGAACGGGGGAGGGGCAGAGAGAGAGGGAGACACAGAATTGGAAACAGGCTCCAGGCTCTGAGCCATCAGCCCAGAGCCCGACGCGGGGCTCGAACTCACGGACCGCGAGATCGTGACCTGGCTGAAGTCAGACGCTTAACCGACTGCGCCACCCAGGCGCCCCACGATTCTTATTTTAAATTTGCAACTTCAAATTTTCATGGCCCTCCACTTATATTTTGCTGTCTTCCCGCAGAGAAGGCAGAAAATGTAAAGGATACATTTCAGGAAGAAGAAGAATTAAAATTATTTGGAATAGAGGAAATGTAAAGAAAATTTTAACTAATTATATAAACTGGAACGATCATATGGTAATCCAGCATGTCACTAAACCAAGATACTCTTTTTATACCTCAGAAAAGTAAAACAACTTTTCTTCCCTAACTAACTCTGTAGTCATTTAAAATAAGCATTAATTTGCATCACTGTTTAAACATGGGTCATAACTATTAGTAGATGATAGATTTCAGTAGATCATAACTAGTTCTTTTATAATGACATGCAATTCAGTAGATTGGAAATTACCAGGGTGTTTCATACATGGTACAAGTATTATTACCCGAAGTTTTTTTTTTTTTTTCTTTCATGAAGGTTTTGCTTTAGAATATACAGATAGACAAAAACACAGGTTGAAATGAGATGGAACTCCAGACGGACATACACACGTATGTGCACATGTGTGAGTGTACGTACCAGCTCATGATGTAAAAGGTATTTCTCACTGGGTGCTGCAGTCAAAGATGTTTGAAGGTAAATGCTGTGATGTACACTGATAATTTTAGGTACAAAACTTGTAGACAGAATGTAAACAACGTTGTAATCTCCAAATGACTTCAAATTGATTCAGTTATATTTTTCTCACAGCATTTCTGGCCTTTAAACATAATTCGTTTTATTTGAACAAACATGCACTTAACCCCAGGCCAAATGGTCATCATTTCAATCAATGGCCATGAAAGGAACACTCCTTGTGTATTTTTTTTATTACTTTAAATAAGCAATGGTGAAAAGTATATAAATAATGGGATCTAAAGCTAGTGTTCCTTGTATTTCTTCTATAAAAATTCTACTTTAATTGTAAACATCACCCAGGATTGGAGGAGACTAGTTAAATACTAAAATAAACCTTCACACTAAAAATATAGGTCTATATTGAGACACACTCACAGGAGGTAAAAGAAAGTCCTTATTGAAGGAAGAGACTCATTATCTGTGTGAAAGGAGCTGATCACCCCTTGTCAGAAAAAAAAAAAAAAAAAAAAGTGACAAAAGCTTGTAAAACCATCCCCCAAAGGAAGACTTTTTTAGTTAAAATGGAGAAAACTGAATTTTTTATAATTAGTTCAGTAACTAATTTTTAAGAACTTGGACACTGGTCAGGGATAGGAAAAGACAGAATAGGGCTCTGTCATCTTTGGTTCCTCTGATTCTTTGGTACCAGTTTTGTAAAGGGGGGGTGGGGTCTTTATATATTCTTTTACACAAAATTTTCTATTTCAAGTAGATATAGGAATGAGGAGACAGTTATTGGGGCACCTGGGTGACTCTGTTGGTTAAATGTCTGACTCTTGATTTTGGCTCAGGTCATGATCTCCTGGTTTGTGAGTTTGAGCCCTGCATCAGCCTCCCCTGCACTGATGGTGTGGGGCCTGCTTGGGGTTCTCTCTCTCTCTCTCTCTCTCTCTCTCTCCCCACCTCCCCCACACACGCATTCTTTCTCTCTCTCTCTCAAAATAAATAAACATTTAAAAGGAAATCTTTACCAAAAAAAAGTAATGAGGAGGGGGTTATATATGTTTGACGGTTACCGAGTCAACCTTCTCTTTACCCAGAACACAAAGCCAGTATCTCCTCCCTCCTTTTCAGCTGGAATTGCCTAAAAGGTGCTAATTAATGATAGTTTGTATATGCGCAAGAGGAACTAAAGTGAGACCACTAGCAAGAGGCCATCCTTAAGACATCTAAGAACTTGGAGACACTGCTATACTGAGAGATATTAATATTATTATAATCTTTAAATCTATGAATTCAAGCCAGTGGTTCTGAAATGAAAGACTGCCTATTTTATGAAGCAAGCAGGGCCATCTTTTCCCACTTTATTAATTTAATGTTGAAATCAAAAGAGGGTGTATTATTTGCTTCAAAACCCAATAACATGTTCATGCCTGATCTGCAGCATTTCATATATACAGGCCACCTTTCAGTGGATGGACTTCCTTTTTCTCACAGGCTTCCTTGTCATTTTATAAGCAGCTCACTGGACCATGGAGTCAAGACCCCTGGGTTTGCATTGTGTTCCACTCCTGTATGACTTGTGGAGTGCCGTATCTCTATTGCATAGTAAGAAATAATGATGACTGAGACCAGAGGTTGGCCGAGAAATAATGCTGAATATCTTGGAAGTCAAGTTTTCTACAAATATAAACTGTATGTATAATTAAATCATGCCTATCTTTGGCTAACAATGTGTATAAATCAAACGTAAGACTTTCTCCTTCCCCAAATGGACTGGTAACCCACTTAAGTTCAGATTTCCAAATATCTTGGATACTAAAATGTTCATGTTGTTGCTACATATCCCTTCCTAACTGTGCCACTTCGAAGTATACCGTTTAGCAAGTCCTTAGACACTTTTAACCCAAATAACACGGGTGTGTATATACTATAAACATGGTATCGATAAAGCATAAAAGCAAAACCCATGTCATTTCACACACACGTGTACATTTCTAGCCGTTGACCTTACTGCCAAGTTTCCTGATACGTTGTTCAATCTAATTTTCCAATCTGTTGAAAACATTCTCCAGTTGCTGAGTCACTTTATAAAACTGTATTTATGACCCTGGCCTTAAGTTTCTTCAAATGATGTGGCTTTGATGAGTAAACAGCAGATTCTTTGCAAAATCTCATAAAAAAAAAAAAAAAGTAGTCAAATAAGGCAGGTCCACCAAATGACTTCCTGAAGGATTTTTTAAATCCTCTTCTCTATCAGATAAGACCCACGATGAACAACTTTGTCAAGCAAAGCCTTTGACAAAAGGTTGCAAATTGTGTAACTCAGTGACTTTTGCATCAAACAGAAGAAGGAGCATGATACCAAATTAGAGTCCTACTGGTACAGAATAGCACATTTTGTGAAACACATCTGTGCATCTACTGAAAACATGTTTCTAAGAATTGGCTCAGGAGAGCTACCTGAAACAGAAAATGGACCTGAACTTTCTGCGTTATGATGTAATGTGCTAGAGGAAAAAGAACTCTATTATATAAATAATGAAGGTGGAAAAAGCCTCATTTCCAAATTGTAGAAACTTCTTACTGTTGATTCCTTATGTAAGGGTATTTCCTGAACTCTACCACCAAGGAAAGGGGATAGTGATGCAAAGAAGGAACATGGACCACAACTAACTTTCCCTTTCTAGCATTCTAATGCTCCCATTCACATGTGGCAGGGCAGCCATTCCAATGGATTTAGCCTAGTTTGGATCAAAGCTTCCTCTACTTCATTTAACAGATTTGCTCAGATGGAAGGTCTCGGAGGAGAAACAATGTTAGTAAATGAAGGATTTCTGAACATATGAATATGTAGGTCATTGGATTTTTAAATAAATTAGAGAATAGTTTATCTATTCAGGAAGATTCATTGTACATATTTTATGAAGCCATCCTTATTATAGGTCAGTGGGCATCCCACAACCATTCCTTCGTAATATTGTCTTTTAAAATACTGTCATAAACCTTTTCACACTGTCACAAGCCTCTGATTAATATTTTCAAGTCCATAAAGTGACAAGGGGCAAAAGAACACTTAAGGTTAGGATTCATAATCAAATTGTCAAAAAAGCACAGATGTGAGTAAACACAGTAAATAGTCAAGCGACTTATTTAACGTCCATAAGCCTAGGAAGTGAAAGTATGCCAACACTAACATAAATTTAGGATATTAGCAAGGGAAAATGAACTGCAGAAGAAAAGAAAAGAGAAAAGGGAGGGAGCAAGGGACAAAGGAAGGAAGGAAGGAAGGAAGGAAGGAAGGAAGGAAGGAAGGAAGGAAGGAAGGAAGGAAGGAAAGAAAAAAGGACAGAAAGAAAAGAAAAGGAGAAGAAAAGAAAGGGACAGAAAGGGAGTGAGGAAGGGAGGAAGAAAGAAAAGGAAAAGAAAAAAAAAGAAAAAGAAACTAGATAGAGCTCAGGTCCTCTTATTTCTTGAAATTATAAGTCCTAAAAACACCACTTGCATCACTGACAGAGCACTGGGCAGAGCGAAGGAACAAAACCACTCTGAAACTCACGTGAATTACATAATTCACCATTTAGACTTGGTAAGGGTGGTTTTCATTTAAGTCAAGTTTAGAAGATCTCATAGGGCTTCAAATCCAGTGTCCATTTCTGTTTCATTCCCTCTCTTTCTCTTTCCTGTATTTGATAACCATAAGTAAATCTTCCCAATATCAATATCAGTCCACTGAATTCAGAGGGCTTTAAACAATAATAGTGCTGATACTTTTCAAGAGAAAGTAGTACAGTAAAAACATCTATACTATTCCCATAGTGATATCTTACTTTATATTTGGAACGTAGTAAGGCATAAAATTGAAGATAAGTTTTATTCAAACTACTACCCCATAATATAACCAAAAACCTATTTAGACGAGCAGGGGCACTGATCTATAATCTGGGATAAAAATCACATCTTGAGATAAAGATTCCTGTGCAAGTGATTTATTAAGGAAGTACAAAGGGAAACTGGTGAGGCAGTGGGAAAAGTGGGACAGGGAAGGGAAGAAACCCAAGCAGTCCCTGTCTCAGCCTCATCTGCGGAGAGCTCTGGAGTAAAAGTCACACTTCAGTGCTGTCCCTACTACTGGAGGGAGGGGAGCTGGCCTTTTACCCACCTGCACCTATCAGACATTGGTTAAGTATTACCAGCTCTCTGCCTGTGTGAGTAAAGCAAAATCCAATAGTCTGAGGAAAGTCCTTTGAATGAAAAACTGACCAGCAGTCACTAGCTTCTAGAAGTAAAAGTATAGGGGAGTACAAGTGGGGGAGAAATAGAACACCAAACACAGAGCAGGCATGTTACCTGCCTCGGCTTACTCTGGTGTAATACCCACAGCACCTCACTTTGTGACCATAGGTAATAGAAACACTTAGAAATGTATCACAGGAATTTCTTGAAAATTAATGACCAGGCCAGAAAATATCTGATCTCTCATTTGTCATAAAAGTCTTCAGAGACGCAAAAAGTGGGGTTAACCTTTTCTTCCAAAAGACTAGTAAAGAAGAAAGTGACAATGCTCAGAATATATTTTCTGCAAGGTCATAATGACAAAAACAGGCTTCTATCATCCTGATGGCACAGACAGGATGTGATGCTCTGCTATACCCTGCATCTAGAACTACATTAGTCTCATGCTCATGCTGATGAAATGATACCCTGGCATTGCATGATCTCAAGACACACTGATTAAAATAAAAATGTATTAAATGCAAGCTCTTGAGGGGCGCCTGGGTGCCTCAGTCAGTTAAGCGTCTGACTTCAGCTCAGATCATGATCTTGCGTTTCATGAGTTTGAGCCCCGTGTCAGGCTCTGTGCTGACAGCTCAGAGCCTGGAGCCTACTTCAGATTCTGTGTCTCCTTCTCTCTCTGCTCCTCCCCCACTTGTGCCCTGTCTTTCTCTCTCTCTCTCAAAGATAAATAAAAACATTAAAATTTTTTTTAAAAAAGCAAGTTCTTGGAAATATAGCTCTATTCCCTCGATTGTGTTATTTTATATCACCAAATGATATAGTGGCAATAGATCAGATATACAGAGTAATTAATAGTTTCTCCTTGGAGAACTGGCATTTTCAAATGCTATTTATTATTGGGGCGCCTGGGTGGCTCAGTCGGTTGAGCGTCCGACTTCGGCTCAGGTCACGATCTCGCGGTCCGTGAGTTCGAGCCCCGCGTCAGGCTCTGGGCTGATGGCTCAGAGCCTGGAGCCTGCTTCCGATTCTGTGTCTCCCTCTCTCTCTGCCCCTCCCCCGTTCATGCTCTGTCTCTGTCTTAAAAATAATAAATAAATGTCAAATGCTATTTATTATGAATATCAGTTGTTCCTCTGGAAGTTTTAAACATGAAAAACTAGGCTGATGTGGTTGTTTTTTTTTTTCCAGCTTTAGCTTCATTTATGAATGTTATACATGTGATTTGTTCTATACACACACATACACACTGTCTCTAATTACTAGTTGTTCACGGTCCAATCACTGAGCACAAATCCAGAAATACAAACTATAGGACGACAAACCAAAGTACTTTTTATTGAATTTGATAATAAATGAATAATAGAGATCATGAACTATTTCTAGGAAATAGTGTACTGAAGGTATATTACATCTCACTAAAGCAAATGGACACAAGATTGATATTGGCCTTAGGTATTCACCTAAAATAAATGGTTCTGGTCCTGTTTGCTTTGAGGAAAAAAATGGTGAGATTCCTTTCTATCCAAAAATTAATACTTCATTTACGCTGTTATCTATAAAGTTAATTTTTGTTTATTATAGCCGGCAAATCATGATATCACCCATAAATGTCTGATTCCACTCAAAAAAGCCTAACATTTGGAAAATCCATGGTTGGTTTCATGGGGCACAGTACACCATGTTTTCCATTTAATGATGCTGCTGGTGAAACCCAGCTGTCCAACCTTGCTGTTAGCAACTACAGTATATACAGCAAAAACAATCTGCCTGCTGACCTCCAGCTTAAGTTCAAACTATGTCATTCTGTCAATACCATCTACCTTGATTAGGTTGGGCTTTATACACAACAGGTTATGATCCCAGAGGGATGAAAAGCTTTCCCAAATTAAAAGCAGAATTTTAAAAGGAAATACTCATACATTCCTATGCATTTTCCATTTGATATCCTCAAGGCTGGCCCATGAACTCAAGCTCATGTTGATTGAAAGTGAATGTTCCTTTCTGGGTGTAGCCATCTTACAAATTTAATGGCAGGAGGAAAATAATAAAATGTGTTCCATGCTTCAATTAGACCTTTTATAACTTGGCACTTGAACGATGGCAATGCCAAAGAAAAATCATTAATCCATAAAAATAGACAAAAAGGATTGTGGAGGAGAAGACAGACCTCCAGGAGTCTAGGGCCTTGGCAGAGCATTCTCTCACACCAACAAGGTCTGTCTTTTGTCTAGCCTCTCTGTGAGTCTTCTCTCAGGCTTCATGCTATTTGGATAAAATATATACTGTATTTGATTCTAAAATCCAGAGTAATACAACCATGCTTTCAATTTTATCCTTAGCCAAAGGAACTGTATATATAACCAATAAAATGTTGGCTAGCTATGAAATGCCTATTCATGCACATGAACGATACATGAAAGAACACACACACATACACATGCACACACACACACACACACACACACACACACACAACTACACATGTAAACACAAAATAAAGACTAAAAGATGCATCCTTCCACTTTGTATTTAGCAATAACATGTAACACACTGGCTCAAAAGCACCAGAATTTTTCATAGCCCTAGTTCAGATAACTGTGGACACACAAACGCTGCTTTAGTACTTTGAGTCAAAAAAGAAATCATAGAGTGCTATCTGGAACATGTGCAGACCTCCGTGGACCTCCAAACTCATTTTCAAATGCTGTAAACGGAGTCTGTCAATAATAGAAAGCATAAATTAGCGAAGTCAAGGGGGCAGGAGATCTCACCCTCTTGGTCTCCTGCCACACCTAATCTTTCAGCACCAAACCTCAAACCATCCCACTGTGTGTGCTTCTTCCCTGCTCCCACTCCTCTGGCTCCAGCATTCCTGAAGACTGTTACCAAACCACAGTGCTTGGTTCCATCACTAGTTCATGCCTGTTAACTTCAGCTGAGATCCCAAACTACTTCACAATTCCTTCTATCTCAGATCGACTCCCTATCACATTCAAGCTGTCAACACACTTCTGACCTCCTTTTCAACACCAAATTTTGGAAAGAGTAATTTGCAGCCCCTGCTTCTGTATCCTCAACAGTTAGTCACTCCTCAACTCCTAAATTCTGGCTCCTGCCTTCTCAACTCTAATGAAATTACACTCTAGGTTTGCCAAAGGTCTCTCCCAACCAATTGCCAAATTTCATGGCATGGTTTCAAGCTTCTCATGCCCAGACGTCTCAGTTTTGCTCACAAGGACAAGTCTCCTTCCGCAAACTCTTTATTCATGTTCTGTATACTCTCACTACTACCTCCCTATTCTTCCATCTCCACCTGCTCCCATCTCTACTGGCATTTCTTTTACCTCTTTTCCTGGTGGGAGTAGTGGTGATGGTTTCTCCTCTTCCTTCCCTCGACTCTCTAAATCTCAGGCTCTGTCAGTAAATTTCTAATCTTTCTCTAACCCTGAAAACTCTTTTTAGCACCAAATTCATATTTTGAATGACTTCTGAATACCTTCATTGGAACAAATCTGCCAGTACAGGGTGCCTGGGTGGCTCAGTCAGTTCAGCGTCCGACTCTTGATTTCGGTTCAGGTCATGATCTCATAGTTCGTGAGTTTGAGCCCTGCATCAGGCTCCATACTGACAGGGCAGCGCCTGCTTAGGATTTTCTCTCTCCTTCTCTCTCTGCCCCTCCCCCACTCTCTCAAAATAGATAAATCAACATTTTGGAAGGAAGGAAGGAAGGAAGGAAGGAAGGAAGGAAGGAAGGAAGGAAGGAAGGAAGGAAGAAAGATCTGCCAGCACTTTGGAGTCAAAATAGCCTGATCCAAAGTAATCACTAAACTTATTCCAACTATCTCTTTCAATGTTCTTTTTGACTCTCTAAATAATTACAGATTTCTTCTCAGCCACAAGGCTCTAACCTTGGCATTATCTTTATTGTCCATCCCTCTTTATCCATTCAGGTGGTTGCACTTTCTGTCAATTTTACTTCCACAATTCTTCTTGATTTTGTACTCTCTATCCCACCACCACCAGCCTAATTCAGAACTTCTACACATTTCAGCTGGATATTTATGGCTGCCTTCTAAATGATATTCCTACCTTCTCGCTATCATGAGAGAAAAAGATCTTCCTAAGGTCCAATTCTGATTATTGGATTATAGCATATTCCTACATGAGACCTTCAATGGCTTCTAGTGCCTATTAAATAAGGTTCAAAGTTCCTAGCATGGCCCTAAGACCTTTTTTGATCTATTTCCCCGTTTAAGTTTTATTATCTAGCTTTGCTATCAACTACCAACTATTCCCACACATGCCTGACTCAGCACTTTTCTTGTTAATTCCTTTAGCCTAAAGTACCCTTCTTCTCCATCTTTGCCTGTTAAATTCTATTTATCCTTCAAGGTCTCAATCCCCAGAAACTTAATATTCAAGTCAGGTATTTACATATGGTGCTTGCCTATGATCTTTTTCATCTTTGCATCTGCACTGAGCTTAGCTTCCTGCCTTGCATTTAGTAGGGTGATCAAGTTTAAACCTACTGTCCTCTTCAAGACTCACTATATTCATCCTACTATAAGTATTCCTTACCCCCAGCTCCCCATAGATACCCACTACAACCATCATTATTCTCCTACACCACTCACCTTACTTCACACTTTTGTTATCTGAATATGTTTTGGTTTTTTTACTACTAGGTCATTACCTCCTTGAGATTGGCACTTTTACTTTCTTGTTACTCATGTAAGGACCAAATTAATGGTTCTCAAAATATGGCTACCAGACCAGCAGCATCAGAATCACCTGGGACCTTGCTACAAATGCAAATTTCTAGGTCCTACCCCAGACTATGGAATCAGAAACTCTGAGGTGAGGTCCTCAATAGAAGGATCTACATAAATAAACTGTTTATCTTTTTATTGCTTGGTATTATATTGGCATGTAATTACCTCAAAATATTGAAAAATATGAGTAAATTATTCATTACTACCTTAACAATATCTTTTTTTTTTAATGTTTATTTATTTTGAGAGAGAGAGAGAACATGAGCAAGCAGGGGAGGGGCAGAGAGAGAGAGGGAGAGAGAGAATCCCAAGCAGGCTCCACACTGTCAGCACAGAGCCTGACACGGGGCTCAACCTCATGAACAATTAGATTACGAAGTGAGTTGAAATCAAGAGTCAGATGCTTAACTGAGTCACCCAGGTATCTCCCCCCACCCCCACTTTATCAATATCTCAACTCTAACTTGTATATTTTGAAAAACTTAAAAAATTATAGAAATTATGACATACAATGATATTCTTTTTATACAGTTCAAAAACAAAGTAAATAGATTGTGCGTACAGAAGTAGTTTTAGAACTAGTTTTTAAAAAACAAGTGAATGTTAACCACAAAATTCAAATCAGGGTTATACCTGGGGAAAAGCAGATGAGAAGATGAGGAAAGAAAGGAGCACATAGGCCCAAAGCATTGGTAACGTTCTGGGTCCTGAGTTGGGTGATGGGCTCACAGATATTCATTATTTACTGAAATTAATTAATTATGGCTATGCACATATCAAGTATTTCCTGAGCTAAGGATTACTAGTTAATTCTGTGTGCTCTGGGATCAATAAAGTTTTTTTGAAGAGATAAAGAAGATGTCACAATTCTGTCCTTAGTATCATTTCAACCACCAACTATCATGTGCAATGCTAAGCATACCTGTGTGCGGTTGAATGCCACTCTTGCAAAGACAGCTTGGGACACACTGGCCCTCTTCAGCTCATCTCTGACTTGCTGGTAGATATCTGGAGAGACTTCTACAGAAGAGTTGGTTGGCTCTGGCTTAACTGCTCTGGGAATGGGTGGATGGTTCAGGAACTGCTGGTTGATGGCTTGAGGATGCTGGTGAGCCAGGAGCCGGCTAACGGCAATCTGTTGGTTTATCAGATGGGCCATGGCTATTTGTTGCCTAACAAGTTGTGGACTGAGCTGGGGAGAAAGAAGACCAGGGCTCATGATGGGCTGTAATGCGGGCACTTGGTTTCGGATTGGAGTACTGTGGTGGATTTGGCTATGAGGAGACTGTTCGTTGGTTTTCCCCAAGGATGCCAGCTGGTTCATATTTGGTAAATGCATTGGACGCTGGCCCAGAACACAATAGTCTGAAAGGTTTTCTCGTTCCACTCTTTCCACTGTTAAGAGATAAAAAATGAAAATCCATCATTATTTTCATTGGTGCAATTTATTGCTAATATATGCAGTACAAAATTATCATATTTTTTGTATATTAATGACATAAACTTTTTTCATATGAAGCTGGAAGCCCAAGAGTAAAAGTGAGTTTTCCTTCCTTGAAAAATGTTATAATTTTTTCATAGGTGATATGAAAGCAATAATATTTACTACTTCATTTTTCTTCAGTTCCTAAAAGTAGGCATTTTATTGAATAACTAAGACAGAAACCACTAAGCATGATCAATTCTAAATCCTCTCGTATTCCCAAGCTCTCTCATCTCCCTCATCACCCTCTGTTATAAAAACACCAGCTGTTCTCATCTTCTGTAGTTTGTGGTTAATGGTGTAGTTCATGGTTATCAGGAAATGACAAGGACAACATCTCCTGCCAAATTAACTGCTACCTCCTAATAAAAATCTCACACAATAAGTATTATACAACTATGGGAACATTCATAGAAAATATGTGCCATGAAGTATATCCTTTTATCTACTCACTTGCTATCTTTGGTATAGGAATATTTCTGTAAAAATTGGATATGTTAATGATTGTTCTATGTACAAGGATAAGTTAGAAACAATATTTATAACATCTTCTTGACTTTTCATTAAATAAGATGCTTCCTCCCCCCTACCCCCCGGATAGCTACCTTATTACATTTTATTGCACTTTACTAGTGAAGATTTAAGGAATAACCTGGAAAGGCAGAAGTAAAAGAAAGTGAGTATCATATATGTTCAAGCATGAGGCAGAATTTTTTCCTCTCCCAAGAATATTTCCCAGGAAAGAGTGAATTAATCACCTCATAGTTAAATCCTTATCTAAATCTCTGTATTATGTTATTATGTAAAACAAAGGTTTGTTTGGAGAAAACACATTTAAGCTGAAACAACCTCCATCATTCCTAGTTTTAAATCCTTGCAGATGTAACTTAACAGTATCTGTTTTTTAAAGTAAAAATTCCAAACAGATTTAGTAATTATTTGTTATAGTTGCAAATGTTAGATATGATCATGCAAAAGACTATTAAGACTTTAAAGAACACTACTTTAGATGGTTACATGCTGGAAATCAGAAGTAGTCACCCACAGGACAAATTTTTAAAAATAATTGTCCCATTATTACGTAAATGATGCTGTAGTTTGGTATATGGTTTAGAGTGTCAAAACCATATTTTTATCAAAAAAGTACTAAGTCTCAAAAAGAACTTTCACAGAAATGGTGTGTGCTAGAAAATCAGGTGACTCCAAACACGGGTTCTGTAATGGCAGAGACATGAGTGCCAAATCACATGAACTTTAAGGGTGGAGAAAAGTAGTATTTTAATTAATATTCTATGTAATATGTGATTTTAATATACATAGGTGGAAGTTAATACATTAAAATATAAGTAAATATTTGACCATTATCCATATGCCTAATGGTTATTTTATATATTCAAAACTTCTCATTTGGGGAAATAAACATTAGTGTCTTGGGATCACCTTATATTGAGACATATACAGTATTTATTACTGCTTTGCTTAAAAAAGCAAAGTGATTGCTTAACTTTCCTACGAACCCCCAAGTAAGTAAAGTTTACCTCAGACTTCTTTAAAGTCTCAATTGCTAACTTAATCTTTTCCATGTAATTCATATCATTGTATTCATCTTTCCTGCACATCGTTCAAGGTGAACAAATTATGTTAATCTTATCCTTTAAATGTAAGCATTTTTCAGTCATTGTATTAATTAAACTTTAAGGTATACAATCTTAAAACCAAACCAAGCACATGGTTGAGAGCCTTCAAAGGGTAATCTAACACAGTTTGCCTAGGACAGGAATCACTCTTATGATTCCTTTACTAAAAGAAGTGCAGAAACCATGGACTGCTTCTGAGTAAAACTGTACTTCATAGACAGAAATACTTGGCCCTAGTAGACACTTGGTTCATTTTTGTTTAATTCCTTTTGAATTCAGCCAAAATAAAGGCAAATTAAAATGCTAAATTATGTGCTCAGGTACTTAAGATGTAAAACTCTTGTCCATTTCTTTTTCTACTTATATATAGAACCATCCTCTTATAGCATGCATTCTTTGACCAAAAGCTAATTTTCCAAAATTTCAGTATTTTCATTTCTCAATGGCTTAATTGATTGATTTGAGTAACTCAACTTCGATTGAGTTACTTTCTTGAAATACATCTAAATCACATCGTTAACAAAAAGTTCTACTGACACACAATTATAGTGTTATAATTATGCACACAATTAAGCATTAACGTCAGAGCTCCAAGAAACCTGTATGAATTGGTGCAATACGAATCTGAATAATGTCATTCCATATTCCTTCAAGATTATGCATAGTATGTTCCTTTTCTTATGAGTTCTCAGATCCTTAGAAATTCATATAATTAAAAACCGGACTGTGGAAGTGTCCTTACAGACACGTAGTAACACCATGAAGTACTAAGTACTTAGAGAACCATAATGAAGGAATTGCAGAGGCAAAGGCCTACACCTCCAGGTGGAGGAAAATAGCCAGAGAAGCCAACCGCAGAGGCACAAGGGGAAGTAAGAGAAAGCCTGCCCCGTCCAGAGGAAGCAGACTCTACCTTGCCTCAGCCAGTTTTTGTCTTAATCATATTGTCATTTCTTCAGATTTTTTTTCAAGAAAATAGAAAATCTGGATTATTACATGATAGTGCCTATTATTCAAGCATTGGCAACTAAATCCATTTGCAATAAACACCAAACAAAACATTTCTGAAAACCAGACACTGCCCACAGACTACGAGTCTTAAAACGTTGCCTATAAGACAAAAGATACCCCTTAAGTTGTTAAAGAAAAAAATACTCAGTGGCCCTCATTAGGTGGTAAGGCAGACCCCATCCAGGACCATCGCAGTAGGTAAAGGGATGCCTGCAATGGGATTTTATAGTGGGGGAGAGAGAAGGGGTTTAACTCCTAAAACAGCATAAACACGTGGGAATTTATAGACAAAGAGCAAGGTAGGGATGGGTGGATGGAAAATTACTAAGAGGCAACATCAGGAGTAAGGGGAGTTCTGGCTAAACTGACCTAACCTGCTTCTTTGCCAAAAACATGCCAGGGTGTTCAAACATCACCTGAGGGGGATGACAGGAGATGAGGAACCCAATTAGATATGGAGGGGTGATCAGATATCAAGGGTGGGGGTTCAGGTTAAACTGACTTAACAGGGTTCTTGCTCAAACTGGATTTTACAAGGAAATGCACAGATGGGCCATGGAGAAGATTTAGAAGACTGAGTAAAATTTGGTCAAATGAAGAACCTTTGTCAATGTTTTTCAGTCCCTGATAGCTCTACAAATAAAAGCCAGGAGAGAAAGAACAAAGGGGAGCCTGGGTGGCTTAAGTTGGTTAAGCCTCTGACTTAAGCTCAGGTCATGATCTCACAGTTTCTGAGTTCAAGCCACGTGTTGGGTTCTGTGTGGACGGCTCAGAGCCTAGAGCCTGCTTTGGATTCTGTTTCTCCCTCCCTCCCTCCCCTCTCCCTCCCTCCCCTGGTCTCTCTCTCTGTCTCTCTCTGTCTCTCTCTCTCAAAAATAAATAAATAAATAAACATTACAAAAAGAAACAAAGAAACAAAGAAAAAAAATCATCATCCTCACTTTTCAGAATGCCTAAAAATCAAATACTCATCAACAAGCTACATCTCCACTGACCAGAGCAGTAAATGGTTTCAGTAAAAATTTGTACAGATTTTGCTAAATTTGAAAAGCTTTTTCATTTTTTTTCTACCACTCTCATAAAAATATCATAATAATATTTTAGCCTCTAAAGCCACAGCAGGTGAAAGACAAATGCTTTAAAAAAAAAAAAAAAAAGGTCAGAGGAGCATCACAATGCACAAGACTCCAACTAAAAATTGAGTTTGGACATTCATTATTTCTTTTCTATTTCCCTCCCTTCCTTCCTTCCTTCCTTCCTTCCTTCCTTCCTTCCTTCCTTCCTTCCTTCTTTCCTCCTTCCCTCCTACCTTCCTTCCCTTTTCTTCCCTCCCTCTTTCCCCTTCTACCTTTCTCTTCCTTCCTTTCTTTTTTTAACATTTATTTATTTATTTTGGAGAGACAGAGGGAGACAAAGCCCAAGCCAGGGAGGGACAGAGAGAGAGAGGGAGACACAGAATCTGAAGCAGGCTCCAGGCTCTAAGTGGTCATTACAGATCCTGACGTGGGGCTCAAACCCATGAACCGTGAGATCATGACCTGAGCTGAAGTTGGACGCTCAACTGACTGAGCCACCCAGGTGCCCCTCTCTTCCTTTCTTTTTAAATTTATTTGAAAGTAATCACAATGGCTGAGGTGTAGACCTAACAGCAGTATGTGATTTTATGTTTTTTTTCTTTACTCTAAGGAAACATAATATTAAGTCTGTCTTAAACTAAACCAAATTCAGAGACAACACCTTGGCTCTGAGGGTCCATCTCAATGTCTGCAATATTTAGCTATGGGAAAGAAAAAAAAAAAAAAAAAAAAAAAAAACCCTGAAAAAAAGTGAAGGATAAATGGTAGTCCTGCCTCTGATGATGAAAGCAATGTTCACATTCACAACCAAAAATCTTCTCAATAGAGCCAAACTGCTTACTTATTAAAGAGACATAAAACACACCACTTCTAGGGCTTTGAATCAGAGTTGTAATTTAATTTACAATGAATTTGATTCTACTGTTGCCAAAGTCCTGAAGGTGATCTGTGTGCCCGGGAAGGAATGATACCTCCACCTTCAAGTTCAAGTTTCTAAGTAGGATGTGGCTTGAAGAACTGTCAAGGCAAGTGGAGCTGAAATATTTCTATACCTGGTAGCTTTAGAGGCTTTCTGTAGCTCTTCTAACCTGTGGGAAAGGGTCTCCGTCTAGGGGCCTTGCAGGTGAACAGTTCAGATCTGGAGTCAGCTCAGGTTTCTGAGGAACTCAGAGTTCCAGGATATCTTACAGATTCCTCTGAGCTTTATGGGACTGAATTTAGGGAATGCGAAACCATTATCTAACCACTCCCTCAGCTTCTGGGATTCCATTTAACTCTGAAGTAGGAAAGCCCTTTGTAGCCCTGCTTTAGAACTGGAGGGGTTCCTAAAGCCTCCCCAAGTTCACAGAGTTGATGTTCTAACCAAGAGCACCATATGAACAGTAGCTATTTAGTGGCCATGATTGCTGGCTGCGACTGGTTGTTCACAGACTAGAAAGTCACACTCCTCCCACGGAGTAATCTACATTACAATTAAAAGATATTTGGTGCAAAAATCTCATTTTTTCAATGTTTATTTATTTTTGAGAGAGAGAGAGAGAGTAAGGGGAAGAGAGAGAGGGAGACACAGAATCTGAAGCAGGCTGCAGGCTCTGAGCTGTCAGCAAAGAGCCCAACAAGGGGGTTGAACTCACCAACCGCGAGACCATGACCTGAGCCGAAGTCTGATGCTTAACTGACTGAGCCACCCAGGCGCCCCGCAAAAATCTCATTTTATTTCAAGCGATTTTACGTTATATCCAGGAAGTCAAGTATTTAATTATAACAAATCCCTCATATATACTTATGTTTTATATACATTGTGTATTTCAGGTCTCTGCTGTATAGTCCTTGAACCATCAAAATCCTTATCACCTGGAAGACTGTTAGAAATACAAATTCATGGGCTCCATATCAGAATCTCTCCAATGATTCTTACATACACAAAAGTTTAAGCACCAACATCTATATCATCTTTGTTTTTACTGATTGTCTTTTTTTTTATGTTTATTTATTTTTGAGAGACAGCAAGACAGAGTGTGAGCAGGGGAGGGGCAGAGAGAGAGGGAGACACAGAATCCGAAGCAGGCTCCAAGCTCTGAGCTGTCAGCACAGTCCAACACAGGGCTCGAACTCACAAACTGAGATCATGACCTGAGCCGACGTCGGACGCTCAACCAACTGAGCCACCCAGGTGCCCCTGATTGTCTTTTGAGATGGGTAATTTTTATGTATGCTAAAGTTTGAGACTCACTGTTCTATGTTGTCTTTGCTTTTATACTGTTGTCTTTGAGGCTACACCAGACACTTATTAACTGTCAGTCTGTTGTCCTGTCTTTTTTCCTCTAATCTTACTTAACATTCACTATATTATAAATGTATAAGCATTTAAAAAAATTTATCTGGGGTGCCTGGGTGGCTCAGTCGGTTAAGCATCTGACTTTGGCTCAGGTCATGATCTCACAGTTCGTGGGTTCGAACCCCACGTTGGGCTCTGTGCTGACAGCTCGGAGCCTGGAGCCTGCTTCAGATTCTGTCTCCCTCTCTCTCTCTGCCTCTCTCCCACTCATGCTCGCTCATGCTCTCTCTCTCTCTCTCTGTCAAAAATAAATAACCATTTAAAAAATTTTATTATCTGTAAAAAATCTTTAGTTTTGGTTGATGATAAATGTTATACTGATTGGACCTGGTATTAAAAAGCTGTACTCAAATCCATACCTCTTATTAGCTGTGGGGCCTCCTTGTGGGGCAAGGTGGAGATTCTCTGGACATCAGTCTTACCACAGGAAAAATATTACTATCTCAGAATTGTATCAGTAAAGTTTAGATGATCAGTATCTATGTGAAAGATCTTTGTCAAAGCACTACTGTAAGTTTCAGAAAATCTCTGTATAATTATGATTAACAGATTAGGCTTCCCATTTCAAAACTTCCTGATTAAGACACCCTGACAAACATCTGCTGTTTCTCAAAGGTCACCTAAAGAACTGCAATCTTCTCTTGTTTTCAAGTCACTATGCCATGTTACATCATATCACTTTTAAAAATAATTCCTATACTTCAAAAGAATTCATTATCAATACAGAATCACATGGCCTCACACAGTATACACAGGGATATGTTGCTGTTCAGTTTCTCCAAATGAGGCTTAATAGTTCATATTCTGGCCTTCAAATTGGGATGCAGAAGAATAGACAGGAAATAAAATGATATAATCTCACAATTCTTGAAATTAAACTTATAGAAATGCTACGCAAATACAGCTTTAAGTTTCAAAAGTTAATATAATAAAAATGAAAAAAAAAACTTAAGGAATAAAATATGCTCTAAATGTGTACATGTTACATTTACATCAACCAAAAGAAGGAAAATATATGTTCTACAGTATTTTTATTTTTTTTTTTTTTAATTTTTTTTTTTCAACGTTTATTTATTTTTGGGACAGAGAGAGACAGAGCATGAACGGGGGAGGGGCAGAGAGAGAGGGAGACACAGAATCGGAAACAGGCTCCAGGCTCTGAGCCATCAGCCCAGAGCCTGACGCGGGGCTCGAACTCACGGACCGCGAGATCGTGACCTGGCTGAAGTCGGACGCCTAACCGACTGCGCCACCCAGGCGCCCCTCTACAGTATTTTTAAAAAGCAAATGTTTAATGTCTTATTTGTATTTCCCGGGGAATAAAAAGGCATCGAAAATGTCCAAACTTAAACACACACACACACACACACACACACACACAGTTTTCCTCTTTAGTTTACTGCTTCTCTCAGTTGTATTTCATTGTTTTTATTATGTCTATTTGCTATAGATGTTATGTAAAGTAAACCTAGTAAAATTTCAATATTCAAAATATACTCCATGACTAAATGCCCCAAAATATACTCAGAATTTAAAAGCCAAAGGAGAAGTGTCTGATCAGCATACATCAGACACCTGTCAATCACAGCAAGATGGCATAGGATAGGTGTCAGAGTAAACTGGGGTTTTTAAGGCCTGGGTTCTAACTTCCTGAGTGATATTGAGATTGCCTATAAAATAGGGAGGATTATCTGCAAAGTGGTTTTAAAGCAACCTTCCAGGTTACTTACCTAATAGTGTCTTAAAGAGAATTGCTGCTAGGATTTTCAAAACAATTCCCTTTCTCAGAATACCTGCTTCTGCTTCTTGACTCTTTATGGCAAGAATCTAAGACTTTCCTAAGACATCTCTCTTTGCCAAACTCCCTATTGCAACAAGAATAATAGCAGTTTATGTAGTGACACTCACGGTAGATGTAGTATTGCTCTTGCAGGTTTATCTACCAATACTGCTTAAAAGACTGATACAATTTCCAGAACTATGAACCTCGTATTTTAATGCAAACCTTAACACAGTTGCTTTTGTGAAATAACTCTTGGGGTCTGTCCATACTTAGAAAGTATACAATGAATTGGGTAAAAGGTTTTGCACTGAGAAATTTCTGGAATTTCTGGCCTATGGATTTTTTTCCTTAAACTATTAAGATGCTTATGCAAATGTAAACGGATTAGCATGAATGAGTGCTAATAGATTCCCTAATAAGATAACACTCCAGTATTCCCTAGAACCTCTCTTAAAAGCCCTGGGTAGAAGAATATAAGCCAAAGAAAGCGGGGTGGAAGGAATGGCAAAATTTCTGTGACTCCTTCAACTCAGAAAGTACTCTGGAGTTGATTCTATAAAGGTAAGACACAGGTTTGCCCCTGACACTCTTGGTAGAAAAGTTGCCAATTAAGTTGATAATTTCGAATTGGTACCCAAACCTTGGAGGGTAGACAAAAGATATTCCTGAATATATCACTGCTTTGGATTTCCAAACCTCCACCCCAAGTTCCTTGCTCCCCAACCCCTTAGCCCCCAAAACTTGGAGCCCAATTCTGAGACAATGATCCCAACTAATATCAGAGAGGTCAGGTGATCTGTTCAAGGTTGAATAGCTGTCCAAATGTAGATAAGTATTTAGAAATATTCAAAATGATTACAGCTGCTGGCTCTGAACCTCATAAACATAACAAACAAACCACATGACCAATAAAACCTAGTTTTTTCTCTTTCTCTGCATAACTCAAAGTCAACTTCTCAGGGCCTAAATATGTCACAAATACTTTTTAATAAATTTCCTTTATAGGAAAATGTTTATGATGAGTGCAGAAATTCTCATATCTATCTTGCTCATGTACCTCTTTTACAACATACTGGCATTTCAGGTAACATGAAGCCCTACCTTTTATACAGTAGCTGAGGCACTGACCTAAGCCCTGGACATATCATTGTCATTGAACTCTCACAATAGTATGACACATATATTATTATGACCACTTTATTGAAGAAGCTGAAGCTCAGAAAAAATCATATCACATACGTATTAAAGAAAGAATCACATTCAAACCTATGTCTTTGGGACCTTAAAGCCTTTGTTCCACGGCTTCTGCTAAAATGCCCAACTGGGGGCATGTGGTTATTATTAATTTTAGGATTTGAGTCAGGACAGATCTACTTTCCTACAGAGAAGTCCTGCTGCTCTATTTGTATGTGCACACATGCTTGCACGAGGCATGTACACCCATTGGCAACATGAAGATGGATGGGCTATCTGAATGATAAGGGTGCAACCTGATGCCTCTAGTATATGCCTTGTATACCCTTCTGATGTGACAGACTGAAAAAGTGGGTCAGTTCTAAAAATGATGAAATCACTGATTCCTCAACAATTGAAGTAGCTAATCACTAAAACAGGATTATTCACACTTGTTTATTGTTTTAATTCATAAGTACCTATTAATCAACTGTTATGTGCCAGAAATGATGCCAGCGCCTACAGATACAGTACTGAGTAATATTGGTGTTACATAGTCAACCTATAGATTTGCTTCAGAAAATTTAACTGTTTGGTACACAGATGGGCCTGTAACACCTGCCTATAATTTAAAATGCATTTCTATGTGATGATAAAACATAGTTCCATTCAATCCCAATTTTATTATTAGCAATTTATTCTAGTCATATATATATATATATGTATACACACACACACACACACACACAATACATACTTGTATCATAATACAAATTCACACTCATTATACTTATTTTCACGAATCTGCAATTCTTTTATTTTTCTTGAAGCCAAAAAAGTTTTGTCCCAAAATGAGTGTCATCAGTATGGACTCCCACTTGACTGATGAAAGACATGAATCACACAATTGAGAGCTTTGGCAAGTACTCTTTATAAACTCTGTAAATATGAAGTATTTCTTTGAAACATGTAAACAACAAGAAGTAAAAGGGGGTATACATAGTCACATAATACAGGTAAGAACCTGATAACCCTGAGCAATCACAATAAATTCCTATATGATTGAACTATATGAAATTGGCAATATCTAATTTTAATCTATAAAAATAGCAATTTCATATGGTTCAACCTGCTATTTACTTTGACTCTTCTCTCTGAGGTGGGTTACATATTATCACTAATTAACCATACTATCCACCCAAGTCTTTCACGGACTTAAACTGTTTTTAAAAGGTGTCATGACACTAATTTCCCTGACAAACCATAACAGCACCCCTATGCCAATACTGAATATATGCCCAATCACTGAAAATATTTCTGATTTATTCTGTTCTAGGCAATAACTGAGGTACAAAGTCCATTTGTTATATAAAATCCATTTTCTGTTAACACATACAGACATGATTTCCAGAGCTAAAGCTAATATTCCATATATATCAAATGTAAATCCCACACCATTAAAAAAACAAACAAACAAACAAACAAATCTATTACCAGAAGAGTTTACTGAATATAATTAAAGAAAAATAGTAGGAGCTTGAAAAGACTGAAGGGTAAAAGGGGGAAAAAATAAGCTAAGTCTTTTAGGACTATGAAAGTTAAAGATTTGTTTTTCTCTAAATTTGTTAAAGAGAATCTGTCTCTGGGTTGAGAACTTGCTTGCAAAGTCTCTGCCTAGAGCAAGATATTCAGAGCCAACTTGTTAACTCCTAATAAAACAAGGCTTGGAAGGAAAATGCTTCCAGCCCCATAAGCGAAGTATACCAGCCGGCATTGTGATAATACCATATGACTGGTTTTCTTAGGTGTATTTTCCCCTTGTTATCAACTTCCTTTTTCCATCATATTAAGATCCACAAAAACATATATATCTACCATAAAACACTTGAAGCCGGACACCTTGGTGTTTTGGCAAAAAAAAGCTCATAGGACCTATTATGTTCCATGGAAAAAGTGAGTATTATCCCACCTCTACGCCTACTGTAATCTTAGCTGCCCCCTCCCCATCTGAACACTAGTGTCCCTTTTGGTTTCAAACAATGCTTTATCATAGTTTGATAACATTGGTCATTTTGAGTATTTCTGTAACTCTGTACAGGTTAAAGTAAGTTTTATCTATTTATTTTTGTTCTTTATTTTAATCTGAAACTATAATTTCAGAGGTGAATATACCACGATAGAAAAAAATTGCATTTCAATAACTTTATTGTTTAGGAGCATTCTCCCTTTGCCAATTGGCATTCTATGTGTATTAATTCTTAAATTCAGACTATTAAAGAAAAGTTAATCAAAGAAACAATAAGCCCATAATTCATTCTTTTCCATTGGCCATTGTGTTTGCTTTTACAGGACTTAAATGTCTTAGACCATTATTTTAAGGAAAATATTCAATAAACTAGCTGGAAAAACCTTAAAGGGATGCTTTTTGTAGGTCTCTAATTTTTACTTAACAAAGGTGTTACTGTCTCTTTCAGTGGAATTGACTATTGCTAAATCTTTACTTCAATAACTAATTAATAGAAAGAAAAAAAAAAGAATGATTTTAACCCATTACTAATTTGCTAAGGACACTTGTAATACGAATTAAAGGCAAAGATTGTATTTTTCCTCAATTAAGACATCAGATAGCAAATAAAATTAGTCACAATACCACATGTGTAAAAACAAAACTGTTTTAAATGCATACGTTCAAATAAGTTCATGTATTAAATTCATTTCTATTACTATTTAACAAAATAAGTACCTACAATGTTCAAAGTCCTATGTTCACAGGGCTTTTGAGGAGGGCACAAAATGGATGTGTTCCTGAGATGTTTTTTCAAAAAACTTTTGGTCTAATAGGGGCATTATTCAAAAGTAAGTCAAAATTACTATAAAACATGAAACTTAGAAAGATGACAGCTTGGAAAGTCCAATGTTAGAACTCATAGCCTGACTTATATTCTCTGAGTCCAGATTTGTCTGTTCCCTTGGGAGTTCAGGATTCCTATGTTAGATAATCTCAAATTCTTGAAAAAGGTGAAATGAATGCCTATCATCAGTCAGGTGAATAGCTTGTAAAACAATGTCTAGCACAGGCAATTATCACATTAGACCTAACATCTTACATAGTACTTGTACTTAGCTTTGAGCACCTTGTGAACTTGATAAGTGCTTTTCAGCTTTTAACTTTGTAAATCCTACAAGGAAAAACAAATAGTTTTTATTTAATTGATCTAGAAACCAAGAGAATTCTGATTCTAACCCATTGATTTCCCCCATATAAGATGATGTCACCACAGTCATACCAGATTTTTAATCAGCTAGACACTTCCCGGTCTACATACAAAAACTCATTTCACAACTGTAGATTCTTCATTCAGCACCACCAGATCTATCTTTGTTTTTGAGTTTCTCATTTTGTTTCTGGGAAGGACAAATGGAAATCAGAAGCTTTGAGAAATCTAAAGCATACCGTAAGGAAAAGGTAAGAATTAACTGAAGAGACCTGAACCACTGTAAACCCTTAACTATGTCACCTTGTTCGGGTCCCAACGCTCCCATTGTTGCCCAAATATGGTTGGTCCAGAACCTATTTCAGGCATTCTCCTCACCAATCCCCATCCCAGCCATTCTCTCTTTTACTGATGGTTAATCACAACAGCCACCTATGGTATGATCTGCTTCATTCTTTACCCGTCACTCCATCTCCAAAACCTGTCTTCTTGTTCATCTCCTTTCCTTTCCTGCAGATTCTAAAGAAGATATGGCTATTTCTCTTTCTTTCAAAGGCAAAGCATCATCTGTGCCTCAGATCCCATCCCTTCCTGGTTTGTGAACTCTTGGTTAACACTCTTCTTCCTCTCCAGAGTCTTTGGCCTCCATTGGCTCCATCCTCTTTCTCCTGAATACTGGAGAGGAGGTGGGGAGTGTAGTTTACACTTATTCCTAATGCTGTAGTTAGCTGCTTTTATATCCTTTCCTGACTAAGTCAATATCTGCTCTAATTTTCATGCCATATTCCCTTCTGAGATGCATATATATTCCCCTTGTTATCACACTACAAAGAAATAGCTCTCTCCAATGTCATTATGGTCCCCTTTCTGCCAAAGCTAAGAACCTCCAAATATCTCTTCTCCTCCTCCTCCTCCTCCTGGTACCCTTGATAACATTTCTCCACTAGTAACCCATCTTGCCTTGGCTTCCATGAAACCTCACTTTCTTCCCATCTTCTTAACCCAAGGCCATTTTCCTTTCAAAGCTTCCAATTCCCTCGTGTTCTCATTCTCTTTTTTTAGAGAATTTTTTTTTTTTTTTTTTGGTGGTATTTTAACTATCATGTCGAAAACATTGGCTCCAAAATTTATCCTCTAGTCCTGTCCTTTGGTCAGCTGGTTCCACATGTTGAATGGCCCAATGGATATTTCTACCTAGTTCACCAACTCTCACTGAAGTACCCGCAACCTCAATTTATATTGGCCTATTTCTGTCAAAACCATCAAAAGTCACTTACGCTCAAAACCTTGGATTCTACTTTGATTTCTTTTTCTCTTTCCCACACACATATTGCATTGGCCACTTCTCTCTTTCTCACTGCTGCCACCAAAAGCCAAGGCCACACTTCCCTATCTTCACTTCCATATATGAATGCAATAGACTTTATTTTGCCAACTTCCTCCCAGTTGCACATACTGCCCTTAACCTTCCCACCTACCTCCTCTCCTGGTATACACACTCACCCCCACACATAGTTTTAGATGAATTCTAAAGGAATTTATCTTTTTTTAAGTTTATTTATTTATTTTGAGGGAGAGAGAGAAAGTATGAGCTGGGGAGGGGCAGAGAGAGAGAGGGAGAGAGAATCCCAAGCAGGATCCATGCTCAGCATGGAGCCCAATGCAGGGCTCAGTTCCACAACCCTGGGATCATGACCTAAGCTGATATCAAGAGTCAGACACTTAACCAACTGAGCCATCCAGGCTCCCCTAAAGAAATTTCTTTTTTAAACCACCATTTCCATCATATCACTCCCAATGATGGAGTGTTTTCACCAATTCTCAATATACCTCAACTGAACTTTCAGAGTTCCCCAAGGTAAGGTCGCAACCTTATTTTTCATCATTATAACACAAATGTTCCCTATAACCAGATCCCAAAAAAAGCTTTGCTCATTTCCTAACGTTTGATGCTATCATTAACCCCACACCTAGCCATGCCCTACCGTTTCTTTTTCACCAAATGTTAGCCATTCTGGACATCTCTTACATGACAGTATCATGATAAATGTACTGTCATTCTAGAGACACTGGACAACCACCCATAGTTTTCTAAACATTCCTGCTCTTTTGCACCTCTGCATCTATGCCCCAAAACTTGCAGTTGCCTAAAATATTCTTCCTTCTCTTTTTCTCCTTGCAAAATCCCACTGTCCTTAAGGTATAACTCATGGACTGCTTTTCAAATTACCCTCCCCCGCAACATAACACTTATCAGGTAAAACTTATGGACCATTCTCTGCACTACCACTATATTCGCTAGATAGAGGGCTACCTCCCCTGCTAGGTTGACAGCAATACAACCAGAGGTAGGAAACATATCTCATGTGTTTCTAGATGTCTCTTGCTGTTTCTGGAACTGAAAATGGCCTGTCACAGAAGCACTCACTAAACATTTGTTTAATTAAAATTAGTCATTTAACTGTGACTGTAATTTTCTTACAGGGAGGGGAGGGGCTGTGTAATGTTCCCCACTTAGAATCCTGCCAGGTACATAAAATGGATGCTCAAACTAATTTTATAGATGTAGGCCTTTGGAAACCAAGAACTGTATCTTCTACTTCTTTCAAACACTAATTATACATGATAGATGGATGGATGGATAGATGAGGAAGGAAAGGAGGGAGTTAGAAAAAATATCATTTCACCTTTCCATCCTTTTTAAGCATATGTTTAAAATGGCATTATAAATAATATAAGCAGAGAAACGCCTGGGTAGCTCAGTCGGTTAAGCGTCTGACTTCAGCTGAGACCATGATCTCATGGTTCGTGAGTTGGAGCCCAGCCCCGAGTCAGGCTCTGTGCTGACAGCTCAGAGCCTGGAGCCTGCTTCAGATCCTGTGTCTCCCTCTCTCTCTGCCCCTCCCCCACTCACACGCGTGCGCGCGCTGTCTTTCTCTCTCTCTCTCTCTCAAAAGTAAATAAACATTAAAAAAAATTTAAATAAATAATATAAGCAGATAGCAAATTTGTTTCTCTTAATCTACAAACCACATTGTTGACAAATGACTGTTTTACATTTTAACATTTATGAACATTTAAGAACAAAGCTAAAGCCAAAGAAGCAGCTACCAATACAGCTAGAATGAGCTTCTTAAGATCCAAGTAAGGAATTGGCCCACACCTGAGCTTGGGTAGGGTCCATGGCATTTCCCACCCGCCATTTTTTCACTTGTTGACACGACCAATAAACTTTTTTTTTTTTTTAATTTTTTTTTTTTTCAACGTTTATTTATTTTTGGGACAGAGAGAGACAGAGCATGAACGGGGGAAGGGCAGAGAGAGAGGGAGACACAGAATCGGAAACAGGCTCCAGGCTCCGAGCCATCAGCCCAGAGCCTGACGCGGGGCTCGAACTCACGGACCGCGAGATCGTGACCTGGCTGAAGTCGGACGCCTAACCGACTGCGCCACCCAGGCGCCCCTAAACTTTTTTTTTTTTAATGTTCATTTATTTTTGAGAGAGAGAGAGAACAAGTGGAGGAGGGGCAGCGAGAGGGAGACACAGAATCTGAAACAAGGCTCCAGGCTCTGTGCTGACAACTTGACATGGGGCTCGAACTCACGAACTGTGAGACCATGACCTGAGCCGAAGTCAGACGCTTAACCTGACTGAGCCACGCAGGAGCCCCACAGCCAATAAACTTCTAATGGGGGAGCCAAACAGGCTAAAAGTGATTGATGAATGCACATCAATGATTATCAGAGTAAAAAAGCACAAGGTTCTTCCAAATGTTGGGAAACCAGTAAGTGGTTGGTTGTGGAAGTGATGTTTCTATTTCCATGAATATTCGTATAAAATTTATATAAGTTCCAGGATTTATATAAAAGTCAAGGATTTGATGTTGGCATTACTTTAAGCAAGATGCAGTACAGGCAGAGGAACAAACTTCCTTGCCGAACACCTTCATTTAGATCCAAAGCTGAAAGAAAATTTCTTTCATGACTCAGAAAAATTAGGTAGACAAAAGTAAGCTGCTTTTACCTCATCAGAGCTAAACAACAGCAGAGGCAGAAGTACCGGCAGTTGATTAAAGGCATTGTCCTGACCACCGATACCACCATGGCTAAGCTAGGGCTGCCTTACGGAACCAGGTCAGGGGACATTGATTTCTCTATTCAACTCTGAGGCACCACTTTGTAAATGACACAATCATTTCTGGGTACAAGAGGTGCTTTAAATGTGGTAACATTATATCATTTCAGCTATAATGATCATAATTACTTATTTCTTTTAATCACAACCCACTTAACCACTTTAGTACAGAGGACTAGTTCAAGGAGTTTAATTTTCATTCAACATCTAATCTTTGTGTTTACTGAAACCCTTCACGGGCTTTGTTTACTGTCTGCTTGCTGGCCTGGACGTTTGATCTTGCAAGACTAGATCAGACAGGGTCAGATAAAATACTGATTACTAGAATAAACCAGGCTTGGAAAAGTAACACTGGTTTTTAAAATCCTCATTTCTCCCAGCGTTTTAATATTTTGCAAAATAAGTTCAAATAAATAAAATTAAGACAACTAACAATCAGAGGGTTCTTGAGCAATGATTAAGAAAAGAAAAGTGATGAGGATAATTTTGCTTTCTGGCCAAAATATGGGGTTTGGTTAGATCCATTCATTCTAGTGGTATTATTTTATGACACAAATAATTTTACAATATCCACTAGTATTTGTGTGAACTTTCAATGACCCCTTAATTCTTATGACACATTAAATAGTTGAGATTGACCTCAGCAAAGATGACACTTCATTTTGCTTTTGGTGTCAGATGAAAAACACTGTAGACATAACATTATTTTCTTTTAATTCATTAATTTTTAACTAGAACACATTTAAAATACATGAGTCCTTCTTTGTTAAGGCACTTTCTTATTCTTATAAGATCCTCTGAAGAGTGGATTGCTATAGAAGTGTGATTTCTGATGATACTGCATGTATAACTGCCACTTAGTTTCACAGAAATGATGAGGCAAGAAGTTTACATCTAAATAGTTAACATAAGGGGCGCCTGGGTGGCGCAGTCGGTTGAGCGTCCGACTTCAGCCAGGTCGCGATCTCGCGGTCCGTGGGTTCGGGCCCCGCGTCGGGCTCTGGGCTGATGGCTCAGAGCCTGGAGCCTGTTTCCGATTCTGTGTCTCCCTCTCTCTCTGCCCCTCCCCCGTTCATGCTCTGTCTCTCTCTGTCCCAAAAATAAATAAACGTTGAAAAAAAAATTTAAAAAAAAAAAATAAATAGTTAACATAAAAGAATTAGGCTAAAAAAATAAGTGTTTCATTAAAATGTGTAAACTTGTGAAAGAAAAATTGAAGGGTTAAATTCCACATAATCCAAAGAATTCTTGAAAATAACTTTGTAAGCATGACATTTCCAGGTGCCTGTGGATTATCCTTGTGTCCAACATTAAAACTCCTACACACTACACAACTGCTAATATTGGTCTTTTCTTTCCCCCTGCTTTTATACAATATGTACATTTTCTTTTCTTATACTTGCTTATGAGCTCTTCACTGTAAAATGTAGGCCAGAAGCAATTACAGTATGAGATGAACAGCAATAAAAAATGCCATCTAAACCAACCTACTACCCTATCTACCCACTTAATTTTATTCAATTATCAAAATTCCCTGGGAAGCAGGTTCATAGTTCTGGACCTTAAAACCAGAGTATACAAACTCTCTCTCCCCATCCATCCTGAATTAACACTAATGTTAACTCAAATATGTCTGTGTCAACCATGATTGTCTTTGAAATTAAAGAAAAAAAGTAAACAGAATGTACTTTGTTGTGATCACTGGGGAAAATAAAGTTCACATGCTAAGCCAAACTAACTTAGGACTTTTTAAAGAAGAAGTGTAAATAGTTTAGCTATAATAACAACAAATTCAAAAAATGGACATTAAAATGTTTACTTCAAAATTCAGACAATTCCATTTGTATATAGTTTTTACATCTGTTTTTAATGATATCAAATTATTGATTGTTCATTTTTCTCATATTTATTTAAGCATTAACTATAGAATTTGCAATCTGATCCTTTTTTTTTAATCCTTCCAGTGGACTTTTATTTTTGCCAGGTTTTAGTCATATTTACTTTGATCTTCCAGAGTATATAATTATTTTACTGTTTATTTATTTCTATGAGGAGGGAAAAAAAATTTGACTTAGGAGATCTATATGTGGCAATTTGTAACAGAATCACATAGCTTATGTCAGGAAATCATGGTTTTGATTAAGAAGCAACCATTTAGTTCCCACTGTTTTATTAAAACAGACATTAGCAGATAATAGGAAACATATTTAACAATGTAGCTGCATTTAGTTTGGGACATTAGTAAGTTAGCGTGAGATTCTCTTCTACACATTATATCAGCCGGGATACATGTAAATTGGTAATGTGGGGGTGGAAATGGGATGGGTAGGGGGGCAAGGAAGGCCATGGAACTCTTGACTTCCTGGGTTCTCAGGCAGAACCCTAAGGTAGAGTTCTGATGTTGCTACCACTAATTTCCAGATTTGAAACTCATTACTTCTTTTTCTCATTTTGAAAATGGATGGACACAAACAGAAATTTTACAAACAAAATCACTCCTTTCCCATGAGAAGTGGATTCTACTAGATAGGAACTCCCACAGCAACATCTATTCATAGCAGATGAAACGTGCCTGTATAGGTCCAACACTTCCTTTTCACTGAGGGTCCAAAGTTAATAAAATGTACTTCTCTCGGTGTTTATTTTCTGTACACCATTATACCTGCCATGAATTCTTTGTTTTTCCTCCCACTCCCTTGGTTGATGAATCAACACCACTTGAACTGTTTTACGGCAGCTTGTGTTTACTTCACACATACCTTAACCTTCCCTTTTCTCCTCCTACTGACACACACACACATGCACACACACACTTTTCAACAGCAATGACTGGCTCCATCTCCGAATAGCATGTGTGCACAGTGTCTGGCAGCCTCTTCAGGTGTGGATCCTTGACCTCCTGATTGAAATCAAGGTCTCAGTCTGCTTTTACGGCACTTAAGATTTAACTGTGCATTTACTATCTTGAAAAAAAAAAACAGAGCTTAAAGAATTGAATCTCTAAGAAAGGAAGAAAAAAAAGTAGAAGATATAAGCGTTAATGTGTATGTGTGTGAACAGAAACACATGCACGCACGCGAGCGCACACACACACACACACACACACACACACACGGATTCTGTAGTGGCAATTCTGAAAACACTAGAGTGAAGAGTTTCCAGTCTTTCTGAATCTGGAATTATACTCAAGCCTATTAAAAGAGGACGCTCTCTTCCTTTTCTCTTCTAACAGCAAGTAAATGGGATCTAACAAATGACCTTGAAGCTGCATGATTCTTTTGATGTTTAGCCAAAGAGGATATGTTCAAACACTTCAACAATCTTATTTTAAAAGAAAAACTGAGAGACAACGCTTAGAGAAAAGAAACCCTTCTGAACTATACAACCATGTCTTACAATGAGAAGGAGTTATTCATCTTATCCTGCATAAGAGTTAATATTAATAATATTCTAAAGCAAGTGCCCAAACTGGAATCTAAATGCTGCTAAGAATTTTAGAATTTGCAGAAGAGAAATGGATCTTAATTCAATTTTCAGTGTACTTAATTCCTCCTGGGTAGTTCAACATCTTGACTTTCCTGATAAAATGGATATTTAGCATAAAATGCGCTCAGTCTTTTGTAATCATAAATGTTCTGTCAATGCATGTAAAGTTCATTTCGTCAAAAGCTAACCTTGTAAACAAGCTCCCAAATACTCAAACACCAATAAGCATTACTTTGATACTGTCTCCCTAGAGGAAACCTGCAGGTAGTAAAACAAATAAACTCATCTTTTACTTTTACCTACCCACCATAAATTGTCATTTGAACCTCATATGGGGGCAGAGAACTGTCAGCAAGGCTACGAATACCTATAATAAAGTATGATGGATGATGTCATAATCATTCAAAATATAGACTGGAAGGACCCTTGAACATCAAGCAATTATGTTACCCAAAAATTCCCCAAATCCCCTCAGGGGCTCATAGCATTTCAATTTGAATAGCATTTGAATTGGGTGAGAACACCAGAATGTTTCCAACATTGACATATTTGCAAAGGCAAAATATCACTGATACATTTCAAGGGCTGGATGGTCTAAAGAGCATGCCATTTATTATATAAGAGGCTGTATTTTCAGGACCAGACACAATTCCACATTTAATATATGACTGCCAGTACTACTACTAGTAATTATCAGTATAGCATTATAGTATTATAGCTATTATTTAAGAGGCTTCCTTATGCCAGTATTAACTTATTTAGTCCTCACAGCTAGTGAGCGATTTAAAGACTTTTATTGTTTCCAATTTTCAGATGAGGAGATTGAACCTTGGTGAAGTTAAATAAGTAATTTGTGTAAACACACAAAAACACGCTAGCAAATGGAGGCTAGAGATTTGAACACAAGTCTGCTTTACTGCAGAGTCCCTTTGATTTAACCACGCTCTGGAATTGTCACCAAATAAGCACGTCAAAACTCCATTTCTAAGCAAAGATTTCCTGCTACCACAGCATCATTTCAATTTTTTAATTGGTACTGCAACTGTAAGTGCTGATTTAACCTACAATGACTGCTTTTAAATTTCCATTAATATATTAATGGAAATGATTTATTGATTGAGTTTTTTTTTTTTTTTTTTAAATTTTTTTTTTTTTTAACATTTATTTATTTTTGGGACAGAGAGAGACAGAGCATGAACGGGGGAGGGGCAGAGAGAGAGGGAGACACAGAATCGGAAACAGGCTCCAGGCTCTGAGCCATCAGCCCAGAGCCCGACGCGGGGCTCGAACTCACGGACCGCGAGATCGTGACCTGGCTGAAGTCGGACGCTTAACCGACTGCGCCACCCAGGCGCCCCATGATTGAGTTTTTTAAATAGACATGCCTATCTGAAATAAACCACTTCAAAATATTTCTAAAAATCTTGGTCTTCACAGATGTGTCTTGTAAAAACGATAAACTTCATATATTATGCTAAGAATTTTACTTTAGTTCTAATACTGTCTTTTGTTTTGTTTTGTTTTGTCTCGGAGACAGAGAGACAGAGTGCAAGCAGGGGAGGGGCAGAGAGAGAGGGAGACATAGAATCTGAAGCAGGCTCCAGGCTCTGAGCGGTCAGCATAGAGCCGGACGTGAAGCTCAAACCCACAAACCGTGAGATCACGACCCAACCAACTGGGCCACCCAGGTGTCCCATAATATCATCTTAGTTTTAAGGAAGCTAATTAGGATCTCCGGATGGGAATATTAAGAATCTTACCTTTATAAAAATCATATATAATTTTATAAACACTTATAGCTAAAATTAGCATAAACGCCAAAGAACCAACAACTCACTGACCTAAGAAATTAAAAACGGGCTCTCGAAACAAAAAAGTCAGTTTACCTTTAATCTTCTTGTACTTCTTATACCATCTCCCAAACTCCTGGCACTTGGTTGCTGACACGTTGGCATAATATGTGCTATTTACAATGGATGAAATCATACTCTGAAAAGGAAAAATATATATAATAGTTAATTTTTTTCATAAATGAGTACTCCTTTTGGGGGATAAGAAAGGGCAGATTATAGCCCACACCAAACTCCGTTGTCTTTTAAATCTGAAGTAGTCACCCTCATGCAAACTAAACTATTAAACATCAAATACGACGACCCAAATTTACTCTTTCTTTAACTTGTACGATGACAGTGCCTTCTCCAAAAAAACCAAACTGGGGGCAATGTCAAAGATGGAGGAGGCAGGACATACAGATAAAACACAAGGGGAAAAAACAGTTGTGTTTTAGGAACCAGAGTGAAAGGTGAGATCAGATGCTCCAGCATCGGTAATTCAGATAATGTCTTTCAGATGTTTCTGTTCTGCTTCCAACGGCAACAAGCTCACACAGCCAAGAATCTGAGAACATCCGTGCTACACACTGCAGAACAACATTTAGGGAAATAAGTTAAATTAATATAATTTATAGAAACGTGTGATTAGCACTTGTGTGAAAATTCACCAAATGAAAAAATTAACAGTGCTTATTTTAGAGCAGGAGAAACTAAACATAACACTTGCACTGTATTTCAACCAAAAATGAATCAAAGCTAAAACTTTCTGAGTGTTTAAGTACATGATTCCTTCTTGCTCTTCATCCCCTGTCCCTCCTCAGGTCTACCCTTTAGCTGATTTGTAATCGGGATGAAAAGGAAAAGGAAGAGCACAGAACCTGACCTACTGCTAAAAAATTAAATTATAATTGCACACCTTGAGTGAAATTTCCTACAGATATGTTTTCAGTCAATATGGCATGTTTGGACCAACATTTATGACAGATGTTAACTTACACCTGAATTGACTGTGATAATACAGACACAGATTTATACATAGATTTTTACTTCAGCAAATTCTGTCTAAAAGCAAATGGACATAAACTCAAGAGATCCAAATGACCTCTGTAAAGTTTTATATCTCGCCTTGAAATCCCATCTTTTTTCAAAAGATATGGGTGGAGCAGCTGAGCAAAATCTCAAAACTTCTAATGATATTTTTACAAAGTAGTGGAGATAAAAAAGATAACGATAAATTGAGGCAATAGTAAGTTATTTACCAAGAGGTTCAAACATCAGCAGACAGTACTGCATAGACTCCCATTTAAAAGTTGTGTCGGTGAGCCCACAGAGTCCTTCTTTTTCAATCACTGTCCAGTACTGGTGGGGGAGGGGAGTCCTAATTCAATTTACAGAAACCTCTTTGGCCTTTTCTATATAGCAGATGGCTAACCTCTCCCAGTTGCTGATCTCTAAATAACAATTCTGTTCTCTAAGTGGAGATAGTTAGGAAAACCATTTTTATCTGAGGATCTGAACACAGCCCTGGAAACACAAAGAGCCAGTATCACCTGAGTGTATCACAGAACTACCAGAGCCTTACCTACCGCCTTAGAGGATCAGTGGAATCCTAATCTTCCTGAGGCAGGGTTCTGCTCTGTGTGTTATTAACAAAGAAGTAAAGAAGTCTCTTGGCTAGCTGGGCTAGTTTCCTCTCTGGGCTGAGTTTTTCTCTTTGTCTGTGAAACCCTTGAGGACAGTGACTGTGTCTGTTTCATTCCCCGCCTCCCCCCCCCCCCCCCCCTCCATGTCTAACACAGTTCTGATGTGGGACATCTGAGTCCCTGAAATAGAACAGATGAAAAGGGACAGAGATGAAAATTTAAAATGCCAAACTGAAATGTCATAATAATGAAAATCTTAACATGAAAGCAGCCTAATAATAGATGCACTAGCCACACTGGTGTATAGGAATAATTGCAAATGTACTTGTCATCTTTGTATGTTGTTTATATGAATGTTATCTTCTAGAAAGGCATAGGATATATGGCCGTGATAGGAAACTGAGCTAAATCTTCTATTGCAAAATGGTCTGGAAAGCAGACTAAAATGCAAAATGTCTCAGTTACTACCTGGAGCTGTACCTCAACTTCCTAGCCCATAAGACTAGGCCAGAAACCCACATCAGTGTGGCCCCAGAGAATCCACATTTCCCTCAGTCTTTAGCCTATTTTGTCCTTGCTCCAGATGCATTTCATTGACACTGCACAAGGCCAGAGTCAATCTATGTCGCAAGGAAGTTAATATCTGGGCTTTCATGGTCTCCATCACCAGATTCTATGCTAGAGTCAGGTTCACACAATTCATTTAAAAAAGGAGAAGTTGGCTACCCAGAACCTCAATCAGATTTATTCTTTTCCTCAGATTACCATAAATGAGTTTCTATCTCTACAGACCACACGGGGGAAAAATAGATTTAAAATATGAGTTGAGCAAAGGAATCAGGTAGCAAATAAAGAAAGTTTCCTAGATAATGAGAATCTTTAGTCACTCAAAGGTCTCTCTGAGTTTGTGGCACATTTTATTCATATTAATTCCCTGCAGGTCTTTACATTTAGTTGACACTCAAGCTAGTTCCACTGATAAGGATTTTTGTAATTCATCTTCAGTGAGACTTCAAAACAGAAGAGGTACATCTGGGGGATATTTTAGACAAAAGGTCATGTTACTTCTTATTATTCCATTTTCAAACATGAATATTCTCTAACCCTAAATTAGACTACTACATTCTCACAGTCAGTTTGAACCATTGGGCCTCACTAGAATATTCTCGATACATATTAAGGTCATCTTAGTGTCAATTTGTTTGTAAAAGATCAAAATTTACTTCATTATACACAAACTGAAAGGAGCTAACACAGACCCAGCACATACTTTTACTCTACACGGAATATGTTTTCCAGAGGTCCTGGGGCAGAGAGTCTGCATTTACCACATTTCATCCATTCTACAATCACATTTTTAAAATACTTCAGTGTCACTGAAATTGGGATGCATCTTACAATCAACAGCATCTTAGACCTGATGAGATACAGTTGCTGCAAAAATGGGATGAGTAATGATTAAAATCTCCCCTACTTTCCACTCTGCCAAAAAAAATCTAATTTCCATTTACTGCTTTTTAAAAATATGTATATAGGTTTGTATTTTATATTGCTCTTTTATGTTTTCCAATAATTCTAGAGCAACCACACAATTGGACTTTTAGGATCCCCACTTTTTTTTTTTTTTAACATACGAACAAAGATTTGAGTGGGCTTTTTCAACCAGGAATGTAACCACCTCCTGAGCACACAGGTTGTATAAAGCGATGCTGATACAAATGACCAGAAAGAGATGTGTATTATTCTTTTTAATACTTAAAGTGATTATGTTTTACTGAGGCTTATATTAAAATGACCTTGCATTTACTGAGCAAGCTTCACTTGGCAAGGTGGTGGGCTGTGGGAAGGAGACGGGAGAGCACACATACACTGGGCAATCAGGCAGCCCCTTCAGGTCCTCGGTCACAGCCATAAACACTCCATGAATGGTAATTGTAGACCAAGCCATGCTATGAAAAATATTATGTGTTAAAATAAATAGAAGGTTTAAAATGCCTTCCCAACTACAGAAACTTTTGGAAAATTTCAGGCTCCTTTGTAATTAATCATGAAATCTTAAATATGAAGATTTTAAGTGAAGAATAAAATGTAAGTTTCCTCATTTGCAGTCACTCCTACACATAGTTTGCCAGTTATATTTGAAAGTTATTTAAAAAAAAATAAAATAAGGTATTTGAGGAATTAAAATATACCAGAATCAGTCACTTTAAAGTTTACTGGCCAATTTGAATTTCCAACAGGCCAAACTGCAAGAGAATGTTATACTGTTTTAAACAGATATTGTTTAAACAATAAAATACATCGCTTTAATACTTATTATAGTTAAATAGATTGCCTTGTCTAAAAAGAAATTTTCTTTTAGCCTCCTGAGACAAATTTTAAACTCACTTCTTTGTTTTTGACTAGCTCAGAGAATAGATGTCACCTCTGATATAGTTCCATTTTCGAAACTGAGGGCCAAGAAGCTCAGAATGAAGAAGCATCTTGCTCAAAGTAAAACGGCAATGGAAAACACCATAAAAAGACACTACCACCAGGCCACATTATTCTAGGAGTCTCCGAAAAGAGAAGTTAATTAATGAAAGAAAGGAAATATTCACCACCACCTCCATCAGCTAGTACAAACTCAGTAGCAGATACTACAAACAGACTAAGAAGGTGACAAAAACAAAACATAAAGCTGTGACCACAGGTTCCTTAGAGGGGCTAGTTACAGAGGTTAGAATCAGATAAAACTAAAGAACCTAAAACAAATTTAGGGGCACCTGGGTGGCTCAGTTAGTTAAAGGTCTGACTCCAGCTCGGGTCATGATCTCATGGTTCATGAGTTTGAGCCCCATATCAGGCTCTGTGCTGACAGCTCAGAGGCTGGAGCCTGTTTCAGATTCTGTCTCTTGCTCTCTCTCTCTCTCCCTCTCTCTCTCAAAAATAAGTAAACATTAAAAAGAATTTTTTTAATAAAAAATAAAATAAATCTTAATAAGAGGGGCGCCTGGGTGGCTCAGTTGGTTAAGTATCTGATTCTTGGTCATGATCTTACAGTTCGTGAGTCCGTGCCCCGCATCAGTCTCTGTGCTGATAGCATGGAGGCTGCTTGGGATGCTCTCTCTCTTTCCCTCTCTCTCTGCCCCTCCCATGCACATGTGCGCTCTCTCTCTCTCTCTCTCTCTCTAAGATGAAATAAAAAAACTTAGAAAAAAAAACATAATAGGAAAAGCAAAACATTAAACACAGGTTAAAATGATTTGTACAATACACTTGGAAAGACAGAGACCTGACCACCCCCTTTTCCTCCCCAAGAAAAGAAAGGTAAAATAATTGGATATCCTTTACCACATTCTCCTTGGCTTAGTGAGATTTATTTGTTTGAATAGCAGTGTTAAACTAAGAGCAGCTAAGCTGCAGACACATAATACACTTGCTATAAAAAAGAACATCTTAAAACCAAAGTGAATGGTTACACGTCTGTCAGTAGGAGTGCCCTGTCTTAGCAAGAGGAGCGCCCGAGTGGGGGGCGCGAAGCTGCATCTCATAGCTTCCCTTTCCATGTCTACACAGCAGAGAGCATGATGCAGGCAATGAATAATATATGCATTCTTTGCTCATTTTCAGCTTTTTTATTCTGCTTTGCGGTATGCTAAATTACATATTAAACATGAGATTATAATGATACTTCAATCAAGTACACTAAAGCGAAAAAACTGATTTGGAGGAATTACTTTGTCATGAAAAATTCAGTTAATGTTATCTGGCAGCCTTTTGCTCTCCCTTTCTATCGCCGCTTCTGAGCTATACTATCAGAACTGAAAACTTTGCCATTCTAGTTGAAGGAAACACTTCCCCTGGGCTTTGGAGTAGGACAGGACTACCTCTGAGAGCTCCTCCCCTGAGGCGCGGCTGAGTGGCTTGCTTATCTGCTAGTGGCCCCCTCAGCGGTGAAAGAGGAATGTTGCTACCTGCCTCAGAGGGCTGGAAGGATTCAGAGAGATGATTCGAGTAAAAGGCCTAGCACAAGAGACAGACTCAGTGAGTGTCTGCTCTCTCCTCTCCTTGCAATCATTTCATTCGTTGAAGGCAATCACCCAGCGAGGGATTCTTTTCAGGCTGTCACTTGTAAGCCTCCATCAACAAGAGTCATGAGGTTGGGCCTAGAACTAAAACAAACTCACGTGAAAACAACTTAAAGGGACAGTTGGCAACTGGTTGACACAAGGCAGGATGCATCCCCACTGCATATGTGAATTGAAGATTAAATGAAAGGGACAGTTGGCAACTAGTTAAGACAATACAGGTTCACACAGGTGATCAGCCACTTGACTGTAGATGAGCACATAGTCAGTTTGTGTTTTCTACCAACCCAACCAGCTGCTTGAGTTCATTGCCCGATTATTTTAGCATATTGTAGATTTGTGTTAGTCCTTTAATGATCCCCAAAAGAGCAAGGCTTGCTCAGGATGACAGAAATAATTATCCTACAGTCTATGTCTTAAAAAGACTATAAACACTGTATCACCATCATAGTGGAAATCTAGTAACATTTTCACAGTTCAATAACTTGTGCCAGTCATTTTGTTCCTCAAATATTTAGCCATAAAACCTCAGTTAAGGGCATGGAACAGAGTTTATTTATTTTTATTTTTTAAAGGGAAGCATTTAATTATTTATTTTAATGTTTGTTTATTTTTGAGCCAGGGGAGAGAGAGAGACAGAAAGACACAGCATGAGCATGGGAGGGGCAGAGAGACAGGGAGACACAGAATCCTAAGCAGGCTCTAGGCTCTGAGCTGTCAGTATAGAGTCCAAGGTGGGGCTCAAACTCACGGACCGTGAGATCATGATCTGAGTCAAAGTCGGACAACTGACTGAGCCACCCAGGTGCCCCCAAGAGCTACTTTAAAAAGATATCTATATGTTAAACAAAATAAGCCAGATAAAAAGACAAATATTCTAGGATTCTACTTTTATGAGGCATCTAGATTAAGTAAATTCACACAGCCAGAAAACAGAATAGAAGTTACCTGGGGATCTGGGTGTGGAGAGGGGAATGGGGAGTTATTACATAATGGTTACAGACTTTGTGTTTGGCATGATGTAAAGTTTTGGAAAAATACAGACGTGAGGGTTGCACAACACTGTGAATGTAATTAATGCCACTGATTTATAAACTTAAACATGGTTAGAATGATAAACTTCATGTTATGTATTTTTACCACAAAAATAAGTTTAAAAAAATATATCTAGAGTCACAGAGAACATGTGGATGTTAAAGGGGTTGCAGGAAAGCACTGGAAGGTATATGCATTTGCAAATTACTTGTTCTTTCGTGGCAATTTTAAGTTAACAAGACTGTCTCCTCAGTCTTTCCATTTGATCATCATAATAACCTATGAGGTGGACAAGGAAGGTCCTGTTAGCTCTACTTATTTTAATGGATCAACACCCAAAGGACCTGGGATTTTTTCTTTTAACTCTTCCTTGAGTAAAAACAAGTAAGCCACAGAAAGATGTGTTCATGTTTCCAAACTGGAACGGTTAAAGAAGACTATCTAATAAGAGACCTATGCCTAACGTATGGTAAGTTAGGATGCTTGGGACAGACTATATGTCCCCTTCAGGGAGAGGCTGCAAGTGGTAACTCAGGGGAACATCAGAGGAAAAGGATGAGGGCGTAAGCACCTAAGCACATTTGGAAAGCTGAAAGCAAAAATAAATACACAGATACACAAACACAACCTATCTGGCCAGACAGAGAACAGCTAAATCATGACTTCCCTCCCTTTAAATATATATGCCTCAGCCTGTAATTGTTGCCCTTTTATGGACTTTTCCATTTTTCTTTTCTCCTGCCTTCAAAGGCTGCTCTTTTGAACTGCAGGACACTGGATGTTCAAGAAAATGGATACCGGCCATTGAACCATCATTCCTTTATACAATCACCACATCTGAGAGAGGAAATACCTAATACAGTTTGGCCTGGGGATAATGAAAAATTATTTCAAAAAAAGTCGTTTTTTTTTTACTCATGAGCTAAGTCTGTTTCACACAGTCCACTAACCTACTTTCTGCATTGAAGTAGGTAGTGTTGGATACTCCACTCTCGTCTTCCTAGGTTGAAAGCTGTATTTCTCTCTCATCTTTCCCACTGCATCCCCAACCCATTGCAAAGTGCCCGACTCCTAACTAGGACCCCAGTAATGTTGATGGAATACATTGTTGAATTATGTTTCACCTTCTCAGAACAAAAACGCATTCTTTTTCACGTTACATAGATTGAACCTTAAAAATGTATGCACCTGTTCTATGACAACTTCAAACAAACTAGGTGAGCTTATTTCCACCCTGAAAGGCAACTGAGCTATGCAATTTAAGTGAATAATCTGGACTGTTTAAGGGTAATAGCCGTAGGACTGATGCTGGGGCCCATATTATATGTCCATGCTCACTGAAGACTACTCCAATAAGATGTTCCATAATCACACAGCATACCAGAATCCTAAATCAAATCTCTCCCCAAATTTAAGTAATAGAATTGAGACCTGTTTGACTGAAAATGTACTGGCCATCAACCACCCAATTACTGTATTCAGTGTTTCTAGTTCAAAACATTTTAGAGCTGCCAAGAACACCATAAAAATAATAAAACTTTGCAGTTTATAGCACTTTCTAAAACATTTTTATATTTAATTCATTAAACACATTACAGCAGTGGTTCTCAACCAAGAGTGATTTACTCCCCTCATAGGACATGTGGCGATGTCTGGGGACATTCTGGTTGTCACAACTGGTGGGGGAGGGATGGTGGCATGCTACTGGCACCTAGTGGGTGGAGGCCAGGGATGATGCTAGCCATCCTACAACACACAGGACAGCCCCCGACCACAAAGAATTATTCACTCAAAGATAAACAGGGCCAAGTTGAGAACTTGTGCATCAGAATAACAACTACTTGCAAGGCATATGTTGTGCTGAATGCTGAGGAAGTGCTGGTGGACGAGAGATGGCTTCTGCTTGCGGGGCAGTCCAGCAAGTGATGAGAACCAGCAGGTAGCACTGATAACAGTCTGTGATAAGCGCTGTGACAGGGGTGTATACAAAAGTCCACCAAGAGCAGAAGCAACTGCTTCAACCAGGAGGTCAGGGTACTTCACCAGCAGTGACTTTCCAGCTTGAATTTGAGAGGTGACTTCATCAAGTACAAGAGAGCACTGCATACTAGCCAGAAGAAATCATATATGTAAAAGCAAGCAAGGATCAAACTGAAGGACCCTAACAACACCAGCATTGTGTACAGGGCTACCAAAGCCAGACATGAGCATGGTGTATCTCCCTGGAAGGCCAGTCTCCCATGAACAGAAGGAGAAGTACAGGTAAAGTGATTTTTATGGCATCAAAAACAAATATCAAAAACACAGGTATATGGAGCAGAATATAAATTTTGCATGATTTTTTTTAAATATCACCAGAAGTTGCTTTGTTAGACTTGTAATGCTAAGGGTTGCTCCCACCCTGAGGAATATTTTGGTGACATTAGAGCAATGGCAAATGTTCTAAAGTAATTAATTCCATGTGTCTGGAGCACAAAGAGGATGCAGGTAAAAAGGGGAAGGTGGTGGCTCCGGTGAGAAGTCAGGCTGGATGGTGTCATGTGAACAATTCTTCTAGGCTATGTTAATGCAGTCTGTACCTCTTTTGGGCAGGGCAGAGGCAGTCACTGGAGGCTTGCAGAGGAGGAAATGGCAAGTTCTCAGTGTTGGAAAAGCAGATGATGGGACAAAGGTTAAAAGGTGGTTAAGTCTAAACGAGGAAATGGCACAAAGGAGGAAGATTTCAGATATGAAGGCAGTAGAATCCACAGGATCAAACATTAGAGTGATAGAGAAGAAACTTTTCAGGCTGGGCAACCAGTGGGGGTGGAGGAGGGGGTGTGATGGCAAGTAATGAGAATAGAAAATGGGGGTAAAAAGAGGTTTTCATGGTGGGGATAAAGGTGGTCTCAATCAAACCTCAAGACAACCCTGCAAATTATGTGAAATATGCATAGATAACAATCATGCCCAGTTTACAAATGAATTCAGTGAGGTCCTCAAGGCAGGTGGGCTTGCCTGGGGTCACACACCCAGCAAAAATAAATGAGTGGGGGAGATGGCAGCTAGGGCTCTCAGCTCCCAGTCTAGGTTCTTTCCACTCATGCTGTCTCTCTAGCCACATATTACAGTGATAACTAAACTTGATAATCATGATAGATCAGTGATGGCCAAATTTCCATTGGCTCTAACAGCCCTGGATAAAATTCTGAATTGGTGATATTAAGTTAGGAGCTTGTCTACTTCCAAGTAAAGCCCATTTTGACTTCCATATAAATCCAAGAAACAATTAACTAACTGTGACTGTAAAATTCAGGACAAATGAATTATTTTTCCTAACTCTTCTTTATCCAATACCTGTATATGATCAGAATAACTTCAAATTTTTATTTTTATAACTACATAAGCAATCACACTGGAATAAATGAAAATCCTAGCAATAAGTGTTAGCACCTGGATACATACCTACAGGTAGGTACTGAAGTGGCCTGTGTGAAAGCTGTAAGCACAAGATTAAGTACATAACTGATGGTCAAGAAATACCAGTGTTCCTTTCTACCTAGCTACCTACTACTCAGATACATACCTTCTTGAATATTTGGGGGAAAAAAGATTAATAGTATCTCAGAGGATTTAAATTCTAAAACATGCTCCACAACACACACGAAAAATATTCAGTTCACACCAACAATATCATGTCTCAATAATAATGGCTGATACTGGGGGTGCCTGGGTGGCTCAGTCGGCTAAGCATCTAACTCTTGATTTCAGCTCAGGTCATGATCTCACAGTTCATGGGATCGAGCCCCATGTCAGACTCCCCACTGACAGCACAGAGCCTGCTTGGGATCTTTTCTCTCCTTCTCTCCTTGCTCTTCCCCCACTCACTCTCTCTCACTCAAAATAAATAAACTTAAAAAATTTTTTTAAATAATAGCTGATACTGTTTATACAACATCATTGTATGCCAGACACCAGGCCAAGAATTTATGTGATTTATCTCATTTACTCCTCATTATATGACTTAGAACTATTACTATCCTGGTTTTACTTACAAAGAAACAGGCTTGTAAAAGTGAGGTCATAGAGGCCTGTAAACCAGGACATGAATCCAGATCTAACTGATTCCA
This sequence comes from Puma concolor, assembly GCF_028749965.1. Lineage (NCBI taxonomy): Eukaryota > Metazoa > Chordata > Mammalia > Carnivora > Felidae > Puma > Puma concolor. The sequence goes on from NC_141674.1 coordinate 186,754,030, forward strand.
GAATGCATGCTCTTAACCAGCAGGCTTCCTGCTTCCCCCCAAAGACTCTATTATCCTAGAACACAGATCAGGGCACATCAAGTTTCTACATTCTTGTCACCTTCCCTTGAACTTGACAGACATGTAATTAGTCCATTGTCTTAAATCAAGTGTAGCAACTCACACAGGAAATGGATTTCCATTCATAGCTTTAAACAATGTCAACCCGAGTTCATTTCACAGCAGTCCTAAGCCGCTGACCATAGCCACCAAAATATTACCGCATCATTAGAAAAAGTGGGTCCCTTGCCCATGAACACAAATGGAAAAGGCAGCCCTTTCCCACTCTGTTCCTTCCTTTGATCTTGTCAACCTCATATTTTTGTGGCTTTAGCTTCTCATCGCTTCACTAAAAATGGAGTACCTCTTTTTCTCATGATATATTTTCATGTGGCAGAATCACAGCAGAAACTATACAAATGTATGTGATGCAAAGATCATCTTTCTTTGCTAGCCAGGGGAAATGCTCAAAAACTAAACAAAAAAAATTAAGATGGGTCTGACATAGTTGACTCACTCCATTGAATAAGTAAAAAAATGAATGGTCTGGAGCCTGAACCTTGGGAGGGGAGGTCTGGATTAGGATCTCAACTTGCCACTTAGCCTACTGAGGAAGCCTGGGAAGGCAAAGTGCTTCTCTGAGTCTTGGTTTCCTGATCGATAAAGTGGAGACACTGATACCTACCTCCTGTGATACACGTGAGAAGTTAAAGACTGTGAATGTGAAATGTTTTCATGTATGCCCATTACATCAAAGCTCTCGGGAAGTGATAACTTCTACTCTATAACAAAAAAACAAAAACAAAAACAAAAACAAACACCACAACCTCCATGTTTTTTCCACCTAGAGTGCAGAGTAACTATAATAAAAGATAGAGGACAGCTGTCTGAGCAGGCATGCCCCTCTTGCAAGAAAGTCCACCAGTGGCTTTCTTCGTTTCCCAGAACCCCACCTGGATATACTGACCTGGGAGAGAGGGCATTCTTTGGCTAATGTGCTCTGGTTCATCTCTTTGAGCAGTTCCTTTAAGGCATTGCGGACTGTGGCATGATTCCACTGCTCCGCAGGCAAGTCTTCCAACTTCGAACAACTGGGAAACAGAGCAAGAATGAACACCATGCAGACCTCAACAAAGGGCCCTGGCTGCAGGGGGTTCTGAGTGTGGCAGTTGCTCCTGGGTCCTGTGCCAGCAGTAGGAAAAGTGCTAAAGATCAGGGTCCCGTGTGGGCCCTACATGAGGGAAGGAGAGCAAAACTGCTTCTCTAGGACTTGGACAAAGCCCACTCGGTCTCTCTAAGAAAAATAGTCACTTCAGATATGAAGAACTGTTAACGATTTAAAATATGGCTTTTCCAATCTGTTGATGGGAATGGCATGGCAATGTGATTACAAACTTCCACAATACAAGTTCAGTTATTGGACATCCCTAACGCTAAATGTAAACAAATGTTCCTTTCAATTCAAAGCGTGAAGGCCCACTCTTCACTCTCATTGAACGATTCAGAGATGTTGCTTTCCTAACCAAAAAATAACTTTTAAGATAGAACACTAAAGCATTCCTAGGCAAGGATGGGGATGTTGGGTCCCCATTAAAGTACAGATTCTCCAAAATGAGCAAATTCAAAACCCTTTCACTAAAGGATAACGTCTCTTAAACCATATGACTTATAGGCACTTTACAATACAAGACTCTGCAGAGAACCTCTAGATTCTTTAGAGGCATAACTTGCTCTGGATGCTGTACCTGAAAAAATAAAATCACTTCCAGAACCTCTGCAGGCCGCAGAGTGTGCTTCCTCGAGGCAGCCACCAGAAAGGGAAGAAAAAGATGTCCAGTGCCAGCACCTTCCTGGGAAGCCTGCTACACTAGCACAGAAGTCAGCCCTCAAAACACAAGCCCAAAAACAGCAGAAGTGTTTATTCTTCAAATTGTATGTGCTAAGTGTTTAAACAGAGAACCCATTAAATTAGGGGCTGTGGAAAGTTCCCCTTTAAGGGCCACAGATTTTTAATGATTTATCAAGCTTCCCCTAGGTTACCACTTCACTGCTTCTGAAAACAAAACATAAAACAGTTGGAATGTGGACTATAAAGATGCCTGGTGAAGGGTCCCTCCTCTCTCTCTTTTTTTTCTCATTTCATCCAGTGTCTAGAAATCAACAAAGACAGGACGTGCTAATCTCTGCAGTGACTCTCTGAGTGACGGAGCAGCTCCACGAGTGCGGAAGGGCAGATGTTCAGAGACACCCACCTTTGTAATTGGATTTTCAACGTCACAACATGATAGACATCTTGCAGCATGTCGGCCACTGTTGCGTCGGGGGCATCTGTCACATAGCTGAGAGGGAGAGGGTTCCACCTCCCCAGCTTGATTATTCCTGCAAAGAGAAGAAAAACATAATAAACACATTTCTGCTATTTATTAAACCTTCTCATTGTTTGTTCAATGTTAAGAAGGTCATTCGATAGTCAACATTCAAGGCCCATTCAGAGATATTTTACAACCCAGTGCAATAACCTATTTCTTTCTGGCCGACAACTGAGTTAACTATACAGGAAGATGAGAATGAAAGGATTGAGGTTTAATCATGGACAATCAGTTCTTTTATGTTTTCCTGTTTCTTAAATTACTTAGAAAACCATACGGATACTTCCTTCCCCCAAAGTCTTGTTTCACATTCTAACTTAAGACTGATGCTAAATATACCGGACTGCTGATTTCATAGACAAAAAAAAAAAAAAAAAAAAAGCAAGCCTTAAGTAAATATAAGATTTGGTTTTGAATTGTACAAGAAAATTCCTGTGTGTGGGCTCAGCACACACACAGTCACATCCTGACTGTGGTGTGATCCCCAGTGCAAACAGCATTTGGAGCTGATGAACCAGTTAGAGTTCACTTCCAGATTCGTGTTTCACCAGGCAGAGGGGTTATTTTCCAATAGCACAATGACTGACCACAGATCAGAAATAGCAGAGATGCCTTCAGCTTCCTTTTTTTTTTTAATTTTATTCCTCTGCTCTTTTTAGAGTGACAATGGTTACCATTTCCCTGTGGGTTTCCTGCTGCATATGGTAAACATGCATGACAATGGAGAGAGAATAAAAATCCTGGTCAAACTTACACTATATAGAGCAGTGATTTTAGGAATACCCTTGTGATAAGAAGATTCTTCCGATAGCTTCAGCAACACGTGGTGAAAATTCTAACTTAGTCATAAGATGGACGCATCTTATCTGGTCCATATATCTGTGTCCATAGGGCACATATAACATTGATGAAGAAAAATAAAGAAAAAATAAAGAAAAACCCATTTCACAAACACAGAGGGACAAAAATTTTATTTGTATGCTGTGAAAAGCCCAATGGTCCCCAAGGTGTCAGAAATTGTCATACATACATTCCACTAAAACAGTTGTTTTGGTGAAAGAAAAGAAATAGAAATTTTTGACAATACAGGTGGGTCCAACTACAGTGTTCTTTCAAAATATTTTTTATCATCAAAGACAGAGAACACCTGTATACCCAAGTGAACTTTTAAAAGCTTCACGAAATAATGTTTTATAGCTCTGGGGTAAAATTCCAATAATAGGAAATGAACTTTCTGGTCAGGGAGTGTCCTGTCCAAGATGAAATCAATGAATGCGCAATGCTTGACATAATGCTTGAAAACAGGGAATAAACAGAACAAAAATATTAAAATGATGCACTGTTTCAGTATTAAGATTTAACAATCTGGTGCTGAATATGCTGCAGTATAAATAGTGCCTGGACTCAGATCCAATAAAGTAACACAGCTCTCATTCATAGTACCGTATGTCTCCAGTTCTGGCTCCTTAAGTCACATTTCACTTGCCAAGAAAAGCTGTTTTCTTGTGGGGATAGTTTTCCTAACATTCTCTCTCATGACAATGAAAAGTGCACAGCAACGCAGCATAAAGCAGTCTCGTGAAATGAACATCCAGGGCTCACTGGACAAGCACCCATCAGAGGCTGGGTCTGCTTCCTGGCTTCCTTTACTCTTTCTGACATTTGAAAATACTAAAAAAGATAACACGCAACATGGCTAACATATTTCCTTTTTAAAAAATCACTACATTATTTTAAATCCCTTTCAAAAAATCATTATCAAGATAGCCCATGAGTTGAGTATAAATTGACCATGGTCTAAAGGCACAGTATTTTGTCGTAAGCAACTGGAGGGGAGAAAAATGAAGTCAGCAATTGTGCCCTATGATAGACATGACAAGTGGAGGAAGCCGATTTCGTGGGTATTTTGGTGACTAAGAAGACAAAGGTAACATGAAGCAAATGACTCCGGAAGTTGTCATTGTGCAGTGCACAACTCTAGGGGAGGTTCACCCATTCTGCAGTGTGTATGTCACTGCTCACTCCTTTTTCTTGTTGAGTAGTATTCCACGGGAAAAATATGCCATAATCAAGTCAGACACAACAGAATATCTCTGTAAGATTTAATTTATATAACAATACAAGAACAGGCAAGACTACAGGACTAACCTATGGGACTGAAGTCAGAAGGCGGTTACCTCTGGACGTCAGGGGCAACTGACTGGAAAGAAACATAAGGGGATTTTCTTGGTTTGGCTGGTGGTTGCATGGGTATAAAAATTGTCAAATTCATCAAATGCAACGCTTAATATGCATACATTTTACTGTATGTAAATTGTACTTCAATACAAAAAAGGGTATTGGGGGAGGGCTCTCTGCAGGATATGACAGACAAATCACTCTCATGGAAATTAGGTAATCTAATCTCCATTTAGGTAAATTCTACCTCCCCCCTGCCCCCCACCTTGATGAGCCAGAAGAAGACTTGTCTGGGCTGGAATGAGGCACACACAGGTGTCTTTGCAACACTTAATACCTCCACAGAGAGCAGCTGCTACAGGTTGGTTTCTGCATCTTGAAAGAGAGCTGTTGAGGCATGCTACATTCAGGCAATGGGAAGTGGCACGTGCTCCTTTCTCAACCATATTAACTCACCTGCACGGTCCCAGAAGTCACGTTCTTTGCTCTACTATCTACCAGGGTCGGTGCATGCAAGGTCTGCTGAGACAGCCATGTCCAGAAGGCTGCTCTCCTTGGAGTACCTCTTTTTAATAAGCCTTCCCCCCAAACAGGCGCTTTGTCTGATGCATTAACCCTCTTTGGAAATACATTCCTTAGATACAGTCTTCCTTCCCCAATATAAAATAGATAAAAATATTACTTGGGCTAGAAGTCAAATGTTAATTGAGGAAATCAAGCTGGGAAGCAGTATAACAGTGACTAAGAATGCAGGCTTCCAAGTGAAATTGCCTCGGTTCACACCCTGGCTCCTCCACGTGCGATGTAACCTCAGAAAGTTACTTAAATTTCTCCATACCTCAAGCCTCTCTATATAAAATGGAACAACAGAAGTAGTGGCCACTTTGGAATACTGTGAAGATTGAATGAAAAGCCCTGACTTAGTACAGAGCCTGGATATAATTAATCTCAACAATTGGCTGTTTACAGTAATTATTTAGACATTTTTAATGCTTCTTTAAAAAAAGACATTGTCAACTTATTTTTACAAATGTTGACTCAAAGTTCTTTTTTTTAATGATTTCATTATTATCTTTTAATCTTTAATTGGGTCATAGGCCTGTAAAAGACGCTCATTTTTTAATGTTATTTATTTATTTTTAGAGAGAGTGTGAGCAGGGGAGGGGCAAAGAAAGGGGGAGAGAGAGAGAGAGAGAGAGAGAGAGAGAGAGAGAGAGAATCCCAAGCAGGCTCTGCACTGCCAGCACTGAGCCTGACTCGGGACTCCAACTCACAAACCATGAGATCATGACCTGAGCCAAAATCAAGAGCCAGACGCTTAATCAGCTCAGCCACCCAGGCACTCCAAAGGCCCTCATTATTTTAAATCAAAAAGGGAGACTGCATATGAATTATGTCTCTCCCCTCCTGTCCTATCGTATTCCACCCCTCCTCCCCTCCCTACTCATTTCTTCCAACCTTGCTCTTCAGTGCCTCCTCTCCTTCCACCCATAAGTAGGTTCAGATCTCCCCTACTTGAAAAGTAACAAAAACATTGCAACAATCTCTTTCCCTTCAGTCTCTCATTTTTTGCACCACCAGATACATCGGAAGTGCATCTCCAATTCTCCATCGGACCTTCACCCCTAGATATCTATTTTCAAAACTCCAAGGGAAATGAAGTTCAGAAGGGTTGCATTACCATGGGTGGTATCACCAGGCAATAACTAAAACCAGATTCACTTCAAATACCATGCTCTCACTCTTCTTAGAATCCTGTAAATCACAATGGTTCAGGTATGAGGCACAGAAAAGACTGGAAAACAGCCTGGTTCCAACTTTGGAAGGCCTCGAATGCCTGACTCAGTAACACATTGTGTAGGTCAGAGGTCAGGAGCAAGTCCTAGAGTTGGTGCAGGCTCCTTTGCCTGGTAGCTATGAGACTTTGAGGAAGTTGTGTAGTCTCTCCAAGTCTGTTTGCATTATCTGTAAAATGGGGATAAAACACTGTCTGCCCTTGAGGGGTGCCACAAGGCTTTAAATGAGAATGAGAATTTAGCACTGGGGATTGACCCACAGTGAATGATTAGTAAATATTTGCGGAAAATAGATCCTCGGGATTTTTTAGTGTAGATGTAACATGACCAAAGCAAAGTGATAGGAAGATTAACCTATAGTGAGTGCAGGTGGATTAAAAGAAGGCACCATTCTAAGAAGAGAAAAGAGCTGAAAAGTCCAGACAAGTGTGTCTAAATATAACCACTAGCAGCCTCTTCCTAGCTCCCCCCCACTGGGATACAGACCCCACTGACTGTTACAGTGCAGCAAAGGAGCATGAGGAAGAAAGAACAAGCCATGTACCTGCTGGGGAGATCTGACTTGCAGTGTTGGAGAAAAACTGCATAACTGTAAGTATACGAATAGAATTGTCAAACCTCATGCTTTATGATTAGGTTTTACAATCCCTATCTGAAAAGTGAGAAAAACTAATGATTCAATTAGATAGTGGTATATGCATGCGGGGCACCTGCGCGCATGCACACACACACACACACACACACACACACACACACACACACACCCCTCAAGCCCAGCCAGGCATATAGTAAATGCTCAATAAACGACAGTTCCCATTTTTTCCCCCGAATACATTTCACACTCAGTCGGAGTACGGATCCCCAACATTCACTTCAGGAAATCATACACATTCTTCAAATTCTCCTTGAAAATAATTCCAACCCTGATCAACCAAGCCTTTTCTCTACATAGCATTGCAGGAAATATTCTTGGTCAATCTGTGTATCTTATAAAGAACTTACTTTATCACAATACCCTTTTATGTTACTTTACAATTTGTGAAGTATTTTTTTTTTCAAAGCATTAGTTCATTTTCATGAGGACAGCAAGGGGTTAGTGTTATACCTGGATGTGAGCTGAAGAATGAATTTTCAAGCACATCAGTGGATGACAGCCAGGACTAGGTCTGGGCTTCATCTGACAAGTTTTCTAGCTACTGGACCAAAAACCTTTCTTCTCAGCTCTGCTTATGTGCCAATGTTCAAACATATGATGGGCCTCTGAAGAGCCTGGTCAATGGTTCATCCACAGTCACACATCAGACAGGGACTTGATATTTAATGTTAAACAACAGAATATGTAAGACCAACGAGTGAACAGGTGACAAGCACAGAAGACTGAAAAGCCAGCTACACTTGAGACTTCTCTAGAAGAAAACGATCTCCCACAACAGTGCCATTTCAGAGACACCATTTCCCAAGTCTGTCTTTCCTATTTCCAAGGAATTTATCATCTGCAAACATTTGCAAAATACCTGGTGCTGAGGACTATTACAGATGCAGTTTCAAGGTCTTTGAGTCACAAATTACGGGACTTTATTTGGGGTTTTAAATTCATAAAAACATTAATGTGACTGAATTGAGCACAATATAATAAATAAAATTGTTTCTATCCAGACAAGTCTGCTCGCTAAAATACAAAGGATCTACACACTCTTTGTACAATGCCTTTAGACCAAATGATAAAATTCAATTGTAGGTAAATTCCCATTACTGACATAAAATTAGGTTGGAAATGGAGGCAATTTTTGTCTAAAATTAAAAAAATGCAGTAATGGAAACCAGTTTTTTTTTACTCTCCCGATGGAGTATTCTGCCAGAGTCAAAGAGTTGACCTATCACAAAAAGAAATCTCAAGAATGCTCTTTGTGTTCACATTTGTTATTTTTATCAGTTTGTAACCTATCTCACAGAATCCACGTATTCTTCTCAGTGGAAGTATACTCCATATCATTGGAATTATTTACCTCTAACTCTATGAAAAGAAGAATGGTGATTAATACACGGTATAGTTCATCAATATTTGATTCAAGTTTTCAGAAAGTCAGTCACTTCTGGGCATAAAATAAAATGTAGTGATAATACAATATAATCAATCAAATAGAAAATTTGTACTAAGCACAAATCATCCATTCATTCAACAAATTTTTCTTTTGTTTCCCCAGCACAATTCACTATGATGCAAAGACAGCCCTTATACACACTATCCCTATAATTACGGAGCTCACAATTGAGTAGAAAAGCTTATTACCACTATATATATAGCTAAGTGAAACCACTCTTAAATTAAACCAAAGAGATAGCTTTTACTCCCCGTGCCTCAAAAATGAGAAATATTTACTTCATGAGGGCCTGCGACAGATTGCCCGGAAAGAACATGAGGATAATTCTCGTGGTTTGCCATGGCACATAGATGGTGCTGATAAAACAGTTATACATTGGGGGTACTCTAGAATAAAGCCCACAAGTCAATCTATGAGACAGATACACGAAGCCAGCACGATATCAGCCGTATTCTTACAAAACAGCCCAATAAATAATTTTCTTGTATTCTAGGTGCATTTTAACATTAAAGCAAAGTGAAAATTCAGCATGGGAAAAAACGAGACATTAGCTTTAATATCTAAAAGCTGGGGCTTATATACCTCATAACTCCCTGCAAGAGATCTCAGCAAAGGAGCATCAATAAAAACCCCAACCTCAGAGCTAAGCCTTGGGGCTTCTGATTCACAGTATTATTTCCACAATACACTAACTGCTGATGGAGCCCCTTGTAAAAACGGGAGAACTCATGACGTTGATTGCATCAGTTTATCCTCCTCGGTGGCCGTGTCCCTGTGGTACAGCATATAATTTTCTGTTGTTCAGCTATGCTTTGTTAAAGAAATTAAAAACTGTCTGTGCCATATAATAAGAACATAGAATTATTTATCCATAAATCTGTTCACACGAAATCACTACCCAGCAGTATATAATAACTCAGCCTGGGTTTCTAACCTGGGCCTGACAGTGGTATATCATCAAATTGTAACAGCATAAAGGCATAAATTGTAGTTATTATTGTTAAACCTGTGGTAGGAATGACTTCTCAATGAGGAAAGAAAAAAAAAGGCAAAACAAAGATGGTCTCTGAAGTGTCCATGTCTTCTTTTGTAATGCATGGCTTAGCTATACCCCAATAAAATTTACTGGAACTTTTCTACACCTTCTGCTTAGCTTTTAAAGACTATCTGTATTTCCAATGTTTTGCGTTGGGGTAAAAGTAAATGGAAAATGAAATAGCATTCCTCTGGCATTCTACATTATTTCAGGTACCATTATAACTTTTACGAATTAATGAAACCTCAAAACATACTTGTCTGGGAACCTACAATACACTTAATCCCGTGTTTGTAATAATACAAAAGAAATCAACAGACAAAAATAAATAATTCAACAATTCAGAATAAATGTTGAAGCCATATTGTTACATAAATTTATCTAAAAATCAATAGATACACACATGCACATGCACACACACATGCTGAAAGCTCTACCTGGAGCAATTCAGGCATTATTGACAAACACAAAAAGGTGGGGTTTTTTATTCTTTAAGAACATTAATTTTTATTTTTATTCTTTTTTTTTTTAAGTTTATTTATCTATTCTGAGAGAGAGAGAGAGCGTGTGATCAGGGGAGGGGTTGAGAGAGGGGAAGAGAGAGAGAATCCTAAGCAGGCTCAGCACTGTCAGCATGGAAACCTTTATGGGGCCCAAACCCATGAACCTGTGAGATCATGACCTGAGACAAAAATCAAGAGTCAGACCCTTAACCAACTGAGCCACCCAGGTGCCCCTAACTTTTATTCTTAAATCATACCTGTATCTTTCAGGAGACATTATTATCAGGAACATTATTAGCACTAAACTCTGAAATATGGGGTGCCTGGCTGGCTCAGTGGGTAGAGCATGAGACTTTTGATCTCAGGGTCATGAGTTCAAGCACCATGTTGGGGGTAATATTTACTTAAAAAAAAAAAAAAAAAACCCTGAAATATGAATTCAGAGCACTTTCTCAATAGACTATAGTGATATATAGCTGTCTACCAATCTTTTCCGGAGCTGATCACCTCCTTCTGCTACAGAAACATTCTACTTAAAAAATATATACAGTACCATTTGGTGCCTTGTAATTCTATACATGGTTTTTACATTTCACAGCATAAAGATTTTGTCTACTGTAATAGATGCTGCTTCACATTTGGGAAACGTTATGTTATAACCCTGACTTTTATTAGATTATTTAATATAAGCACTAAGTAACTAGACTAAATTAATAAAGACCCTATTAAAAAAAAAAAAAACAGAAAGAGAGAGAACAAGATTATTCCACAAATTAAATAAAACTTTCTGAAGTTGGTATTTTAAAAACCTTTATTTAATTTTCAAAATTCCAATTCTTCTGAAAAACAGCCAAAATATTGGTCAGGATATGAAAAAAATATGGTTGGCATTTAGTTATTTGTTTCATAAGAGTGCCATTCAAAACTATTATATGGGGAAAGAGGACAAATGAGAAAGAAAAGTGTTAGGAGAAATTATCTGGGATCAGTTCTAAGCTTCTGACACTGGTTAAAAATTACTTCATCTGGCATAGCATTTTCTTATTATTGTTCTCAGTTTAATCACTATCTAAAAGAGTTTCAAATTAAAGGATTAATTTTGGCAGGTAACACAACCTTCTCTTTTTTTTCTCCCTTCTATTCAGGAATACATTTGCATAAAGTAATTTCCCTCTAGCACTTGTCCCCCTAAAATACCTTCAATAATCGAAGGCACAAGGGAAAACATATACTCTGTTAAACATACTTTGCTACATTCTAGCAGATGCTATTCATAACATGTTTAGCCAGTGTTTCTGCATCCTCTGGGGTAAGAAGTATCCACTGAAGATCTAAAAATACAGTTGCTGCGCATATTTCCCATCCTAATTAATTACATGTACTCTTTTCAGATGGGAGCTCCAATGTTGCAGTAAGTTTTCCCGATGACCTAGCTTCCCATCACTGGACTCAAGACCTTTGGAAACCCTATCAACTGCATGCTCCCAATTACATATTCCAGAATTGCTCCTCAGGCATATTCTGTTTCCTATAATTTAAGGTTACATAATATCTGATCTTAAGGGCAATATTATGATGGCATGTTGATTATCAAAGAAAATGTTGCCATATAATATGCAGAAAAACATATACTCATTTATGTTGTACATTTTTATTCATGTGCCAACTAACCTGATTTCACAGTAATTTGTTAAGGAACTTTAAGACATGGAAGCAAATATGACTGTAACTATTACGAAATGGCAACTGCTTTTGGTTTTTTGGTTTTTTGGTTTTTTGGTTTTTGGTTTTTTGAAGGCTTTTTGTTTTGGATCCTTTAAGAACATTTTAATGATTTTTACTTTCAATACATCTTCATATAGACTCTACCATTACATCTTATTTTTTTTTAATTTGTTAATGTTTTATTTATTTTTAAGAGAGACAGACAGTGCAAGTGGCAGAGGGGCAGAGAGAGAGGGAGACACAGAATCCAAGCAGGCTCCAGGCTCTGAGCTGTCAGCCCAGAGACCGACGCGGGGCTCAAACCCACAACCGGCGAGATCATGACCTGAGCCAAAGTTAGATGCTTAACCAACTGAGCCACCCGGGTGCCGCTACCATTACATCTTATAATGTACATGGTTTACAGGTTTCAGAGAGCTCACCTTCAAAGAAGTTCTGAAAATTCCCTGATTTCCACACTTGTGGGAAATGAACTATTTAAAGACAGCAAACCACACTTTTAAATATGGCACTACCATTTTAATGGCTCCAATACAGAAACCAAGGATCCAATACAAAGGTGCTTGCTCATTAGGCAAATTTTTGTAATGTTTATTTATTATTTATTTTGAGAGAGAGAGAGCGTTAGCAAGGAAAGGGCACAGAATGGGGGGGAAGGGAGAGAATCTCAAGCAGGCTCTCCATTGTTGGCACAGAGCCCAACACAGAGCTTGATCTCACAAACTGTGAGATGAGCTGAGCTGAAATCAAGAATCAGATGCTTAACCAACCGAGCCACCCAGGTGCCCCTAGGCAAATGTTTTTTGAATCGAATCCAAGGTAGATCAGCAGTCACAACATACGTGGTGATGAATAATGACAATGGTCTATCTGAGCCCCCTAAAATATTTAGCCATGTTAGAAAAATGCCATATGAATCAATGGGCAACTGAACCATGGTAGAGACCTAGCAATCATTCCTGACAAGATGCCTAGTTATCCCATGATAGCTAGGCCGACAGCTGGAGATGACGACCTGGAGGGTAGGTGAAGGTCAGAAATTGATTATTTTTTCCCCCAGGACTTTGCAGTTTAGGGAGCACTGTACTATTGAGAGTGGTCAGATTAAGTGAATGGGTTCTAAATTCATCCCTAGAGCAGTTGTGGGCCCCACCCTGACTTCTAGAACATAAAGCTCCAGGGGTAGATCCCGGGAGATGCTGAGGATAAACCAAGTTTGAGAAGTGCTTTCCAAGATGTCCAGTAAAAAGCATGAAAAAAATCAATCCACTGATTTTCAAGAGAAGGGCAAACAGATCACAAGATTCCCAGGTTCCTTTTTTCCAATTTATCAGCAAATATTCTCATACTTGTCAAGTATAGTAAGTGAAGAGAAAGGAGAAAGCTATGGCACATGAGAAGAAAAAAAAAATGGGGTCAGGACTACATTGTAACTGTTTCTTTTTAAATTTGCAGGATTTGGCATAGGCGGAAAGGTAAAAGCAGAAGAAAATGGTTCCCCATCTATGCATAAACTCCGGAACATTTATCTTATTTGAACTGTATACCACCAGAAAGCAAGGGCCATGTCATTAACTGTTTTATACAACTCTAGCTACAGCCCCATACGGTACAGCAGTCAAGTATCAAGAAAGCCACTTTGTTGGAAGAGCAGCAGACTGAGATCAGGAAATGTAGGGCTGGTCTTAGATCTGCCCCTGTCAGTGCAGTGCTGCAGCTCTGCACCTGTGGGCAGCCCATCTAACTTCTCTGGGCCCCTATTTTCTCTTCCATAAAATGGGGATTTAAAAGCAAAAACAAACAAACAAACAAAAACCCACCACCACCAATAATAAAAAATTCCTCTTGCCTGAATCACAAAATGGTAATTATAATAAAAACATAAGCTAAATGCTGAAAATTATAAAGCATTGTATAAACATATGCTGGCATTCATGAATTGCAAGTTGACATAAAAGAAGAAACAACTGCATTTTTTTTTTAGAATGCTTTTAAGGGAAAACTTCCTTTACTTAAGCAAAAACGTGAACCCTCTAAAATGTCACTGGCTAAGGTGGCAAGTCATCTGATGCAATCAAAAGAATCTGGAGCAAGTCACTTAATCTCTCTGAAGCCTCCATTTACTGTCTTCAGGAGATGCTGCCGTCTGGGAAGTGTCAGCAGTTCCATGTTACCACCCACATTCTACTGCACAGCATCCCAGAGATGGATGGATGGAAGGGTGGGTAGGTAGGTAGGAAGGAAGCAAGGAGGCAAGGAAGGAAGACAGAGGGGGTTGGGAGGGAAGGAGGGAAGGAGGCTGGGCCACTCTGCCATGATCCATGGGCAGCACTAGCTTACTTTGCAGGTTCACTCAATGTTCCCTACCAGGACTCTGTCCCCACCATCCTGCTAACCCTCACCAAGCAGAAAATTGAGCTCGTACACTCCTAGCACCTTGGATATCCAGGAAAACCAGCACAAGAGATATTCTAGACAGCGGCTGAAGACACAAAGAAAGATCTGAGGGGCTAAAAAATCCTCAAATCAAACTTTCTCATGGAATCCATGCCACCCCCAGAGTCTTACTGATGATGTCCCCCTTGTAGCTCTGACATTCTAAATCAAAACACCGCTTGAATACTTTGGGGCCCAGTAATGGTGGCTTTGATTACTGTCATTTTAAACACGCATTAAGCCTTCAAAACTGTGAAAATAAACTCAACATTGAATTGGTGGGTTGATTTTTCTTTCATTAAAATTCTACTTTTCTATTAAAAAAAATGGCAAGCACCCAGCTTTTTGTTTCTCAGGGAGGGCTCGTTTTTAAACTTTCAAAGTATAGTAAACAACTTCTAAATTCAGGATAATTGAAGGTCTGCCAGTTGGTGAACAAAACAACAATGGCTTTCATATCAACCAAAAAAGGGAACATGGCTCAATCAGGATTTTTTTCTAACTGAATATCATTTTGCCAACTGTACTTCTTACTAAAATAACAAAAGCTGCTGCCTACAGACTACTAATGGACTACTACTTGAATAAATACAATTATGCTCATTAGTTCTTTACATTCAAATTATTAGCTAAGAGTGACTTTCCCAGAGATTCTTTTTTAATGAAAGACAATAACATAATTGTTAGCACAAGATACTTTCAGATCAATTTTGTCCTTCCATAGCGCCAAAGAGAAGAAACAAATTGGCCACATGCTTCCACAAATAAGTAATTTCCTCATTAAAGATATATTTGTACAGAATTTTCTCGATTTGCAGTGGAGTTATGTCCCAACAAACGTATCATAAGTTGGAAATATCCTAAGTTGAAAATGCATTTACTACCAAACATTAGAGCTTAGCCTAGCCTACAGTAAATGTGCTCAGAACGCTTACACTGGCCTACAGTTGGGCAAAATCCCCTAACATAAAGCTTATTTTATAGTAATGTTAAATAGCTCATGTAATCTATTGAATAGTGTACCGAGAGTGAAAAACAGAATGGCTGTACAGGTATACAATAGTTGTAAATGTGTCAGTTACTTGCCCTCGGGACCTCGGGGCTGACTGGGAGCTGCAGCTTGCTGTCATTTTTAGTTGCTCAATAGTGTATTATTATATTGACGTTATAATGATCCATTAAAAAAACTGGCTGTTTATTTTATGCTTATCATGGTATTGCTATGTTACTACACTAGAAGAAAATAATTACCCAAGTTATCCAATTAAATTATCAACCCAGTTATCACATTAAATTTAATTTATACCAGAATCAAATAATAAGTTATTAGCTTTTAAGTTCTGATACAACACTTTTCAGTATGATTCACAGTAAGTTAAACTTAAGTTAAATGCTCACAGACATTTATTTACCAATTTGTGGTTCTTATACGCTTGGAAACATCTCAAAACCAGCCATAATCAATCAGGGACTATCTCATTCATCTGAATGCCCTAGCCTTGTGACTGACACTTAGTAGAGGAAGAAAGAAAAAAAGAAAAGAAAAGAAAAGAAAAGAAAAGAAAAGAAAAGAAAAGAAAAGAAAAGAAAAGAAAAGGAAAGGAAAGGAAAGGAAAGGAAAGGAAAGGAAAGGAAAGGAAAGGAAAGGAAAGGAAAGGAAAAGGGAAAGGGAAAGGGAAAGGGAAAGGGAAAGGGAAAGAAAGAAAAGAAAGGAAGGAAGGAAGGAAGGAAGGAAGGAAGGAAGGAAGGAAAGAAAGAAAGAAAGAAAGAAAGAAAGAAAGAAAGAAAGAAAGAAAGAAAAGAAAGAAAAGAAAGAAAGAAAGAAAAAGAAAAAGAAAGAAAAGAAAGAAAGAAAAAGAAAGAAAGAAAGAAAGAAAGAAAGAAAGAAAGAAAGAAATTCTTGCATAATATTATTGAAACATGATTATGTTCAAAGAACTATGAATCCAATAATGATTGCAAACTTCTTCCCCAGCCACATCTATGTGACATATAGTTTAAGCATTTGATCTGTATTTGTCAAGTAAAATAAAGAAATTAGAAGGAAGAGCTTTGTAATTCTCATCCCTGCTACTGAATTACTTGATGACACAAAATATTGGACTGGGGTGGTGCATGTAATAATGCTTATAATAAACCAGAATAAGACTCCTAAAAACAAATCTTTTCCTCATCCATAAAGCACTCCATGTGAAGCAGACTCATGTAAACAACTTATTCTGGTACTGTACTTGGGGCACAGCTACTTTCTCTGTCCTATTCATGATGATGTAGGCTATGAAAACTGTTTAATAGGTTCCTTGCCCCTCTATTGGCAAACAATAATTTGAGTTACAAAATGACATCATGTGAGATATCAGCCATGTTAAATACCCAGCAATTTTCAATATGGGCTTGATTTAGACAAGCATGACCCTGTTTTCTATAACGGCTTTTTATGCACCCAAACCTGGAGATAAAGCCCTAATTCTTTCTCCTTGAATTTCCAGTTCCTGCTTTGTTCATACAAACCTTTTATTCTTTTCCCACAAAATGCAGTCATTAGTATCAAAATATTTTTTCAAGATCTGCTCTAATAGAGTCATAAGAGATGCTTGAGATTTCCATATTTGCTGTCTCTATTATCTTTTTGGAAGACAATTACGGTTTCACCCCAGGGCATTCAAAATAACTGTTGCAATAATACAAAAATTCAATTGCCCAGAGTGGGTATCCTTATACAAATACTCATTCTGGACAGTTTAAGGTACTTGCTTTTGCAAATGTAAGGCCTACAGATGTGTTTTACAAAAAGCAACAATAACATTTTGCATCTGGAAGGCAGAGGAAAATGACCTTTCAAAGTCACCACAGCACAAAGGAAAAGTCACAGTCCCACCCATCTCAGGAAAGCCCAAAGTACTCCAGGAGAAGAAGCCAAGTGACAGTGCAGAAATCAAATGCACAGGCTAGTCTTCCTCATCTACACTGAGACACTGCCCACGTGTAACCTGACCCTTAGTTGTTAGTAAAAATATCACCTCTATTGTTAACTTACTCCCAGCAAATACATTTCTGCTTTAATGGAAAAGAAGATCTGGGTTCACACTAATCAGACCCAACGGAAGGCCATATTAGCAATTTGGCAGGTGCCTGAGGGCCATACCTAATCTGCATAAAATGAAGCAGATTGCAACCGCCCTCATCTTTTTTATTTTTAAACTGGTTTTTGAAGCCGAGCATACATAAAATCTCAGAGGGAGAGACAAGGAGATGGTAGTGCATACATTTTCCCTCATGCCTTGATTTTCATTCTTTTTGTACAAACCATCTTCCTGAATGGCTATTTACTGAAATCAAGATAACAAAATAAAAGGTGCTAGGAAAAGGAGTAGGCAGAGATCACAAATGCTTAAAAAAAAAAAGGTCTTATATCTTGTAATAGATCTTCACAATTCTCCCTAGTATAATTTAAATCAGTTCGAAGCTGAATTCAATGTTCTTATATTGTATAAAGACATGCTAAATGGAACTATGCTCTGAATTTTGGAAACAGGCTGCAGCTAACAGAAATTATAAGACTAATAATTATTTGTAAACCTATGATCTGTCTAATGGAGAAAAACATTATATTAAGTATTACCATTATCATCTCAACACTGGTTTCTGCTGCTCATAGAATAATTTAAAGTGACAGTGCTCTTTACATCCTAGGAATTTATAATCAAAGTCATTACATTCAAGACTGGGGGAATCTGAAAAACAACTCAGCAATAATGAATGGTAACGCAAGCCACCAAAATCTGGAAAAAGAAGAATAAATGCACAAAGGTAAGTGTATCAGACAATTTTTAAAAATGAAGTTAATGCAGACATGGAAGTCCCCAAAGAAAGCCATGATGGAAGAATTTGGTTTCTATTGCTTTAGAAAGACATGTATAAAGTGTTTAGCAGGATGCTAGGGAGCACAAGGATGTTACAAGAAAATGGTTCTACCTCGGAGAAGCCACATCTTAAGTATTAAGGTCAGTAAGGTCAAAAATAGGAATGCCAGGTGGTTCTGAGGAAGAAGATAAGAGGATTTTGAAGTTGCTTCATAGGGAAATAAGAAGCCATTGTAGAACATTAAGAAATGATTGAGTAATACCAATCTATCCGTATCAACCAAAGGCAGGCACAAGCTTCTCTTGAGCTACAGAATCTAGGTCAGAGGAGACTGCTGCATAACCTGGACCATACAGGAACTAAACAAACACTGTTGCACTAGAGCGAAGAGAGGGTGTCCGCTGACCACCATGGAAGGAACAACGCCATTTGAAGACAGGCAAAACAGAAAGGCAGGTATGCCCTAAAGTGAAAATGACTGGATTAGAATCAGAAGAGTGAGTCACATACCTCTCAGTCCCTCTCAGGCTCCGCCCTGTAAATAAGCTCACAAAGGTCTCCATCCTAAGGACTGTTGAAAGCATTAAGTGAGGTAATAGGGATTTCGGTTCTCTGTAAATCCTAAACTGCTGGCCAAAAGTATGCCGCATTGTTGTTGACATTATAAAGAGTAAATACAATGACAAAGAGTTTCAAAAGACTGATTTTTTTGTTTAGAATCTTAGAGTCAGGAGGACTTTATTTTCTCTCTGACAGTAAGAGTGAAATTTCCTAAAGAGCCAAGGAAATGTTCTAACACAGCTTGAGTGGTGATGAACAGCCAATCTTTGAACCTTTAAAGACAAAGATATAGATAAGATTTAACCAAGTAAAAAAATTTCATGTTTGACCAGGAAAAGAAATACAATTATGGACTCTTAAGAATGGAGGTTATTTTGTAATTCCCTATATAGAAAAAAAGAAGACAAAATTCCAGTGGCTGTAAAGAACTCACATTAAGTTCTTACTATGAGCTGAACACTTTATATTAATTTTCACAAAAATCCCATGACATAAATATGAGTGCTTCTGTTTTAGATTAGGCTAGATAACTTGCCTAAGGTCACAAAAATGTTAAATGGTAGATACCAGAAGGCAGGGTTGCCTGACTCCAAAGACCAGATTTCCCCACACACATATCATGGCACCTCTTATCTTCTGGAGAACTCCTTTTTAGCCTCTGAGATCCACATCAAATAATACCTCCAGCAGGAATAGAACTTTTCCTACCCAATCTCACTGCAAATATATTTATTTGGAAAGTAAATAACTGCATAGTTCATGTGAAATCTCCTTTCTCCTTAAACTGAAGGCTTCCTTTAAGTCATCCTTATAGCTCTAGCACTAAACTGAGCACCTGGCATAAAATAGGCATCCAATAAATATGCAGTGAATGAATCAACAGAATTTAAAGAGTCCAAGTTGCTACTGAGTCACTTGATACCAACTCTTTCACACTATGATTTTTATTAATCACCCCTACTCATTTATTGAGGGTCAACTATGAGTCAGGTAGAGCTGCCCTAGCTGTCTTACATCAAAACACTTATTTAATCCTCAAATTATTTCTATAAAGTAAGAATTATCCCCATTTCAAAGATTAAGAAATAGCAGCAAAAAAAGATTAACCAACTTGCTATAGATGCACAGCTTATAATAATACCAGGAATTAAGTGCCAATTTTGTTTCAAGCACAGCACTAGGATTTAACATATATTATCTCCTTTGATCTTCACAACAAACTAATGAGGTAGATGCTATCAACACATTTTGCAGATGAGAATACCAGGGGACAAAAAGGTTAAGTAGTTTCCCAAGATTACACAGCTAACAAACGGCATAACTACTATTTGAACTCGGGTTTTTATGACTCCAAAGCCCACATTCTTTCCACTATATCAAGATCCTTTCTACCATGTTGTGTTGCCTAAATCTATTTTAAATACCTGAGATAAGCACTTGAGATAAACTAAATCTCTAATGGACTATTTAAATCTAAGTTGGTCACATTTATTACATGAGTCGGTCAGAATTAAAAATAACATATCCCGGCCAAAAGAGGTCCAGGGATGTAGGCCTGATTTAATGAACTAATCAGTTGTATTTTGTTGGACCCCAAATACCATATAACGCTTTTGAACATAAAGAGCTGTGTAATACTAATATCCTTCAAAGGTATCATTACGTTTCACTCATTCATTTGTTTTAACATTTATGGGATGTTTCCCCAGATACTACCAGTACAGGGTGGTGAACCAGATTGGCTCAGTGCCTATGCTCAAGAAACTTAGAGTCTACCAGGTCTAACCAACAAGCAAAGATACAATTAAAAATTTAACAAGTGCCAGACATGAAAATAATAGGATGTTATGAGAAAGAATAATCAGGTTGTCAGGGAAAATGGCCCAAGGGATGAAAAGGAACATGCTTTGCCATGAGTGATGAAAAGAGGGTGTTGCGCCAAAGTGGGAAAAAGGATTCAGGATGCTTGTGGGAAGGGGAAGTGTGGCCAGTCTTAAAGAAGGCCAGCATGGCTGCGCACAAGAATGCGGGGCGGGGGCGTGGTGAAGGATGGAGGACAGATTAGAAAGACCTGTGCAGGTCACAGCAAGAGTGTTTAGATTTTACTCTGAATTACACAGAAAACCGGGGAAGGGTTTTAAAAAGGTGACTGGCATCTTTTGGTTTGTACTGAAACCACTACTCAGGCTACCGAGGGGCTACCGAGGGGTGAATTTGAAAGGACTTGGATCAGGAGTAAAAGGCAGAGAAGCCAGTTTAGAGGCTGTTGTGGTGGGGTAGGTGTGAAAGAATGCTAGACTGGACCCGGGGGAAGCAGTGGAAATGGAACAACTTAGACATTTCCAAATCTTCCCCAATCCAATATCACAGAGCTCCTCTCATTTAAAAAAAAAATTATACTGAGAAAACTATGATGAGGTTTCAAAGGTCCCGGGGGTGTTCTATTTCCTAAGCAAGGTAGTGAGTACAAGGGTGTTTATTTTATGGTTTATTCTTCAATGTTAAACATATACATTACTCATGTAAACATGGCATATTTAATAATGAAATAATTAGAGATTATGAATGCTATGAGTTTTAAATGACTACTGTATCTTAGAATACTCAGATGCAGCAGTCTTATAATTTCAGGCATCCTTTATAAATTCTTTGGTTGACCCGTAAATCGGACAATAAAGCTCTCTACCAGCCCAAATTCTCATGAAACAGGTATTTTCTAACCCCAGGTTAACTGTAATAACAAGAAAACCATAAGTTAAATTTAAAATCTAAAGTTCGGAAAATTTAACACCTTAAATATCAGTGAAAATCATGGATTTGTCAACTGGGAATATAATCTAGAATTTTAAAAAATATATTGTCCACTATCAATGAGTCCTAGAAGGACATCCAGATGCAAAGATATTTATGAAAGACTTATCAGTGGGGTGCCTGGCTGGCTCAGTTGGTAGACCAGGTGGCTCTTGATCTCAGGGTTGTGGGTTCAAGCTCCACATTGTATGTACAGATCATTTAAAAATAAAACCTTCAAAAAAAAAAAAAAAACACCCTGATATTGTCAATTTCTTTAAAAACAAAAGTCATCAGTAAAAATTAAAAAAAAAAGTTAAAAAACCTAAATGCCTAAAACAAATAGGATGGTTAAACAAATTATGGCATACCCACACCATCAAACATTAGGAAGTCATTAAAAATTAATGCCATGGGGGATATTTGTTATATTAAGTTAAAAAATGTTATATATAGATATAGTTCTGTGCCTATGAGGAGGAAGAAAAAAGAGACTACAAGGGATGGCAAAAAGACTTTATTAGCTAAGAGAAGAAATATCTTGGACCGTACGTGACATCAAACAGGAATCTTACTTTATCATTCATACTGTTTTGTATTGTTCAAATTTTCTACAATGGGGGCATTTATTACTGTTAAATCACTGTGCTTTCCTTGCAAATTATTAAGCAAAGCAACCTACACACAAAAAAGAAGCTATTTGCATTCAGAAATCTCTGTTCTTTTATAAATTCTTGACTATTTTCAGATAAGAAACCCTCCAATTTAGAAACCTTTAGATAGAAATATGAACAGTTCTGATGTTGTTAAAAGGACACTAAACAAGAAAGCCCTGATTTTCAAAGTGGCTAGATAGGAACACCAACAAATTAAATCAACCTGGTCAGTGAGCAGAAATTAGGTCCTCTCCTACTCTTTCTCATTTATTCAGCTAACATGTACGCAGTGCCTTCTTAGAAGGCAGGATACCACACCACAGGGGTATACGGAGAACCAGAAGGCAATCCCTACCAGCAAGGGGTTTCTTATCACCTGGCTGGAAAAAGAGCAGGCAATTCAAGACACTAGTGACAAATCAGCAAGTAAATGATCACCATGCAGGCTCCCAGGGAAGGCACAAAGCAAGGCTTCTGAATGCCACAGAGAGTTGTGCTGGATGAGTAACACTTCCTCTTCCGAAACACTAAAGAGGATCTTAGGATCGCCAAAAGGGACAAGCAATGAAAGCAATGTCAATACCAAGACAGGGAAGGAGATTAAAGCACCCATGTGAGAGTCTAGCACTCCAGACTCCGGATATGGACCCGCTTGCTCTGATTTCGCTCACCTTCCCCTTTGTGGGCTGTCTAAGGAATAATTATTATGTTAACAGATAGAAGACAAAATATAACTGGCAGCTCTAATTGACATAACCAATAACTCTCAGTTAATGGTTCCTTACCTTAATTAAAATAGTGCACATTATTTAGAAGAAAGTTTTAACATACCATGATAAAAAGCAATTCAGGATATAAAATAGCTCAGTATAATTTGGGGTGCAACCACAAAAGAAAAATATATGTCATTTAGGCCAGAGATTATTAATTTACCATGTATACTAAGCATAAAGAAAGCATATTCATTTAAAAAATAAGAACACTGTATTTCTTCAATGCCATGTGAGTCTTTTCAGGCCCCCCAAATAAATAACATTTATAAAAACACTGCTTTAAATTAAATGACATTTTAAATAAAATCACACAAATCTCAAACAAGTAATTTTTTTTTTGAGTATTTTGGCATTCTTTATTTTTGCTTCCAGTGTATTCTATTACATCAATTAGAAAGCTGGACTACCCATTCTTTTTCCTTTTTGGTTATGCCTTTAAAATAACTGTGATGCTACCATAGCTAAGAGCTTTACACTTGTAAATAGCCCCTCCCAGAAACCCAAATCTCCATATCTTAATATCATGAAAGCTGGAACTGTAAAATAAAATCTGTTAGCAGCTGAAATCTTAATGAGGTTCTACAAAGAAGCGGCTTTTCTGCAATGACTCAATGCATGGAAACAGTTGAGTAATTATAAATGCATGGGCTGAATGTGAGTTGGCAAATATAATACCACAGAATGTACCCAGAACCAGGGTTGTCCCAGTTCAAATGAGACTGTATTCCTTTACCAGTGCAAGCACACAACTAACCTGAAATGTCTTTGGCTGAGAGATAGGTGTGAGCCTATAAAATTATGTCCCTTGACTCCCCATTTACATGGTGACAATCTGTTCTGGCCCACCAGCAGCCTGTTCTTAAACAACAAAGCACTTCAGAAGGAACACTGCATAACGTTGGTTTCATCTTAATAGAAGAATAGACTTAATAGAAGCCAGTTAACAATTGGACTAGAGAGGTGGTTCTCTTAACTTGGGGACATGAGACCCTCCCCCCATAAAGAACTTATGAAAATGAAGATTCTGGGATCTGCCACCAAGGGACCAGATGCACGAGGCCAGAATGGGCCCAGGCAAATTGCACTTACATAAGCACCCCACAGCCAAGTAGGCCTCTCAGGGAAATACTAGAATAGGGTGCATCCCCCTAAAGTGGCCAGGGGGATAATACAAGTGATGGGTGCAGAGAGAGAGCCACTTTATTATTTTTTTTGAGGAGGGGGGAGTACTCCACCACTATCAATTTTTCAGGAAAAAGGAAAGAAGTTTCCTTAAAAGTATTCTCTGAACCTTCACACATGTAACTGCAAACTTAGAAAACGTCCTAGAAATATTTTAGTTCACTTTTTCATGGTAAAGAAATCAAACTCCACATGCTTATTTCTAGTTTTATATACATATATATGTATATGTATACACACACATACACACACACACATATATATGTATATAGAGAGATATATAGATATGTATAGAGAGAGAGAGATACTTAAAAAGGAAAAAAAAGAAAAAAATCTCAGGACCAAACTCTCTCAAATCCATTCTCACTTAGGAATTCCAAAAATTTAGGAATGTTTAATTATATAACTATTGCATAGTCCACGGCTACACTATTATTTATTTATGGCATACTGCAGATAAAAAACACACAAAATCTTTACAATGAACACACCTAATAAGGTAGGAGGTTAAAATGTAAACACAGTGAAACCCTGTATTTTCATGATTATGTCTCCACAATTCTCACTTTTTCCCTAAGCCCACTAAATTCCAAGCCCTATATGCTAATGATATGTTTGGTTATCACAACATTCAGTCCTTTGTGAAAAAAAACCTAGGAAAATAGCAAAATCTTCAACTGACAATCTACCCCCCTGAAGAAGAGACCTTTCCACAGAGCTTGTAATATCTGGAGAGCTGTAGGCTGCTCATCCAAGTCATCTGGATGATGGTATGTGCCACGACAAACACAAGAACATCTCTATGAAGGTGAATTCTGCTGGGCTTAAATCACAGTAGACTTGAGAAATATGAAGCAGTCATAGCAGTCTCAGGGATACAAAAGCCGACTTCTGATGTTGACAATATAGTCTAAAGACTTTATTTTTAACTAATCTCTACTCCCAACGTGGGGCCTGAACTCACAACCCCAAGATCAAGAGTTACATGCTCTACTGACTGAGCCAGGCTGGCACCCCCACAATATAGTTTAAGAAATGGTGTTCCTGGGGCGCCTGGGTGGCGCAGTCGGTTAAGCGTCCGACTTCAGCCAGGTCACGATCTCGCGGTCCGTGAGTTCGAGCCCCGCATCGGGCTCTGGGCTGATGGCTCAGAGCCTGGAGCCTGTTTCCGATTCTGTGTCTCCCTCTCTCTCTGTCCCTCCCCCGTTCATGCTCTGTCTCTCTCTGTCCCAAAAATAAATAAACGTGGAAAAAAAAAAAATTTATAAAAAAAAGAAATGGTGTTCTTAGAAAGACATATGTATTCTATACGTTAGAAAAGCAGACATCCAAAAGATGAAAAGAAGGGGTAACTGGGTTGGTTAAGCGTCTGACTCTTGGTTTTGGCTCAGGTCATGATCTCACAGTTTGTGGACTCAAGCCCCACATCGGGCTCTGCGCTGGCAATGGCACACAGCCTGCTCTCTCTCCTTCTCTCTGCCCCTCCCCACAACCTCTCAAAATAAATAAATAAACACTAAAAAAAAGATGAAAAGAAAAGAATGGGTGTGTTTCTATGGATAGAGTTGTTTTAGAGGAGATGGTTTAAAAGAGTTGTGAGGTTGAGGTGCCTGGCTGGCTCAGCTGGTAGAACATGTGATACTTGATATTGGGGTCATGAGTTCAAGCCCTACATTGGATGTAAAGATTACTTAAAATGCAATTTAGAAAAGACTTGTGAGGCTGTGAAAACACTTGTATAGTCACAAAAATGTGAAAGAATATGAGTAAGCATCTTCATGAGAAATAAAAGAAATAATAGTAACACACTATCACTTTTCGGTCTAATGACCAAAAATGGGCCCATTTTACAGATGAAGCATAGAGAAATTAAGTAACTCCCAAGGTCAGATGCCCTGGTAAGGAATGAGGCCAGAATCTCAACATTATCCTAAAAATCCTTCTGCGTGACTGCTTAGGAAGGTTTCCCATGAGCTTAATTTTTTTTTTTTAAATGTTTATTTATTTTTGAGACAGAGACAGAGCATGAATAGGGGCGGGTCAGAGAGAGAGGGAGACACAGAATCTGAAGTAGGCTCCAGGCTCCGAGCTGTCAGCACAGAGCCCCACGCGGGGCTCGAACTCACGGACCGTAAGATCATGACCTGAGCCAAAGTCGGACGCTTAACCGACTGAGCCACCCAGGCGCCCCCATGAGCTTAAATTTTTAAGACTCCAAAAAACTGTGGAAAGTGGAGCAGAAAAATAAACAGGAATCTCTAAAAATTTTATCAAAGAGGTCATAGCTCAAAAGACCTAGAGGACAGGAAACCTAACTTTAACAAGGCTTTTAAGTTAATTCAGGGACCAAATGATGATCTAAGAAAAGACAGGATAACTGTTTAAGGGACATAATAGTATGTTAAAAAGATGAAAAGACTGGAGGCAAAACTAACCAATTACCACCCTATCTCCATTTTATTTGCTAAAGCAAAAGACACTTCAAACCAGAAATGCTAGAACAATGGCTAAGAAAGCCCTGAAAGCTAATATAGGAAATAAAGCCATAAAAGAACATCAGGCTGCTATAAATAAGTATAAGTCTACTGGCCCAAAGAATTTGTGTCCCAGGGTATTAGAATTTGTAGAAGTGATATCTGATGGTAAAAATAAATAAGTAAATAAGTAAAATCAGGAAGAAATAGAAGAATTCCAAAACAAGTCAATTTTTAACCCGAAATTCAAAATTTTAAAAGTAAGTTCAGTCCACAAAGAAAGTGTAACATCAAAACTAAAATCATATCTTTTTTTTTAATTTTTTTTAATGTTTATTTATTATTGAGTGACAGAGAGACAGAGCATGGCATGGGAGGGGCAGAGAGAGGGGGAGACACAGAATCTGAAGCAGGCTCCAGGCTCCGAGCGGTCAGCACAGAGCCCAACGCAGGGCTTGAACTCACGAGCTGTGAGATCATGAGATCTCAGGTGCCCCAAAACTAAAATCATGTCTTAAAATAAATAAAGAAAGAAAAGAAAAGAAAATCATGTCTTTTGGCCAAATGTACAAGAATGGCATAAATGAGAAAAATCTTTCATGATACTGTAAAGACATGACAGATGGTGCAGTTATGTAGTTTGGGTCCCGTTGAATAACTAGTATCAAGGTAAACAGTCATCCTCAATGGTGCCCCTCAAGGTTATGACCCAGTTCTGTCTGGCCCTGCGCATTCAATATTGTGTCAATGATTTGGATGAAGATGCTCATAAAATGTGTAGAGTGCATGAAGACTACAGAGTTAGACTCAAAATTATCTCAATGGGCTACTAACACATGACTAGATAAAACAAAATGAAATTTAACAGGAATGAATAATAGAATACATATATAATTGTTTATATTACCTAAATTCAGGTGAAAAACAAAAACCAACTTGCTTATATTAAGGTGACTAATATGAGCCACTGTTGTGAATATCTGCTAAACATAATGCATTTATAGAATCAAGATCGCATGTGAGATAATGAGATGAGTTAGCTTCAGAAGGTCATGGATAACTAGAGAGCAATCAGATACAAGGGGAATACAGAGAGTGAACGGATAGAAACAGGACCAAATGGACACACAGATGTCTGTGGTTGTGTAGCCTACAAAAATGGAAGTCTTCGAGAGGGCATTTTATTGTTATTTTCCAAATATCTGAGTTGTCCTATAAACAAAGAGAGTAGTGTTAGTACACTTTGTCTGGAGACTATTTCCTTCACAATGTTCAGGAATGATGAAACTAAGGCACATCTATAGCCTCACAAAGAAGTTAAGTCCCTGTCCCTGGAAGTAACCAAGTACAGGCTAAATAATACTCTACTGGAGAAGTCATGGAGGAGATTCCTCAACATGGTGGGGACAGGAAGGGATGATGTTGTATGACTCAACTATCATCCCAACAGTCCATTCCCATTTTTCTCTTTCCACAGCCCGTCCTATACACTACTCAGCTGTGTTATTTTAATGGTGATCTACAGTCTACTGGAGGGTAGGGAATTTATAGTAGACTTACTGATGTACAAAAGGCAATGAAAAAAATAATAGAGGGGCGCCTGGGTGGCGCAGTTGGTTGAGCGTCCGACTTCAGCCAGGTCACGATCTCACGGTCCGTGAGTTCGAGCCCCGCGTCAGGCTCTGGGCTGATGGCTCAGAGCCTGGAGCCTGTTTCCGATTCTGTGTCTCCCTCTCTCTCTGCCCCTCCCCCGTTCATACTCTGTCTCTCTCTGTCCCAAAAATAAATAAACATTGAAAAAAAATTTTTTTTTAAAAAAAATAATAGAAAGCTGAATTTATTTTTTTTGAGAGTTGGATTTAGATAATGTGTAAACCTCCAACATTTTACAAAGAGATACATACATTGCAAAAGAAAAGCTTTTTCCACAGATAAGATGGTGAGTTAACACATTTATCATGGCTAACTTAATCTGTGCCCTACAAATGTGCCGCTTTTATATTTTCAATACCTTACTTTAAAAATCAAGATGAGGGTTTTCTGTGTCATGGTGTCATAACACCACCTGCAACAAATGTCAAGTTTTCACGAAGGAGGAATCTTTGCCTGGAATATGCATGCTGTTTAGTATTGTTTTGTTTTTAAAGATTCATCACAGTGCAGATGCCCTTTCTACTGCAGGGGGTAATGTTAAGAAATTCAACTTCAAAGAATCACTAGCTCATCTTTACAATGCAATGATACTGCTTGGTTAGTCTGGATTCAATTACAAGTGTGCTAAGGATGAGGCAGAAACGAAGTTTGTCAGCACGGCTCCATCCCTCCATCCCCACCAACCCCCTCCCTTTACTGACTTTTTTTTGGTTTGTACACACTCTGTAGCCCAGAATCATTCATAAGACTATTACAGAGATTATAAACTGCCCTTTCTTTGTGTGTGTGTTAGTTTAGCATTTAAGGCTATTTGAGGGATTTTAAAAGCACTATAAGAACAAAAACCTTTGTTAAAAAAAAAAAAATCCAGAGCAGGTTGACTTGCTTGCTCCCTGAAACTTAACTAGCACTCCTTGAACTCTGCCCTGAGAGGACACTTGGTCAGCCAAACCTAATCGCAGGATCTGAGATTAGTTTAATGATATTTGAGACAGCTGGGATAGACCCTGCTGAATTTTGTGGTCCTGTTGTAAACTGAGTCATTGTTCCTTGGGCAGAGTATGCTCACCTCAATCAGTATTTAAGTTAACCGGCTATTACTCATTCTTAGTGCAGACAACTGGACAATCAGAATAAAACTGTATTAGTGTCTCATTTATCAGAACTTCGGTATTTACCAGTATCACTTGTAAACTTTGCTTCTTTCCAAAGAATTGGACAAAGAATGCTGGGAATTATCGTCTTTACCAATCTCCAATCTTGAAGTGAGATTACAACTGAAAAATTGACCTCCCTGCGCATGTTGCTGTAACTTTAACTGTGGAATATTTTAGGCTGCAGTTCAAGAAAAATGAATGCTCCATTATTTTAACCAACTGCTCAGGGTGGTCACTCTACTTTTTAATGCAATGTGCTACACAGGAATGACATCATAAGGCTATCATAAAAGCAAGTGTTAAAACCTATGATGAATTTTCCTACTATAACTAAGCAGTTAATTAGTGTAAAAGTAGATCAAAACATACACTTATGGCCTGGTAAAACATTTACATTCACCTTTGTAAATACAAAAATAAAAAGTTTTTTAAAAAGCCATAAAAGCCCCTTTTGCCTCTTACTTCTAAAGCTCCATTAGTGATCTTAGACGCCTGGAGACTGTTGTTCTAATTAAAGAAGCCCAAATAGTAATTTCTAATAAGTGGCATTTCTTAATCTTGGGTAGTTTCTTTCTTCTCATGATAGAGATCTCATTTGGGCCACATTACTATGTATCAAATTCAAATCACATTGAATTACCTACTGTACGCTGCTACATACATTCCCTTTTCATTCTCTAAAGCTTCCTTTGCCATGTCTGACAAGGCTTCCTTCCAAGTAGCTCTTTATGTCTAGAGAACAATTTTTTTTTCTTCCCATCTATGTCATTACACTCTTACTTAAAACTTAACTGCATCCTTACCGAGTGGAACTTGTCACCCAGAAGCTTCCCAAGTCTATAATTGCATGACGACCCCCTTTATTTTTCCTTGCTTATATTTATGTCAAACAATATGTGAAAGAAGAGGGAGATGGTGCTACCACCTAATGAATACTGTTCTACTTATTAATATATTTTAAAAATATTCTTTTAACATGAATATTACCACGTTTTAGACCATTTTGTCTTCACAACACTATGAGGATAGGTACTATTTTTATTTATAGACATATAAACTGAAACTTACACACTTACCCAACGGCACAAAGCAAGCAAGTGGTCCAGTCAATATATGAACTCCTGCAGTGTGACTCCAAAACCAGTACTTTAGCCTTGAGAGTGGTTAAAGTGTAGCATGGACAATATGGCAAGCAGTAGTTATGGACAGAACACGGTCCCTAGACTAGAGTAACTCACAGATGAGAGGACAAAAGACAAGTATAATCAATCGTGCTAATTCCTGTTGCAAAGATAAATGCTATAGGAACACAGAGAAGAAAGCAACTACCGTGATTCCGTGAACAGGTGTGGGATGACAGGAGCATGCTTCCCCTAGCATACTTGTAATCGGATCTTACGTGTTTCAGGTGGGCCGGAGAGGGAGCAAGCATTTCAGAAAGTGCACAAGGACAGAGATTCGTGAAAGAATACACTGCATCTGAAGAACAATGGGAAGCTCAGCTCTGAATGAGGTGGGAGGTGCAAGCAGCAACATGGTTGGAAGAGGATGAAAAGGAAGACAAGACGGATTGTGTGGCCTCTGAATTTGGTGAATAAGAAAGCACTGTTGATCTGAGGTTGAAAAAGCAATTTGAGATGGATGAGAGCTAGACTGTAAGGATGGTGTGTGGTGCAAACTTTGAAAATACTTAACAAGGAAAAAATAAAATAAGGCGGTGGCCTGAATCAGGGAGTAAATACTGAGAATTTCTGTTTCAGTTTGGGGCAGTCTTTAGAAACAAATGATAAAGTGAGGGCCTGAAGAGGCGAGGGGCCATGGTTGAGTGAGCAAGGAGAGAACACAGCACAAGGTATAGAGAGGACACCTCATTGAGCTGTACTCTCCCACTAACCTGTGCAGCACGCAAAGAGAGCACCTGCTTCAGACTTCATTATTTCGGCTTTGGTGCCCTTCTCTATTTGGCTCTATGGGTCTTTGTATTCTCTTAACAGAGCTAGAGTAAGTTCCTCCAGAGTAGGGGCCAAATTTTATATTTTTTGTATCTCCCTCCATACTTAAAACAATGTGGACACATCTGAGCTAGTCATAATGTGCCTTATCATGGTGGGTTGAGGAAGAAATCAGGGACGGAGCAAGAGACAACACTTCTAACGGGGACAAGTCACAGATGAAAAATAGAAACCATATCTTTGCTTTATATGGTAAGAGCTGCCCCAGATGGAACGTAAAATACATGGAGAATGTAATTGAGCTATTTATCAGGAAAAGACTGTGTAATAAATTGTCACATTATAAATAATCCTGTTAGAGCTGGGGCTTGAGAGAAAATCTGCTATCTCGTACTTTCCTTATAGTAACTAAATACAAGTATCGTTGATAACAGAAAATGCCAATGCCATGGAGTGTTGTTGTAAAAAATGTTTTAAAAATTCGATACATGGAATACTTTTGCTAGTTCTTTGGTTGGTTCCTCAAATTAAGAGAAAACATTTTTTAAAAATGTTTATCTTTTTATAATCTGTATGTTTATCTTTATAACTTACTCAGTGTTTAATGTGAAAACACTAGTCTAAAGCACATATGCAATCATTTCTTAGCTTCATAGATCTGGCCTCACAGGTTTTGAAGTCAATTTTACAGATAAGAAAACTCAGGTTCAGAGAAATGACTTCTTCAAACACATGCATGCTTAACAATGATGCCAGATTTAAGGCCTAGTTTCCCTAACTCATTGTGCCATAGTCTTTCATTAAACAAGCCCAAAATTGAAACCAAACTCTGAAGTTATTCTCTCTGAATCTAATCAAAAGTGCTTGCTGGCACGGTTAGCTTTCTGTCCCTCTGCACGCAGTCTTCCCTGATTTCCCATGATAGATTCACAAATAAGCTGTGGCCAACACTGCTACTTATCTACCCAATACCCACTCAATACCCACTCTCCCTTTCTTAGTTCCTAAAGAATCCTTCCCCCCCCCCCCCCAGCTGCACTGTGTCAAATAAAAAACTTGATTTCCCAAGCTCCACTACACCTGAAACTGAGCTAAATGACATAGTGCCTGGGGGAAGATGTTTCTTCTGGAATTATAAAGACAGAGCTTCCTGAGGAGAGGCATTTCATCTTTTGCTCTTCTTCCCCACCCTCTTCCTGTCTGGAATCTCAACTGGATGCCTGGAGATACAGCAACCATTTTGCAACTACAGGAAAAGAGCCAGAGTCCATGTCCCTAGCAGCACTGGGAAATACTGTATTAGCCTGGATTGGGTCACCCATGTGAGACCAACAAAACACCTATTTGGTTAAGCTACTGCGGTAGAGTTTCTGCTACACGTAGTTACTTGCAATATTAACAGATTAATACCTAAACGAACATCTTCCTGTGCACTGACATATCTCTAACCTGACATAAGGGAAGTCTGAAGCAGGAGACCACTAACTACAACATGAACTCTTTAGCCTGGTATGCAAGGCTCTTTACGATAGACCCTTGAGTACTGATACCTCCTAAACATATCCTGCATACACCATCCAAACAGAACGCCTTGCCAACTGTCTGTCTCACCTCATCTCTGCCCATCAAAATCCTACAGCCTTGTCAAGGCCCCTCTCACACATCATTTCCCTCATCAGCCTAAATGGATCCCTCCAACCTGGTGACAATTTCTCCCTCTTTTGAACTCTCAAAGCAATTGTGTTTGCCCCTCTCCTATGTCACTCTCCCCGATGGCCACGGTGCTTGCATTCTCTCCTAGGCAAGAGGTAACCTAGTGGGCAGGACCTTGTCGTTCTAGGATGGAAAGCCTCACCCCCACGCCCAGCACAGTGCCTGACACATAGCAGATGATTAATAATCCCTTCTTAAACTGAATTAATAAACACTTCCCCCTCTCCTAATACATCTCTGACTGATCCCGGAAAGAGTCCACGCCAACACTCTAATGACTTAGGAGGGAGCATTTGTGACAGCAGGAGTAGGCTGAGCCGCAGTGCAAACTGCTGTATTGTTTTGACACCAGCGCAAGTGATAATGGGCTGTTACTCGGTGTGTCAAAGCGTTCACTCAAAGACTCCTGCGCCAGTTTCTCCTGCCTGTCACAAGCCCCCGTCTGCAAAAGCCTCTCCTTGCGAAATACCATGTGGCTTCTGCTTAAGAAAAGCCTCTAGCTGGTCACTCCTCTCCCCAGGGGTCACAAATAAAATAGAATAATTCCAGCAGGTGCAGGGCCCCAATGGCATCCGTCAACACACACCTGTCCCTCCAGAAATGATCCCTGCCAAGTGCGTGAGAGAGGGGTAAAGGAGCCGGACGCTGGCAAGGCAACCGGTCACAAGGAAAGAAGAGCAATCTTCTTGCTAAGCAAAGGCTGTCCCATAGCAAGACTGAGGAAGCACTGAGTTGGGATTGCAGAAAGTTGGAAATAAGAAAAGGAGTAAAATCTAAAGGGTGAGAGGCTGTGCAATTTGAATACAATCTAAAAAACAAAATAACTCAAATAAGAATGAGAGCCATAAAATTTGCATATTCAAATACAGGACCTGATGTGAGAAACAAGCTGTTCTTCACAGCAGAGTGATAAGTGAAGGGGCTCCAGACCTGAAACTCCCAAAAGAAAATGTTACCTTCAGGAACAGAATAGTTCTAAGTTTGTTGTCTGCCCCCTGGCCGAGGTCTCAAATAAACAGTTGTTCAAAAGAAGCTAAAACAAAGTAACGGCTACACACACACACAATTAATTGGAATGGAGGCTGAGTCATTAATATTATAAGTCTCCGAGAGAAGTTGCTAATAACTGCCCATATGAATCACTGAAAGTGCTACAACTTATTACGTGTACTATGTGTACTATGATTTAAAATGATACTGCTTTAACAAGCATTTAATACTGATGACACACTCTGGTTAGAAAATAACTGAGTGAGCATTAATAAGAGCATGCGTACAGAAACCGAAGTTGCATTAAAATGCTATAAATAAATTATTTAATTTGAAGCGAAGGTGAATACTTCATTCATGAGAAATTAGATTAAATGAGTTAATCCCTCGCTCTCCCGCCGAGATTGTGCTTGCTGGGTGCCCAGAGGCCCACTGCCTCTCTCACACCTTCCCACAAGGGTCGGCTGTGGTTACATAAACCTTTATAATTAGCAGCTAGCCCTGTGGTGCCTGCACTGTGCCCTTCCTGGTCCGGTCCTTCTCCTTCCTGACATGATGCTCCACCCTAGCCTCTAAGGCCTCTGAGGGCGGCCTCCTGGCCCAGCACCGCTCTCTGCAAACTGTCTGCGGGGCTGCCCCAGCCCCAACAAGCCCCTCTGCCAACCTAGAGCACTCCCACCGCCCCCACCACCACTGCAAAAGGCCACAGGGTGAAGAAGTAACTGTCATATGCACAGGCTCGGCAGGGTTGAGTACTGGGGAAAGTTAAAAATAGAACAACTGGATCCAGAAAGGAGTGGGCACGAGGACTTGGCAACAGTTACATTGTAATATTTGGCAGAAGGAACCTTATATTTCTATTTTAGAGTGTTTCAGTTATTTCCATATAGGTGTGGTTCTATTATACCAAAGTGGGTTATTTTGTCTAAGATCTAGTGGATTATACTGTGTGGGAAATAGAATGAATTTTAAAAATGCACAATTTTAAAAACACTACTTTATATACAAACCTATGAATGGCTAATTATCAAATAGGAGACTATCCACTAATAATTATATTTGACTTTGAGGTACACCATGCAATTTTTGATACAGATTTACCTTCGTAATTATACTTTTCTTAGAGTATTATTAGCTTTCACTTGGTAATTCTAATATTAAAATAAACACACACCAAAACACAGTGGGACCACACATCTACTGGCTGGCAGCACAGAGGTCTTTAAATGCTGTTTTCCCACAGGTAATTCATACTATTTTTTTTTCTTTTTAAGAATAGAATATTGCTCAAAAAAAAAAAAAAAGGCAGGGAAGTGGGGGGAGGCAGGAATATTTTAAAAACTAAGAAAAAGGAGAGAAACAGTGAGAATGGACTGCAGAGGTTAGAAGAAGGAAGTCAACACATGGGAATAAGTGAAATCCACTAGCCTGGAGCTCGCCCTTTCAGTTCTCATTGCCCCCTTTACTAGCTAGTAGCATTATGCTGGCACAGAACTGAATGGACACAACAGGACCTAATGGCTTGATATCTAGTTGGGCTTTTCAGTCACAAAAATATGACTTTTTTTTTTTTTTGCCATGGTCATTTAGTCCAGGTGAAAGAGCACTAGGGTAACGGGATTCAGCCTCGAAGGTATCTATGGGAGAGGCTCTGGGAAGGGGAATGAAAAGAAGGAGCCCTGATGCAAAGGTGACATTACATTCAAATTTCCCAGAAAACAAATACCTACTGACAACGAGTCCTCAGGGGAAAACATTTACATTCCTTCCGCTCCACACAGTCCCAGATTTGCTTCGAGGCAGCTCCACTAGTGGAACCACGTCAGAAGAGCACAGATATGAGCAACTGTTTCGGAGGAGGAATGGAAGGGAAAATAGTCTGGTTTTCAACACAACTGTGGAAAAAGTGATGCTAAACAAAATGGCCTCACTGTAGCTAAGTTACATCTGTACTTAGGTTTACTCAATATTTAGAACTCCATAGAAGGAGAAGAAATTGAAGAAATGCAAAATATTTGTCACCTGACTAAAAAAACTAGCTCATTGGGGACACCTGGGTGGCCCAGTCGGTTAAGCATCTGATTTCAGCTCATGATCTTGCAGTTCGTTGAGTTCAAGCCCTGCATCGGGCTCTGTGCTGACAGCTCAGACCTGGAGCCTGCTTTGGATTGTGTCTTCCTCTCTCTCTGCCCCTACTCTGCTCACATTCTCTCTCAAAAAAATATAAAAGTAATAAAAACATTGAAAACATTATTAAATAAATAAATAGCTCACTGGATTACAAAGCCAACAGTGAAAATTTTAATTTCCATTTGTCATTAATCATAGCTATTTCATTTTTTAAAATACACAATTTCAACCAGATAACCTGGAGGAAGTTCTGTTCATTGTCAGCATATATAAAATATATATTAAATGCTTTGAAAAAAACTGGAAAGAGGCAACGTAATACACAAAGCTCTGTCCATAATAAAGAAATCAATTCTTTCCCAAGTTAGTGAAGAGCCATGCAATAGGATTTTGTTGATCCAAACACATGAATATCAAAGTATCTATTCTTTCTATACTCTACAAAAATCAAAAGGATAAAGAAAAAAAAATCAGTAATTCACATCCAGTAGCTTTGAATGAAAGGCTTTACGAATGGAAGCTACAGAAAACAAAAGAAATTAACATATCATATCTAGCTTCTGCACTGTAAAGTAATATTGACAATAATAATTATAATAGCAATTAATGTGCAACCAGCCCTCACCCTGTGTTAAGCACTTTGTATGGATTAATTTAATCTTCCTAACAACCCTCCATGGGAAGTATCATTACCCCTATTTTACAGATGAGGAAACTGAGGCAGACAGTCATAGAAATGGAAGTGGTATTAAAAGCCCAGCAGTCAGATTCCATAACACCCAACTGCCACTGTTACAACATGTTACACAGCTCTCAGCTGATCTGACAGAGGAGTTAAGCCACCAGGATCGACTGCCCACCATGACCAATTCCTAACTGACTTGAAGAAAAGAAACTAGCAAGTCAATATGCTTTTAACCATTTATGTTCATTAGGTTGGAAATTAAATATATATTTTTTAAAAAACTAACGTACAATTGTGAAATTTTATCAGTGACTTTTACTTTCAAATCTTAGTCTGCTTTTACTTCTCTATTCTCACCAGGTTGTACAATGCTATTGGTTGTTTTATATGCTTTGTTTAATAAATTCTAACACTTAACCTGAATAACCGTTTCCAGCCAACTTTTGGTTACACATGATAGAAAATACATCTAGGAAAAAAAACATGACATAAAGATTCTAACACAAGCCCCACCAACACAGAATAACATCTCCTATGGTCTGAACTCATTGGGCTGTAATCTGATACAAAATTGACCAAAATGTGCCTTATGGGGTTCTGTTTTTATCTTTGACCCAGTGATCTGCTCCCCACTACTGCTCCTGCCCACCCATCATCGCAAATTAGCTCTCATGGATCACAAAGGGGACCAGGTGAGTGATTCTGGCAGACTCAGTGAAAAATCCATCACTGCCCAACAAAATCTGGTACCATCAGCAATCAACACGTATCAATCTCTCCCACACAGAAGATGACACTCTTATTTTTCCAGAATCCCTGGTACTACAAACAGAACTATTTTGGTTCCACATATTTCAAAGCCTTTTTTTAAATTTAGGACAAACAAATGACTGTGGCAGCTTGGGGACACAGGTTCTTTGAGAAAAGCTTGAACTCACAACATCCAAATTTTGAGTTTTAGCCTTAATACCACCACAGAGACCTCCGACAACACACTCTGTTTTTAGTCCAGTGGAAGAAAAAAAAAATTCTTACTCAATCTTGCTATGAATAAATTACCCTCCAGAAGAAGTCAACACATACCTTCCAGGAAACTATTACATGCACTTAAGAAAGAATTTTCTAAATGCCACCCCCAGTGCCCTAAAAATGGCCCATTCTCTCTACAGGATGAAACAACTTGTTTCTAGAGAGTAAGTTCATGGCAAAGAAGGCCAATTAAAAAGATATACCTGCATTCCACGACTTTAGAAGTTCAACCTGGGCTGTGCTTGACATCATGTTTTAAAAAAAATTTTACTGTGTGTTGTAAATCAGCTCGGGATGCCCACGTGAAGGCAGTGCTGCCTGGGAACAGTTTGTGTCATATTGTGGCACACTCAGCTGCTCCGTCCCCACAAATGGCACTTGTAATGAAAACACTGCCATATATCTTGATTTGTCAGAGAACAAATCAGTTTTATCTGTTCATTTTGTGGTTTAGTGTCATAGGTATTTTAGAAAACATAATTTATAATTCTTCATGCAATTATATATGAAATTAAATCATCTCACTTTTCCAGAAGCATCAAAATATTTCAGATTAAGTAGAATGCACTTGTAATGTCTTTAAAGTCTTCATCTCCCAACCTACTATGAGAAGAAAACAAAATAAGTAAAGGAAAAAAGGGGGGGGGGAAATATGTAGCATTTTAATGAGTTAGTCTAGTCATATAAGTCAGGCCTACGGAAGCTTTTACTTCTATTCACTATCACAAGGATGCCTGATCATGCCACAGAAAGGCAGGGGTGTGGTGGCTAAGCCACTGCTTCAAGCAGCAGAGTGCCTGGGTTTGCACAGTTGAATGCTGGCTCCCTCACTTAACTTGCTGTGTGCCCCAGGGAAACTCAGCTAACCTCTCTGTGCATCAGTCTCCTCAGCTGTGAAATGTAGGTAACTGTACCTATGTCACACATGGTTTGTGAGCATTAAATGAGTTTACATGTGTAACATACTTAGAACAATGCCTGGCACACAGTAAACTCTGTGTTTGCTAGCATTATAATTAGCCGAAATGGACACTTCATTTTTTTTTTTTTTAAGAACTAAACATCCATGAAAACACAAGACTATGTCTTATTGACTAATACTGAGGCATTTCCATGAGAGACAAAAGAAATAAGTCCTACTGGTAGGTCCTCGTATGGGTGATAAATTAGTTATTTTAGTAAACTTCAAGACAACGTGGCCAAGATCCCCTCTTCAGCACGGACACCTCAGTCTCCCAGAACAGCACACCAGCCCCACAAGTGTCTTAATTCCACTGATTTACAACAGAGTTGGGCCCATTCTTTTTTAAGTAATCTCTACACCCAACATAGGGCTCAAACTCATGACCCCAAGATCAAGAGTCGCATGCCCTACCAACTGAGCCAGTTAGGTGCCCTCCCCACCATTCTTTTCAATTTACCTGCTGACAGACCCAGAAAAATTCATAATCTTATCATGAGTCACAACAGGACTCTCCTCTTAATACTAAGACAGAAAAGCAATTGTTGATCTCCATTGCATTAGTTTAAACTGCAAATGGGTACACTGTAATATCCATCAGGGTTTACAAGTACAAAAGAAATACAGCAGCAAATTATAACTTAATCTGTTACGTAAGCCATCTTAGATTTATGCATTTATTTTTATCATAATGAGACACTGGTTTCATAATTAAAACTCTTTCATATAACTTGGTATTTTGGTCACATGAGTACATTTCAATAGCTTATCTGAGTTACAGAAATCCTCACCAATCTTTGCTATGTCTATTATAAAGCCCACCTGAATGTTTATTGAAAGCAAATAACTTCTCACTATCCAAGGGCCACCAACGAAAATCACATGGGAAGGGAATGATCCCTACCTCTGAGGACAGGAATCAGTGTGGGCTAAATGAGTCCAGAAAAGCACAGAGGAAGATGTCGATCCACATGGTGCCAATGATACTATTGGGAAGGCGTGCAGGGTAGGTGGCCAAATACATGTGAATTCTAACTAGACTATCTCACACCTGCTAAGCTACAGGGAAGACTATGGAAAGAAGTTGGGTCAGTCTTACAACCTTAAAATACAGAAGGGAGAGAGAGAGCTGCTCATCTCTTTTCCACGCCCAGCGGGATCTGAGGCCCACTAGAAACAAACAACCAAGAGGGATCACAACCCACTGCTCCTGCAGGTATGGGAGCATTCATGATTTGTTTGACAAATCCCCTACCTCCAATAGAGGGCTACACTAAATCAATTCAAGCACAGGAAAAATCTTCCCTAAGAGTTTCCCCCAATGACTCTTTCATAAAATCTCCATCCTACTGCACATAGCAAAATCCAGAAGCTAAAAAATAGACAAACTGTCATCAGTTATTAATTCCTGGACCAAGGGACATCTTTAACACAGGACTGTCATTGTAAAACTAGTAAGCACTCAGTAACCAGCCCACACAATGCTGTGTATGTGTTTTTTTTTAAGAGGAGAAAAGACCAAAATGTGGGTAAGAATAAGACTATTATAAAAACAAAACATGAAATTAATTAACTGAAGTTTTCTGAATGACACAATGTCTTTTTACTCTTGTACCACATTAAAAAACTTTACCACAAGGCAAAGGTAAAAAGAAAGCAGGTCAATGTCAATTTCTTTTTTAATAACTGGCCTTTCACCTGCAATGAACCAAGTAAGACAAAAATGATATTCTCACATAAATGTGGGAATAAATTATTCTGATTGTCCAGCCACTGAACCAGGCATTGTCTGTACCTAACACCTCCTAATTTACTGATGGCTTCTAAATCCTTCTAGATAATCAAAAGAAAGCTAATGTTTTACATTTG
Organism: Puma concolor; assembly: GCF_028749965.1. Taxonomy (NCBI): domain Eukaryota; kingdom Metazoa; phylum Chordata; class Mammalia; order Carnivora; family Felidae; genus Puma; species Puma concolor. The sequence continues at coordinate 186,794,653 of NC_141674.1, forward strand.
ATTTGAAAACCAAAAGCTTTACTATTTTGCAGTACTAAAAGCAATACGAAATATGTAAATCATACATTATAATATTCAGGGAAAATATTGCATATATACAACCCAACTATGCAAAAGAATGCTTTAAACCATAACTAAAGGGGAATGCCTGCAAATGTTACCTACATTTATCTCCAGGTTGGTCCGCCAGCATTTTTTTTTTCTACTTTTCTGCATTTTTTAGTTTTCTATAACTAACAAGCATTGGTTTACTATTAGAAAAAAGTTTTTATTTTAATTTGTAAGTTTACAAGGCGCTTAGATATACACAAATGGGGTCTCATAAAATAAGTTCTCATAAAATGCCATCCCAAGACAGCAAGTTCAATTTTGTTATTTAAACTCAAAACAAGCTCCCCACTCAATTTAAAAACATATATGTTCAGTTACCAATTCCAAAATGTCAATCTTTGGTTCATGCCTGTAAACTATAGTTAGTATCAGTTTGAACTGTAGACTAAATTCACAGACTAGAAACATAATGCTGCTGAGCGGGATGCTGGTTAAGTACACATTCCCTGGAGCCAGTTTTTGGTGTCAGCCAAGCTTTTTACCTCTGTGAGGTAAATGGACCTCGGAGTGTCTCCGTTTCCTCATTGGTAAAATGCGGACAATGATATTATGTACTTCATGGGGTTATTATAAGGATTGAATGAGTGAATACATGGGGAGCACCTAGAACAGAGGCTAGTACAGAAAAAGTACATAATATTGGTGCTTAGTATCTATTAATAATATCAATTTTATTAAATACATTTGTAACATTCTATCATGTGAAAATGTCAGTTGCTTTCAAAAAAAAATTACACCATGGCTTAATAATAAGCTAATTCTGATGATATTACATTTATCCTATACCAAAAATGGAACAGTCCACACAGGTAAATTTTTCAGAAAACCGAGATTTCACCTTTTAAGTGCCCACATCATTTTATTTTTAATCCTCAAACCCCATTCAATATCTTCAAGTTTGTTCTGGCTCAGGAGAAGCCTAAATTTGCCAAACTCCCTTACAGACAAGATGGGGAGAATAAGGTCAACATAGCGTAATATAATGTCAGGTCCTACCTAACATGTTGTTATATATTTATGGTTTATTTTTTATGTCCCCTACTGGAATGTACCTTGAAGACAGGGGCATTATGTTTGGCTCTTTGCTGTGTCCCCAACACTTAGAACAATGTCTGACACAAAACATTTGTTAAATGAATGAATGACAAAAAGTGGAGAATTAAGATGTGATTTTTAAAACTTTCTTTGCAGCTTTCCTCTCCATAAAATGGAACCGTTAACTCAATCACATTTCTTCCAATGGTGCCCAAGAAACTAAAGATCTTAATAAAGAGCTTTTTTTATTTTTCCAAATAATTCTGATATATTTTCTATTGCAGAGTATCTAAAGCAGGCCCCCTTTCAAAGAAGTCTTTTCTCCACCCCACAAGGAATCACTGTATTCTTAATAATAAAACAAGACATTTCAAATTGTTATTTATTGCTGTGGCTGTGCAACATATTCTCAAGAAGAACCACCATCTGAAGTTGGTAAAACTGCTCAGAGCTTTTGATCAAGAACAGACTGCCCTCTTAATCTGCTCCCACGATGGTAGGCCCAGCTTTTATCTGGGAGGTTATTAGACTTTGTAGAGCCAAATTATTGAGGACAGAGGTTTGCCTGGGCTATGAACTTTCCAGAGTCTCATTCTCTGATTTACAAAACTGACAGAAGGAATATGTCGGATTTATCTCTCTGCCGAATGCGAGGGAGAAACGGAGAGGAACCTCGGGCATGATTTGCATATAGCCTGCAGCAATCTTTTCAAACCCCAGTAACGAGCTTGTAAAACAGTAGCACAGATTTGCTGTTCTGTCCTGGGTGATATTTCCTCAAACCAAAACTAGAAAGGCAGAGGTGTCTGTGTCTTCTCTCACTGATACACAAAAAAATTTGCCAATTACTGCTTTTGAGCAACCAAATGGCACTCGCTCTGGAGCTCACAAAGCTACCATAAAAAAAAAAAAAAAAAAAAATGAGTTGCAAACTGATGGGGTTTTAAATGCTTATCACAATCATGTGAAATCTATCTAGCACCTTGGAAACAAAACCAGGGTGGCCAGAGTGACCAAAAGACCAGCAGGATGCTTTTCATCCCTGCCTCCCACCACCACCGCTGAACCTGTCCTCTATCACACTGCAGATAAAAGAGGTCCCTGACATCTCAGGGTACCACTTCGTGTGCCAAGTACCTCAATAAATAATGAATAAACTGCCTGCTAACGGATGCTACGCAGATGAATGAATATTGAGTTGAACTCTCACCATAATCTTAAAATACAATAATAGTGTATCTGAGAAAATTTGGCTATCCAAAGTACAAATGTAAAATGTACACTAATATAAGTAAAAGATCTACCATTCTGAAATTTCACAATTTTGCAAAGAATTAACTAAAATTATAAGATGTAGATGACAGAGCTCTTATCCATTCAAAAAAGAAAAAAGGGAAGTAGGGAATTTTAAAAAAGCATTTTAATATTACAAAACGCTATATGGACAAGAATTTTTTATTGTCTATCATGAATGTCAAAATAGGCTTTACTTAGAGTTGAAATATGTTATAGCACCAAGACTGAGATTCGTATCAATAGAGAACTTTTCATATAAAAGATCTACTCAAAAAGTAATAGCACTATCTATTGAAGCATTTGTAAATAAATTCATTTAATGAATATGCTCTTTATTAAATGAGTTTCTTGAATAGAATCTGTACTATATCTGTGCTTCTTAAAGCACAGAAGGACCCGAGTCTTCAGGAAATGACAACCTTACGTTTAAAATCTATATATTGGTAAAAGACAGTTATACTTTAGAAGGAACAGAATAAAAAATTAATCACAATATAAATTGTATCACACTATCACCAATTTTAGGTTGTAGCTTTCCTACTCATAACTCCTCAAAGCTATATATTTTTAATGACATATACTTTAATTATTAAATAAAAGCTGTATATCACCGTAGGTCAATCTGTTTAACCTAGATCATTTTACAGGAATGCCAGAACATGGAACTCAGATGATTAGCCCCCTTCAGCTCATGGACATTAACACCTAAAGTCTAAAAAGAGGGATTTAAAGCAATTTTAAAAATACACCAAAGCTAACGGCCACCATGGCAAACTGCCCAACAAATAGCTGACTAAAAATACTGCTAAAAACTTCTCTCATCATGGAAGAAATAATGAGCTAGTTTTCTAAATGAATTATCTTCACTGATAATGATTTTTTTTAATGGATGTTCAAGTAAAAATTGTAAGGTCAAAGGTAAAGTGAGATCAGATAATTTTTTTTTTTTTTTTTTTAATTCACTGCCCTTAACAGTTCTAATCAAGTACTTCCTACTCACTGCTAGAAGTCCTGCATATCAAGTCCAAGTCCAATAGGGTCTTCATCCTCTACAAATTTACATATAGACAGTAATTCCATCAGTTGACCTATATATTTTAAATCACACATATTTGTGCCAATATAAATACGAGGAATACAGAACGATAAACATCTATATTAGATATTCATTCTTAAATACATATTGGACAAGGAAGTAAAATGAGCATTGCTCTTCCTTTGGCATTTAAAAGTAGTGTTTCAGGTTTTGCTCTTTTTGCAGGTAAATAAGCATATATGAATATTTAATTTTATGTAGTAGAGGAGGGAAGAGCATAGGGGTGTTGTTAGAGATTTGTATCAGCACAGGCAGTGTTTTATATTTTGGCCCAGTCAGCTCTAATGAGGGTTGAGACATGGTTAACAGCAATTTGGGGTAGCTTTTTTAGCTCTCTTTTGAGAGCCACAGAATTTTTTAAAAAGCAGTTTGTTTGTTAAAAGATTGCTCCAAGGCCTAAAATTTCTAAATATGCACCTTTTTTCAACATTGCCCTTATAAAGAAAAAAACTGCTAAGAGACTCCCAAACATGAGAGTTTAATTAAAGAAGGAAAAGTGGGGAAAAAAAGAGCAAGAGCCAAAGAAAGAAACCAAGAAAGCAATACAAGGCAAGAGATCATTTTAAACATTTTCAATGGGGAGAATGTCAAACTTTCAGAGCATAAAGAAATCTTTCAGCTCCAGACAACATATGCCTTTTAAGCATCTTCCCTTACAAAAAAAAAAAAAAGAAAAAAGAAAAAAAGTGTGATTTTTCTGAATTCCATTAAAGGTTATAATTGAGTTTACTAATTGTTTATTTAAAATCATAGTATTTGCAGTCATTTATAAGGTTAAGGCTTTCATTAAGTTCAGCAAAATAATTCTGAATTAACATGACAAACATTAGTTTTAGAAAAGAATTTTTAAAAATTCAAGAGGATGAGAGAAAACACATCAGCCAAATGCAATATATAGATCTCTATGGCTTCTGATTTGAATAAAGAAACACTAAAAAGAAAATAATAAGATAATTGGGAAATTTTTGAACCTTGATTGGATATTTCATAACATTAAGGAGTTTTTTAAGAGTCATGCTACTATTTGTGGTTATGTTTTTAAGATAGTCCTTATCATTAAGAGATACTTAGTAAATATTTATGGATAAAATATGAGGTTTAGGATGTGCTTTAAAATAATCTAGTGGGAGAGGGGGAAGATGTGGGTAGGGACAGAGATGAAACAAGACTGACCATGAATTCCTAAATGTTGAGGCCAGATGATAAATTCACGAGTATTTATTTACTACTTTAATCTCTCTATTTTGTATATGTTGCATGTTCCCAGAATAAACATTTTAGAGAATTAAAGAAGAAAGCATTCCAAGCACCGAACAATCTAAAATGAAAGTATATTTATTTCTAATGTTAAAATTTACCCAAAAAGTAGCTTCTTTGTAAAGTTCTTCCCAATAGTATGTTGTATAAAGCTAATTCCCTGAAAAGTATATAATAATAAATGAATGAATAATATACAAAACAATAATAAGTAAGTAAAAATAAATTAAGGCATTCCTTTAAAACATATCCTTATTATTTTGGTTTTGAATCTTATTCTATTTATTCTTATCATTGTTTCTAGTTCACAGATGTAAATTGTTCTCCCTATACAGAACGCCTTCAAAGATGAGGTCTGGATAAATACTGACAAAATACCTCTAAGTTTTGATCGAAGAATTTGCATCCCAGCAATCCCATAAGTGTCTTTTGAATAAATAGCTCTTTGAGTCTAAACATTATTACTAGAAGTGTTTTGGCACCATGAGTATAGATAAAACATCACTGCCTTTGGAATGATGACGTGGAAAAATCTAGAAATGACGATGCTGATCACTAAGGAATCAAATTATATTTTACTTCTGATAAAAATAGCTAATTCATGAATGGGAGCCAACTTCACAATGACACACAAGGAAAAAAAATCTTCATGGATAGTTTAGTAAAAATGAACCTTAAAAATACCTGTTTTCATTGTCAACAAACATTTATTGAATTCATGTAGACTTCACACTGTGCTATGTAACGCTCGGTTTTAAGGGAACAAAACAGTTTGTAGTTCAGAGCCCAAATCTAATTATTGATGACATTAAACTGGCACTTTTTAGAACTGCATGTATTTCTCCAGGGTAATAAATAATACCTTCAATCCATTTGTTCATTCTTCCAACATTGACTAAATGCTTACCACAGGTGCCACTGTTGTGTTCTGAAAAAATGGGCCTCTAAGAACATAAGAGTTTCATCAATAAAAAAGCCAACAACAGGGCTATCATTTTTTTTATTTTTTTTTTAATGTTTATTTATTTTTGAGAGAGAGAGAGAGAGAGAGTGCAAGCAGGGGAGGGGCAGAGAGAGAGGGAGAGACAGAATCTGAAGCAGACTCCAGGCTGTCAGCACAGAACAACAGGCCCTATCTTAAAAAACGGAGACAACAGGGGCGTCTGAGTGGCTCAGTTGGTTGGGCGTCCAACTCTTGATTCCGGCTCATGTTATAATCTCACGTTTTGTGAGATAGAGCCCGAGTTGGGCAATGTGGTACCTATTTGGGATTCTATCTCTCCCTCTCTCTCTGCCTCTCCCCTGTGCACACTCTCTCTCAAAATAAATAAACATTTAAAAGTAAAAAAATAAAAATAAAAAATGGAGACAATGGTGGAGAGAAGTGGCAAAAAAAAAAAAAGTTTTCCTTTAAGGAGATAAAGCAAGGATTTTTTGGAAATTTTAACCCATATTTTCCATTTGGCCATGTACTTCCAAAAACTGACAAGAAGAAGAGTAATTCTTGAGTATTTTTCAAGAATAAAACTAACATTTATTTATAAATTAGCACTAAACTATAAATAAATTTTATATGCAATTCGATTCTCTGAACCTCAGTATTCAACATTTTTGAGCTCAGAGGATCAAAAATCAACTAATAATCCACATACTAAACTTCTCTTATGTTATTAAACTACCAAATGTAAGCTCCATGAAAGCAAGATTTTTTTTTCAGTTCTTTATCCCCAGAGCCTGGAATAATGACAGGAACATGGTGGGAATTTAATAGTGCTGATCAATTTGAAAATCAGAATTGCTGTGGAATATGCTTTATTTTCCTATCAGGAATCATTTAGGCTTCCTAATAAGGAGGGACAGTATATTTGAATTACTTAACCTACTATAGGCCTTGTATCTAGTTTTAGGAATTGGCTTCAATAGACAACAATTCTGTGAGATTTGGTTTTTTTGTTTGTTTTTAATGAAGGCTGTCTCATTTGCCTAAAAAAGTATCTCTATGTATAATTTATCATTATGGAATAAGTATAATCATTATGAAATAAATATAATCCTTATGTGTTCAGTAAGCACCCAATCTAAAAAGTCCCGCCTTTCAGGGCTCATGTCAAAGAGTAAGGAGCAAGCATTAAATAAGAATTGATGCCTACCCCAACTCTAAACTCCACTGATCAGGTCTATCACAGGACAGCTCTGTGGTTAAGAACCCTGACTCTGGAGTTGGATCACTGGGCTTCAGGTCTCAGCTCTTCCTTCCATAGCCCTGTGTGCCCAGGAAAGTTACTTCTCTTCTTTGTTTGCCTGTTCCCTTATCTGTGAAATGGGGAACACATAATTTATTTCAAAAGCTGTTGTGATATTTAAATAAGTCAGTACATGTAAATCTCTTAGAATAGTGCCTGACATATTATAATTGCTCAGTTAATATTACTTAGCACTGTTAAAACTATAAGAAATTCCTTGGTTTGTTTATACATCATAGGGACTCATTCATGACTTATTCTTTTTTTTCATTTTAAACTGAAAAAACAACAGAAATACATCTGTATCATGCACAAGTTTTCACACTTACAGACACATTAGGGACAAAGTGAACTGCTTATCAAAAGTGGGTAATAAGATAGAACTAACACATTCGCACTTATTAAGAGCATTCATGGGGCGCTTGGGTGGCTTAGTCAGTTAGGTGTCCGACTTTGGCCCAGGTCATGATCCCGCGCTTCGTGGGTTCAAGCCCCACATTGGGCTCTGTACTTACAGCTTGGAGCCTGGAGCCTGCTTCAGATTCTGTGTGTCCCTCTCTCTCTCTGCCCTTCCCCTGCTTGCACTCTGTCTGTCTCCCAAAAATAAATAAATATTTTTTTAAAACTTAAAAAAAAAAAAAAGCATTCATGGAGGGGAGCCTAGGTGTCCCGGTGAGTTAAGCCTCCGACTCATAATTTCTGTTCAGGTATTGATCTCACGGTAGTGAGATTGATCCCTGCATCAGGCTCCATGCTGAACATAGAGCCTGCTTGGGATTCTCTCTCTCCCTCTCACTTTGCCCCTCTCTCTCTTTCAAAATAAATGCATAAACATTTTAAAAAGAGAGAGACAGAATTCATGGAGAAAGTAGAATTTCATACTTTATTTTTAAAAATTTTTTTAATGTTTATTCTTGAGAGAGACAGAGTAGAGCAAGGGGGGTGGGGTGCAGAGAGAGAGGGAGACACAGAATCCGAAGCAGGCTCCAAGCTCTGAGCTGTCAGCACAAAGCCTGATGCATGGCCTGAACCCACAAGCCATGAGATCATGACCTGAGCCAAAGTTGGACACTTAACTGACTGAGCCACCCAGGCACCCCAGAATTTCATACTTTAATCCTACTATTCACACTATGATATTTTAATAGATTTCCTTTGTATTTTTTCTATGCATATATGAATAATTTTATATAATTGAGACTGTATTTGGCACTCTGCTTGATTCACATAACATGGTATTAAATCCATTTTTGTGTCGCTTTTTAAAAATATTTTAAATGACTGCATAAATTTAATCATTCCAACATAAGCAAGAAAAAAATGGTAATACACCTTCTCTTGAAGCCATAATTTTTATATACTAATGACCCCAAAAATAGCCAGTCAGAAAAAATTTTTGCTTATTTATTGCTCAGCCTGTTTGTTTTCGTTATTAAAAAAAATTTTTTTTTAATGTTTATTTACTTTTGAGAGAGAGACAGTGAGAGCCAGGGATGAGCAAAGAGAAAGAGAGGGTGACAAAGAATCTGAGCAGCAGGATCCAGGCTCTGAGCTATCAGCAAAGAGCCCAATGCGGGGATCAAACTCATGAACCATAAGATCATGACCTAAGCCAAAGTCAGACACTTAACCAACTGAGCCCCCCAGGAGCCCCATTGCCTGTTTATTTTTGAATAAAATTTTCTGGTCAAAAACAAATTTTACAATCTTAAAAAAACAAAAACAAAGCTGGAAATAACACACTCCTTATCTCAAACTACGTACAAAGCTATAGTAAACAATATGGTATCAGCATTAAAACAAACATATAGGGGTGCCTGGGTGGCTCAGCTGGTTAAGCATCCACCTCTTGATTTCAGCTCAGGTTACAATTTCATGGGTTTGTGGTTTCAAGTCCCACATCGGGCTCTGCGCACTGACCGCAAGGAGTCTGCTTGGGATTCTCTCTCTCTGCCCCTCCCTCTCTCTTTCTCTCTCTCTCTCAAAATAAATAAACTTTAAAAAAAATTTTTAAAAACAGACATATAGATCAATGGAACAGAATAGAGAGACCAGAAATAAACCCACGCATATATGGTTAATACACAATAGAAAAGCCAAGAATATACATTGGAAAAAGCACAGTCTCTTCAATATATATGTTGGGAAAACTGGACAGCCACATGCTAAAGTATGAAACTGGACCACTAATTTACACCATACACAAAAATTAACTCGAAATGGATTAAAGACTTGAATGTAAAACTTAAAACCATAAAACTCTTAGAAGAAAACACAGGCAGTAAGCTCCCTGACATAGGTCTTAGAAATGATTTTTTGGATTTGACACCAAAATCAAAAATAAACAAGCGGGACTACATCAAACTAAAGAGTTTCTGCACAGCAATGGAAACCATTAACAAAATGAAAAGGCAACCCAGTGAATGAGAAAAAATATTTTCAAGTTATATATCTGATAAGGGGCTAATATCCAAAATATATAAAGAACTCATAAGATTTAATAGCAAAAAAACAAACAATATGATTAAAAAATGGGCAGTGGATCTGAACATTTTTCCAAGGGAGACATATAGTTGGCAAGGGGTACATGAAAAGACACTCAACACCACTACTTATCAGGGAAATGCAAAACCACAATGAGATATCACCTGACACCTGTTAGGATGGATATTATCTAAAAAACAAGAAATAACAAGTGTTGGCAAGGATATGGAGAAAAGGTAATACTCGTGCACTGTTGGTGAGAATGTAAATTGGTGCAGCCACTATGGAAAATACAGAGGTTTCTCAAAAAACTAAAAATAGAACTACCATGTGATCCAGCAATTGCACTCACTTCTGGGTATTCATCCAAAGAAAAGAAAACACTAACTTGAAAAGATACATGAACGGCCATGTTCACTGCAGCATTATTTATAATAGCCAAGACTTGGAAATAATCTATATGTCCATCAATGGATGAATGGCTAAAGGAAATGTGGTGTACACACACACACACACACACACACACACACACACAAAATCACTGAGCCATAAAAAAGAAAGAAATCTTGTCATTTGTGACAGCACGGATGGAACTTGAGGGCATGATGCTAAGTGAAAGAAGTCAAACAGAGAAAGAAAAATACCATATGATCTCATTTATAAGTACAATCTTAAAAAAATTTTTTTTAGTTTCAAAAACCAAGCTTATAGATACAGAGAACAGATTGATGGTTGCCAGAGGTGGGGGTGGGCAAAATGGGTGAAGGAAGTCAAAAGGTACAAGCTTCTAGTTATAAAACAAATAAGTCACAGGGATATAATGTACAGTACGGTGACTATAGTTAATAATACTGTATTGCATATTTCAAAGTTGCCAAAAGAATAAATCTTAAAAGTTCTCATGATACGGAAAAAAAATTCTGTAACTACATGTGGCAATGGATGCTAACTAGACTTCCTGGGGTAAGTATTTCACAATATACACAAATATCAAATCATTATGTTATATGCCCGAAACTAATATATTTATGTCAATTATGCCTCAATAAAAATATATATAAATAAAATTCTAAAAGTTACTTTAAAATTTACAGGACGCAGGAAAGAGAGAAGATGATCACTTACAAATTTAGTCAAATGTGCACAGAGAGGAATCAAGTCACCATCACTGCCACTTCCCCAAATCCGCCATCCACATTATCAACTATGAATAGCTACTTGATCGGTATGATAAAGAACAGTCAATGACATGGAGAGATCCCTAGCTATTACCAAAAGCGTTATGGGGCAGAACTGAAAGGATGAAAAGGAAAGAAGAAAGAAGAAAGGGAATGAGTATAATTTGAGGGAACAGTTCCTAAGTTAACAATCTTCTTCCAAAACTAGAAGACTTTAGATTCAGAGATATGGACTCATGATCCACCATAAACTGTGCCTGCTGTTTATTAGATCTTAGGCTACCTACTCTAGGAAGAGCAAAACACCTGCCATCTTTTGCATATGCAAAACAGCAGGTCAGATGTGTCCTGCATCTCTCATCCTTGAGAATCACAGAGAGCTAATGGTATGTGTCCTGGGAAATAAACGGTTGGACTCAGTTAGAAACACTGTGCCCGTCATTTATAACAGTATTTTTTGCCCTTAATTTCTCAAGTACCAATATGTAGCTTCAAATAAAGCCTGGGGGATGTGGTGGTGGTGTTGGAAATCCTTGAATTGCATTTTAGTGGAATTTCTGTCATCCTTTAGAAGCAAATATCTTTCTTAATAAAGCCTCTTCAGCTCGCTTGGAGGGAATGCCTTCTCAAAAAAAAAAAAAAAAATTAACTATCCCATGCTCACAAAACCATGGGTTCATTGCCTTGTCATTAGGATAAGGTATCACTCCAAAATAATGACATTGCTAATATATTTTCTCTTTTCAAGGCAATCTGAGTCCTATCTAATTCAATTATTGAAACTCTTTTCTGGTCACGTCACAATAAAAAAATCATGTTTCAAGAACCTCAATTTTTAAAATAGGCTCAAGCAACCCACTCTCCTTACAGTTTAGTTCTGCCCAACTTTTCTAACACAGGAAGAAGAGGTTCAGAAACGTTCAGTTTCTCCACTGCAGATGGATTTGCTAGGTCATCCAATGACATCCCTATCTTGGAGAAATTATCTAAACAATGAACAAACACACAAACAAGACCAAAACAAAAGAAAACAGAAAACTAGATGCATAGAAAGTCAGATTTCGAATATACAGTTATATTTTGTTCTACCTCCTTTTCTAGCTTTCTGTCGCTCTGCTGTTTGCCCAGCACACAAATGACCAGTCTCATGCTACATTCTGTTTGGTCTATAATAAACATGCAACAAACTGCATACGTTTGATGATCTAAAAATGACAACAGAGATCTAATACAGTCATTTCAAAATAAACAATTGCCAAGTTCTTCCATTTACCCAAAACAGAGATCAGCAGCCTAATTTAAAACTAAACAAACAGCATTTTCCCCCTCTGAAATTATAGTACAAGACCTAGTGCTAAAACCTTTGTTTACCTACAAAATAAAGTATTATCTATGATCTAGAGCACCTTCAGAATGTTGAGTCAACTTTTTAAATGTATAATATTCAGTATTTTTTAGTCCTGGTTTTCAAAAACTTTGGGGAAACAAATATTTGCTTTTGACTTTTCTCCTGTTTAATCCTCCACTGTAGGCCATATCCCTTGCTAGTGTATCTATCTCACCTTGGTGGGCAGAACTCTCAATCCACATCACTGAATGGAACAGTGTGGCTCCCTAGTGCAAATTTCCTTAGAGTCCCTGCCCTGAGCATGTGCCAAGAATCAAATCTTGGCCACTTAGTGCTCTGTGCTCCACATGTGAGCTCACGGCGCGTTGAGCAGCCGTGCTAACGGAGATGGATAGCCCTGTCAAACAGGAAGCTGGCACACCAGGATGCAAGCAGTGGGATACAGTGACCTTTACATTCAGAAAAAAATATCCTTAAAATGGCATGAAAAGTTTCGGAGGGGGGTGGGGGCGATGGGGGGATTCCTTTATTTCATTCAGGCAAATAGCATAAAATAAAAGCAGGGGTGCCCGGTATGGAATTTGCTCAGGATTAAATCTTGAATCCCTTACACAAGAAAAAAAGGAAATGAATCATCCTTTATCACACTGCTCTGAAAGCAGTGCGCTGGACAATTCAGCTGTTATCACTGCACCCGACAGGCCAATCACACAGATTCAGACCACACTTAGACTTCCAATAATCCACGGGGTACCACCTGCCCTGGGAAAACATTCTTGACCCCTGGTTTCAGATGGGCTGCTTTCTTGGTAGAATTACAATCTAATTTAAAGACTGAAACATTTTTCAAACAGTGATGATCTGCTTACAGAATCAGTCAAGAGCTTGGATACTAAATCCCATGTCCTTGGTTGCCTTACCTGTAAACTTTGTATGTATTGTTTAATCTCTCATAGTTTCCTCATCTGAATAAATGGAGGCTTTGACAAGGGGCTCATAAAAAAAAAAAAAGTTGCAAAAATCTGTGGCACATATACACAAATGTTAAGTAAGAATAGTAATATAGAAAATGAATATGCAAAGCGAGACCTGGAGGTAACCTATTGCTTTCCTTCGGTTATAAGGATTATCATAAACTATAGGATTCAGTCATTTCAGCTGAAATACAATAATAATCATTCCACTGGGTCAAAAAGTTTTCTTCCATTTTCCCAGGTTTGGGGGATGTTTTTGTCTTTTGTTTTTTGTTTTTTTTGTCAGTTCTCTGCCATGAAAGAACAATGGGCTATGCTGCAGAGTGAAGCAACACAAACTCACAATGTGCTCCCCAGTGCTCTACGATAACGTGCAGAAATGATGATGCAATTTTAATACTTAATTACATAGATACAGTGAATTGATCACAAAGACACTGAGGGGAGTTTTTTTGTTTTGTTTTGTTTTTTTGTTTTTTACTGAATGGACTACACTAAAACTACAGAGCAGTTTTCAAAGATAACAAAAGTATGATAAAATGTACCCATTTTTTTTCTACTTAATTAAAAGCTAATTGTAAAGTGCAGAAGCTATAGGCGCAAAGCAATAAATAAATTTAGAAAACTGAAAGCTTATAAATCACGTATTAAAGTTTGGAGAAGTTAGGATCAAACATCTCAACGCTCTGAGAACACCAGTTTTGGGACTTAGAGAAAGTAACAGAGCTTTCCATGCCAAAAAAACCCTATGATGATCACTTTAAAATGCAAGTTTATTTTGGTGGCTCTAAAGGTGCCGGTCAAATATTTCCCAAAGCAACCAGAAAACAAAACTCAGCAAGAAACGTTCTGCTATTCACTGTTTGGAAAAGATGTTAAATCTGACCATTCTCCTCCAACCCATGTTTGGAGAATTATTTCGGGAAACACATTCTTCCTCAAATCTTGACACAACGAGGCGTGGGGAGGAGAAAGGGGATATGTGTTAATACCTTGTGCCTGAGCTGCGGAGCTGTGGGAGTACCCCAGGGCCAGGAGCGCGGTCTCCACCAGCTGGCTAAAAAGCACATCTTTTCGAACCAGGACAAACTCTGCATGTTCTTCTCTGTTGTCATATTCAAGAGAGCCATCCAACTGCTCCACCACACAAAAGACAGGAATCATCAAACCTGGAGAGACAAAATTCAAGAGCAAAACACAAATATTACAAAGCAAATCTCAGTCACCATGATGAGAAGGGAAGAGGCAGTTATAAAAGTTACTCATCTGTGATCGACAATGGTTTAGATTAAACAAGCCTCTTAGTTGGATGGGTCTAATGGGAAAGCTGGGGATGTTTTTCCCCTTCCTTATTACTCTCAGACTGCAGCAGAATTGCCTCGGGTGATGGCAGAAGCCCTCAGATTCCAGTCATTAAAAAGTGGAGTGCACCAATGAGGTGTCCTGACTGAGACCCTAACTCCACAGCCGGCATATAGCTGAGGTCAAGGTGACCTTCTAGACCCTTACATCCTTCATGTCTATGGTTTCACCATTAACTGTCAATCAGGACTAGTATTTCCAGATCAGATTTGCTTCTGTCTGTAAATATAAAAGACCTAGTAGAGAGGCATATTTGATTTCACGGTCTAAGCTATCATGTGAATATGTACAAGAAAGTCAATGGGAACTTTTTTTTTTAAGTTTATTTATTTATTTATTTTTGAGAGATAGAGCACGCAAGTGAGGGAGGGGCAGAGGCAGAGAGACTCCCAAGCAGGCTCTGCACTGTCAGCACAGACCCCACGTGGGGCTCAAACCCATGAACTGTGAGATCATAACCTGAGCCGAAATCAGGAGTCAGATGCTCAACCATTGAGCCACCCAGGTGCCCGTCAATAGGAACTTTTTAAAAGTCCCTTTTATAGCTTTTATTTTTCTACATCTTGGTAAATAGGGCATCAATTAGCCTGAAAATACCCTGCTCCTGAAAATCTTAACTGACATTTAACTTGTATCAAAATATGCATCCACATGTAAAACTCTTTCTTTAAGTTATTATTTTATATATTAACACCAGTTACCACTACAAAGGGAACTATCTCTTCTTGTGTTTTCAGGGAAAAGAAGTAAACTACCCTAAAGAATAAAGCAAATTAGTCTAGTTGAAAATCTGTTGAAATCTGTTGTCACTGAAATATTTCTCTGCTTTGTATCAAAGTGTGAAAAGCTAAAAAATGTTTAATTCGCCAAAGATTTTTTTATAAACTGTTTTTTATTTTTAAAAAAGTCATACAGGCATTTAAATCTAAACATAGCCAAGGCATAAGAAGATCAAAGTTTTACCAACATACAAGTAATAAACATGGACTCTGCCCCACGTAATTCACACAAGTTAGTACTTTATAGAAGAAGATCTGTTCTGGGTCTTCTCTCTTTGTGCAAAAAAACACAAAAGTTATGAAGAATAGGTGGGCAGGCTGAGAGATGGGGTGGTGGACAACGAGCTGGTCATTGCTGAAGGCACTTTACAATAAAAATAAGACTTCTGGGTAAATGAGGTATGGGAGTCCCGCCTGTGACACCAGGACTGCACAGTTCTTCTAGAAGCCCCTCCCGTTGCCTAGACCCTAGAAGCCTCCTGACTCACTCTGATCTGGAAAGCAGAGGGTGGGAGCAGACACTGCAAACTACCAGCTCACAGATGTAGATTTTTGTTCTAAAGATAATACAATGGTGCCACTGGTTCCCATGTGCTAATTATTATTATTAAAGATAATAAGTATAGGGTGTAATTATTAAATATAATCATTATTAACAATAATAACACTCATTAAGAACTGTTATCACTAAGGATCATGGTAATTATTATTAAGCCAGCACAACAGGCTAACAAGTCACACCAAACTATCCCCTGGACAACTACAGACTCTGTATTTGCTCTTAAGAACAGTAAGGGAGCATTACTGTTTGTAGCAAATACAGTATCCATGGTATAGATTTATGGAAAATAGGAAACAAGGATGGAGCGAACTGATTGTTTTAGACGAACAAGGGATTTAGCCTGGCCACATGGTGCCTTATAAAATATTTTTTAAAGCTGTGACCAGTAATGGCATATCAAATGTTTATTTATGCCCAATTTATTCCCAAATGTATGTAACACATGAAATGAATAATATAAATTAAATTTCCTTCAAATTATCTTTGTGCTCATTCATTTATCCAATTTTTATTCCCTGGACACCTATTGTGTGCCAGGCATCCCCTGTGGCTTTAGGGATACAAGTAGGAACAAGTCTGACATGGCTCCTGCCCTAAATGCTGTTGAAGGTATTGTAAAATCTTCCTAAGCAGGCATAATGGCATTTTATAGGACCTTTTCATCAGAGTCCTCACCAGCAGGGAATAGCCCCCATTTAGACCTTGTAACTCTTACAGACTGGTATATGATCTTTGTCCAAGGAAGCAGGTTGATTTCTATTTTTAATGATTTAAGCATATGCACACATAGGGCCATGTAGTCAGTGGTGCCCCAAGCTATACTTCACCACTAACACCTATGTGTACATAAGTTTCAGTGCTGAAAATCCATGTGCAGTTTCTAATGTCAACATCTGAGTGTCACACATCTGGGAGTCACAGATAAGGCCTTTAAGTAAATCCAGTTGCTCCATAACCTATCATGTATCCATTACTTAGGAACCATAAACCTTCCTCAAGTCTATGGTCAACTGCAAAAGACTCAAGACCCTATCAATTTTTAGAAATAATATTAACAGTTCAACGAGTGAGATACAAAATATGACATTAGAGCACAGGGCTCTCTACCATTTAGGAACTTACGTTTTGAAAGTGTCAGTTACCAAAATATTTCCTACACATTTTAGTTCTGTGATTACAGAAAGCAATTGTTATCTGACATGATAGCAATAACTCCTTACAGTCAAAAGGCAAGCACCCATCCATCACAGGCATCACCTACTTTGAAAGAAAGAAAGAAAGAAAGAAAGAAAGAAAGAAAGAAAGAAAGAAAGAAAGAAAGAAAGAAAGAAAGAAAGAAAGAAAGAAAGAAAGAAAAAAGGACTTGGAGGTCATTTATAAAACAAAACAATATTAACCAGAAACATATGACAACAGAATTTACTCTGAAAGCACATATATATGAGACACTAAAAAATAAAGAGGTTATATTTAACCCCTAGAAAAATGTACATTTTTACTTGAATTCCATAGATCTAAGCAATTATGAAATGTTTACAATGAAATGCAATTTTTACAAAAGAAGAGGAAACATAGGGGTGGTTACTAATGACAATGACAAGAGAAATAAAAAATAGTAAAATAGTACACTCAGGGTCAAGTGGGAAGAAGAAGAAAATTAAGGCATAGGTTTTAAAAACTTAAAAACAGCAAATCCCTGGAAAAGAAAATGATAAAAGGATGAGTAGGAATATATATATATATATTCACACACACACACACACTCCATTTTTCCCCCTGCCAATGCCACTTACTCCAGGCAAAAAGAGAGAAGAAAGAAAGAAAGAAAGAAAGAAAGAAAGAAAGAAAGAAAGAAAGAAAGGGGAAAAGTAACAACGGATAAAAAGATAGGGAGAGTATTTGATAAGCAACTCAAAAAATAAATTAAGAATAGGAGGGAAGAATTAAAAGGTAAGTTCCAATAAAAGAATTAACAACATGAAACGAAAACGCATTCACAACAAAATTTAGAAATGATCAAGAACAAAAAGGAAACTCTTACTCTGGCCCTGTATCTGGAACTTATGGCATTAATTTTCTTTTATTGTAGCACAGACCCATTTCCAGATGATCAAGTAGGGAACTTTGAACCTTTTGATTATAAGCCTCTCTAAGCCTTTTACAATTGTGGCAGGTGAAGCAGGTAGTTTCATCTAAAGGACAGGCACAGGGTCCCAGCCTTTTGCTAAAAATTAAGAGTTGTTCTGACAATTGGGATGAATGGTAAATTCTGTTGTCACGGAGGCAAAATAAGCATGGGACTCCTTCCACTAGAAAAACGCATTTCCCAATTGTCATTAGTTCCAATGCCCAATTTGTCACTTCCATCATGACATTATTTCTGAAGAAGCGTGTGTGATTATAAAGGTAATCTAATCTTCACCACGACAGCCATGGGAATAGAGACGCACAGGAGATGGTCACATGTGCTGGTGACTAACACCGTGTCCGGAGGGAGGCAGCTCTTGGATCAAATCCTGGCACCGTTATTCTTTACCTATTGTAGTGACCTCAGGTAATTTATTTGACCTTCCTGAAGCTCAAATTCCTCCCAGTTAAGATGCAAATAATATCTACATCACAGAGTCGTTGTAAGGATTAAACAATGTGAACTAGTTAAGTTGTCTGGCTACCCCCAAACAACGAAACCTATTTGTTTCTCTTTTTTCAAAATCAGTATTAATACCATTCACTAATATTAATACAGAGGAAAACAAGAAACCAGTAATTTTTTTCAGGGTCCATAATCAATGCTCATGATACTTACTAAAAAGCATTTCTTCAGAATAAAAATGATACTCATAATCATTGAATTACTAAAGATGTTCAACGTGCCCCATGGTAAAAGGGTGAATGTGTTAAAAACACATACTTTATACTCTAAAACTGCTTGTCCAGTATGGAAGCTACTAGTTATATGTGGCAGCTAAACACCTGAAATTGACATATGCTTGTAAGTACAAGATACACACTCAATTTCAATGATTTAATACCAAAAAACAAATAAAATACAAACACATCATGAATCATTTTTAAAAATCAATTGCACAGAGAAATTTTTTGGATGCACTAAGTTAAATTATCAAAATTTATTTTGCCTATGTCTAACTTCTTTTACACGAAGCTCCTAGAAAATTTTAAATTATACATGTGGCTCATACTATATGTCTAGGAGAGCTGCTCGAAGCAATCTGTTGACACCAACATATACAATGGTTTTTCTGACACAGGATAAAGTCATCACAAACTGATAACTAAGACAATTGTGCAATTGTCTTGAGCATTTCTTGGATGCCCCTCAGTTATCTTCCCTCTGTGTTCCAGATCTTAGGAGACTTGAGGACAGATGTACTATTGGTTAAACTCCCAAATCTAATGTGGTATCTTCTCTGCATCATCGAGCAAAGTGTAAGCCATTGTTTTATTCCTAACCACATTAATCCAAATGTTTTATTAAGGGAAAGGCTTTCCCCCCCTTCCCTTCATTTTATTTATTTTTTAATTAAAAAAAAATTTTTTTTTTAATTTATTTATTTTGGAGACAGAGCATGAGCAGCGGAGGGGCAGAGACAGAGGGAGACACCGAATCGGAGCAGGCTCCAGGTTCTGAGCTGTCAGCACACAGCCTGACTCGGGGCTTGAACTCAGGTACTGTGAGATCTTGACCTAAGCCTTAGTCGGACGCTCAACCGACTGAGCCACCCAGGTGCCCCACCCTTCCCTTCATTTTAAAGAGCAATTGCAGTTTTCAGGAAATGCCACAACACTGGTGTGAAAGTGACCGGAGGCACAAGTATTCTTTGATGCCCTGGATGTCTAACCTCAACAAGGAAAGATGAAAGAAGATCCAGTGGTCGGGGTCTAGAGGATAGGATTCCATAGCTTTCCACCGAAGTCACACCAAACAAACCTCTCCCTTGCACAGCACCTCCTAACTCATCACATACACACTCTAACATACACAGGTACCTTTATCTTTCTCCGGGCCTTTACCCGGGGAGGAGGTATTACTATTCTCATCCAATAAATGAAGAAACAAACTATGGGAAAATAAGTAACATGCTCAAAGAAACAGCGAGGCACAAGTAGAACAGTTCAGATTAGCCAACTCTACATCTCAAGCACACTGCTTTCTTGGGGGTGGAAAAGTACATTGGAAACCCACACCCTCAGAGATCTAAACGCTTGGCCTGGCCCCTTCACCACTTGTGATGTCCCATGGGTGACATGCATTGCTTAAAAGTAAATTCACCTTTTGACGTGAGGTACTGTGCTAGGCAGACAGGAGGAATCAAACGCAGTTCCTACCCTTTAGTCACTCACAGACAAAGAAAGGCTCAAATAATGAGCCATACTCTAGTGTAGGTGAGAGTGGGCTCCAGCCTCTACCCCAAACCCTTTGTCTCTTGGGTCCACCCTCATTCTTGGACCTCCCTCCTGAATAGCAGCAGCCAGTCTGAGATGATAGGAGGCCAACTTTTCTTCTCTCCTTCCAGGGGCTCCTGAAACTATCTGTTTCCAGAAGGAAGGCGGCCATGGGGCCCACTCCCTTCCCTGAAGCTGGCAGTGTATCTGGTTCTATCACCTGAGAAGGTCCTAGGGCTAATTGAAGATTACAAAGGCTTTAGGGCAGAGCCTCGCATATCTGTTCTTTGTATAAAACCGAACCTGGAGTAAAGCACCACACTTAACAACCACTGCAATCAATAAATCATAGAACCCTGAAACACTGAAACAAATTCTACCAAGTAAGCCAAGCAAGGACAGGCTCTACCGGAGGATTGGGAGAGAAAGGAGTGAGGGCTGGCAACTATCCTAGTGCAAATGTATTAGAAAAACAAAACAATTTACTTTCTCTACAACCTCATTCTCCCTTCCCTCTCCTTTTGTCTCTCCCTTTCTCTCTATCTCTATTTCTATCACACACATGTACACACACACACATACACCGAGTCACACACACAAGAAGAAACCTCAATGTTAACCCCCAGTATTAACTTCTAGACACTTCCTCCCACTCTAACACAATAGAGACAACTCTGAGCACCAAGACTGTGGCAGGAAACAGAAAGGAAGAATAGGGTGCCCCTCACCTCCTTCTTGGGGTCCCAGGCAAAATTTCAAGATGGATCAAGTGCGTCTTTCTTACCGTCCTCTTCTCTGTCCCTGCTGTCCCCTCCCAGGCACCCGACCTCCTGAGCTGTGGTAACCAGAGGCTCCACATTCCACCACTCCACTCCAGCCTCCCAATCCCCCAGGGGCTGAGCTCGAAAATTCCAAAGAGATTAATAGATAAAAAGATGCTACACTTTGCTATTTGAATGGTTTAGCAGTCCTTTAATCTCCTTAGATATATTTTCATTGTAAAATGAAACACATTGTATCCCACATTAACTTCTAATGGAAAGAATTTCAGGTGATGTAATTAAAAAAACAAAACAAAACAAAACATGTTTTCACCAGTCTTGGCATTGTGGGGGTGGGAGGGGAAGAAAAAATATTTGGGGGCAAGGGAGCCATCCACAGATGGACTGGAGATCCTCTGGGCTCCCCTAAACTGCTTTACTTTCCAAAGTTCCTCTCTGACCCTTGCTTGTGAGCAAAGATTCTCGGAAGGATTAATTCATTTGCCATTGCTGTTGGTTTTCTTTCTTCAGTCTCACTAAAGAGGAAGCAAGAGCTGACAGAGGTGGGTGACCTGTGTGGTTCAAAGGTGGAGGAACACAGTTAATCCTACAATGCTGGAGAAGGCAACATTTGCCTAATAATTACTCTATGGGCAAATGAAGCCATATATGCAGAAATTTGATTTCATGTTCATCCATGACCCAGGTGTTTGTAACTCAAGGTTAAGCCTCCAAATAAAAGTTTCAACCATAGAGCTCCTTGATGCCTCTCGCCCCTTGGGGAAGTAGGGTGAGGAGGTAAGACTATCAAGAAATACTGTATTCTCAGAATCCCGTCTAGTAACACCAGACACTACCTTGCAGCCCCTGAGGCAGATCTTAACTCTGGAAGATAAGAACAAAAATAGGCCAGGGGTGGGGAAGCCGCGTGAACTCTAGTCCTCTCTTCCTTACCACCCCACATGCTCAAGCTAAGCTTCAAGCGGTAGGGGGAACAGCTGGGTTCTGGTCTCCCAGGCCTGTCCCCAGACTGAGAGATCGCAACTCGACCTGAAGTCAGACCTGAAGTCTGCAGGAGAAACCCCACATCTCTCAATACTCTTCATTTATAGAAATGTGGTAGCAGGATCAGGTTGGCCAGGCAGTTTGCAAAACAGGATTTCACAGGCACACAGAGGCACAGTGTGGCTACTTATCTAAACAAAAAAGCCTGAGCTACACCTGGGAACTGGGCCATAGCAAGCCTGACCCAAGGAACTAAATTCCCTGATGTCGGGAATGTCCAGTTAGAGTGAATGAGAGGCCTGCCTTTACGTTCTCCAACATGGGCTGCATTTAGATAAGCCTTCTTCACTCCCTCACTCCCCACTCCACCCCTGAGCCTGTCTTATAGCAAGTCCAAAATAAATGTTAGTTCAGTTCAACAAAAACGCTAATTCTAGCTAGAGGTTAATAACCACCATTAACAGGCAATGTCAATTCTGGCTTTTTCCTGTGACTTCCCAGCTGAGTCTATCACATCACTGTAGCTCACTGCACCGCATCGGCATGCAAGAAAAGCTTTCTAAGAAACAATCCACACAAGTGGCCTTAGGAGCTTGCTCCATGTTCTCAAGGGGGAAGTGCACCAGACCTCAGGGCTGTGTGCAACCACTGTGGACAGACATTGTTAGTTTATCACTAGGAAGGCATCACAGTCCATTGGTGTAAGACTCAAGTGGCTAGCAGCACTATGCTCTGTGACTGTACATATCCTGGGACCCTGGGGGTCTTACCTGCCATCCTACATGTCCTGCATGGAAGGACTGCAATATCTTTTCTAAATTAGAGCCACAAAATGTTCGGTGATCGTGAATTAAGAAAAAAAAAAATTTTTTTTCTTTTAAGAAAAAAGTAGAATCTGTAAGTTTGATTATCACGGAAGAGTTCAAACACTGTTTGAATGTTAAACATTGTTTAAGTATCCTGTAGTTCAAAGCTAAATTTTTAAAGTTCTTTTCACAGTGGGTTATAAATGCATGTATTAAGTCTCAAGACTCGATGCCATGTTAAAACGACTATACTATAACTCATTAAGATTTCTGTTCTTCGTTGTATAAAATTTTATTCTAGAAGTTTCTGAGAAGATAATATTTCAGATAGTACTTAAGAGGAGATATATTTGCTATTCCCCTCATTCTCATTATCCTTTCTGGAAAAGCTATTTGCAACTCAGAGTCCCAAAAGTCAGAAAAAGAATCAATAAAAATTGCCTTCACAGTAACCATTGCTTCCTCATCTCAGGTTTTGAGCTTTGCCTAAATGTTGTTCTATCTAATTTAACAATTAAAATAAAAAATCTTTGATTGATTTCTCCAGTGTAGTGTTAAGGAAAGGTTAACTGTACTGAGGTTCACTAGCAAGAAATTAATAAAGGAATCAAGCACTCAGCTCTCAATAAGACAAGACTACCCAGATTTCTAGTGGGAATATTTCACAGCACAAGCATGTTTTCTTTGGGGAGTTTAACTCACCAAAATTATTAAAAATTGAGATCAAACACTGGTGCAAAACCCCAAAGGAAATCATACTAGAGTGGAGAGATTTTTATCAAATAAAAACCTGAAAAGGTGAAGTTTTTATAGTAAAAAATAAAAGGCCTTCTCCTTACAAAAGGAAATCCTACTATGTTTAGGGATCAAACAGCAAAACATGTATGGATGTCTAATGCGTAAAAATCATCACTGTGAAGTGAATGCAGATTTCACAAAGCCAAGCTTCAACAGACAAGCAGCCATCACCTAGACTAAAAGCTACTCTCATTCTTGTACCCAATAAATGCATCCACCGAGAGGTAACAGCAACCAAGCCCTGGAAAGGACTAACACTGGGGAAAGAAAAAGAAAAGAACACAAGGAGAGAGCAAGAAAGTCAAAAGCATAGTGTGTATTCTGCAGTTCCCTAAGGGTACACTGAGATGTCTGGATTGCAATACATAGGATATTATTATTGTGACTGAGATGAAGTTAATAAAACCCAGCATACAGACTGGGGAAACTCAGGTCCCCACTGATGGAATACTTCCCAGACAAGATATTTTAGGTATATATGTACCTCCGCAATTTACAGCAATCACTTAAACGAGAAAAAGAGAACAGAGAAAACTCATATATTATTTTTTCACTTTATGAGTCTAAGACATCCCCTTTGTAATTTATATAATTTCCAAGAGAAAATATTAAATTTAATATTTAAAAACCTAAAGAGATCACTTAAGCCACAACATATAAATCCATGAAGATCTTATTTTCATCCTTAATGTTATCCAAATGGTATCATCCAGCCATAGGAGTGATGTTATTCTGCTTTTAACAATCTTTGAGAAGTGTCATCCAAGCCCAAAGTGATTTTCCTCCCAGGGGAAGAAACAAACAAAAAAAAAAGATAAATGATAAATCACAAAGGACAATACAACTTTCTAGCTTCATTAAAGCAAAAGACCCTGGTAGAGTAGTGCACCTTTTTAAATCTGGGGTAATCCCAGGTATGAAACATCTCAGTCTCAACGATTCCACTTCTAGATCCCCTGGATTCGTAATTTCTTTAACTCTCAAATAACTTGAGCCACAAAATCAAGCATATTTATGTAGCCTCTGCCCCACCCCGAAAAGGCCACAGTTTCAAAGCAGACCCAATCTCACAAACTCAACACGAAGTAACAGAAGGACGAGTCTTAAGATTTTTTTTTTCAAAATCCACATTAAAGGAGAAAGGGGCTCCTTCCGGGGTGAACTCCAGTGTGGCCATGGTGCCCTGCCTGTCATGGTAAGAGCGGCCACTTCATCTTGGTACCACCACTGCCCTCATCTACATGAAGATGAAAGAAACTGTACCTAACAGTTCCCGTGAGTACACATGCATCTCTTTATTTTGTTAACAGAAGTAAGATGGACAAATGATATGTTTTCAACGAGCAAGCCTGTGTTTATTATATATCTGAGAGGCTGGCGACAACAAAGACGACTTCGTGAGTTCTATCAAAGGGAAAAGAGAGCTGGACCCCAGAGGCTTTCCTTGGGTAAAGAGAACTGTCTCCCTCAAACTTGTTTTCCAGCTATACATCAATCTTCAATATAATTATGTTTGACAGAATATAAGCTCTTGGCAGTTAACTTGTTTACAATAAACGCTTAGTTTGGGTACATGGACTGTATTTCGGTTTTATAAATATCAAACACAAACCTACAACAGTTCCATTATGGGGCTGAGAATTATTTTGCTATAAATCTTTTTATTGGGGGGCCAAGGGAATTACTTTGCAGCTTGTTTTCCACTAACCACTTGGAATAGTGTGAAAAGAGGTACATTTATACTCTGACCCTGTGCTAATTGGAATTCTATACATTTCCATGGGAGAGCATACAGTATCAGTCCTGAACATGCAGGTTGCCCCCCAACCCCAACATTGTTGTCATGATGGTAAAAAAAAAAAAAAAAAAAAAAAAATACACATGCAAGCAAAATGGTTCTTGCTATAGTTTTCGTACAGTTCTGATTCTCCTCAAAGTCTCTTGGGAACTAATGGCCATTTGTGACAGCACTGGCAGGCCTTCAGTGGTGAGCTCCAGTTTGGGGGGGTTTATAAGTTAGCTGTAAAAATGTGCTTAAGGCCCAAACTGACTATATGAATGGGCCTGTAAAAAGAGTTAGTTTTGCTGAATGTTACCTGGAGATTCATTTGAGAAGGAAAAAAAAAAAAAAAAAATCAGGATCACCTTATTTACTCTTGTAAAGTGCCTTTACTTGGGTCTTAAATGTGTGTATAACTTACTTTCAGAGAACAATTTGCTCCTCTTATACCCCCTCGAAAATAAAGGGTGTTCAGTCTTCTAATACCACACCTGCCACATCTATAGCACAAAACCTTGTCTGAATGGAGCCTGGGAAGCTGAACGCCAGACAAAGCTTCAGGGGTACCCTGGCTTAGCCCCACTCCGTGAACACTCTTCTCCAGCATGCACCTTCACTAGCATGCAGCATGCCTTCTGGGGTTCAGATGAGGACGATTCGTCCTTGCAGAGTTTCCTCACTTGTTTTTAATTTCACAATGACCTTGTAATCAGATTCCTATAATAGTTCAACTCTAATACGGTACTAATGTTCAGAAAATACTCATTTTTAATTTTCCAAAATACCTACTACTGGGGAATTCAGGCACTTTATTGTTTAACAGTGAGATTCCAACTTCTTTCCTTCTAGTCAATGCTACAATTTCAGGTGACATAAAATAAAGAATTTTTTTGTCTCTCCCCTTCTGATAAAGACCTGAAACTGATTTATAAGTTTCAAGAGTCATCAAATAGGATTTTATTAAAAATTTTACCACCTAACTTTCATACATGAGAAAGAGAAAGAGGAAAAATATTTTCATTGCATTATCAGCCCCACAGGTCTTTCTTGTTAATATCAAAAGCACTAGTTTACAGTGTGAACTAATGGAAAATTGTTAAATTCACCTAAAATAATCAATCTTTTTTTTTTATTATTTAAATAAGCCCTTTTAAGACTTTGACTATTTAACTGCTATTTACTCGGGGAAGGGGAGACATGGAGAAGGAGACTGTACAAAAAAAGAAAAAAACTTTTTTAATTGTACAACAAAAATTCCCTCCAAGGCAAAAAGACATTATGCCAAGTTCCACCCAGAATTAATGTTTAGGTTTAAATTATAAAGTCCAGAAAAAAACAGAACCACTAATAGACCCTTAAAGCTCGTGGCATTCGTCGCCGCTGTTAGGTTATGTAGATGCTAAAATTGAAAAACCCTTTGCTGACAAAAGTATTTTAATGAAGGTGCTATTAAGTAGACTCTCTGAACTGAATTTAAACAAAACAACAACAAAAAAGCCTTTTGAGCTGTTTGATATAAATTCCACTCTAAAGGGGATTATGCTTGGGACAGTTCTGGGATTATGAGACCTCCACCAGTTAAGGGTTTACTGCCTATCTTATTCCTTTCATTTTAACATTCTCAGAAAGATTTTTAAATATTGAACCCAAGAAAATTCTTAGCTACAGATCAAAGAAATGTTCTCCTCTAACTCTGTTAAGGTTGTCCAAACTTTGGGCTCCAAATACTCTGATGGCCAACATTGTTTGTGGTTTTAGTATCCCCGCAATGAGCAGGGGTTAACTCCACTGTCTGGCTAAGTCCACTGTCATCACCAAAGTTGCCAGGAGCTCACAGTTTCTATGAATAGAGTAAGAAATACAGCCCAGAGTGAAAGAAAACTAGCCACTGATTTTGGCTGCTGCCGGCCAGCTCACTCTGAGTTGCCAGAAGCTCCACTCTGGGGAAAGAGGCAGGGAGGCTGAGCAGTGTGAAGGATCATGGACTTAATAACGGTTCCGATGATGACCAATGGAGGCCAGAGCCTATATATCTCAAGTGACAGTCTATGCTGCCTGAGTGAATGTCAGTGATGTGTACACATGGAAACTCAGGGTCCCCCCACCGACCCCATGTGTGCTGAGAAGAAATAAGGGTGCTCATCATTCACCTTCAACTCTCTCTCCCCCTTCAGCCTGGTTATGCCTTCCAGAGGAGGAACAGCAGGTCCAGGATCACACCTAACCTTTACCAGGGAGAGCTCCATTGTCGGAGAAACAGTCATCATGTTTGTCTTTCATTTACAGAGGTTTAAAAGAAAGGTGGGGGAAGGGAGTTATACCTCAGGTAGAATATAAGAAAATGTGATTGCCCTTCTCAAACTGCATATAAAGACAAAATCAATGAGCACTTTTAATTGTCTCCTGAGCAACCACCTCCCAGGGGCTCCTTTAGGAACTTCCCAGGGAGGAGAAAGAACAAAATGGTCTCTCCCAAAACAGATTTTAGCTAATAAACACAGCAAAGTAAGTGAAAAGCATTTCAGTTATTCTGCATCCTCTCCAAGACTAAAAATTTGTACATTGTGTGACAGGTCCACCTCATTTTTCTTAATGATGTTTTTATTATTCTTTCACTCAATTAAAGCAGAAATGGATATTGCATCTTCTGACTGTATAATTGTTATTGTAATCTGTTTTCGATCACTGCTTGGGAAATGGGTCCAAAACAACATAAACTCTCCACTGCCTCAGAAGGCAAGTCATTTTCTTTTACTACGACACTTAAAGAGACATTTATCATGCTGCTCTGTTCACATCTTTGGATTATGATAAAAGAAAGTTCTTGTTCTGTTAACCAAAAAAATATAATGTTTTGAAAACACTGCTATGTAAACAGTTTTGACATGAATGCGTTTTCCTAATAAACTATCAATTTTGCCTTTCCTTATACATATAAAGAATTGGAACAAATGCAATAAAAATATGCAATTTTAACACAGGGACCAATCAGGAAATTTGAAAATCAATCATATTCAGTTATAAAAGAACTGATACACTCGTTTTCCAGCCAAATAGAAAAACAAGTAAAAAACAAATTTTTTTAAAGAAAGAAAAAGATATCTCTGCTTAATGTGATGAAATTAAAATTGTTTCTATGAAAAATGCAAATCACCTCTGTTAAATCTTAGTGCTTTGGAAACACTTGCTCTAACCAGAGTCTTATTAATTTTTTTTTTTTTTCATATCTGTGCAAGTCTTCAACACATAAAGTCTCTGAGCTGCTGGGCACATTTCAGTAACTGTGTAACCATAAGTGGGCACCAAACAGTCTGGTGTGAAATGCATACTTTTTGATAAGCTTGCAGTGTTTCCTCTGAACTTTCTAATCTTTGTTGTTATGTTAAATGCTATCGTTTAATAACCCACTGTGCTAAGACAGAACTCCATTCCAATGATAAGACAACTAGTGAAGGGCAGATCCAAATTTGCCTTATACCGTGAGCAACTAAAATTGAAATCTACTTCCCTTAGAGTTTTACTATCCTAATGTGTCATAACCACAAATAAAGAACATTCTTCGTACGATATGACTGCCCTAATTTGCTGATAACTTGATTGCAAGGTTCAAATTCTTGAAATTTCTATTAATGCTTTTTTTCTTCATCTTAAGCATTTGCCAAACTAGTAACTAAAATATTCACTAGTTTATTTTTTAAGTTTTAAAGGTACACACATCAGTGAAAATGGAAAAAATACATCCCATAAACCCCACTGCCATAATTATATGTCTAAGGCAATTTACTCCATATTAGGTCGTTTTTACCTAGTTTTTAAAAAAAAAAAATCTGGAAGAAGTAAAACTTTGTAGGTGAGAAGAGAAAGACAGAAGTGGTGGAAGACAATTTCTGATGCAGGCTTTCACTTAATTATACTGATTTTGCCACAATTTTTAAAATCACTTGCTATTAAACAGCAAAACAATTCTGCTAATTGAAAACAACAACAACAACAAAATTACAGAGATACAGTTCCATGCTTTTGAAAACTCCACCATGGAACATTTTTACATAAACACTGTGTAGCATGAAGTGCTTGTAAGGCTTGTTTCATGCAAAAGAAGAAAATAAATGTTTGGCTGATCACTGACAATACGGGAACCAATGTGACTTCAGAAAATGGAAAATAACACGCTATAGGGGCTCCGTCTGTGCCTTTTTGGAAGTCTGTAAGTACTCAACTGGCTTTTGTTTTAACTCATACCTCAATTCCTCTCAGGGCCGTCTACGTGGACTTTGAAATATCTATCGCGTTACCTGTAAGTAGTAGGATGATGAATCCTTTGTATATAAAAATCCATTTTTAACACATAGACATTCTCAAACCTCTATTGCACTTTAAAATAAAAGGAACTCACAACTCTCTTTACTGGCACCCTAAATTAATGCTAGAGAGCAGTGGTGATTGGAAGTGAGAAAGGCCCCACATAATCAAAGTCAGCAGAGGGAAATCACTCATTTTAAAATCACTATAAAGAAAAGAATGGAAGCAAAAAAGGCTAACTCTCTTCATTTGTTGAGCTACGCATAAAGGTCTTCTACTTGAAACCATTTTCACTTGTTTCTTTCTCTTTTTCCTTTCTCTTTCTTTCTTTCTTTCTTTCTTTCCTTTCTTTCTTTCTTAAAAAATAATGAGTTAAAATGTATGGGTTAGATCCAATATTTCACTGCTGTTCTTACTCTTGGGGAGTAGGGGGTGGGGTGGGGAATGTGCTGCCAAAGCTTCTGAAAAGAGAGTTTGGGCTGCTAATTTTCCGTTCACAAAATCTAAATTCCCCTTATGCATCTCACACAACTCATGAAATAATATGAAACAGTATTATATCACTGCAAATTGAGACATTTTTATCAAAATAAAGAGTGATGATGCCAACATTTCATTTGTCATTCCCCACTTGTCACTTTTCACTGACAAACTGTTACACATACAACTTTTGTCAAATGCTCCATCTTTAAATATGTTCCAAAATGCCATTGTATCTCAGCACTCTTATAAGGAAGACAGCAAAAACCACTATGTTACCACACATTAGTTACATAGGTTTAAAAAAAAACAAAAAACCCTACTTATTAAATAAAAGATAGAGGATTTTTATTAATTTACATGCTATGTGGGATAAAGTTTAGATTCCTGAAAAAAAAAAAAAACAAAAACAAATTATGAACGTATTTTATTTACCTAATGTGAGATTATTAGTTACAAGAAACTTTGTTAATGGTGAAGAATAGGTTCCTTTTTAGCAACAGAAACCTAAACTCTCTAAAATGACCTAAAAAATAAGAGTTTAGAACTCATCTAGCCCTGTTAATGTCTTTTTTACAAATGCATGTAAAGTCTCTACACTGAAGTCTCTTTTCAAAAAAAGAAAACTAAAGGTTTTAAATTATCAAAGTAGAACCACTACACTTGACTGCTTATGAGATATATTTTGCCAGATATACCAAATAATTACCCTGCCTTTCCTGGACTAAAACTGATTTCCATATTCTTAAAATAATTCAAATTCATATTCCTAGACCTCTAATAAATAAGTCTTTTTATATATACATAAATATAATATATATACAAGATATCTAAGACGTACAGACTGATTCTACTAGTCACAACCCCCTGGGAAAAGATTATATTGCTTATTTTCTACAGGGGTTAAAAAACAAATGTCTTAAGGGACATCTATGTAGTTCCAACACACACACACATACACACACACATTTCATTGCAGATGATCTTGAATATATAATGGTCAGTGGGTTTCTGCTGATGGAACACAAGGCTTCCAAAATTACTTGAAACATCAAATTATGCTCAGGACTTTGAGGGGCGGATACCCTATGTTCTGTTTAATGTGTATGTTCCATTGCATATATTTTTTTAACCAAGTATATCTTTATTTTAATAACAGGCCAAGGACTAAAAACACTTTAGAAAAGGGCTATTTTTCTACCTCAGCAAAACTACAGAGGACATGCTAGATTGTTGGATGACCCCAAAGCCTAAGTTCATTCTATTTAAAAGATCTCAAACCCTTAAAAAAAAAAAAAAAAAGTAGAATGTAAAAGGGAAATACAATCTTTTCTCTTTGGAAGTAATAACATGAGGCCTCCCTACAAGCAAAATGGTGTTCATCCTTGGCTAAAATGAATTTAATGGGTTTTCGTCATTTTACCCAGGTTGACAATATGTGTCTAAATTTCCAAGTATTTTATACATTTCAATACATCAATATCTATACTCTTTCATAGCTGTACTCCCTTCAAAGAGTAAAATGTCTGCCTACACTGCTAATATGGTGACTGCACCTGACCTGAACTGCATTTCTTTTAATCTAAAAGGAAATGTTCCACATGTAGACAATTAAAGTAACTGTTGTTGTAGACAATGTTCAGCTCTAAATGAGGCCCTGCCCAACAATCGTGATCACATTTGCTTCCCTATTTGAATACATCAGTGTGTATTGCATAATGATTTTTTTCCCCTTGTAACAAGACAGTTATGTTCTTCAAAGGGCTGCCTATTAGCAAGAAGAAGAGGCCTACTTTGGGTCAACTAGTTATAAGACAACTTTAACAGGCAATTCCTCAACAAGATTAAATCATGATTTTAAAAACAAATTATTTTTCAGGAAAAAAAAAAGGAAATTTTTTCAAAAAACAGCAACTATCTCTAAAAGATATTCACGGTGTTCAAACATTTTCCCCCCAAAAGCCTAGAACATTTAACACCAAAAAAAAAAAAAAAAAAAGATCAAAATTCATAGGAAAATGAAAAATATCAAAAAGATTTCTGATGTTTAATGCCTCCTATCAGCAAATACACCATCTGGTATACTCAAGCGCTGTTCATTCAGTTTAAATAAAGCTGTCTGAAAGTTTTTCTTTAAGCCAAACATTTAAAAATGAAAATGCTTGTGTTAACAATGAATGAAGCACAATAATTTATTGCTATTAAAGCACAACTGGCCAGCGCCTTTCAGCAGTCCAGGAGGAAAGCAGAGAGCTTCGCTTCCTCTGCAAACTTGATTGGCATCACTTTCATTTTATGCTGTAGGTTTCGTGGCTGAAGCATTACACACAGCAGAACCTTTTAGGTACTTATGTTAATGGTGGCAAAAAGGATCATCTGATTCTTATTTTCGTCACCCTTAATAATCTTTTCTTTTTCTAAATCTTCAAATAGATCTGTAAGTTTTAATCAACAATTTCACAAATATAAATTTCCCCACCATTAATCATCCTTTTTCAAAATCCTTATGGAGTGAATTACTAGCTGAGAGGGGACGCCAATTCTAGTAAGTGAATGTTACCCAGCAGGGATATAAAGCTGTCAACACCACGGTGCTCTTGCTTGCTCTAAACTCTCTCCCAGCCTTCCTATGTTTTTTAAAGAGATATTAGCCTTTTTTTTTTTTTTTTTTTTTTTTTGCCTAGGGACTTTATAAAAGCTGACTGTCATACACATCTGAGCACTTATTTTATTACATACATGCTTTAAAACATAACTTAGATAAGAACAAACACATCCTAGAAGGTGTTGGAAAGACAAAGCAAAACTGATCTATGTTCTAATAGTCTTCTAAAGCTAACCACATTGTAAACAGCACACTAACTTTTAAGTCCCCTATTAAAATGCAACCTTGAGGACTGTGATAGTGTATCTGCCACCTCAACTAGTCAAATCCAGACACTAAAATAATTTTTTTTAACAAACACATTCTCACCAAAAAACATACCAAACTCTCTGTCTAAAACCGTAGAATAAGGGCAACAGAATTTACTATTACAACTAAGGCATTCAGAAACATTTATTCACCTCACTGTTTATCAAAAGCAGGAAGATAAACTGCCATATTATTGGGCAACCAATTAACTTAATGATCTCCCCATTTTTAGGGGGAAAGCTTTTAAGAAAGACAATCACTAAAGATTAACAAATGCATCCTATCAATTTTTGAGCCCTATTTTTAAACCATCTCCATAACATTGACAAGACTGCAATATATCTGAAAATGGTAATAAATGATATAGAGCTATAAATATTTTGTAGTTGTCTATGTTTATTATATTGCTTCATAAAGAAAATTTAAACAAAAGAAGGTAGGGTGATAGAAATATAATCTATTTGATACTTAACCTGTTCAAAAAAAAAAAAAGTCTTTCAATGACAAAGAACTTCTAACTAGAAATGTATTTTAAACATTTTTAAAAATTTTAAATTTTTTAAAGGCTTTGCTTTTCTCCCATCTATATACATGATTAAAAGTTACAAAGAAATGAAATTGTTACCAGCTCAACATACATTAGGAAACCACATAAACTTAAACCCCTCCAAAAATATTAACATTCAATAAAAAACTTTACACTGTCAAAATTTTATGCCCTTATATTTTAAAGTTTTCTAAATTAAAATCTTTCTAAATAATCTACTATGCTATACAGAATACAATCTTTCTCTATAATTTTTTTTAAAACCCACCATATGTAAACTCTTTTCACCATTTCACTATTAAGTATTAAACACAGTACTTACTGAGACAAGCTAATACCATCTCTATTTTCACTTTGGAAAGCAACTAATAAGGCCTTTGATATTACTACATTAAAGCTCAGTAAAAGTGACGAAAGCAGCTTGTTGAAACAAACCTATTATTCCTCTTGAAGACTTAATTTCACTTTATACCAGATTTATAATAAGTGGTCAAATGTGAATTATAGTCTCAGAAAATAAGAAACGCTACCACTATGTCACACTAAATTTAGGTATTCCTGGTCAACAAAATTAGGGAGTTTCTTTCACAGTTCAATATGATGTAGGAATAAAGAAAACACTTTTTTTTTTTAAGGAATCACAATTGTTAACAATTATGTTCTAAAATGTTTAGAGACTTCTTTCAATTCAGTGAATTTTAGCAGGTCTTCAGAAAGAAACCAAAATTCTATGTCCAAGTTTTTTCTTTATGCATAAGGCCACTTTGAGAACACATCTCCTTCCTCCAATGATTTCCAAGTTTTTCAATCAAATAGTATCAGCACTTGTATCATCTTACACTTGGTTTTACCATATTTGCTATATATTTTTCTTTCTCATATGCATATACTAAAATATGTCACAAAAAGTCTGAAGTTATTGTTCCAGTCTCAAGATAACACAATAAACACAAATTTTAAAAAGTGGTCACAGAACTATCAAGTTTTCTTTTGCTTCATCGAAGTGTATCTTTAAGCCCCTAAAAATAAAAGGTGCATAAGCCACAATGTATAGCCAAATCATTTTTTAAAGCTTTAAAAATTGTGAGAATGGGTGCTTCTCAAGGGAGATGATTAATATAAGGAACTAAGGCAAACCATTCTGAATGTCTACGGTGAAGAAATAATAATAGCAAACTAAGTAAAAATAGAAACGTGTTATTTTA
Organism: Puma concolor; assembly: GCF_028749965.1. Taxonomy (NCBI): domain Eukaryota; kingdom Metazoa; phylum Chordata; class Mammalia; order Carnivora; family Felidae; genus Puma; species Puma concolor. The sequence continues at coordinate 186,829,380 of NC_141674.1, forward strand.
TAAAATGTCTTTTAACTCTTTAAAAGGGTATGGACGTTTAGACTTAAGACTTTACTTTGAAATACAGACTATGGCTATTTAGAACATGGGGTTGGAGTTTATCACTAAGTTTTGCCATGGTTTTGTATCATTTCAGGTGTGCTCATATAAAGAATTATGTTAAGTAGGCTACTGCTGAAAATATTAGGAGGGAAACCTCTAGAAGCAAAAAAGATTTAAACTAGTGATTTATCTCAAACACAAAAAAACTGCATGCCATATTGAATTGTGCATTTTGTATGCCAAAACAACTAAGCAAACAGCACATAAGCCTCAACATATTTTAATAATATTTAACTTTCTTACATATCGCTTTATAAAATTATTTTTCCTGACCACATTAAAGGAAAGTGGTTGTTTAAGTAGTAAAATCTCCAAAAAGTTTTCTTTAAATAATATTAAATGCTTGGAAAGGTAAACAGCATGTAGCCATTAGGACTACTTTGCTATTTTTTACCTGTTCTGCTGTAATTCATAACAAACTTACAAACGCGTAGGACTTTAAACTGTTTAGAAAATGGTGACCTTAAAGCTTCTAAGGGCCTGGCAGATTTCATGATGCTTCTTTATTTCCCACTTGAACTGTGGCAGGAAATATTCCCAGTTGTTACTAATTTATCTCGAAGGACTGTCCTAACTACAAAGTAACACCAGCACTCCTGCTCCTGGGCATTAAAGACTAGTCCACAAAAGCGATCGCACCTCAACTTCATCTCTACAACAGATACTCTGAGGCAAAGCAAAAGAGTTAAATCACTAAAAAGCTCTCTAGGAAAATCTAGAAACAGTTAGCTGGCTGTGACATAAACCTGCCAACACCTCAGCACACAGTGGCAAAGTGCCCAAAAAATGCCACCCTCTGGGTAAACCACTTTCTTGTTTTAACTCTACATGAAGCTACCAGTTGCAGATGAGAGGCGACGGGGGCATTATTTGGCAACCTGGAATTCACTTCCTGTAATCCTACACCGCGACAGCGCCTAATCAACCTGAACCCTGACACCCGGGCCATTATCGCCGGGCCGCGGGGCTGCGCGCGCCTCCCCGCTCCGGGCTGTTACCTCCCACGGCCTTGGCCACGGCGCCGTTGGGCCTCCCGCGGGCTCCCATGGGGCTGCCGTTCTGCTCCAGCCGGGCCACCTTCACCGGGGGAGGCCCCTTGACGTCGGGGCTGCCGCTCCGCCGGTCGGGGCTGTCCCGCAGACACGGGCTCTCGCTCCGCCGCTCCATGCTGCTCCGACTCGGAGACAAAGTTCCCACCGGCAGGTCGCAATAAAACGCGCAGGGACCTAGGGAGGGGGCGGGGGGGGAGGGAAGGGGGAGGGAAAAAAAAAGAGGGAAAACCGCTCACACACGTGATAGACGTTCAGGCCAGTGGCAGAGCGCTGCACCAAGCCACACAAACTTCCTCCCACGCTGCCCGAGGGGCCCGAGCCGGGAAGCGGGTCCCCACCTTACACTGGGCGGCCAAAGGAAGCTCGAGGTGCTGCGACACTGCCCAGTTGCTCTCCAGAAGTTAGCCCTCGGTGACGGTTACCAGGCCAGCGCCCAGGGGCGCCCAGAAGTGGCCCATTCATTGGGACAGGGTTGGCATACGCCGTTCTCAGATGAGACAGCCTCGCCGTGCGGGGGTCAGGGTTGCAGAAGAAGTGAACTTCATAAAAAGGCATCTCACCCACTCGAGGAAGGGATAGGGGATGTACACAAGTCCGTAAGAAACCGAATTAACCACATGATGAATGTGCCGTGAATGGCGGGTTAGGAGCCAAAGGCCTGCCTTAAGGACTCCTTGAATCCCTTCTTTTTATCTTTACCGAGCAAGTCTTGAGACACAAACACACTTTGCACAAAACCATTCCACATTAATAAGCATCCCAAAACATTTGGAGGTATTCACCAGAATACTCTCCAGAATAACCTTCATCACAATGAAGGGGGCTACAATCATTATTTTGGAATGTTCTTATCTTCTTCCGATCCTAAGTGATTTTTTAAAAAGCTCTTCAGCATAAAACACAAAAGCAAAAAGCATCTAAATTATTAGGTTAAGAAGCAACCTTCATCAACCCCAATTTAAAATTTTCTCCAAAAAGTTTTCCTCTGGGTCTCTTGGCTGGCAGCGCGCTCCTCAAGGAACCCGCAGATCTCGGCACCCCTGGATTTGGGGGGGGGGGGGCGGCAGAAGAGGAGGAAACACCTGATGAAACTGCACTCACATTGTCACTGACATCCCCAGAAGCAGGAACCCTGCACAACAAAGTGCGCTAGGAATCCTCGCGGGCGGTCTCGCCGTGGGAGAAGCCGCGTGTCAAGGAGACATGGTGGGGGTGGCAGAGGGGAGGTGAGAGGAGAGACGCGAAAGATGCAGAGACAGAGCGGAAGGGCTGCCCTACTCCCTCTGCTACGCTGTCCGAGAGGGCGAGCGCTGCCGGGAGGGAACTTAGCCGGACCCGGGGCTTTCCCCGAACTCCCGAGCTTGGAGTGGGAGTCCTCGCCCGGCGTACTTACTGCTCACGGTCTGTCTGTAACTTGGCTGGCTGAGGCTCTGTCCATGGAGCAAAAGTAGAGAATCCAGGGTGGAAAGTTTCTGGTGCGTCGCCTTGCAGTGTTCTCCTAGTCTTCTTTCCTCTTTACTCCTTCCCCTTTTCCTCTTTCCCAGGTCCTAACGTTTAAGGTCCTGGGTCAGGGTGTCTTCTAGTGCAGAGATGGTTGTTATGATGATGATGATTGGGGGGGGGAGGGGGGTAGGGGGAGGAGGAGGAGAGGGAAAGGAGGGTTCCTCCAAAGGGGCACCCGAGCGAGCGGGGGAGGAGACGGCGGAGGAGGGGAAAAGAGGGAAGGAGGCTGAAAAAGCCTTTTCACACCTTCGGGAAGGAGACCCGTTCTGGAGAGAAAGGGCTGAGGACTGGGAGGAGGCGGAGGCGGGCCGGTGCTGCCGCTTCGCAGGTCTGCTAGTTCGCGAGGAGGCGCGGCCGGAGCCTTAGGGCCGGTGTCACCCAGAGCCAAGAAGGCGCAGGGACCCGGGACCGCGCGCGGGAGGAAACGCGGCGGCTGCCCAAGCTGTCACCTCCAGCCTCTCCCCTCTCGGCCGCCGCCGCCAGCAGCCGGAGCCGGACTCACTGACAAGCCGCAGAGAGAGATACACTGAGAGGGAGATGATTATTAGTTGCGTTGAGTCATCAGGCAAAGTGAGTCCTTTTGGGTTGTCCTCGGTTTCCGATTTCTCCCCCTCCCCCTTTCCGTCCCCAAATCTAGCGCCTTCAAAATAATAATTTGGGGTGGGGGTAGGGGAAGTCTCTGGGTTATTTCGGGATGGAGGTTGGGGGGGAAAGATCTAAACCCAAGCCAGACTGGTCCACCGCAATGAAGGAGGAGAGTGGGGGGCGGGGAGGAGGGCTGGGGAGGTTGCGGGGGGAGGGGGGCCCCGCCTGGCAGGAAATTAAACATCAATCAATCAATCGCTGTGAGCCCGGCGACCCAAACAGCGGCGGGGCTGCGGAGGAGGCAGAAGGGACTGGCGAGGGGCGGGTGGGAGGCAGGGAGGAGGGTAGAGAAGGAAGGGGAGAGTCGGCGGTGGCAGAGAGGTGGGGCGAGGACCGCGCGCGTCGGGCGGCAGAGGACCGATGGCAGAGAACCGAGTGCCGCGCGAGGCGGTGGCCGAGGCCGGTGGGTGCGCCCGGGTGCAGGCGGGCGCTGGGGCTCGGGTCTGGTCCTCCTCCTTGTGGCGGGTCCAGGGCGCGGCCGCCTCGCCCAGCCCGGAGGCGCACTCGTCCCGGCGCGGAGGCGGCGGCGACACGGCAGGCGCTGGTTGCCTCGTTTCCCGGCGGAGGCGCAGACCGACGCGCAGTAGGCAACCACGGCTGCCTCGGCTCCCGGTTCGGCTAACTGCGCGGAGTACTTTCGACTTTGGAGATAGGAGGGCTATCGCCTCCCCCACCCACCGCCTCCGCCCACCACCCACCGCCTCCGCCCCTCCGAGCAACTTTTCCCGATGCCTGTGAGCTCCCCCTTCGCGCAGAGCCGGCCGTCCGGGCCCGCCGCGCCGCCGCACGCGCGGGGAAGGCCGCTTCTCTCTCAGAGCCGACGCGGCTGTGGGTCCAGAACAATAGCCCGGGTGTCCTGAGTGGCAGGAGTACCAGCACTGCCCGCCGGGCTGCGGGTGGGACAGGAGAGGGGGCTGCGTGGGGGGCGCAGGGCGGGGGGCATCCCTGGATGACGTCCCTGGAGCGCTCGCAGCGCCGGCGACATCTCGAGCAGCTCAGCCCGGGCCGCCTGGAGGCCGTGACGCGGAGGCAGTGAGGGCGGTGGGGCTGCCTGTCCTCCGGCTGCGGGTCTGGGACTCCTGGGACCCCAGGCGGCTCAGGCACTAGGCTTCGAGCGCGGGCAGAGTGTGCGGTGAGGACCTGGTCTCCTCGTCCCGGGGGAGGCCGCGCGGGGGCGTCCACAGCAGGTCCCGCGAAGGTGTAACTGAGCCACAAACTTTTGCCGACTCCCGCGGCCGCAGCCGCCCGCAGCCCGACTCCAGCCGCGGTGTTCATTTAAGGTGGCGCGAGCACTAGCCGAGCAGGCCGAGCTCCGTCCGCGCTTTTGTCCCTGAGGTCCCGCTTGGGCGCGGGACCTCCTTAAAGAAAAGCACGTGGGCAGGGGCTGCGGCCCCCGCAAGCCGCCTCGGGCGCCGGCTTACACTCGCAGTCCGGACCTGTGGCGGGAAAATGAGGACGCGTCCCCGCCCGCCTTGAGGCCAGTGAAGCCCCTCTGCTGGCGGCACCTCCAATCCCTACCGCACACCTTGTGTCTCCTACCTAAACCCCCGGACCCGGAGGACTCCCAACCATCTCGCTGCCTGAGCCGCCAGTCCCCCTTAAGAAGTGTTGGCTGTACGGCGGCGCCAGAGGGCCAAACTAAATTCGTTTTTGGGAAACGCGCTCGGGTGGTAATTCTGGAAATCTTGGGCTGGTGCACAGACAGGGGGAAGCCGCGTCAGCCTAGTGTGCCCGGAGGTAGGCCGCCGTCCACTCGCCGCACCTACCCGGTGGGCGGCGTGCGCGCAGCCATTCCCTCAAAAGCAGAGGCCTGGGAGGCGGGGGAGCCTCTGGAAGAGAAAGGGTCCCAGAAACTAAACCTGCCCCGGCCTCTGTCTCAACGCCCAGATCCCGGAGAATCCCGCACCCAGGCGCCGCCCACCAAGTTCCAAAGGAGTCCTAGGCGACCCGGGAGGCTGTCGGAGCCCAGCCGAGAAAGGAAGTGAGGCTTGATAGTAAATCTTCGGGGAGCCACCCTGGGAGTTTTAGGCAGCATTTTCTTTTCCCTGCTTTTTATTCCCCAAATCCCATCTCCCCCACTTCCCTGAGCGAACGGGTTAGAGAAAATGCACAATTCGAAGTCTGTGAGAACAAAGTGGCTCGAGTAAACCAACTCGTGGTAGCTAAAAGGTTTTTGGCTGCAAAGAAACAAACTGTAAGTTTGAGCAACAAACTTTTTTTTTTTTTAATCTGTAGTTTCACGTCGGAATGGGAAGGGGGTTTTGCAAAAAACAACTACCACTGTCAGAGTTTGAGCCCATTTTCAAAATGGGGAAAGACGCAATTCTTACAAATATCTTAACAACGATAATAATGCTGTTTCTTTCCTTACCTTGGTGTTGAACTGCAGAATCCTCCTCCGGATCAGTGTCCAGGAACTTAGAAGAAATGGTGATATTAGGACTTCAGTACTTCTGGAAAAAAAAAAAAAAATGCAAATGGTTTAGCCAGGATCTTTCCTGTCTGATTCGTCACTATTATTATATCTGATGATGCGAATGGTTGGAGCGATTCAATCTTAAGTCATTAATGAGCTATTTTATAAACACCACTGTCTGAAGATCTTCATTTACATTTTGCGAAGGATCACTTCGCTAACCTCACATGCTTATGTCAACAGCATGAGTAGGAGACTTCAGTCACACTCATAAACAACACAGCGGTATTGTTAATGGGTTAACATTTTATAAAGCGTAAATATTTTATTATGTTTTGAAAGGAACTATTGATTCTAAATTATTAAACCCCTGAGAAGGGTGATTTAAATAAAGTATACAATTAAGTACAATTAAATGTACATTGTGGCTAGTTTGTTTTCAGATTCTGCACCCTTTTTAAATTAATTGATTTTCTCATTAGTGGAGTTTCTTCTTGTCCGTTTTTGATAATGAACAAAGCTATCATTTTGGGCAAAAGAACTCAACACATATAAAGGTGCATTTAACATAAAGGAAAATACCAAAAACTATGGGTTATTACTAGAAATGTATTTTGAATATTTGTAGATTTATATTTAGTAACACATTTTACAAATTTCTTTCAATTAAAAAAAAAGAGAATTCTAGGAAGTTTTGTGATACATGCCCCGTGTGCGGGGGGTTTTTTTCCCCTTGAGTTTTGTCCCTAATAAAGGCCTTTTCTGTTTCAAATTACATAAGCTTTTTACTGCACGATTTTTGTATTGACCTAATTTCGACTGAAGTAAGCAATTATTTTCAGCATGTTTAATTTTTACAATAAGAAATTTTAAATAACGTTTTTATCTTTTGCTAAAATTTTCCACTTTTTAAAACTAAATAAATTATGATTCAAAAGTTTTGTTTGGTTTCGTTTTATATTCCTCAAGTAGTTTACTTCCAAACATTTTTTAAACAAAATCACACTCAAAAGAATTGGTTTTCATTACTTTTTTTAAAAAATAATTTTATCCAAAACGCATTTGTGCACAGATAGTTTGCTCCAGTGCTCAAACCATAAAGTTCACGTTGGGGGACATTTTTATCCCTCAACTTGCTTCTCACTGACGTTTTTTGTCAGGAATCTACTACCACGTCTTCCCCTCTCCCCCCCCACCCCCAATTTTTTCATATGTCATTTAGTCAAAGGTCGCCTGTCTTTCATAATCACACGGAGATTTGTTATTTTAAAAATCAACGGATCTTTATGCGCTGGGCTTAAACATGCATGTTTTTTCTAATTTCCATGTTCTCCCCTTTTCTCTCTATCTCTTGTCAGGCCTTTCTTCTCCTTTTATGGCCTGCACTTTTACTGACATTTCTTGATTTCTCTCTCTCTCCACACCGAGGTTCCTACTGCGCTAGCTCTTGACTCTGGCCAACCTTCCTTCCCCAATGACCGTTCAGGACGGCCTAGGCCCGACTGCCCGGGCAGAGGGTGCCGGCTGCCCGGCATGGGACACCGGCTCTCGGCCGGACTACCCAGACCTCTGAGGGCCCAGCATCCATCACCAGGCTTCCTGGATTTCAGGTCTGGTCACCCTGGCAAAGAGGCCCTCCCGGCGTTGCGCTGCTTCTTAGAGAACACGGGGAAGTTGTGCCGCGTTTCTCCTCCATTCTCGCACACACAGGCAAAGCTCTACGGGAATTGCCAGCGTCGAAAGCCTTCTATGGCTCCTAGGAACCCACGCAGGCCTGCCTCTCCCGCCCCCCTGCGGCACCCCCCCCCCCCAACCCGGGCTTGCTCTGCTGGGGGCGAGAGGAGGGCGGGAGGGAATCGTTTCTCTCAAATGAAGCCCACACCAGTTCTGAAGCCAATTTCCGCCGCGGACTGTCCGGGGAGAGTTGGGCGACCAACATTTTCACGAACCGCATAACTGCCCCAGGCTTGGATTGGAAACTGGATGTGCCAAGGGGACTAGGGCCCGAGGCCAGAACGCCCCAGGGGAATGCGCGTAGAAGAGCAGATCAACTAGGGTGGGCTCGAGCCCTTTCCCAGACTGCTCCGGGGCGTCTGGGGACTGACCAGAGCGCAGGGGGCGGGGGACACTTACTTCGTTATCCGCACGCCTTCCTCTTTGGCATCAGAGCCGGGCAATCCCAACCCGCGCCAGGCAAAGATAAATTACTCCTGGCTCCCGCAGCAGCTCTGGGGCCTGGGCGGGGGCGGAGCGGTGCGGAAGCCGTCGGGCCGCCTAAGGTAGGGGTGGTGAAGGTCCTGCTCCCATCCTCAAAGGAACGAGTCCCTGCGGCCCGGCGGAGAGAAGCGTCCCAGGGAGAAGACTGGTTGGGGATGGGTGTTGGGCAACTAGTTTGTGTTAGATGGTGAGCTGAGCACCCAGGAGGTCAGAGAATCCGGAATCGGGAACAGACAATGCAGAGGCCCAGAGGGCGGGAGGGGACACGCGAAGGTCTGCTCTGGAGCTGCCTCAGGCGAGGACTGGGAGCTCTGTGCACTGAGGCCCCAAATGTCGGGGGTGGGAGAACGCGTCGGGGGTGGGCACCGCCTGCCCCGGGTGAGGAAAGCGAAGGGACTTGTCTTGAAGGTAAGGGAGACTTTGGTTTGGAGGTGTGGAAGTGCTTCCTCCGCGGCCGCGGGTTGAGAGGCCCGGGAAGGCGGAGGGCCTGCGGGCTCGGAGCACATCTCCAGCGACACAAGACAACGCCCCCGAGCTCTTGAATCCTTTCACTCTTTTTCAGAGTCAAGAGCTTAATAGCTGGATCTCCTGCAGCATCTCAAGGAGAGAATGACTGCCCCGCTAATCTAGTTTTTTAAAAATAGAAATCGACTTTAAACGACCGGGAACAAGGCAAGGGGGGACAACACGAAACGCTAAAGGAGCTGCGGCTGCCGCCCCGCCCCCACCCCCGGGCGGCCTAGGTTTGAGCCCGGAATCCCGCTCCAGACTCGCTGCGTTTTCTCTCTGGAAACACCGAGCGAGGAGAAAGGGGTCTGCCCCATCTCTAATCCCGGGGCCCAAGGTAGCGGCGAAGAACCCCGCGACCTCGACTCGTCCTTACGGCCCCGTCGCTCCGGACCCCGGGTCAACGCCAGGGTCCCAGACCGGAGATAAGGCATCCTCTCCCGACAGCGCCACCGCGTGGGCTGCGGCCGAAACCTGCGGCGCCCGTTCATCCCGCTGCTTTCCCGAGCCGGCCTTTCCGCGTAGCCTCAAGTCCACAGGTTAAGGATGCGGCGGGGGGAGGGGGGGATGGGCAGGTCCCCGGCCCAGGCAAACCCGGACCACCCTACACAAGCACCCGCCCGCCAGGCAGAACCTCGGCACCCCAACCCCTTGTAATGAAAAAGCATACCTGGAAAGTCCAGGCCACGGCGCCCCACCCGTACCCCAGCCTGCAGGCTGGGCAGCCTGTGTGCTGAAATTCTCGCCCACCCCTAGCCGGGGCCAGCCAGCCCAGGAAGCCGGGCCCGAGGCGGCCCAAGCTAGCTCTAGCAGCTCCGGCGACGTTTAGCGACCTTAGGTCCGCGCTGCTCTCGAACAGCGCGGGAGAGAGCGAGAAAGCCTGCTGCGGGACCCGAGGTGCCAAGCACTTACTGGGACAGAGGACGAAGCGATTAGTCGGTCTATTTGGCGGCCCAAAGCTGTCTGGAGTGGCGGGGACCCTAGAGGGTTTCCTGGGCTGGTAACTCGCCTGTTCTCTCCATCTCACGAAGCCCCACGGAAACCCTCTTAGTCCGTCAAGCCTTGACCCCCGAGTTAACGCCCGGGTGTCCGTGACATTGGTGTTCTGGAGCTCGGTTCTTCCCCGCCCCGCGGTGCCTTGCCTGGGGGCCCCGCGGCCAAGCCCAGCAGAGCCAGGCATCACCTCGAGCTGCCCCGGCGCTACGTCAGGATTTGAGAGTCCCCACGTCGGGCTCAGAGGACTTGAGTGGGTAGGCTGGGGCTTATTTTTAATAAATTCAACTGTTCACACGCGCGCACGCACACACAATTTGGGGACTGCCAGCTACTGAAAGGGACAACGACCCGGAAAGGTGCAAATTCACCTGGTGCCTGTCCAATTACAAAACTCCGAGCCCCGCACAAAATAGGGGTGAGCCCTGGAGGCCCGAGCAGTCACGCCTGGCGGCCATCAGCCGCACTCTTGCAGGACTCCAGCCTCGCGGCGAAAACACCGCGCTGTCGCGGGGGCCGCAGGGGCCGGTGCCCAGCCGCACCCGCCGCGGAGCCGCGCCGCCAGCTCGCTGAGTTCCGGAGCTCCGTGTCCGCCTGGCCTGCTCACCCGCACCCTCATCACTGGCTACCTGTTCGCTTCCAAACCCTAATACCCGTAGGCCATGCGGAGCTATCTCCAAGCGTGCCAGGCCCGGCACTCGTGCCAAGTGGCTCACCTCAGCGGGCTGCGCCTGCCTTTGCCCCCGGTGCCAAGTGCCGAGCGAGAGGCGGCGGGCGGGTCAGGACTCGGACGCCGTCTGCTCACCTCCAGGAGCCGACAGTGGGTGCCTGCGGCGTCGCTCGTCCAGCCCTGGGGCTGATTTAAATAACTAATAAGCTTAGAGAAATTTTACGAGGGGAACTTTTCCTTTTAGTATCAATAAAGCCTAGTAATTGGGTTCGTTGGTTACCTAAGCTCGAGTTTCCCAGTCTGTCTCTCTCTCCTCTCCTCTTCTCTTCTCTCTCTCTCTCTCTCTCTCTCATTCAAAAGCAACGTTTAAGAAAACCCGGCAACTGTGTGTGTGTGCGTTTGTGTGGGGTGTGCAAGTGTGAGTATGTGAAAGAAGTTGTTTGTTTCAAAAGTCCTTCTCCTGGAGAACAATCGTCATTGTCGCTCTGTGGTGAAGAGTTTTGAAAGGTGAACTGTTGTTATTTCAGAAGAGAAAAATGTTAACAACAATTCGTCTCAACACAAGTACAGCACAAGGAGGGAGGGTTCTAAAGATTTTTTCCCTTTGGATGTGACAAAGACATTTGCAATGCGTCCCTAATAGTTTGCATTTTAATCAACTTTTACTATATTTTGACTTCCACTCCTGGAATTCTGGTGGATTGTAGTGATATCTGTTGTTCTCTGTAAAGACTTCTATACTATCATGCATTCCAAATTTTTGGTTCAATTTTCTAACCTTTTTGAAAGCATGTTTTTAGTCGTAAAGAATTTTTCCACCTGGGAACCATGCCTCAACTTAAACATATAAAGGAACTTTCATGAATAATAACTGCAAATAGCCCATTTGTCTGTGTCCACGGAGTTGTTGGCGCCTATACAAAATCTCAGAAATCTAAAAGCAATCTAAGCATGTTTCTCTCCAATCGTATAGAGATATGTGTGTTTTCATTAGCTGTATGGAAGTTTAAAAAAATCGCTTAAAAGACTTTTTCGAAAAGCATTAAGCTCAAATCTAACTGAACTTAAATTCCCTACCAGATACAACATAGCTAGTGCCTGCCAACGTCAATCTAACGAAATGAAGAGTATTTCTGAATCAGATTACTGTGGGGGTCAGAGGCTAGTCAATGAAAAGCGATGAGAATTCAAGTTTGCAAACCGTGGAGGGCAGAGGGGGCGGCTCCCCAAGTTCCCAGGAACACACCCAAACCTGTGCGCTCACATCCTCAGTGTTTACATATTATGGAGAACTTCTCCTTTTCACTTTTATTTAGAAAATCGATGAGCTCCCCTTAGTTCGTCTTGTTTTAGGCTGCGAGACTCAAAGTCAGCTCGAGGGTTGCTTTCTGCCAGGTAACTTCCGGAGGCCCAGTTACTCGGAGATAGACCCAGCCCTTTGCACATTCCAGGCAGAGAATGGAGTCCCACCGGCCCTTCCCAGCGCCAACGCCGCCACTGCCCCAAGCTCTCCTCCGCACCCGCGGGCTGACGGGACCGGAGCGCCTGACCCTCGTCTAGCTTCCTGAGCTCGCGCCACGGTGTCGGCACTTGGCTGAAGAGGGAGTGAACCTTGAGCTATGGGTGTTTACGCCCCGTTTCCCGCTTTTCCCAGAGGGTTACAGACAACTTCCCTTCCCATTTGCTCAGGCTGAGTTCTAGTTCCCATCCGCACTCTCCAGTCTTGCCATCACCAGGCTCCTAGTGCCCCACCGTAGTGGCTACGAGCTAAGGGCACTCACCGCGGCGACCCCGTGTCCCCCACGCTGACCAAGTTAAGGGAGGGCGTGTCCTCTTGGTGCTGTCTTCCGAGTGCCAGAAGTCGAGAACAACGGCAGAGGCAGATGGAAGGATTGGGAAGGAAGGCGCAGGGCTGAGTGGGGTAGATAAGAGCCTCAGCAAGGAGCACCTCAGCCTCCCCAAACAACCTGAGGCCTCCCCTTCCCTCCCTGCACTTCCATTGCAGGTCCCACCCTGGTCCGGCGGGTCCCCACCGAGCCGCTCCATCAACCAGGCTGTCCCCTGGCTTTTAAGGATCTCTCACCCCATCCCATACCTTCTGGCTGTTTGGAGTTTTGTTTTCAGTTAAGCTGTTTTCTGAGGTCGAAGAAGCTCCACTTTTTCTTTTTCCTTTGCCTCATTTACACTCCTTTCTTTAAAGAGCATCCCCCAAGCCTAGCTTCTGCCAGACCCCGTGCAATCTCCCAGAGCTCTATGTGGAAGAGGAGAAGTGATTTGTCTGTTTACAGCAGGTTTAATTAAGACAGTTATGTGCCGTGAACTCCTTGGGCCCCAATCAATGCACTTTGATTTAGAAAGTCAAATAGAATCACATCTGACACTTGTGGGTCCCCTGTTGCCCGCCCAGGCTGGAGATGGATGCTGTTGTCCGTCCACACCGGCCTCACAGGACCTGGACGAGACTCCCCCAGAGTTTGCCACCCTGCTTGTCCCCATGGCTCCCAGTAAGGTCTTCTTGCAAGACGAGGCCTTCCCGGTAAGGGCAAGAAAGGCTGAACTCTCAGAGCTCTCCTGGTGCCCCTTAGCTGAGGAGCCAGGCGCTGGATTTCTGTGGACCCGGCTTCCGGGCTACCAAAGCATTCCCTAGCCCCAGGACCTAGTCCTCCGCTCTCCCGGGCCCCAACCCCACAAAGAAAGCCCCGGGAGGCAAGTCTCTTCTTTTACCCTAGCCCTGCATCCAGTACCCTCCCCTCCCCCCAACTCTCTGACTTAGGTGCTGAGGCTGCAGCAGAAGCATTTTCCTAATTTGTCATCATCGGAAACCTCAGACAATTGGACTGTAAAACTTTAAGGGCTTCAGGGAGATGCTGACTTCAGGCGCCCGATGGCAAAGGGGCGGGGAGGCTAAGGGTCGGGGACAGGGATGCGGGACAGACGCCCCAACTTGCTCTCTTGAACTTCCCTCCCTAGCAGCCTGGCTGCCCTAGCATAAGCAGTGGCCCACCCTTCCCTCCTCTCTCCTGCCTTCTACCCCCTCTATCTCCCCTCCTCACCCCCACTTTCCAGAATATCTCACCACTTCATCAGTCCTCGGCAAGGAAAGGGGCCAGTGTGTCAAAGGTCGCTCAGCCTCCTCACCTCCCCTTACTTTGTCCAGCTACCCGGGACTCGTGAGCCAGAGCCTTATGTTGCCTGTGGTACCCGTCAAGACTCCGTATGGGGTGTGTGCGCCTCTTCTCTCGTTTCCCCACGTCCAGCCCCCAGAGATAGCACCCACGTTCCCGCTGCCCCTGCAGTTCTGACCCTCTCCCCCCACCCCACCCCCCGGAAAGCTGCGGACCTGCCATTAACTTCATCACACCATCTATAGTCGATCCCCTCGGTTTTCAGTAGATTTGAAATCCAACATATTTTAGATCCATATATTTAGATAGGATGGGGGGGGGGCTAAAACATTCTGAGCATGCCTGCGGGGCGGGGCGGGGGGGGGGGGGGAGTCTCAGAGGAGTTGTCCTGAAAGCTGCCAGGAGCAGCCACCTTTGCTGTAGCCAAGGCCTTAATGGTGTCGACTTTGGTGGGCTGTATGCGCTGGGGTTCCCAGGGCAAACCCCCTCCTCGGCCTCCTCCAAGCAGGGCAGGAGACTTAGGTTAGAGGGTCGAGTTTTAGGGGACTTTAAAAAATTTTGTTTTTATATCTGTAAACGACTAGTCCCGGCACTAGACGGGTGCAGCAGTTGGCCGCAAAGTGGAATGTGATTCGCCCCTCCCCCCTTCTCCCCCCCCCCCCCCCCCCCGCCCCGTGTCAGGCAGCAGCGGGTGACAGCTGGCAGTAGCTCTGGTAACGCTGTTTGGCAGGGCTTTGGGCCTTGGCGTCCAACTGAGGCCCAGTAACCCCCATCGTGCGTGCATTTTCCCTAGGGTGCCTGTGCGTGTGTGGCGGGCGGGGGGGGGGGGGGGTAGCTGGGCCGGGGCTGTATCCACCGTCGCAGCGCCTTCCCGCGCCAGGCTCAAGTGTGGACGCAGTGGATGAATCCGTGAATCAGCACCACCGCAGAGGGGTCGAAGGAACAGCCAATTCCGTTAAATGGGCTAGGCGGCTGCGGCTGACTGCCCCCTCCCCTCCTCTGAGCAGGCGTGAGGTGGCCCGGGAGCCTCGCCAGCAGCCCCCGCCCCTCAGGCGGAGCTCGGGTCCTGGCAATCTCTGCACTTTGTCATCACGCCCGAGTATTTGACATTCGCAATTATCTGCAAATACCCTGATCGGTTTGTATATGAAACACTTTTTTTTCTGCCTTAAGGTTGGAATCTGGTAAGTTTCAGACAAGTGGTTGCGGGGGGAGGTGACCCGGGGGACCGCGGGGGACCGGCCCGGTGAACCCGACTCAGCTAGGTGGGCGACGAGCAGGGATGGATCTGCGTGCCGCCCCCACCTTCCCCAGCTCCGCTTAGATGCAAGGCCGCGTGGAGCTATGGAAAGGCCAAGGCCGCGACCCTCGGGCCCTCTTTTAAAAGGAGCGCCCCCTAATCCCCGTGAGAGAAAAGCTGAGTGGGGAGCGGAGATCCCACCAGAGGCAAGGCCCGGAGGTTAATCATCTTGATAATCGGAAAGGGCGCTGCCCCGCCTGGTTGCCGTCACCGAGTGTCAGTCACCAGCTTTCGACCCCGCCGCAGAATTACCTGCTCAAAGAGACATCCCACGGAGCCCTCCGCTCTGAGCTCTCCCCGCCCGCCGCCTGCGGGAAGTAAACCGCGCCCTTGTTCAAAAGAAGCGGATGCCCCTTTGACCCTCCTCCTCCCCCAGATGGTTCCTAAATCCAGAAGGGCAGTGCCAGCCCCAGGATCTCTCACAACTCCTACATCGCAGCTTCCAGGCTACCTGCCTATTACACAGTCTGCGAAAAGAAAAAGAAAGAAAGAAAGAAAGAAAGAAAGAAAGAAAGAAAGAAAGAAAGAAAGAAAGAAAGAAAGAAAGAAAGAAAGAAAGAAAGAAAAAAGTGATGGTAGGGGAGAGGGAGGGTAAAGAAGTGAGATTACGTGTCTGACTTTTGCTGCTCCCTTAGGAGCTTGATCCTGGCCCCTGGCTGATCTGAGGGCCCTCGAGCTCAGAGAGTAGGAGGCCAGACCTTCCTCCTGCGAGGTGCACACTGCCCGGGTGCTCCCAGCCCGGCGTCTTAATGGCCAACAAGCCCACCTACTTTGCTAAGGGTAAACAGCAACTTTGGAAACACCAAAACGTTCAGTGAAGCCTCCTCCTCTCGCACTCAGCTTGAAGCTCTGCTACAGACACTGGGCTAAGTTGCCTTTCACATATACTACTTACATTTTCCGGGAAAGGAGGTTAGAGAAAGCAGGTTAGAGAAAGGTGGGTGGGTGGGGGATATTGCAAAACCTTCGAGAAAAATCGGGGGTGGGGGTTAAAAAGTCCGTCTTTGTAAGAGCCCAACCGCCAAAGCATTGGTTTATTCTGAAAAGGAAGAGAGAAGACAGAAGCAGGTCGTAAACGAATCCCTCCACCCCCCAACTCCCTCCCTCCCAGCGTCCCCAGCCCGGGAACCCAGAGTGCCCTGAAAAGACATCAGCTCTCTCGGCTCCTGCTCAGTCCAGGTGGGCAAGGAAGCGCAGGGGGCTCGGGAAGGTCTTTAGCCTCCCGGTGTGTCTTGACCGACGAGAGACCCATACAGGAAAGGCAGCTGCGCTTGCAGCTGAGTTCACCTTCTCCACTCACGGGTCGCAACCCTTGCGCCCAAGGCCTCCCGGGAAGCAGGCTGAGACGCCGGAAGCGTCCACCTTTCTTTCCCCGGATTCCTAGGAACTTGGTCTGCGGTGAGGCCGGCTGCGGACACCCACCGGGGCCCTTAGATTAGGCCCCGCCTCAGCCATGGATGCCAAGATTGGGCACAGGAGCCTCAGGCTGCACCAAGCTGGTGGGTTTCCGCCTGGGTCAGGGGGGTGGGTCACGATCTCAGAGGGGAGAGGCGGTGGGGTGACACCCACTGCACCTTATGCTGCCCTCCAAGACAGCCTAGGCCTGCGGAGAAGGCAAGAAGGGCGAGATGCTCCGCGACGGGCCAAACGTTCACCCTTTTATATTTTTTCTTTCTTTCTTTCTTTTTTTTCATGTCTTTATGTTTGTTAGATAAGTGTAGGGCTGCTATAGTCCAATAGCTTACTCTACATAAAATGCCCCGAGGATTGGGCGAGACTTTGCAGATTTGGCTTCCCAGGTGACCGCTCTTCAGTATTCTGTTCCCTATCCACTCGCCGCTCCTGTAAGTACCCAGGGCAGCGCCCACTTTGGCAGAACTGATGACTCTTTGGACCCGGCCAAGTGCTCATCGCCCAAACCTGCGCGCCAGAACTGCAACCTCGCCGGAGCTCCTGCAGCGCGCACCCTGAACAAGCTGGCATCCCCGAACACGTGCAAGCATCCTCCCACTTTGAAACAAATTCGGCCCGCGTCCGTCACCCCGAACGACTTTGCCTTCGGGGTGCTACCGGGACCTAAGCCCCGGGCGAGAAGCCCCGAAGACGAGGGCGGGAGGCTGGAGGACTCCTCTGCTCACCTTGACTTGAGACACTCGAAGGCCCCAATTAACTATCGGTTGTATCGGGGCCGACGGGTGCAAAGTGGCTGCGCCCCGCAGAGGCACTCGCTCCCGGAATCCGGGTCTCGAAGAGCATCTGGTGTCGGGGTAGACTGTACTGACCACCTGCAACGCGCGCAGATCCCAGGCGGGGAAAAAGAGCGCAGTGTAACCGGACGGTCGGTTACCTCTCCGGGGATCGGCCCTGACTTTGTTGGTAACTTAAGAAGCGCCTCTGAACTCGGGGAGCGCGTGATGGGGCACCTCCCTGCACAATCCCCCACCCCCTTCCTTCCCGGGCCTAGACTCTTACCATCCTGCCCCACCCCCCACGCAGCCCCGCTCGTTAGAAGCTCGCGGCGGGCACTCGGTTTACAGAGCCGCCGTTTCAGATGTTTATTCACAGCTAATTGCTTATGCAGGAAAATGCTCGTTACCCGGGCCGAGCGCTTCCGCCCCGCGCGGGTCGACCCCGCCGGCGGCAGCTCGCTGATCCCACCAGCGAAGCCACGAAGGAAACGGCGGCAGGGAGGCGGCTGTGCCACCCTGGGCCCGGCCACCAGCACTGCTCCGGACTCCCGGTAGGGGGAGCCTCCTCGGGAGCCAGGCCTCTTAGGTTGGCCTTGCAGCCTGCGGCAACCCGAAATGCGAAGCGCGGCGGCCTCTTCACCTGCCCTTCAGGGGCG
Organism: Puma concolor; assembly: GCF_028749965.1. Taxonomy (NCBI): domain Eukaryota; kingdom Metazoa; phylum Chordata; class Mammalia; order Carnivora; family Felidae; genus Puma; species Puma concolor. Next base: position 186,846,755 of record NC_141674.1, read on the forward strand.
CACTGCCAGCAGAGAGGGGAACTTAAGGGCTGAGCCTGTTCCTCATGCCCGGCTGTTGCACAGTGAAGAAGATAGACATGACTGAAGTGTATTCTTTAGATCCAAATATAGTTATGGAAATTTGTAGGTGAGATCATCTCCTTTGCCCATATCCAATGGGAAGAAAAAAAAATCTATTTTTCAGTGGTTAAGAACTGCTCTTGGTTCCACACATTTTGAGCTTTATTTTTAAAAGTTTAGGTGATCTAATTCCTTCTCATTGTGTTCCCAAGGCGTTTATTTCCAGGAGCATAAGATGGTCCTAGCACAAAACAGCAGCTCAGATGAGACCTGCTGGTTTTGCTGTAGTAATGTCACCAACGGATTCTCTCCCCTTCTGATTCCATATACTTAAGAGTTCAGAAGCTTTCATTTTAAGATACGACCAGTGTTTAGAGAACAACCCGAATCTAGGGTCAAGGGGAAAGAAGCTAGCTAGACTATGAACCCACAGACCACTCTACTGTGCTGACTGTGGCTGAACACCTGAGCTTGAGGGGCCAGAAACTTCCTGAATAATGCTCCCAACAGATAAAGCCTGCAAGCTCTCCTTATTCAAAAAGCCATTCTTCTCACAGAAATCCACAACTCAGAAGAGCTCTCCTAAGGCCAAGTCATCAAAAGCACTTCAAAGAGAATCACATAAGCAAAGAATTTCACACTTGGAAGGAAACTTAAAGACCACCTAATCTAACGATTGTAGTTTACTGTTGAGCAACTTGAGCTGAGTAGAGGCAGATATTCCCACTGCATTGAGATTGTGATTCTCCTCTTCCGACCCTCAGTCCAATACAGTTTTGACTATAGGACACCAGAAATGTATTTCACTGTTGTCATTAGCCTTGTAAGTATTAATATGTTTCCACATATTTTAGGGTTCTTAGTAAGACATATTCCTTTAATAATATTATAATAGCAAAATCTGCAAGGTCTGTGTGAAAAGAATGTTACAGTTGGTTCAAAGGGAGGCTGAATTTTAGAAGTGAAGTTACATATAGCATTGAAACATTTCGGGGAGAGACTAAACAAAAATAGTTGCATTGTTCTGTCCCAATTTAAGAACATGGGATATATGCAAATATATGAATGAATGGACAAAATGGTACAAAAACAAGGATCATTGATAATTCAAGGCATTCTTTTTTAAAAAAGGCATTCTTCTAAATTGTGCAATTTGTCTCCAAAAATCAGAACTAATTTTGTGCAACTTTTTGTGTATGGGTTTTTTAACTGTTGAATTCTGATGTTGTTTTTAAGGACCAAAGGAAAATAATACGCACATTTCTAAAATCAGATTTGAAAAAACGAAAATCTAATTTCTTAAAAAGTCAAGTTAGCCACAGTAGGGGAATTTTTTTTAATAAAATATTATAGGATAAGCCTAGAAAACACTCCCCACTGGGTTTGTGATAAACTCTGAGATATAAATGATATTTTATCATTCTCTCCACAATTACTTTCTTATTTTTTGATAAGGTCAATACAAAAATTGTTATTTACAAGGACACTCCACTATTCCTTTTTTATATCTAGTTCAAAAAGGCAAAGAGATACATTCTCAAGTGGAAATGTCTCAGTCTCTTTCCGTAACTAATGTCTGATCTTTAGCAAATGGTGCTGTGATGTCATTGAAATGGGTATTGGACAAGGTACCAATTGATTTATTGATTTCCCTTCTTCAAAGTCCATTGAGAATTGGGGAGAAGAAGGCAAAACACAGGTTGGCTGAGATGTGCAATACTTATTCTATCACACACACGCAAAAATTTATTTGGCTGATAAAATCGACAATTCAGAAGCATTGCTTACAGAAATTCATAATGGAATTACATTGAGGCCACTCAACTGATCCACCTGCCCCTCCCCCATCCTGTGTTTTTATTTGCCCTTCCAATTTCAACCTTTTAGAAGTCCAAAAAGACCAAGTTTTCAGTTAGCCTATATACAACAATGAGAGCAGGTGGAAAGAAAAGGAGGTTCGAGGGGCAGGAGATAGAAGAGGCACATCTGCTTTCAAACACGACCCCATAAATCTTGCTCCAGGGCCCTGACAGCTTGGCAGTATCCCTGAAGACTGGCACTCGCTGTGGATCTCATAAGGGATCTACGTGGGGCTGGAGTGACCTCCCATCTGGGAGAGGCCAGTACTGAGACTTTCCTATGTCCTAAACCTATGACGATTTATAGCAGACTAATGGCAATAAAGAGAACAAAGCTGCTCTGATGGTCTTTGATTTTGTAGGAGAGGATTTCAAAGCCAGGCTCTTTTTAGCCTCAATCACTTGATCGGTTTTTGAGGAGAAAGACTTTTTTTTTAATGTTTATTTTGTGAGAGAGAGAGAGAGAGAGAGAGAGAGAGAGAGAGAGAAACAAAATGAAACAAAATGCAAACAGGGGAGGGACAGAGAGGGAGGAAGACACAGAATCTGGAACAGGCTCCAGCCTCTGAGCTGTCTGCATGGAACCTGACGTGGGACTCGAGCTATTGGACCCACAAGATCATGATCTGAGGTAAAGTTGGATGCTTAAACCACTGAGCCACACAGGCATCCCTTGAGGAGAAAGATTTTTAATCCGAGTCCTGTTAAAAATGCCAGCTTAATCGCCTGGAGAAACTCTACATTGTAACAGCTGCCTAGGAATTACCACACACAACAGTATCTACAGCAAAGCTGAAAATAAATGAATAAAAACAAACCTCAGACTTCCTCTCCCCTGGCACTCCCTATGGGTGAGCAGCATTGAATAACAGGGAGATTTACTATGATGCATTCTAAACACAACTGCATATTAACGACTTTGTTTTTCCTGTTCCCTCCCTCTACTCCAAGAAAAATGAACATCTTTGCCTTCCAGAGCTTTCTATTCATAAAGCTCAATCCTCTGGGTTTAGCATCATGATCAAGGAAATCCCTGCTGGCTAAGGTGAGTTGACTTTTCTCTGCCTTGTGTCTACAGGAGAGGATGGTAGGATATGGTGAGGAGAGTCTCTCTTCCTCACCACTTCAGGAGAGGGGTATGCTTCCAGAGCTTGTGGTTCATTTTACCCAAGTCATGCCCTTTCCTCCTGAGGCTGGATTCCAGGTATTCTCCAAGAAAAACTGGATGGGGATGGCCCTGAAGAAGGATCTGGAACACTGCCTGCATCCTTCTCCTGGTGTGAAGATGCTGGGGGAGAGAGTATGATGGAGAGAAAAGTAGAACTATGCTCACTTTTAAGGAGGTTATGCCAGTGTGAGCTGGCGCAGAGAACTCTTTTTTAAAAAATTAAATTTATTTAAACAATAGCATCCATCTTCCTGCAATGGTAAGTTTAATTGATAACTATTAAAAATTCTTAAAGTATTACGGGAAGTGTAGCCGAATGCTTCAAGACTTTACGCCTACAAGGTAAGTCAGTTCTGTCTTCGCCACCTAACAATGAAACCTGGGGGAGGTTAACTTACCTTTCTGAGCTTCATTTTCCATATCTGTCAAACGGGCATCATACCAACAGCTATCTCATAAAACTGTGAGGATTAAATGAAATACTACGTGTAAGTGGCTTAAAACAGTTCCTGCAACAGCAACAACTAAACATGTTCACTATATTATGATGTGGGAGTTGCCGATACAGTTGGCTCAGAGACTGTGTCCCCGGGTGTTTGTTGGCTGCTATGGGGACACATGGTGTCATACCACAGGGTGAGAACACCTTAGGCTTACTCTGAGAACCATCTCTCCCACCCTCTGCATTACATTTGCCCAGGAATCAATATTGTTTTATTTGGTGATGACAAAATATTGTCATTTCCCTCTCTGTTACAATCATGAAAGAAAACGGTTACACTTTGCTAGGTTGGGCAGTTTTCTCCGCCCAGTGTATACATTCCTATGCTGTACTCATTGTGGTCAGATTTTTCTCTGGGCTGTGTTCTTTTAGCTGCACTGAGAGCAAGAGCAGCCCCAGAAGGGGGCAGTGAAAAAGCAGAGCATTCAGGAACAGCAATGCCAAGCCATTCCCTTCACTTACCTGGAAGACCAAGTGCAAAACAGGGGAATTATGCTCGAAGCCTCAGAGGAAATGCCTCTCCAGCTTTAGCAAAAGCAGAACAGATGGTAGGAGTTATCACCAAAGACCCACTTGCTCCTTCTTGTGGCTTTGTGTGTCTTTTTTCGAGGGTCTCTCAAAGTCCACACACTAAGCCAAATAGCTTCATTTAGGCAGGCTCATTATACACCTGGCCTACCACTGCCTTTGACTTAAGTTGTAGGTATTAAAACGCAGAGTCTCGAGGCCCAGGAAGACAACGTCAGAAGGAAAATACCCAAGATACTGTCCTGCCTGGTTCTCTCTTTGGTTCCATGTTTTGTTCTTTGTGAGCTCAGCCTAGATAGCTCAGTTTGAAACAGACAATAAAATTTCAATGACCTTCCAGATCGTGTTCACTCCCACAAACCAAACATAAATTGATTGCTTTTTTACCAATCAGTTCTCTATTGCAACTTAAGGGAAGATGCTACCAACACTCTGGTAACCCTTGTCCCAACATGAAAACCCTTAGGCTCTTTGGAGTGGGTTGGGTTATTATAAACTAACGCTGACCTATGGAGCCTGAGGTATTAACTCTCTCTTTCCTTCCCCTTCTGCAAACCAGCCATTTGTTTTTACGTTTTCTGTAGATATCTTCAGTCCTGGGGAAGGGAGAAGGAAAAAAAGGGGGAGGGATATGGATAGTAGCCACCAGACTGGATTGGCTGAAAGGCTCAGACTTCTTTTGGCATCAGGAATCTCGAAACACAGGTCTCTGAACCATTCCAACTCAACAAATACACTGAGAAGCTACTAGTTCATACATTGTATTGCTCAGCTAGCTTTTATTTCAAGAAATAATGAAAACAATCACAAAAATAATAGCAAAGAATGCTACTAGGCACTGTACATGCATTCTCTGATTTAATACAACCATTCTGTGAGATAAGTACTATTATCATCCACATTTCACTTTCAAAAGTGAGTCCAGAGGTTAAATAATTGGCACAAGGTCACATTGCTAATTAAGAGTGGGCTTTAACTAGCAGACCTGAGCTACTCAGACTTCCTATTTGGTTCTCTCATCAGCTTAACAGACAGAAGTCAGAGATAAGTTTTTATGCATGTGGCCTTATTTAAAGATACCACTTAGCAAATATTTTGAAGTGTGTTTTCAGGCCAAGAACAGCCCCTGGCACATCAAAAATACATCATGTACACCTAAGAACTTATAACCTAAGATCAACTATTAAGAAGACCATACACTATCTGACCACACAGATGATGGACAAGGCTAAGCAAACCTATTTTATAGCCAAATACACACCGACACAAGTTCATATTTTGGAGTGACAACTGCAGAGGCGTAACCTATTTGGAAACCAAGGCTTAGAGGAGAAATGATCACTCTCTGACAGTATTTAGGGCCTGCTTCTTGGAGAAAGGGGTACCTGTGATGCTGATGTAATTGACACAAATGAACAGAGCTGTCCACAGTGACAGGGGGAGCAACTCAAAGTAGACAAAGAAGCTCACAATGTGCTGAGGATAGGAGACGGTCTCACCAGAGTAGTGGCCAGAACAGCCAGCAAGAGTCACACAGAGAGTGAATGGCTAGCAATTCAGGACAAAGACAGTGTTTTCCAAGTCTGCACAGTCAGCTTGTTACTGATACCCCATATCTGCCGCATTAGCTTCCTATTCCTTTGTATTCATGATGACCATCCCTATGAAATCCTTCTTCAAATATTTTGTTGGAAGGGTGGCATGGTGGTCTGACACATGTTAAATCATTCAGCTAAGATGTGAATACAGTTCTCAAAAATATATCAATGGGTTTCCAATTGTGTGTTTAGAACTATGCCAGATGGTATGAGGAAAGCAAAGAATTTATAAGATTACCCTTGTCCTCCAAGAAATTGGAATTCATTTAGGAGACAAAATTCACTCAGTTGGCAACAACCAAAAGGCATCAATTTTCCAGGGAGTGTGGTACCAACAAAATAAGAAATCATAGAGGTGATAGATAAGTTTAAGAATAAAAATAGTCCAGGCAGGTGACATGTTAACTGGACCTGGAAAGATGGTAAGACTTAAGTGGGCTGGGGGGACAGGGTGTGATGGGAGCAGAAGCTGGGTGCCATGAGGAAACTATAACAGCTTAGACAGAAGGATCAAAGGAATTTATGTTTGGTAGCCAACATAAGTCAGTTTATGGAGGCCTCAAATATTACCCAAAAGGAAAGAGACTTGATGAGGAAGACATGAAAGCCATGGTAGCTCCCAACTTCACCCCCTCCAACTTCTGAGCCATTTGAAACTGCCTTCATCTCTTAGTATGAAAATCATACATGTCTATTGCAAAGGCATTTAAAAGGACCTGCGAGGAAAATTGCAGCTCAACAGCGACAGGAAAGAATAAAAGAAATAGAAAACCACCCTAATAACTCCACCTGGCAAATTCTGACGTAAAAGAAGGCTCATAGAAGGATTTTGGAGAATTATCACAACGACAATATGCAGGACAGCTTTGAGGAACAAAAGACGAGTGGCCAGGAGAAAAATTAGAAGGGCAGCAGGCTAGGAAGCTGGTCACGGAAACATGAAGGCCAAGTCCAGAGCAGTGGTAGTGGGAATGGAGAAAGAAGGCTGAATCTGAGAAACTTTCTAGGGAAGGCCACCATCAGGCATTCTTCTGATGACCGAAATGGTGCGCAGAATCTCCCTAGCCTATTAGGGCTCATGCCACACCCCCGACGGACTCACTGGAATCCTTGCCTGGATTTCTCCCATCCCAATCATTTTCTTCCAGACCCTGGATTGCCTAGCATCTCCCAAAGTGGTCTGAGCCAAGTTAGGTGGCCCCACAGGCCAAGAGAGTGCCAAAGTTCTAGAAATGACTATTTTCTTGAGAAGATACTAGAAGCTGTCCTCCAGCTTTTCAAAAACCTTTTTTATAGATTTAGACTCTTGGACTGACTTCCTGAGGCCTCCAGATTGCGCAGGTGGAGAGGGGCTCCAGGTCAGTCATGTGCTGGATGGGCATCTCCTTTGGAGAAGGAAACGTCCCCCAGATGGTCAAAGCAACATCTATATTTCATAATGCAGCACACTACTTCCTTGTTTGTTTTCTCTCTCTCCACCAGCAAATCACTTTCTCAGTTGCTTCGTGGTTCTCCACTCATTTTCCAGCTCTGTTTTACATTAGTAATCCCTTATCACTCTATCACCACCAGCAACCGCCTTTAAATTGCCTTTTAATCACAAACCAAGAACCAAACTGTTTTGAGAGTGGAGATAATCCTCTGTGAAAAGTGAGTGGATAAATCTTCAGAAATACTAGCCCTCATGTTAATAGCAGCTCCCTTGGATTTAACATTCTTATTAGTCCCCCAGCCCTCTCATTCCCTAACTCTTCTCTGCCTCATACCTCCTGCTTGTCGTTGGCCACCATCTCACAACTAACAGCCTGAACACAAACACTGGTACACACTGAAGACTTGTTCCAGGCCTTCTAATATTTCCAAATGACACCATACCCACCACACTTATCTTGGCTTTTATTCATATCCTCATCATCGTATCATCATCACTCTACCAATAGGAAAGCTCTTGTTTTGTTAGGCTTCCTCCTCTTCCACTGGTTCACCTCTGCAAGGGGGAGGCTTCTTGCCTTGTTCCACCCTGAAGTAGTGGGCTTTCAGCACCCTCTGCTGGGTTCTGCCTGCAGCTCAGAACCTCTCTCTGTGGAGGAACCAGCTGGACCTTTGTTTGAGACTTGGACCAGGGAGGTCTCCAGAGGGAATTAAGCAGAGATGTGTGGACAAGTGCATTCCTGATAAGTGAAGGCGGTGCTCCAATTTTGCTCCTTCCCTGGATCTTCAACTGGCAGCTTTCCAAATCTCGACATCTGGGCCCATATATTACTTTCCTGATCTTTAAGGGGGCATAACCGTTTGAATTCAGGAAGCTGTGGGCCACCTCGGTGACCTCTCTGTATACTAGTAGAAGCCACCAAAGACCTGAAGCCAAAGTTTCCATTATATTGTTCATGATCCATCCCTAATTCTGTCATTTAACAGCTTTAAAATGCTGGTCAAGGCAATTTTTTTTTTTTTGGTTTCTTAGCTATAACATATGGATAAAAATCTATACATGCTTCGCCTGCCTCACAAGATGTTGTGACAATAAAAAGTGATAATTTGCTGAAAAGGACATTGAAAACTGTAAACTACTATGCAAAATCCAGTTATTCCTGCTTTGATATCAATGTCTGTGCACTGATCTGCAAAGTCCATTTAGAAAAACAACAAAACAAATTCCCACAAATAAAATGTATTATCTGAAATTTTATTTATTTTTTTTATTTATTTTTTTTTAATTTTTTTTTCAACGTTTATTTATTTTTTGGGACAGAGAGAGACAGAGCATGAATGGGGGAGGGGCAGAGAGAGAGGGAGACACAGAATCAGAAACAGGCTCCAGGCTCTGAGCCATCAGCCCAGAGCCTGACGCGGGGCTCGAACTCACGGACCTTGAGACCGTGACCCGGCTGAAGTCGGACGCTTAACCGACTGCGCCACCCAGGCGCCCCTGAAATTTTAAAATCAACTAAATCAATAGACTTATTAGCCTTCCCAAGCCTTAGTGGGACATCGAGCTCATATGGAAACATGTACACTCATATGTACCATGTACAGTCTGCATGTAGAACCTGGGATCAGAAGGTGCAAGGATCGCCCCAGAAGCAAATCCCAAGCCAAATCTAGTTAGAGCCAAAGAGATCTGCACCTGGTCCCTACTCCATTCCTCTGCCATGGGAGTCAACTGGAGGGGACTTCACCAACTGACTCAGAATGCCAAGGATGGAAGGAGAGTGGGAGTCCCTGTGCACTTAGCCAGGCTGCCAACCAGATACACAGGGCGGTCTTTGTTACTTCTCCCTGCACTGAGGCTATACCCTTCTGGTGACATTGCTGCTTTTGCGGTCTCATTCCTTTGGCCCCTTTTCCCACGCACTGGACTACAGCGCCCTCTAGGGTGAGATGTGTCCTCCTAGCTACGGGAGCTGAGCTGTTTAATAGCAATATAATGACATATACATAATGGAATTTTTTCTAGTAGCCATCTTTTTAAAAAACATAAGGAAACAGGTATAATTTTAATAATAGATTTTAGTTATCCCAATATATCCAAAATATTTTCATTTCTACATGCGATCAATATAAAAATTTACCTGTAAGATCTTATGTCCTTTTTTCCCCCCCACGATAAGTCTTTGAATACCAGTGTGTATTTCGTATTTACAGTCCTTCTTCAATTCAGGCTAGCCAAATTCCAAGGGCTCAAGAGCCACATGTGGCTGGTGTTATCAGATTAGACAGTATAGCACTAAAGTGTATCACCCAGTGCCATTTCATTTCCTATGTCCTCAAAGTCAAGTTTCCAAGGCTTCCAAAGTGCCAATAAATAGCCCAATGGAGGCTGTGGCTCATTGGTTATAAGAGGAAATTAGAAGCATCCGGCGTCTCTGCTCTTCTTTTAATAACCACCACCACACCACACACACACACACATACACACACACACACACACACACACACACACACACACACACACACCCCTATATACACACTTGAACCACTCAGGCTCCTCCCTCTCCTCCTAATAACTTAGGCTTTTGAATGAGAACAGTTGCTTAACCTAAAAGTATATTGCTGAGGTGAGGATTTCAGGTCAGTTGTGGAGAGAGAGTAGCAGATGTGCCAGGAGGGGGGGTGGTGGGGGGCTGGGGTGGGGGGGTATGGGAAGCCCTTGTGGGGTTCCTCAGAACAAAAGGTGTGGGTGGCTACCTAGCTTTTGAGTAGGGGCAGGCCTATCCAGTGCAGCGGCCAGGACAAGGACTAACCGAGGGTTCTGGTGATTTAATGACAGCAGAGCTCGTGAATGTAATCACCTCCAGTGTTTGTTGGCTCTCGATTTAATTCAACAAGCATGTGTTGAGTACTTACCAAGGACCCTGCTAGACAGTGAAACACTCTGAAAATAGGACCATCTCTTCCTCATCTCCGTATGGCCAACGTCTCAACTGGTGAGTTTATACAATTTCAGCCAAAAGCAAAAGACATTTGATGTTTTCATTTTCCTGTGCAGCTTTATTTCAGACGAGTAAACATTTGGGAGGCTTTCTTAAACACTAAACTCCACTGGTGGAGTTTCATGTCTACCTAGAGCTCTCCTGGGTGTGTGCGGGAGGGAACTCCAGGGTGAAGACCACAATTCAGTCTCCATTGTCTGACAAAGGAGGGAACCAAGGCCACCAGACCTTGAATAAATCTATAAAGAGATTTTTACAATTGGGTACTTTTCATGCCGGTAGTTTTCACGGGAGAAGAAGGGCGGGGAGTAGTTGGGCTATTGCTACAATTGTAACAGAATTTAGTCCACTTCATCTTTAAAAAGCCCAGACAGAACTGCAGGCTGGGCTGTGGGGAAGTGGGAGTTGGAGAAAAGGAGAAAAGGAAGACCCAACAATCCCTATGCAGGGGAATCTGCTGCATTTTATGACCCGAGTGGCCAGGAAGATATCTGTACTCTTAGAAATGTACTCTTAGAAATCCCTGAAAGCTGCCAAACTTTATGGATTATTTTGTAAACTACAAAATCATCAGCTTAAAGTATGAAATGGCCAGGCCAATCCGTAAAGCATCCTACATGGTACGTTGCATCTTGTTACACAGGAACCTGGAACAAAAAACTCCCTGGCCCAGGACACCTCCCAGGGAATTGCAATCGGAACTTTTTTTGGAAAACAGAAACATCTTGTCATCTGTGGTCCATGTGAACAGAGCTCAATCAGGAAAGGAATGTGCACAAAGGTTCATCTGTAAATCCACTGTTAGCAACCCGAATGCATTTGCCCATAGACACATTGTTGTTGACTAGGGCCTCAGCCTATCCCGAAAGGACTGTTTAACCCACAGTGCTGCTGAAATGTGATACCTTTACAGTGAAAAACAGTGGGGTGTTATGTCATTGTCACATTAGGAATTAAGCACTAGAGGAAAATAAATACATTGAAAAAGAACTTGATATTCAGACTAAAATGTGAGGTCAGAAGGAAACCTCATCTATCACCTGTCCCTCACCCTCACAACAGAGTCTGTGAGCCAGAGCCCCTGCCCCACTGCCTCACTGCCCCACTGCCCCACTGTGGGCTTGGGGCTGTTCCTTCCAGGCCCCAACTGCCTTTTCTGACCTTCTCCAGATGACCAAAGAATTTTTCCCCAGCATTTGCCACCTGACAAGTGCAGTTCCTTCCCCAATACTGCCCCCTCCTGGAGAAAGGAGCTCTCTCCCCAAAAGGCTGTCCTAGTTGAACCATTCCTGAACAGGAGCAGATAGGAATCCCCTTGGAAAGAAGCCCAAACCAGGGAAGGGAAAAAGGAAGCCCTAAAAGTGAATCTCTTCCTTGAACATGAGGAGGACAAACCAAGAGGGCTGGTGTTGGTCCCTCAACCTAGCAGTAGAGGAAGTCAGGGATTCAGGAGCATTCCAGGTTGTTCAATAACAGAACATTTATGAACACTACATTTAATATCAATGAAATCAACACATGCTACATTTTATAATTATGTAATAAATCTGTGTTAACTTCAATGTTCTAGTTTTCTTTTCATCTACTGAAACAAGCATTTTTGTCAGATCTCACACCTTTCAGTAGGCCCCAGAAAAGCTAGAGCCCTCAGAATTATGCCTGTTTGCCAACTGTCCCTAGCCTTCTGGGCTGAGTGTTGAGCTTGTCCTTGGGCTGATGTTAGCTTTAGAATGGATCTTGTCAAGACTCAAATGACTTTACAGTTTCAGGTAAAGTTTTTTGTTTCAGTACCAACCTCTGGAAGCACGTAGTACAATGGAACAGACAAACTGGAATGGCATTTTTCCATTCCAAAAAAAATGGAGTACGTTTAGGACAGCCCACCAATTCAACTTCCAGAGACCCACTGTAGAGAAACATTCGTAAACATATACAGAAAAGAGTGTACAGAGGTATTCACTGTTTATAATCTTGGAAATTTGGAAGAAACCCAAGCATCCTTCAGAAGGGGAATGATTAAATGACAGACATACATATTGGCCGTGGAAGACGATTCAGCAGTTCAAGAAGAAAGAAGTAGATTTATATTTAATGATGTGAAAATCTTTGAAGACAGATTTTTATTTTTTTTTTAGGGAGAGAGAGAGACCGAGTGTGAGCGGGAGGGGGGGGGAGGGAGGGAGGGAGGGAGGGAGAGAGAGAGAGAGAGAGAGAGAGAGAGAGAGAGAATGAATCTTAAGCAGGCTCCATGCTCTGCATGGAACCCAATGCGGAGCTCAGTCCCAAGACCCTGGGATCATGACCTGAGCCGAAATCAAGAGCTGGAAGCTCAACCAACTGAGCCACCCAGGATCCCCTAAAGACAGATTTGTAAGGGAAAAAGGGCTTCAGAATAATATGAGCCCAAAGATAACGCATAAAACCATGTATTGTTTCTCTGTGTGTGGATTTGTGTGTGTGTACATGCATGCACTAAAGGACTGAAGAGAGATACATCTTACGTGGAGGAGGGGGAGTGGACTTTTTTTGCTTTTCAAGGAAGGGGTATGAAAGGAGCTTCTCAAGTCTTTGTGTATTTCTGTATTTTATATATATATGTATATATATATAATGGAAAAGTATTCATGTAAGAGATGTGTAATTTAAAAATGACATGTAAATAATAACAAAAATCTGATAATATTATACACATAGTTAAGGTAGGCCCAGGCTAGAGCTTAAGTCTCGTCCCCTTTCGGAATTTGGCATGTCTGAGCATGTCCATTGGGGCAGAATTGCTTGGAATCTATTTTCGAGATAGACAAAGAGCCGCCTGAGAGACATTTTGTCCCAAGGGAAGAGAGAGGCAGGCTCACATGTGTGGCCTAATAACTGGGGCTCAGTGGAGCAGGTGTGAGCCCAGCCATGTACAATTTACCACAGAATATGGGCAGGTGGGCTCCCCCATTAACTGATGGCTGGAAAGCAGGAAATGGCCATTCAGGGGCTTGGAGAGGAAGGACGCCAGACAGATGGAGGAGAGTTTCCCCTCTTCCTTACCTCCCGAACTTGTGTTTCCTTCTGCACTCCTTACCAGGATAAATGTCAGGAAGCCACACCCACGTTTAAAAACATGCAGCCTGTTCCTCCCGTTCTATTGTCCCCACACCTAGGTCGCCAAACCCTCTCAATCCTCTCTCAACATGCACCTCCTGACCATCACCTTCCCTCCATTCCTTCTGTGATGACTTTGTGCTGGCCAGGAGAACAGCAAAATCTTCCCGCCTCAAACTCTCTGCCAGTAAAACGTTTCTGAAACCCTGAAATGATTTCCCCTTCTTCAAATCCAGTGGCTCTTCCCAGTTCCTAAGAAAGTCACTTCTGTCTCTGAGCCGAGCTGCTCATTCGGCCAGTCTTTCCTCTCCCGCTGCGCCATGTTTGTGCCTCCTGTTCCCCGGGCACAGAAAAATGACTAGCTTCCCCAGTACCTGATGTTTTTACAGCCAAACCTTCACACACACTTTCTTCTGCTGGAAATGTCCTCTGCAGACCTCTCCATTTGGCAAACTCTTACTCATCCTTCAAGAACCCAGGTGAAAAAACTCCACCCCTTCCTTCCCTGTGCGGAATCAGTGACTCCATCCTCTGTGCTCCCCTACATACCTTGTGCATGCCTCTATCACAGCATGGTCACACTGCATGGCCATGGCTGTTTCCAAGATTGCTTTCCGGTATAGATCAGAACTCTTCCAGGATAGGCTTCATTCATGCAACAAATATTTCTTACTTACTATGTGACAGGCACTGTTTTAGGCACAGGGATTGTAGCAGTTAACAAGGTGAACAAAGCTCTTAGAGCTTCATTTTAGTGAGGAAGAAAAACAAAAACAAAGATGAATACTGAAAAGGGTATGAAGATAACAAAAATTAGGGTACGGGAAGGGTGAAACATTGGGAGCCTCTGCTACTTTTACAAGGTATTTTGGGTCCGAGAGGACCACTGTGAGGCAGTGACATTTGAGCAGAGGCCCAAATCAAGTGACTGTCTGGAGCCAGGAGGCAGGGCAAGGGGAGGAGGAGTCCGTACAGAAGAAACAGCTAGTGCAAAGGCCCAGGCTGGGCATGAACAAGGTGTATTCAGAGTACAGAAAGCAAGCTGGCATGGTTGGAGCAGAGTGAGCAAGGGGAGAGCACAGAAGGTAAGGAGGGAGGGAGGGGCAAGGGCCTTGAAGGTCCCAGTAAGGAGCTTGGATTTTATTCTGAATGTTGATAGGGTGATCTGATTTAATTTTTAAATTATTTTATTTTATTTTTTTAAGTTTATTTCTTTATTTTGAGAGAGACAGAGACAGAGTGAGCGGGGGAGAGGGCAGAGAGAGAGGGAGAGAGAGAGAATCCCAAGCAGGCTCTGCGGCGACATCACGGAACCTGATGCAGGGCTCGAACTCACAAACTGTGAGATCATGACCTGAGCCGAAACCAAGAGTCGGACGCTTAACTGGATGAGCCACCCAGGCGACCCTGATTTAAGTTTTAGAAAGGCCATCCTGGCTGCTGTGTGGAGAACAGAGGGGATGGGATGGGAGTAGGTAGAAAAGGAAGGACAGTTTGGGGGCTGCTGCTGTCATCCATGGAAGAGAGTGGTGGCCAGACTAGAAAGGGAGCAAGGAGGAAGAAGCCAAAGGGTTCAGCGTTTAGGTTTTTGACTCAAGCAACTAAATGATAGGAAGTGAATTATCTTATTTCTTTCCATACATCCTCCTCATAGGGTATTGACCACACAGCAGGTTTTCAAGATATATTTGCTGAAATTTGCTCTGTGACTACAAGGTGTCATGACTTTCATCTCCACAGTGCTACTAATGTAGTCAGTCTTAGGATTTTTATGAATGATCTTAAGTCAGAAATCTGGTGCTTAGGACCCACCCTTCACCAGTGGCACTCACGTTCTGAGTGTTAAACCCTGTGTGTGTCCACACACGTGTGTGTGTGCACATGTGTGTTTATTCTCACGGAGAATGTGGCCAGAAGAAAAGTTAGTACTTTAGCTTTAGTTTGAAAAGAAAGGTATTTGGTTTCTTTATGGTGTTCCTCTGTTTTGAAAAGTACTTAACAATGGGGTGATGAGCGTCCAAAGCAGGCATGGGAAGAATTCAGCAGAGCCTCTGAATGACAGATCAGCCTTTCTTCCCCCTACACCACCTCTCTCTGTCACACGCACACCCCCCCCCCCAACTTCCTCTGGCTGAAATGCCTTTCATGTCCTCAGCTAACCTTACATGCAGTTCTCTGTCATGCCACGTGTGACAGTGTGCTGAATTACTACAACAGAAACAACAATAATCTGAAAAAAAAACCCACTTTTCTAATTTCACCTAGAAATCAATCTCCATCTTCATCACAGATGATCAATTTTATCACTGCCTCTTTGTCGCAGCTTCTACTGGAAACAACGAGTGTTGTTTGATGTAACGATGTGTTCTGCACTGGCACCAAGGAGTAAAATAAGACACGGGGCCTCCTTAAGAAATGCTAGGTTTAAGCGGAGGCCTGAACACTGAGTGAAGACCCTAAGATCATAAGCACATGAATTTACAGATGTTTCTGCTGTAATGGTGTATGTGCAATGAAATAGTCCTGAAAATACGGAGTTCTGTGAAATCTTGCACTCAAAACCACAAAGTTTGTGGAGAAAATACAGTCGGCCCAAACCACTCAAAATCTATTGATCTTAATAATTAGAGCCTCACTTAAATCAATAAGTAGCACAACTTAAAATGAATATACCAGCATGATTTAAAATGATATAAATTCCTGGGATACCTGGGTGACTCACTTGGTTTAGCATCTGGCTTAACGTCGGCTCTGATTTTGGCCTAGGTCATGATCTCACAGTTCATGAGCTGGAGCCCATATCAGGCTCTGCACTGATAGTGTGGAGCCTGCTTGGGATTCTCTCTCTCCCCCTCTCTCTTTGCCCCTCCCATGCTCTCTCTCTCTCTCTCAGAAATAAATAAATCAACATTTAAAGTAAAGTAAAATAAAATAAAATAAAATAAAATAAAATAAAATAAAAGTAAAAGTACTATAATAAATATGGAATTTAAGCATTAAAAAATAAAATTATGGGGGCGCCTGGGTGGCGCAGTCGGTTAAGTGTCTGACTTCAGCCAGGTCACGATCTCACGGTCCGTGAGTTTGAGCCCCGCGTCGGACTCTGGGCTGATGGCTCAGAGCCTGGAGCCTGTTTCCGATTCTGTGTCTCCCTCTCTCTCTGCCCCTCCCCTGTTCATGCTCTGTCTCTCTCTGTCCCAAAAATAAATAAACGTTGAAAAAAAATTTAAAAAAAAATAAAATTATGTTGATGAAAGGGTTTTTTGATAGATAAAAGATGGTTACAATTATTTTTGGCTATTCCTTGCATTGAGAAGTAGAGTCTAGTTCCCTCTGCTTGCATCTGAGCCCTAGTGACTTGCTTGGCCAACAGAATGCAGCAGAAGTAACATGCTAGGACTTCTGAGTCAGGTTGTAAGAACACTCGAAGCTTCCATCACAGACTCTGATAATGCTGGTGTCGGGAGAAGTCAGCTGCTGTGTGAGAAGTCCAACCACCTGAGATCAGCATGCTGTGGGAAGCCTGAGCTATTCACATGGGAAGGGAGAGAGAGAGAGAGAGAGAGAGAGAGAGAGAGAGAGAGAGACTCAGCCAGTCCCAAGCTAGTACACTGTGCACTGTAGTCATTCAAAGTGAGGCCTCAGATGCTGTGAAACAGAGAGCTGTTCCTCCCAAGCCTTGCCAAAATTGCCAGTACATGAGTAAATTAAATATTTATGTTGTTTTAAACCACTATGTTGTGGGGATGGCTTGTTATACAGCAACAGATAACTGAACAGACCCGAAAGGAAGAGTTAAGGTTGCTGAACTATGGCAAACGATGCAAAACACAGTGATTGGCAGAAACAGCCAATCACATAAATGGAGACAAGGAGAAGACTATTGTGGGGGCTGTACTCACACAGCTTTGTGGCTTTGTGGTCTCCAGGCGTATTAGGCGTTTTACTTTCTGTTGCTCTTATTTGCTGGTGTGAAATGCTAGGAAAAATTACATTTGAGTGAACACAACCTCCGCATTATACATCCTTAACCTAATTACTAATAGCATATGAGCCAATTCTTACTCAAAAAAATAAAGGCTGCAGAACAACAGATCATACTTGCTTTGGAAGCCCATGCTGTCCACAGTGTAAGGAGTGAAAACGTCTTGACTGTTTCCTTGGATTTTATATTTCCGGTTGAATTCACATGAGTCACTGAGAGTAAATGACAGCAGGCAGTAAAAAGGTGCTGAAAACAGGACAGAGAGAGAGAAGAGTTCCCATACACAGAGTTCTCTTAATTATAAGCAAATAGAGACTAGAAGAAAACTCCCTCAATCAGATAAAAGACATCTATGAAAAACCTTAACATTACATTTACTGATGAAAGACCAAAAGCTTTCTCCTGATATCAAGCACAAGGCAGGGATTTCCAATCTCACTGCCTCAATTCAATATTCTACTATAAGTTCTAGCCAGTGTAAGATAGAAAAAAAAGAAGTGAAAGGCATGCAAATGAAAAGAAAGAACAGCAGTCATTCTCATTCACAGACAATAAGATCCTTTGTGTAGAAAATCCCACAGAATCTACAAAAACTATTACAGCTAATAAACAAGACTAGCAAGGTCATGACGTATAAATTAGTATAAAAACCAATTGCATTTCTACATGCTAGCAGCAAACAATATGAAAGTGAAAATAAGAAAAGAGTTTCATTCACAATGGCATCAAAAAGAATAAAATATTTAGGAATACGTTTTACAAAGTGTAGGACCTGTATTCTAAAAACTAGAAAACTTTGCAGAGGGAAACGAAAGAATATTTGAATAACCAGAGAGATGTTCCCTGTTAAGATGTCAATTCTTCCCAAATCGATGTGTAGATTTAATACAATCCCTACAACAATCCCAAGAAGGTTTTTTTTTCTCTTTTAGGAATTGATAAGCCGATCCCATAATTTACTTGAAATGTAAAACTTGAAATAACCAAAACAATTTGGAAAAAGAATAAAGTTGGGTGATGTACACTACCTAATTTTAAAACTTACTATAAAGCCACAATATTCAAGATAGTGCATAAGGATAAAAGTATAGATCAATGGGATGAAATAAAAAGTCTAGAAATAAATGCTTACATTTATGATCAGTTTATTTTCTTTAAAAAATTTTTATTTTTTTATTTTTGAGACAGCGTGAGTGGCAGAGGGACAGTGAGAGAGGGACAGAAGATCTGAAGCAGACTCTGCACTAACGGCAGTGAGCCTGATGCGGGGCTTGAACTCACAAACCACGAGATCATGACTTGAGCTAAAGTCAGATGCTCAACCGACAGTCACCCAGGTGCCCCACGATCAGTTGATTTTCAACAAAGGTGCCAAAACAGTAGCATTGGACAGCCTTTTCAATACATTGTACAGAGACAATTGAATCTCCACAAGCAAAACAAACCCACACTGACATCCTTACTTCATACTATATACAACAGAATGAAAAGATAACTCCCCGACTGAAATAAAGTATTTGCAAATCATATATCTGACAAATAATTTGTGCCCAGAATATATAAAGAACTCTTAATGCTCAATCATTTAAAAAACAAAAACACCCAGTAAAAAAATGGGCAATATTTTCAGAGACATTTCCTCAAACAAGACATAAAGATGGCAAATAAACACATGAAAAGATGCTCATCATCATTAGTCATTAGGGAACTGCAAACGGAAACCACACTGAGAAAGCAGTACCTTCTGGAATTACTAAATGAAAACACAGAGAGAACAACAAGCGATGGAGTTAATGTGGAACGACTGGAACTCTCTTACACCACGATACCACTCCGGGAAAACTGGCTGTCAGTCCCTTGTAAGCAATCCCTCACCACAGGACCCAGGCATCCCACCTGTAGGTATTTACTCAAGAGAAATGAAAACATACATTCTCACAAAAGCGCATATGTAAATGAGTTTAGCAGCTGTATTCATACTTGCCAAAGGGTAAAAGAACCCACACGTCCTTCAACTGGTGAATGGATGAGCCACCTGTGCTGTGGTACATCAATGTAATGGAATACTACTCAGGCACCCAAAGGTATGAACGGTGGATACATACAACAATGTGGCTGAAACTCAAGAGGCTAAACATTGCATTACTTCATCTACAAGACATTCTGGGAAAGGCAAAACCGTAGGGATGGAGAGCATATCAGTGATTGTCAGAGGATATTGGTGAGGGAGAGTATGACTTCAATGAAGCAGCACAGGGAAATCTCTGAGGTGACAGAACTGGTATCTCATTTGTGGCAGTGGCTACGTGACTCTGCAATTGTCAACACCCACTGAACTATGCACCAAAAAACAAAAACAAAAACAAAAACAAAAAACCCTGCGCAGGGTGTGAATTTAAAAATAAAGTCAAACAAATCTGGTAACATTCTTATTCCCTATCTATTGTATGTATGTAACTTTTTTTTCTTTTTTGGAAACTTTTAGAATTTTCTCTTGGTCCCGAACATTCTAGAATGTTACATTGTTGTGCACTGGTATGAATATTATTTTCATTGCTCTAAGCCCTACAAGGATCTTTTAAATCTATAAATAAATAGATATCTTTCAATTCTAGGAAATTTTCTTGAAATGCTTCTTTGAAAATATCTGCCCCAATGTTTTTCATGTTCTCTCTTTGTACTTCAGATAATACCACTCCTGGGTTGATTGTTTTTTTCTTGTTTTTCTTAAGCATCACACACCATAAAACTCACCTATTTAAAGTGTACAACTCAATGGTTTTTAGTATATTCACAGAATTGTGCAACCATCACCATAAACTAAGTTTAGAACATTTTCACCACACTAAAAAGAAACCACATAATAATTAATAGCCTCTCCCCATTCTCCACCCATTCTTATTTTGCATCTCTGCTATTTTCTGTAGATTTTCTCAGAGTGTACTTACTCTCTGCCTTCTACTGACTTTTAAAAATAAGGTTGGCTATTGCATTTTTAATTTAAAGGATGCAGCTGTAAGAAAGAATACAGAGAAATGCTATATTTACTTCACCCAGTCTCCCCCAATGATAACATCTTGCATAACTAGAGAATATCACCAACAGGAAACTGACATTGGTGTCATCCACCAGGTTGCAGGCACTCATTATCCTGTATCTTTAGTCCTATGTAATTTTACTCACCCAGTAGATTCAGGGGACTACATCACATCAAGAAACAAGATAGTTCCATCACGCAGATTTCTCATGCTACCCTTTTATAGCCACAGCCACCTTTCTCCCCAACCCTCCCTAAATCGTGGCACCCAGCTATCTATTTCCCTATAACTTTGTCATTTTGAGAATGTTACAGAAAGGAAATCACATAACTTTTGGGACTGACTTTTTTCACTTAGCATAATTCCCTTGAGATCCATCTAAGCTGTTTCGTGTATAGTTTGTTCCTTTTATTGCTGAGTAGTATTCCCTGGTATGGATTTACCACTATTTGTTTAACCACTCACCTGTTGAAGAACATCTGAGTTATTTCCGGTATTTGGAATATTTGCATATGGGTTTTTGTGCGAACATGTTTCTTTTTTCTGGGATAAATGCCTACCAGAACGGTGCAATTGCTGGCTCAGAAATTGTTACCCTCCTTCCTAAACAACCAAGCACTTGCTCTCTCTCTGTGCCTTAGTTTCCTCATCTGTAACAAGGGATGATAAGTAAAACGTTATGTGAATGTAAGTTATTATTGTAAACACTTAACTGTTAAATTGATAAATGTGTGTTGATGCATCACCAAAAATCATCTTGCATTTTATGAGTGATTGTATATTCCTCACTAACTAATCCAGGTGATCAATCATTCCCTTTCCCCCACCGCTGCTCCTCTTGACTGTGGTCCTTTGAGAAGTGCATTAAATCACTGAAGCTGCTAGAATACAATTCAGTGAGAAACCGCTTCTGCCCAGGAAGCCTCAGTTACTGCCATGCCCCAGCCCACGGGGATGAGCGGGAGAATCATGGGTTTGCAGCGAGAAAGGGGGAGTGTAAGAAGATGTAGCACTTAGATTTTCTCACTGACCCCCAATGGGCTCTCAGGCAGAGAATAAGCGTAAAATGTGCACCACTTTTCTTTGTTTCTCCTTAGCACCATTTCTAAACTTTAATGGAAGTTAACCTCCAAACTGAATTGTCCTTCTAGACTTCAAGTTTGTAGCACGGGCTCATTATAGGCTTGAAAGAGATACTGGCGTGCTGCTGACAGCCCGACTCCTGGAGAGTCATTTTATACAGAGGGAGTCTGACCCAGGGTCTTCCAAAAATAACTACTATACATTAAATGCACCTAGTTATCTATAATGTAAGAATAATCCTGTGATTTAACTGCTGATAATACTTGTTTTGTGGATGAGAGCCATGTTACAACAGTGTTTGAAAAGAATTTTAAACTAACCCTACTGTGGGCAGGGCCCTTGGTGGGCGCTTGAGTGCTAGTTTGAAGGGAAAAAATGTGTGTAAGAAGCATGTGATGTTTTTGCAGTGGTTTGAGGGCTGGGTTTGGTAATTATACTCTCGAATGCGAAAATCCAATGTGGCATAATGAAAAACACACCTCTGTTCTGCTTCCAAAACTAATTCCAAATACAGGACAGTCAGTCTTTGCCCAGGCTGATTGTGTTCCATAAAGTGTACATTTGCTCCATTTCTGTATCTATAAGAGCACCAGCACAAAGATCAGAGACCATAAAAACGTGTGCCACCTCCTTCCTTTTGTTTCTGCGTCTTTTCCTCTAAGCGACCCTCATCATTCTTAGTGCTCAGTCTACATATTTGAAAACACACACAAAACCAGTCTTAATAGAAGGAAGAGAACAGTAGTCATGTGGGTAGTAAATCAACTGTGCAGTTCACATTATTATTACAATAAAATATTGTTCATTAAGTACCCTGCAGAGTTATAAAAAGGATGGTTTGTATTGGGTAGGAATAAAAAGCCAGCAAAGAATTCACAGAGTTCAGTGTGAAAGTCCTTTTTTGCTACAAAATTCTTACCCAGGCCCTTCCAGCTACATCAAACATTTAACGACAGGAATTCAAAGGAACCAAAATTCGCCTCATGAATTTTGAACCACATGTTATGGTCATTCATAACATCTGTCTTCCTTTATCTAACAGAGTTTGCCAATCAAAAAAGGAGACATTTTCAATCTTTTTTGTATGAGGATGAATGGGTGTAAAAACATCAAGCACTTCCCTTAGCTGCCGACACAGAGGACTTATGTTGTTCACTGTTTATATGTTGCTGAGGGCCTTGTCAACTAGGTTATGGGGCATCACTCTCTAATGTATGGTTACTTGGTAGAGAAATTTCTCTCAGAACTGAGCATCAGGAATGATTGTCATTTTCCTGAACAACTTTCATGAAAAGATTTCACTCTTTTTGCTTCTGATGCTAAGAAGCTGAGTCAAAGTCCTGCCCCTATTTCACAATTTACACTAAACTTTTAGGTATGTATTTTGTGTGATAATGTTATCCCCAGCTTTAGCTCCTTGTCCTACTCTAATTTCCCTCTTCCCACAATTTCTTCACTTACTTTTTTCATCTTGCACTATGCTTTTGCATGTAAGCAATTTCACATCCCTTTTTGGAAAAAGGCACGGTTTGAATTTCTAAAAGTGTCTAGAAAAAGAAGTAATTGTATTTCTGCAGCAGTTCTGCCAAGCAGAGAAGAGCTATGGCTTTCTTCGTGGTGTCACACATTTCAGAAGATATCAGCCTGGTGGTCTGAAATTCTCACCGCTGCTAGGTGGTCAACATGGCTGACAGGCTGCCACAGCCACTTTCTTGACACTGCATGACAGAGGCCCCATGACCTAAGTCACGGTGGTTGGAACTCATCCTGGGTTCAGAGTCTAACAAAGACTTTATCATGTAGTACAGGTGGATGGAGGGTAGAGACAGTCAACCCAACATCCTGGATCTATTTTGGTTCATCTTAAACATTCCTAGTAAGTTCAGGTAACGATGATAAACTACCTCAACACACTAAAATGCTGACTTTTACTCCTACTATTACCAGCTTGGTAATTTATTTGTACCATCATCAGCTGACAGTCAACCAGCTTGTTAACATTTAGGAGATGCCCAAGTACATTGCTAAGTGCACATCACTTCCATTTAACCTCCAGAAAATCCTATGAAGTAGACACTACTATTTTGCCTTTTCAATGTTGAAGGAATTGTGAGACAAGGAAGAGTTTAAGAACTTTCCTCATGATCATGTACTAGATTAGTGGACCTGGAATTTGAACCCACCTACGTCTCAATTGTCCATGCTCTTACCCCTGTGCTGTGGGCCACACACTTCACACTGAATACCAAGTGACATACCATGTCAGAGATCCAAGAAGGTCTTTTGTTTGGCAGGAACGAGGACAACACAGATGAGATTCGTGTCCACAAAGCACTTGAATCTCATTGAGACAAATGGTCAGACAATATAGTACCTGGAAATTCATGCAAGTGCAGAGCTGAAATTGTCATAGTGAGTATGCGAGTTAAAACTAGGGGCACTTATGGGGCTCCTGGGTGGTTCACTCAGTTGAGTGTCTGATTTCGGCTCAGGTCTTGATCTCAAGGCTTGTAAGTTTGAGCCCTGCCTTGGGCTCTCTGCTGTCAAGGGTGGAGCACACTTCCAATCCTCTGTCCCCCCTCTCGACCCCTCCCCCACTTGTGCACATTCTCTCTCTCTCTCTCTCTGAAAAATAAATAAACATTAATAATTAATAATAATAATAATAAACCTAGGGGCACTTAGGCTACTTTGAGAAGGTATCCATAAGAAAATTCCTTTGGTGGGGCCTGAAAAGTCAATATGATCTGTGGTGTCATTTGTCCAGATTTTAATGGTTCCTATTCCAAACTGGATATTGCTGTCTATTAGAAAGCTACAAATTTTTAGCACAGTAATGTTGTAAACAATACACTGATTAAAGGCTTTATATGTTCTAATAGTTTTCCAGTTGAATCTTTTTGATTTTCAGGTGCACAAACTTACTATCTGTAAAGAATGATAACTTCATCTTCCTATTTTTATTTCCTTATTTTATTGGTTAGAATTTCTACAATAACACTGAACAGTAGAAGATACTATGGATATTTTTGCTATGTTTTTTCCTTTAAAGGAGTTTTTAGTGTCTTACATTAAGTGTGATGCTGGGTAATCTGCAATGTTTAGAAAGTATCTTCTTCCAGTTTGCTGATAAACTTACCACAATTCACAAAGACCTATAAGAAGAAAAAGACAACATTGTGCAATGTATGTGAAAGAAGACTTTAAATAGGAATATAAACTAAGTTTCTAGATAGGAAGATAATTTTGTGGAAAAAAAGTTGTTCTTCCAAATAATCAATAAATTTAATGCAATGCTAAATAAAATCTCAATTAAAAACAATAAGCAAGGAAGGTAACCTATGGAACGAGAGAAGATATTTGTAAAGCACAAATCTGATAATGGATTAATATCCAAAATATATAAGAAACTCTCACAACTCAATAGCAAAAAAACAAATAACCTGATTAAAAAATGGGCAAAGATCTGAAAAGACATGTTCCCAAAGAAGAAAAGGGCCAACAGGTACATGAAAAAGTACACAATATCACTAGTCATCAGGGAAATGCAAATCAAAACCACAATGGAATCTCACCTCACGCTTGTTAAAATGCCTTTCCTAAAAAAGCCAAGAGATAAAAAAAAAATGCTGGCAAGGATGTGGAGAAAGGGAATGCTTGTATACTGTTGTTGGGAATGTAAGTTGGTCCAGCCACTGTGGAAAGCAGTATGGAGACTCCTCAAGAAATTACAAATAGAATTACCACATGATCCAGAAATTGCACTTCTGGGTATAAATCCAAAGGAAATAAAATCACTGTCTCTAAGATGTATCTGTACTCCCATGTTCATCGCAGCATTATTCGTTATTCATTATAGGCAAGATATGGAAACAACCTAAGTGTCTATCAATGGACGAAAGGAAACAGAAAATATGATACACACACACACACACACACACACACACACACACACACACACACTGAAGTATTACTCAACCATAAAAAAGATGGAAATCTTGCCACTTATAACAACATGGATGAAATTGGAGGGCATTATGCAAAGTGAAATAAGTTAGAGAAAGATAAACACTGTAAGGAATCTCTGTAAGGATGAAATTGGAGGGCATAATGCAAAGTGAAATAAGTTAGAGAAAGATAAACACTGTAAGGAATCACTTATATGTGGAATTATTAAAAATAAATAAAAAGTTAAAATCAGAAACAGAGTAGAATGGTGGTTGCCATGGGCTAGGGGGTGGGCAGGGAAATAGGGAGAGGTTGGTCAAAGGGTACAAACTTTTAGTTATAAGATGAATAAATCCAAGGATCTAATGTATAGCATGGTGATTATAGGTAATAATACTGTATTGTATACTTGGAATTTGCTAAGAGAGTAGATCTTTTTAAAAAATTTTTTAAAAACATATTTTTAAAAAACATATTTTTAAAAAACATATTTTTAAAAAAAATTTTTAAAAATATTTATTTTTGAGAGAGAGAAAACGTGAGTGGGGGAGGGGCAGAGAGAGACAGAGACATAAAATCCTGAGTCTGAGCTGTCATCACAGAGCCAGATGCACGCGGCTCAAATCCATGAGCCCTGAGATCATGACCTGAGCCAAAGTCAGATGCTTAACCGACTGAGTCACCCAGGAGCCCCTCTAAGAGTGTAGATCTTAAACATTCTCATAAATAAATAAATAAATAACCATATAAGGTAATGGGTATGTTCATTAGCTTGATTGGGGGAATCATTTCATAGTGTATACATCAAATCTATGTATGTATATATCATGTTGTACACTTTGACTATAATTTTGTCAATTATACCTCAATGAAGCTGGAAAATTGATTAATTAACCATAGGTGCTCCTCAAAACAAATTTTTAAAAACTACAAGCAAGAGAAAGGTCAGAGCAAAAATGATTCTGAAGTTTATCTGGAACGAGATCGACCAAGAAAATATTTTAAAAAGAAGAATAATGAGAAAGACTGTTTATTTATTATTTACCCTATCAGATATTAAAACCCATTACTAAGGTAATAAAAGAAGTGGTGTATAGTCATGCAAAGGACAGGAAAGAATACCAAGTCCATAGGCCTGAATTCCTGGGGAGTTGCACCCTTGAAATAAGAGATGGGCCCCTTCTTTAAGGAGTCTGTTGGGAAATATCATTGGGCAGGAGTCCCTGCTTCTAGACGAGGTGGTCATGCTGTGGGGACTAACATGAGGCAGAGGAAAAAGTAGCTGTGGGGTTGTGAGTGGGAGAGACTCGGATAAAACTATGGTAGAGGGCAAGAGGGTTAGTGGAAAAGAATTTTCATCAAGTTTCACTGCACGTAGAGACGTACAATGCCTTTGTCAGCATCCCACCAAATCCACCATGCTTTTCAATGCTTTTGGAAAAGAATATTTATTGGGTTTTTGTTCAGTGTGGATGATAATGTGATGAAATTAACTGTAAGGTAAAAGAGAAGGTCCAATATTCCTTAGATTACATGAAGATTTAGTGACTGATAAAGTTGGCATTTACTATAAGTGAGGAGGAAAATGATTTGTTTATCAGTGGTGTTGGGACAACCAGTCTACTCTTATAGATACAAATGTGTGTGTCCTCATACTTTTTGAAATTTTTACCATTTATTCACGGTCATTTTAAAATATAATGATGCATCCTAGGGATGCCTGCGTGGCTCAATCGGCTAAGCTCAGTCCACCTCTTAGTCTCAGCTCAGGTCATGATCTCACAGTTCATGGGATCGAACACCGCATAGGCCCCTGTGCTGACAGGGTGGTACCTGCTTGGGATTCTCTGCTCCTCCCCAACTCATTCTCTCTGTCTCACTCTCTCTCTCAAAATAAATAAATAAACTAAAAAAAAAATTTTTTTAATAAAATAAAATGAAATATTCTCAAAGAGGCACAACTAAATGAAGTTTTGACTTCTGTTTTGTCTTTCTCATTATATGCTATATGTTACATCATAGTCCATTGTGTAATTTATGATTGTGTATTATTTATATTATGATGTTATTTTTAAACAGATTTTACTTTTTAGAGTAGTTTTAGATTCACACCATAGCTGGGGAGAAAGAACAAATATTTCCTATAGACCCTCTACCCCCACATATGCATAGTATACTCCGTTATCCCCACCAGATGGAAAATTTGTTACGGTTGATGAACCTACATTGACACATTGTTATCGCTTCAAGTCCATAGTTAACATCAGGGCTCTCCAGGAGCACCTGGTTGGCTCAGTCTGTTAAGTTCCTGACTCCAGCTTGGGTCATGATTGCACAGTTCATGAGTTGGAGCCCCACGTTGGGCTCTGTGCTGATGGCTCAGAGCCTGGAGACTGCTTCAGATTCTGTATCTCCCTCTTTCTCTGCCCCTCCCCTGATCATGCTCTGTCTCTCTCAAAAATAAATAAACATTAAAAAAATTAAAAAAAAAAACATCAGGGTTCCCTGTAGTGATGTACATTGTGTGAGTTTGGACAAATTTATAATGACATGCATCAAGCATAGTTTCCTATGTGCTCCTCTGTGCTCTGCCTATCCCTGTAATAATTTCTGAGATCATAGATCTGTGTTTTGTTCACTGTCTCTCATCACGTACTTCATCACAAGGAGGATATTCGGTAAGCCAGGATATCTTCTTCAATCTGTAGTTTTAGGAGAGATTTTTTTTATGAAGAAGCATTGAATTTTGTTCAATGAGCTTTCTGAATCTATTGAAATCATAATGTGGCTTTTTTTTGTTTATCTGCTAATGTGGTAAAATCTACTGAATGATTTTGGAATGCTAAGCCAGCCTTGCATTCCTGAGATAAACCCCAGTTGGTTGTGATATATTATCCTTTTTGTATTTTGCTTTGATTTACATTGTTGATATTTTGTTAAGGATGAAGTGGGGAATTTTAATTGTTCTTTGTTTGTTTACTTCTACTGTACCAAAGAGAAAACACAAGTGACAGGAGGACTCATTTCCCTAGGAAACTGAAGTTACCTTTCACAGTCTCTACCAAATAAAATATCACCAAAATATAGCAAAGCAAACAAATAAGCAAAATCCCAAATACCAAAAGAGCAAATCTAAGATAGAACATCAGCAAAATATGTAATAAAAGTAAAATACAAGTATGTTTAAAACTATAGATGTTAAAGGGGCACCTCGGTGGCTCAATTGCTTAATCATCTGACTTCAGCTCAGGTCATGATCTCACAGCTTGTGAGTTTCAGCCTTGCATCGGGCTCTGTGCTGACAGCTCAGAGCCTGGAGCCTGCTTCAGATTCTGTGTCTCCCTCTCCCTCTGCCCTTCCCCTGCTCACACTCTGTCTCTCTCTCTCTCTCAAAAATAAACATTAAAAAAATTAAAAAGAAAACTATAGATGTTAAAGCCTTGAGTAATTAAAAACATTTGACCACATTTATTGAAATATCAATCGTAATTGTTATAGATAAGTTAAGGGCCAAAGAGGGGGGTTTAGTACATTACTTTTCAAGTGTGAAAATTGTAAATTGGAGATCAGTCAGTTGAATAAACCATACATTTTTGGAGTCTTTCTTGGAAATGCCCTAACATCAAAAATTTATTTTGCAAATATGGTTCTTTGGTTTGATTGGTTACTGTCTTCCCCAGTTGCCTTGATAGGATTAACGTTCCTTTTAACCCCACTCCCCCTTTCCCACACTTTCCTACCTCTTAACATACAATTGAATTTTTTGAATTTTTTGCTCTTCTTAAGCATTATCTCCAAAGGCAAAACCATAAAAAGAAACTATAAGGCCAAAAGCAAACCAAACAGCAAACAAACAAAAACTCAAAAGCAACTCTCCTATCCTCACCAGCAATACCATAATAGACAAAATTAAAACACAAGTAATAAAATGAGGGAAATATCTGTAATATAATGATCACAGGTCAATTTTTCTTTAATATAGGAATACCTCTTAAGAGTGAAAAAAAAAATCATGGAAGAAAAGTGAGTTAAGGGCATGAACAAACAGTTGACCAAGGAAGAAATACAAATGAATAAAAAAAAAAAAAAGCATTAAAAATTATTTAAGGGGCACCTAGGTGGCCCAGTCGCTTAAGCATCCGACTTCGACTCAGGTCATGATCTTTCAGTCTGTGAGTTCAAGCCCCACATCGGACTCTGTGCTGGCAGCTCAGAGTCTGGAGCCTGCTTCAGATTCTGTGTGTGTCTCTCTCTCTCTGCCCCTCCCCCACTTGCTCTCTCTCTCTCTCTCTCTCTCTCTCTCTCAAAAATAACATCAAAAAATTAAAAAAAGTTATTTAATCATACTCATATTTAAAAATGCAAATGAAGACTGTATAGAGAGTGTTTTGCTTATCAGATCAGGAAAAAATGAAAAAGAGTTCTAAAACCTGATGGGAAAGTGGCTGAATCTTCCTGAAAAAAAAATTGATGATGAGGATGAAAAGTCTATAAAATGTGTGTTATCAGCTCTCCCCAGATCCATAAAGACACCGCATAGTTTGTGGCCACAAAGGGTGGGAGGCAACCTAGAGATCCATTACCCCCTGGCAATGAGTAAGTAAACACGTGCATACAGAGGAATGCCTTGTAGCAATGATAACAAATTAGTTGTATTTTCATCGTACATGGATATATCTGAAAATCACATTATTTAAGTCTAATACGTAAGAAACAAAATGAGATTTTTTGGCACAGTGTCATTTATACATATTAAAAGCACATAAACACACAACCACCATGAATTTCTCAAGGATATATGTATTTCTACAAAGAAAAATAGACAATGAATTGAAAGAGTAGATAGTAAATACACTAGGATGGGCATGTGGGAGGGAAAAAGATGAGGAATGAGAATAAAAATAACATGAAACAAAATATGAGAGAAGTCTTGCCACGACTACAGGGCCATGAAGTGAAGTCCATGAGAAGCTCAACTTTGGGCAGATAAGGTGCATCTCTATGGAATCAGCAGTTGTGCTTTAGAATTTACTCTAAGAAAATAATTTAAAAATCTCTGCTGAATTTCTACTTTTCAAAAAACGGAAGGATAATATATTTCACAATAAAAAAAATCATAAACAGAAAGCCTGATGATTTTTCACACAGAGAACACACTCATGTAATCACCTTCCAGATGAAGAGATAACAATATTTTCAACTCCCAGAAGGTCCTTTGAGTCCTACCAAGCCATTACTGGCCTTCATCAAAGGCAACTGCCGTTCTGATTTCTCACAGCATAGATTTATCAGTTTTTGATCTTTCTATAAATGGAATCATGCTATATGTATTGTTTGTGTCTGCTTCTTCATTCTCCGTTCTGTTTGGAAGATTAGCCAATGATTTTTGCAAAGGACAGTAAACTATTTTAAGGTATAAATATATCACAGTTGATTCATTATATTATTGATGAATGTTTTGTTCTCAATTTGTTATAGGGATAGCGTTGCAATGAACATTCTTGCCCATGTCTTTTGGGACACATGCAAGCTTTTCTTTTTGGAGAAGAAGAGTCCTTAAAAGAGTTACAGTTGGATCATAACGTTTGTATATGATCAGCCTTCATAGCTACTGCCAACTCATTTTCCAAAGTAATGGGACCAATTTTCACTTCCACCAATGGTATATGAGGACCCAGTTGCTCCACATCTTCTCCAACCCTTGGGACTTGCCAGCCTTTTTCATTTTGGCCATTCTGTTGCAGATGTCTTGTACTTATTATTATTATTATTATTATTATTATTATTATTTTGTTTAAAATCAGTTTCTGGGTTTAATTTCTTTTAAAATCCAGATTGGGCCACACAGCCTAACATGTCCATCACTCTCTCAACAGTCCCAAGTCCCAGTGTCATCCCACTGTATTTATTGGTCAACATCCCAAGTACAGATCAATCATTCTGCCTTCTCTTCCCTACACATCACCTACTGCTTCTGCTGGAGGGAATTATGCAACAGTACAAATTGGTACCTTTATATATTGAGGGCCAACCATCAGTGGGCTCTCTCTCCATCCCTAGTGCTAGTCTCTTAGTCCAGACCATCTCCATCTCTTCTGCCTTTCCACAATAGCCACTTGTGCTGTCTCCTGGCACTTCTTTAATCTTTTCTTTAGCGGGATCTTTCTAAAACACAAAACTGATCACCTTATTTCCTGAATTATTCTTCAATGACTCCTACTGTCTTCAGGATATAGTATAAATTCA
This sequence comes from Puma concolor, assembly GCF_028749965.1. NCBI lineage: Eukaryota > Metazoa > Chordata > Mammalia > Carnivora > Felidae > Puma > Puma concolor. Next base: position 186,878,296 of record NC_141674.1, read on the forward strand.
TTCCAGATCTCATTTTTAACACTCCCTACGCTGCCTCTCCCCACATCCTTGACATTCTAGCTCAGTGTTTTTCAAACATTTTTAACTTGGTTCACGCATAATAATGAAACAAAAGTTTTTTTAAAACAAGATTTAACCTTTCTACAGTGATGCACTCTGACATTTTCCCTTCTGTTTTAAATGAAATATTGGCATGACTAACAAAACTGGTTTCATCACTGACTAAATGGGTTGCTGCTAGCACTTGGTAAAATATATTAGCCCTATTGTACATGTTTCAGTTTCCGTAAAACCCTCCATTTCTCCTCTCCAGGGACCCTCTGCCACGTATCTCTACCAGTAGTGTTTCATCTTTCAGGACTGCCCTCCAGGAAACTTCTCCTGATCACTCCTCCCTTTTACTCCAATTATGTACTCACTCTGTATTTTAATTGCTTGTTTACTTAACATTTTCCAATGCACTGTAAGCTCCTTGAAGCCAAGGAATAGGATTTCCTCATTCGTCTTCATAGTTCTAATACCTGGCACATAACTGGCACTCAACAAATGTTTATTGAATGAATGAATGAATGAATGATATACATATATATATATATATGTATATATATAATGTTTATTATAGCACATAATAAACACATATATGTTATTACTTATCCTTCTAATTTTATAATATCGAAAACAGTTTAACTTGCCAACATTAAGACATTTAAAAACATGATATACTGTTGCGATACAATGTAGGTAATGATTTAGATGAATATTTGTTGTTATGAAACAATGTCATTGTCTCTTGGGAAGAGTAAATGAAATAGAGCAGATAAAGTGCTCCTTGGCACACTGCAAGTACTCCTCCAACATTCAACAGCCACTTTCGTTAGGAATCAATGAGATGCATCCATAACAGACAGATACTAGGATAAAAGACAGGTTGGCAGTAAAGAAAGGAAGGTGGCTCCAAGGGTCCAAAAAAGAAAAAAAAAAAAAAAAAAGGAGGCAGAGGCAACACCTCTGGAAGTTGTCTTTGTGTTTTTGGCTCCACATCCCCACTTTACAAAGGGAGAGATGAAGTCCAGAATGCATGGAGGGTCCATCTTTGGACATGTACCTGGAGCCCAGGTCCTGACCTCCAGCTGGGAACTCTTTAAAATACCAAATGGAAAGGGTACCTGTGAACATACCTTTCAAACAAAAATTATTTTTGAAAATGCCTAATAGAACTGAGAGAAACCTCCTAGGAAAGCTTTGCAGGAAGTTAGGACACAGAGATTTATAGGGTTCAGTGTACTGTCTAATTCAGACTCCCTGAATTCCCTTCAGTATGCCACATTAACTTATTCTCAGATGGAATGCCATGCAATTATTTTGACTTAATCTTTCTTAGTTATAATTATACATTAGCCCTGCCTTTTTTGTCATCACCTTGATTATATTTTGCATGCTTTTCAATCACATATTGACTGATTTCTTTTGGGACTGTGTTATCAGTGACACATCTCATCTTTTACAATTTGATCCCTCTTAATTTCAACCTGTAAGCGTTCTTACTCTTTTTTTTATTGAAGTATAGCTGACATATAATGTTAACTCGTTTCAGATATACAACACAGTGATTAGACAATTCTACACATTACCCGATGTTCACCATAAGTGCAGTTACTGTCTTTCACCATACAACATTATTACAATATTATTCACTACATTCCCTATGTTGTACTTTTCATCCCCATGACTTATTTATTTTATAACTGGAATTTTATATCTCTTAACCCCCTTCCCTTATTTTGCCTACCCCTCCAACTCTCTTCCCTCTGGCAACCACCAGTTTGTTCTTTGTATTTATGATTCTGTCTCTGTTTTTTTGTTTGTTTGTTCATTTGTTTTATTTTTTAGATTCTCTATATAAATGAAATCATATGGTATTTGTCTTCTTCTGTCCAACTTATTTCACTCAGTATAATACCCTATAGGGTGCATCCATATTGTCACAAATGGCAAGATATTCTTTTTTTATGGCTGAGTGATATCTCTCTCTCTCTCACTCTCTATCTATCTATCTATCTATCTATCATCTCATATCTATCTATCTCATCTGGAACTTGAGACTGGCCTTCCCAGTGGGATCTGCTTCTCCATGACAAGAGGGCAATTCTGCACTCACCCACACCTTTAGCAAAAATCTATCCAGGGCCTACGGTGAACTGAGCAGAGCTGTTGGGGTTGTACAGGATAACTGAGCAGTCCGTTAAGTGGTTCTCAGGCTCTCTCTGTTGAATCTAGACAGAGAATGGATCTATTCCCACTCAGTTCAACGTAATTCGCTTGGTGGAGAGAATGGAGCCTTCAAAGTAGCAATGGTGGAAACACATCTGTCTGGATGCTCTCAGCCAAGAGAAGGGACAATGTGAACTCTGTATGAGGACTGAATCTAGAAGTCTTCAAAGGAACCTCAGGACAGCTTCCAGCACCAGTTAGTTCCATCTCTTCCTCCCTGGTCTCAGGGAGAGATGCTAGGTTTGACTTTTTAAAGTATTACAATTACCATCCTTTACATGAACTGCTTATGCATTTAAATCCTACTAGTATGTTAGTATCTAACAGGATGATTATGGATACCTTTACATGTATGTCAGACTAGCACTGTTTGTAAGTTATATTTGATTTCATCTCTCCACTATATTTTCTTATGCCCAGTTATTAGAGTTTTTGCTTATGTAGTGTGCTTGTATACTCAAGTTTGAACAACTAAAGGTGACATTAGTCTATAGTGCATTAGATCTAATAGATTTCAGGAACAGTAAACACAGAATAATATATTTTTTATTCTTGGCTTGATCATCTGAAAATTAACTCTACCAGGATTTATGTCAAAAGAATGAATATATAAACTATAAACTATTCCTTCTAAGTATAATTTACTTGTGTGGGCATTTAATAGAATGCCTAGTCTCATAGATAAAGATAAAGAATCACTGTATGATTTGAGCATATATAATTATACAATGTGTGTATATATATATATATATATATATATATATATATATATATATATATGGAAGAGAGAAAGGAGTGTGGGAGTGTGGAAACTAAAATTCAGTTGCTACCACAACTGTATATGTCCTAAACTTTTTTGCATCTTGGGTATTTTATCCTCAAAACTAGTTTTAAAATTTGAATATGTAATTACTTTCATTTCTTTATGGGTTGTAGAATAAGTTAAAAATATATATTTATTCATTGGAATCTATTACACAGAATTTTTAGATATTGCAAAAAAATTTTTACTCTTCCTTCATAGAGCTGTAATTTTTGTTTGCTTATCATTTAATAAAATGGGGAGGGGATGAGTTGAGGGTTTAGTCTCTGCTGAAGATTCACTGTGCTTCTAAACACATCTTGCATGATTGATAAAATGTTTTGGAATCTTCATAGAACTGTAGCTATTAAGTTCCTGAGGTCAGGTATTGGATCCCCAATTCATTGCTACTGGACCCAACATTTGAAGCAGTTCAGGAAATATTTCTTGAATGATTGAGTCTATATAATACCTATAGAACTGACTCATTTACTTAAGTAGTCAGCCAAACCAGTTTACTCAATCACATTGATATTATGGCCTTATTTAGATACACTCTATTAAGTAGAAAGTCATAATGAGGGAAGGGATATAAAGGTTCCTATTGTTGTATTGTGGTAAAAAGATAATACAAAATATTTCATTGTATTATGTGGCACAAAAAGAGAAGATAAAAACTTTCAGGACTATGAAGAAAATACTCTCTAAACTTTTGAATCCCTGAATAGCTCTGGGGGGGCGGGGGTGGGTGGAAACTCTGAAGACAATAATTTTAAAACAAAAACAAACTAGTCCTTTAATTATAGCATAATTATCCAGATTTCAAACTGTGAATTCACTTTTGCTTTGGTCTTTTAAATAAATTATGCATGTTTTCCATATGGGGCCCCACACCAAAACTCCTTTTTAATCTGGGAAAACATTTCCAAAATCCAAGTTAGTATCCATGCTCTGGCATATTAATTTGACTTTGGATTCTTCCATAAACTTTCCATGTTTAGCAATCTTTTTGAACTGTCCCTTGGGACACACATGTTTGTATTACACAGATTCTATGTCTTTTAATAGTAACGTTTAGGAATTCAGTAGGAAAAAAACAATGCCCTTGTAAATTTGATCTCTTTTGCAAACATCAGAACATGAAATGTTCTTTGGCTTACCCCCCACTAGGTTTACATTAATAAGCCATCAATTGTGAGCCCAAACACCCAATTCCAAAGAAACTTCCAACTTCAATATTATATGCTGTTTTCTTCTTTTGTGCATTTAACAAAGGATTAAGGCATAATGCATTTTTAATTAACTGAAATATTAATGGCAAAAGGCTTTTAAGAGAAAATTTTTAAAGAATTACTCATCATAAACATGGTTTCAATAGAATTTATTTATAAAGCTGGGTAGAGAACCAGGAATGGATAATTAAAACTTTGAAACAATGTTTTCCTTTTATATAAAATGGCTAACTTAAGGAACTTCATAGATAACAGCAAAAATGTGGGAACACTCTTGGGGGTTATGTACTAGTCACAAACACTGAGATTTTCTAATTTTCGGCCAAGTTTTTGTGAAACTGCTTATAATAAGCATGTAGCGCCTGGATTGTGTTTAGCCAACCAGTTTCCTTCATAGACCCACATCCACCATCATAAATACCTTCCTTGGTAGCCACCAGGAATTCTGAAACTGCAACAAATGAGATTATGTACAGTGACAGGACCTGAACCACAGCATTGATCAATCTATCACTGCCCTGTTTTTAAGTATACTGTTTACACTATACAAAGCAAGGTCAAGATTTTATACTTAGTCCTTGATAGCATTTCAATATTGACAATGGACTAATTTTCATGGCTTTGAAAATTTTGGAATCAGTTAATCCAATTTGGCTACATTTAACAGAAACCCACCAACAGTGGCTTAAGCAATAAAGTCTTTTGTTTCTCAAATAAATTAGAAGTCCAGAAGGAAGCATTACAGGTAAAGAAGTCATCAAAGATTAAGGTTTATTTCCGTAAGCTGTCCCACCTTCCACAGTGTTTGATTTTCATGATTATGAGACAGTTGCTCCATCTCTTAAGCATCATATCTGTGTTCTTAGCTGGAAGAAGGAGGAAGTGCATAGCACCAATGTGCATGCCATCTGAGCCTGTCCCTTTTTAACAAGGAAAACACAGCATTCCTAGAAGATCTGCCAATAGAATTCTGCCTATATCTCAATGTCCAGAACTGTCTCATATGGCTCATCTCCAATTGAAAGGGCAGCCTGGGAATTCAAATTCTTTTTTTGTTTGGCTACTTTGCTTCCCCCAATAAAATCAGCTCCCCATCAGCAAGGAAGAGGAAGGGAAAAAGATATCAGATAGACAAACAGAAGTAGTTGTAATATGTGATGTGGCTCATTATGGTGACCAAATAAATTACCTACCTTCTACCTTATTTCACATTATATATACACAGCTTCAAATATGCTGTCCTAGAATGAGAAGATTCAAAACCATTTTATGTCACAACAACAAACTTCAGCTGTGAAATACTCCATTCTCTTATGCAAGCCTAGCCAGAGCCTGAAGGGACTTTCCAGGTGCTTCCCATGGAATTTTCAGGAGAGGCAGAGCACAGAAGTGGGTCAAAGAATGGTTCTGGAACATTTGTCTTAGTCATTCTTTAAACTCATATAACCTGAGTCTCATCTCATTTTGACACAGTGAATTAAAGGCTGATGACCACATACTCCCAAATTCTGGCCTACTTATGTTTCTGCATTAAATTAGGGAACCCCTTTTCCTCTCTCAATGTTTGTACATCAGGCAGGTCTACAATACTCATGTGATAATGACTGACCTAGATTAGGGGTCTGCAAACTACAGCCCAGGATCAAATCTGACCAGCGGCGTTTTTATACATAAGGTTTTCTTAGAACAGAGCCACACCCATTCCTTTATGTATTACAGATGGCTGCTTTCACACTACCAGGGCAGAGGTGGGAGTTGCAACAGAGACCATCTGGCCTGGAAAGCCTAAACACTTTTGATAAACACTTTCTATATGCAGGGGATGGAAACATGGATTGCTTCATTATTGTCGTAGACTACATCTATGAGTTTGGCACTATTTTTATCCCCATTTTAAGGATGAGGAAATGGAGTCTTTAGATCAAATACTTAATCTAGAATCCTAAAAGGTGGAGATGGCTCCAAGTTCAAGCTCCCTGACTCCAGGGCCTTTCACTCATCTGTCATGACAAGACTGTGCTCCTTCCTTCGTGGCACAGAGGAGAACAGCCAGGGGTAACCTCCCAGTGTAGGTCTCCACACCTGCACATGGGACAGGGGCCACAGTGGGGATTACTGTGGGAGCCACTGGTTTCAGAACAAGATATGCTCTTTGGTTTTTGACACTTCCATTTCTCTCTTTGCCCCTAAGAGCATCTATGACAATAGTTTAATAATTCCTCCTAATCAATTGACTATTTCCTCCTTTGCAGAAAAATAATAGCCATGGAGGCAGCTGGCCTCATTCCTACCAATTAAACATCCCTAGAAGCCACAGGAAGAATTTGCCTATCTAGACTGGGAAACTAGGAAACCCACAATTACGCAGTGGGGACTTAATGAAGGTAGATGGTTATTTTGTCTTCTTGTTGATAAATTTAAGGTCACAGAGAGTGAAGGAGAAATGAGGGAGGACTGGAATCCCTGGGTCCGCCCCTCAGTGCAGCAGGGCAGAGGTAGCACTGGTCAGCCAACTTGGTCAAAGATGCCAAGAACTCTGCTCTCAAAGACTGCCAACTCAGACTTATAACACACGAGTGGCAAAGGTAGTGGCTGGCACATGTGTGCTGTTAGGAGAGTATTTCAGTTAACCTTCCCATCCCTACCCTGGAAAGCCAGTAGTGTCCAGCCCAAGCATGTGAGTCAGAGACAAGCACATCCAGCCCAGAGTCCAAGTAGATCACAGACACACAAAAACAGTTCTTCCAAGAGTAAATTTCAACAGCTCTTAGATTCTAAAAATAATTATTCCACACATCTTTAGGTTGAAATACTCAAATTCACTCGAATTCTTTTTTCTCCTCATGTCAAGCACAGTGAATCTTATCCCATCCAAGACTAAAAGACAAATTCAAAACAAGAAGACACAGAGACTGCTATTCAGGTATCCTAAAAAGCAAAATGTGGAGACTCTGATTTTTATATCCATTTATGGGTATAATTCACTCTTTCACCAAATAGATTTCTTCTCTGTTGTCACATTGCAATTCAAATACTGGACATTTAGAGTATAAACCTTTGTGGCAAATCTCCAATGTCAATATTCCTGAGCAGAAATTCGATCTTTGGGCTCTGCTTTTTCCTGAATGGATCTTTTCTAACTATCCAGAAAGAAAGGTCTTTGATTTATTAGGTTTGGGCCAGTCAAATAAGGCCCAGCAGTCACCACAAACTTAGGCCCTGTGGATTCCTATTTGAGATGGTTCCAAAGGCTGAGGAGTTTAAAAGTTCTCACCAGGTTGGTGCCCTTTGAACAAACTTTGCCTGGAGTCATCCTTTAAAACCTTGTTAAAGCATTGAGTCTTGTCTCTGTGCTCCCTGAGGACTACTTTATTCAGGTTTATCAGCCCCTCCTTATTGATGGTTGGCCTTTTTTCTCCTTTCAGAAACATGAGACTGTAGAAACACCATTCTTACTGACTCTTGCAGTGCCCATGGGGTGGTCTTCATCTAAATCTATGGTGTCTCTGGGTCAAACATCTAATTTTTAAATATTTTTTTTGAATTATACTTTTAATTCATGTGCAATGTTCAAAATGGCATAATTTAATCAAGGGCAATTTGAAATTAATGGTGGCCATTTTGGAGAACTTTGAACATGAACAGAAAAGGAAACAAATCTTAACTATGCTTTGGTCTTTATGGTTTAATTGACATAGGAAAATTTTCAAACACAATTTGGATTCTAAAATTGCCTCCCTAAAAGATTTGCCAATAACCGTAATTTTATTTATTTTTTATTTTAACATTTATTTAATTTTGAGAGAGCACAAGTGGGGGAGGGACAGAGAGAGGGAGACACAGAATCGGAAGCGGGCTCCAGGCTCTGAGTTATCGACACAGAGCCCCACACAGGACTCGAACTCACACGCAGTGAGATCATGACCGGAGCTGAAGTTAGACACTTAACTAACTGAGCCACCCAGGCTCCCCTGCCAATAACCATAATTTTAAAGGAAAAGTTTACTTATAGCTTCAGACTTGGGGCCCCTGGGTGGCTCAGTCAGTTAAGCGTCCAATTCTTGATTTTGGGCTCAGGTCATGATTTCAGGGTCGTGAGATATAGACCCATGACAGGCTCTGTGATGAGTGTGGAGTCTACTTAAGAGTCTGTCTCTCTCTCTCTCTTTCCCTCCCTCCCTCCCTCTCTGCCCCTCTCCCATGTGCTACACACTCTCTCTTTCAAAAAAAAAAAAAGGTTCAGACTTATGATCACATTCACTTCAGGCCTCCCTGAACTCTATAAAAATAAAAAGAAGAACTAGAAGCCTCTGGGACAACGCAGAGGCTTCAAGCCAGACAGCGGCACCCAATTTCCAATAAACAGCTTAAATGAGCAAGAATTGTCTCTGATGATCAGATAAGAACAAGCCTCTTTAATGGGTCTAGGCGCTGTTCTTTCAATGAGAAGTCCCACCACAGTGTCTACACTTGTACCCTGCAGTTAGATTACTTATGTGAGGGGGGGTTTAACACCACCTCAGACTCTCTCTCTCCCTCCCCCAGTCTATAACTGTAACTTCTATATTTGTCTGTAGCGGGCCTGTAGCTGGCTTTCTCTCATTTAATTTCCCCCTACCCCCTCTCTTTGGAAACTATAGAAATTAATTAATTACAAAAGTTGTCATTATGTGTCACTCTAGGAATATCTAATTCAGATAGCCAGATCTAACCACAGGAAAAAAATCTCAGAAATTAGGTTTAATGTAACAAGCTCTTGCCTCAATTGACTTTTAAAAACAAAATCGACTTAGTTAGCTTTTGAAAAAAACAAAAACAATCCAAAACTGCATGGTCTTAGTTACTGGGTTACAAGATAAGAAGGAAAAAGAAGTGCCAAGAGCTTTAAAATATGATTGATAGTATTTAAATTTTTGGTTTAGAAAAACACACGTTTGTGAATTATGTTTGTAAAACTTTCATGTAACGTTCTTATTGAAATGATTCCTTGGACAAATAGCTAATTTAATAATTTTAGGCTTAAAACTGCTCTATGTTCTGCCCCTGATTTTACCACCATACTAACAACAAAGTTAGTGGGGTGCCTAGGTGGCTTAGTTGGTTGAGCGTCTGGCTCTTGATTTCGGCTCAGGTCATGATCCCAGGGTCTTGGGATTGAGCCCCACATTGGGCTCTGTGCTGAGCATAGAGCCTATTTGGGATTCTTTCCTTCTAAGCCATCTCATTCTTCCTTGCTAGTTCCCATCTCTAAATGGTTAGTAGACACCTCTATTCCTCATTCATGCCATTACTCTCATCTTTGGTAACATCCAAATACTTAATCTGTTCTTCAGACACTGGCAAAGTTAAAGAATCCATATCCAAATTAAAAAGGGGAAAACAGGTATAAAAGGAAGATTCAAATAGTTTGTGAGGCATTTAGGATGTGTTTCAACCATTAATAATAATCCTTGTGTCCACATTTGTCTCTGTTATAGTTGCCAAATGCATCATCTCCAGGATCTTAAATACTGCTGTATAGTCACTATCATACTAGATGATCCAATCAATAATCACCCCAAGAAAATAGCCAGAAGGTATAATGCCTATACTTATCAAAACAGCTATCATTACAAATATTCAATCCTTTTAAATAGATTCAAAGACTATACTTTCTTTTTAAAAAACCAAGATATAATTGACAAAGTTGTATATATTTAAAGTGTGCAGTGTGATGATTTGATATAAATATACATTGTGAAATGATTACCACAATCAAGTTAATTAACACATCCATCACTTCACATAATTACCTTTTTTGTGTGTGTGAGAATGCTTAAGATCTACTCTCTTACTCCAAGCAAATTTCAATACGGTATTATTAACTATAGTCACCACACCATACATTAAATCCTCAGAACTTATTCATCTTATAACTAAGAATTTTTTAGGTACTATGCTTTCAACATGATCACATTCCCAAAGAAAATAATCTATCACCAAGAAAGTAAAAAATGTCCATACTGGTAGTTAGGCTGCAGTGGAGGAGATACTGATAATTGAAACAGAAGGTGCAACTTTCAAAAATGCAAAACAGATAAACTGCATCAAGCCTAACAACCATCTTGTGCATCATAGAATATCCAGGCTCAAACTTCTGTAACACGAGCTCATTCAGACCCATATACTGAGATAAGACCATGAAAAAAATGATCTAGCAGTAACTGCACAAACTCATGCTTAAAGACCATAGATTGTTCCAACAACATGCCTTGTTAAGGCCATTGTTAGATGAATCTAACCCTCCATATGCTATAAGCACCCTTTCTAAACCACTGTGTCTTGAAATACATCAGGGTCCCTCTGGAATACCTCTTCCTTATGCACCAAACTAAACCAACATTGGCTTCAGATATGTTCCTGGTGCTCTTTGCATGGTAGGCTTTAAAAATCTTATGAAATAAGTATTATTACTATTCCCTGAAATATCTGAAATGTTTCAGATTTTACTGAAGAATTTTATCTTAGAGCAGCACTGTCTGATAGAACTACCTGAGGTGATGGAAATGGTTTGTGATCTGCATTGTCAAGCACAATAGCTACTAGCCAGTGTTACTCTTTGGTACTTGAACTATGGCTAGAATGACTGAGGAACTGAAGTTTTAACTTTGTGTAATTTTATTTAATTTAAATCTAAATAGTCACATGTGACTAGAGGTCATCATACTGGACAGTACAGTCTTAGAGCAGGTACCACTGTTGACCATACTATACCCTGCTGGTACACTTTATCTAAAAGGACATCTTCTCAGGAAGTAATGAGCCTGATCACTTCTCTTCTTTACAAAACCCTGTGATAGTCTCTGAATAGATGTAGAAGGAGACTGACTCCCTGATGAGGGAAGGAAGGTAAAACTTAGCTTTGGTCCTTTCAGGGAAACATTTTGGTTGTAGAGACATAGTTTCTGCTTCTTTTTCTGATTAATCTAGCTCTGCATCACCAAAGAGAGATTAACAATAGCATTGTTCTATCTTTTCATCAACCAAAGGGTTTACCCTGATTTAAGTTGTACCAAGTCGGAATGCCACTGTGCTTGTGAATTTTGCCTCACAGCACTCTTGTTTGTGGAAATTCCATGAAGATACTGGCATGTGACAAACTTTTGTGTTTATTTTCCTTTGTAACGTGAGTTTTCATAATTTTAGATGTCCTAATAGGTATTTTAAACAGTTGGCTGACTATGAATCAGAGGCTGCTTAAGTTGACACTATCTTAAACCAGAAGTCCCAATGTCACTAGAATATTTATGACAGATTTGATGGTGTACAAGAATGTCTATCACTGAGATACTTTATTGCATTTTAAGATATAATTGACACACAATATTATGTAACTTTAAGGTGTACAGTGTGAAGATTTGACACATACATATTGCAAAATGATTACCACAATAGGATTAGTTAACGCTTCCATCATCTCACATAATTATCTTTTTGTGTATATGGTGAAAACATTTAAGATTTACTCCCTTAACAGCTTTCTTTTTTTTTTTTTAATTTTATTTTTTTCAACGTTTATTTATTTTTTTGGGACAGAGAGAGACAGAGCATGAACGGGGGAGGGGCAGAGAGAGAGGGAGACACAGAATCGGAAACAGCCTCCAGGCTCTGAGCCATCAGCCCAGAGCCTGACGCGGGGCTCGAACTCACGGACCGCGAGATCGTGACCTGGCTGAAGTCAGTCGCTTAACCGACTGCGCCACCGAGGCGCCCCTCCCTTAACAGCTTTCAACTATACAATATGGTATTGTTAACTATAGTCATTGTGCTATACATCAGAACTCCAGAATTTATTCATCTTATAAATGAAAATTTGTATCATTTGACATCACTCATTTCCCCCACCCCCTAGCCCCTGGCAACCACCCGCTACTTTCTGTTACTACGAGTTTGGCTTTTTTCAATTCCACATGTATGTGAGATCACATAGTATTTGTCTTTCTCTGTCTGACTTATTTCACTTAGTATAATGTCCTCAAGATTCATCCATGTTGTCACAAATGGCAGGATTTCCTCCTTTCTCATGACTGAATAATATGCCATTTCATATATATAACAAACAATATTATTTTAATATATGTATATATATAAATGTATATATTTATATATATACATATATGTATATATATATATATATATATATATATCACAACTTTATCCGTTCACCTATAGATGGACATGTACGTTGTGTCCACATCTTGGCTATTGTGAATAATGTTGCAATGAACACAGGGGGACATACATCTCTTCAAGATCTTGATTTCATTTCTTTTGGATATATACCAAATGTGGGTTTGGTGGATCACGTGATTTTTAATATTTGCAGGAACTTCCATACTGTTTTCCGTAGTGGCTGCACCAATTTACATTCCCACCAACAGTACACAGTTTCCCCTTTTCTCCACATCCTTGCCAGCACTTGTTACCTCTTATCTTTTTTATAATAGCCATTCTAACAAGCATGAGGGGATAACTCGTGGGTTTGATATACATTTCCTTGATGAGTAGTGATGTTGAGCATCTTTTCATGTACGTGTTGGCCATTTGTGGGTCTTCTTTGGAAAAATATGTCCATTCAGGACTTCTGCCCATTTTTAATTGGTTTTATTTCTTACTTCCTTTCTCTTTCTTGCTTACTTTCTTGCTTTCTTTCTTTGATATTGGGTTGTAGGAGTTCCGTGTATATTTTGGATATTAACCTTTTATCAGATAGATGGCTTACAAATATTTTCTCCCATTCCATATGTTGCCTTTTCATTGTGTTGACTATTTCTTTTGCTGTGCAGAAGCTTTTTACTGTTATATAGTCCCACTTATTTATGTTTTTTTTTTTTTTAATTGCTTGAGCCTTTGGTGTCTTAGGCAGGAAATTGCTACCAAGACCAATGTCATGAAGTTTTTTCCCCTATGTTTTCTTCTAGGAGTTTTACAGTTTCAGGTCTTGTGTTTAAGTCTCCAATCCATTTTGATTTTATTTTTTGTGAATTCTGTAAGATAGGGGTTCAGCTTCATTTTCTACTTGTGGTTATCCGGTTTTCCCAGCACCATTTTTTAAAGAAATTATCCTTTTCCCCCATTGATTATTTTTGGCTCCCTTGTCAAATACTAGTTGCTGTTTGTGCAAGAGTTTATATCTGGACTCCTAAGTCTGTTCCATTGGTCTGTGTTTCTGTTTTTATGCCATTACCATGCTGTTTTGATTACCGTAGCTTAGTAATACATTTTGAAGCCAGAAATGTGATACTTCCAGTTTTGTTCTTCTTTATCAGGATTGCTTTGTCTATTTGGGGTCTTTTATGGTTCCATACAAATTCTGGGATTGTTTTTTCTCTTTCTGTGAAAATGCCATTGGAAATTGATAGGGATTGTACTGAATCTATGCATGACTTTGAATAGTACAAACATTTTAACAATATTGATTCTTCCAATCCATAAACACAGGGTATCTTTCCATTTATCTGTGTCTTACTCCATTTCTTTCACTGATGTTTTATAGTTTTCAGTGCACAGATCTTGCACCTCAACAGTTAAATTTATTCCTAAGTATTTTACGTTTTTATGCTATTATAAATGGTGTTGTTTTTATTTATTTTTCAGATATTTGATGTTAGTATATAGAAATGCAACTTATTTCTGTATGTTGATTTTATCCGACTTCAGCCAGGTCACGATCTTGCGGTCCGTGAGTTCGAGCCCCGCGTCAGGCTCTGGGCTGATGGCTCAGAGCCTGGAGCCTGTTTCCGATTCTGTGTCTCCCTCTCTCTCTGCCCCTCCCCCGTTCATGCTCTGTCTCTCTCTGTCCCAAAAAAATAAATAAACGTTGAAAAAAAAATTTTTAATTGAGTTATTCTAGAGCATTGATTCTCAATCTTGATTGTACATTAGAATAAGTTGAGGAGATTTTAAAAATTCCAAATGCCCATCAAATAATTCAGAATTTCTGAAGGTGAGACCCTGGTATTAATGTGTTTTAAAGTTTCCTAGATGATTCCAATGGCAGCCAAAGACAGAGTACTCATTTTTAGTGGGTGGTTTAACACAATTAATGATTTCATACTAGAAATAGAATGAAACACTTCTCAGAGAGTTCAAAAAAAATCATCATCATCATCATCTCTACTCAGTGACTCCTTAGCACACGGTAGTGTCTCCAGTCGTAAAGCATTTCTTTTTTTTTTTTTTTTTTTTTAACGTTTATTTATTTTTGAGACAGAGAGAGACAGAGCATGAACAGGGGAGGGTCAGAGAGAGGGAGACACAGAATCTGAAATGGGCTCCAGGCTCTGAGCTGTCAGCACAGAGCCCGACGCGGGGCTCGAACTCACGGACCGTGAGATCATGACCTGAGCCGAAGTCGGACGTTTAACCCACTGAGCCACTCAGGCGCCCCTCCAGTCTTACAGCATTTCTATGAAACAGGCATTGTTATTCTTATTTGTCATATAAAAAAAACCCTGAGTAATTAATTAGGAAACTGAATTTCAAAACCGTTGCCTTTTCTTTTCTTTTTTTATCTTTCTTTCTTTTCCTTCACTAAGATTTTCCATATGATAACAGATCTCTCTGTGAAGCCATCCTTAGCTTAGCTCTGGGATTGGGATAACCAACTTTATTTCTTGACTATGAATCACATCCAGCGAATACCTATTGAGCACTCAATTTGACCATGGCACAATGAAGAGGAAGTTAATCACCCTAATCTTTTCCATTAAGTAAAACTAACTGGTAACGGCTATTTCCCATTGTACCAGATGTGGCAATGTCAAGATATATTTGAAGAGCATTTTTTATTTTATATTTTTGTGAGAAATTTGGCTGTCTTGCATCTTAGCTTTACATGACAGATGTTAGGGGCTTTGAAATAGACTCTGGATTAAGGAAAATGGTGAGATTTGGGGGCCTGAGATGATTTGGGATTTACATTTGTGTATCATCAATATCCTTGGGTGTTTAAGCATGTGCACGAAAGAGAAGTATGGTGGTCGAGGCCAGACTTAACTGTAAGAATTCAAACCCAGCTCTTCCAGCTATGAGATTTGGGGGAAATAAGTTAAAATGCCTTGTGCCTCAGTTTTCTCATCTGCTGAATGGGGATAATGATATTAACAGTGCCTACTTGATAGAGTTGGTGAGGTTTAAGTAATTGATACATACATATAACTGAGATCAGCTGTCTGGCACACAGTGGCATTTGCTATTGTTATGATCTAGGTTTCTACTTTGAAGAAGCTCATGTAGTTGTTTTCACACAAGAGTTCAGAAAAAGAATGTGATCACTGATTTGCAACATACCCTGTTGTTCATCATGTCATTCGAGAACTGTTGATCTCGTACCTATTTAGTAATAAAAAGCTTTAAGCATTTATTATCTTGTTAGACGAACACCCAGAGTTTTGACAATGTCAGGAGGCATCCTAGAAGGTATTTTTCTTCCTCAACTCAGGGCAGCTGTGCATCCTGAGACCTCGTTCACCCAACGTGGATCCATATACCTGTCCGGAAGACACAGAACTCATTTCTGTGTTATCTGAGTATTTGCCCTTGACAGGAACGACAGAACCAAGTTTCTGACTGTGAAAAGGAGAGAAATCCTTGGCAGTATGGATGGAGGATTTAGGCATTTATGAGCAGCTTTATTTGACAATGAATCCCTTGGAGTATAAACATTAGGGATTTGAAGAATTTTTAGTTATTCTAAGAAGACCTTCAGCAATCTGGTTTTCCTCTTAATTACACAACTGCACATTTGTGTAAAAGTCCACTGGCATCATGATATTCCTTGCCCTTTCTAAACTTTGCTCTTCTCCTTCCCTGCTCTAGACAAGTCTTTGAAAAGGACACAATGAAGAGAAGGGTAAAGGGACAACTGCAGGTAAAGGTGAATAGATGGAATCCTATCTACAACCTTCAACCACAGTACATTTTCCTGGGATTTAAATGTAACTATTCATATTCTAAAGAGTTTCTGAGGTGAGCAGAATTCTGGCCTCTAAATAAGTAGCTAATTTAAGGAATACATATTCTCTTGTTGAGGGGAAACCTAGAACAAGGACAGGAAATACATTTATTGTTTTTAAACTCTTCTTTTTAAAAAATTTTTTTTAATGTTTATTTATTTTTGAGAGAGACAGAGACAGAATGTGAGCGGGTTGGGGGCAGAGAGAGAGGGAGACACAGAATCTGAAGCAGGCTCCAGGCTCCGAGCTGCCAGCACAGAGCCTGATGCGGGGCTCGAACTCACAAGCTGTGAGATCATGACTTGAGCTGAAGTCGGTCGCTCAACCGACTGAGCCACCCAGGAGCCCCTTAAACTCTTCTTTATAAATGGGTCAACTTGATCTAATGTATAAATTCCTCCAGGCAGGGCTAGAATCATGGTATATTGTGAATTATGAACTGATGGAACAGCCTGGAGACTGTTTAGTCTGAAGGCCTGAGGCTTAGCAGTCGCTACTCAGTACAAAATGTTCCAAGGCTGCCATTTCTATACATGCTACTCTGGTAAAATTTCTTTTTGGTTTCTATATATTAATATTTGAAATACATGAATTGATATTTTACTATATTTGAAGTCTTATGAGATCTCTCTTTAGAAAAATACTTAAAAAGAGTCCAAAGTGTGAATATGGTTTTTTTAGGGTCATAAGCAGGATACCATTGCCTAGTCTGGGTTTCTCTCCGTGACCGTGTGGCCTTTTATTTATTTCTTGCCCTAGACTCCCTCTATGTCAACTTTGATTGTGTCATCAGAGTTCTGAAGGACAAATTTAATCACATCTCTGCCTTAAGAATATTTATCCTCGGGGCGCCTGGGTGGCTCAGTCCGTTAAGTAGCTAAGCTTCCCGCTCTTGGTTTTGGCTCAGGTCATGATCTCGCCATTCGTGAGTTTGAGCCCTGCATCGGGTTCCTCACTGACAGCGCAGAGCCTGTTTGGGATTCTCTCTGCCAGGCATTCTCTCTCTCTCTCTCTCTCTCTCTCTCTCTCTCTCTCTCTCAAAATAAAGAAATAAACTTAAAAAATATATATTTATTGTCTCCTTCTAGGCCTAAGAATGAAACCCTAATTCCTCAGGAAGACATGCAAGGCCGTCTCACTTTTCCCTGGGAAATCTTCGGCTCTGTGTGCTCCATGCCAACAGAATCATGGCCGGTTTTGTTCACCATTTTCTCACAGGTTCAAAGGCAGCCAGCACAGGACATGGAGAGAAGACGGCAGGGTGGAGACTGGGGTGAACTGGCAAGCGCATGCCTCTTTCCGAGAGGGAGGAGGTACAGGGGCTGCTACCCAGCTCCAGTCGTTTGTTGCCATGTGGGAATGTGGGCCCAGTGTTGCCAGATCTTCTGATTTTTTTTTTCAAGAGAAGCCAGAAATCTGGAATTTTATGAGAAATCTTCCAATTTTTAAATCTTGGCAACTAATTCAAAATATTTTTAAAACACTGCATGGGCCAAAAAGAAAAAAAAAAAAAAGAGTCTGCCAGCTGAGACTGTGACCTCTTTGGTAAGAGCCAGAAAGTGTTCGCTATTTACCTAGCCCTGTGTTCCATCCACACTACACTTCCTGCCATTCCCCAAATATGCCACGTATTTTGTACTCCTCTTCTGCATTGATCTTGCTGCCAGGAATGCCCTCCTCATACTCCACTTGGAAACTCCTACTCATCCTTCAGGACCCAGCCCAAATGTCACCTTCCCTGGTGAGGTCCACCTTCCCTGGTGAGGTCCACCTTCCCCAAGGAGGGATCATCTGCTTCCGCCTGGACTGTCGAAGCCCGTACCATGTATATGGCGATCCTTACGCACCAGGAGGGGCTCTCTTATGAATCTTCTCTGGCATCCAGAGCAGGGTCTGGCACATAGTAGGCTCTCACTAAATGTTTGTTGAAGGATGTGTTCCCATCAGAATGAATATATGAGATTTCCTGAGGAAATAAACACTTTTCAGTTCCTCTCATCTTTGCCATGTTGATTTCAATGTGGTAGGCAAATCCATCTGTGGGTGCTGGTGTCCTTTTTCAGTTCTACACTACGTGCAGACGGTACTCTTTTTGGAGCTCTCCACGGTTACCACACTCATTGGCTTAGGGTTAAAGCATAGCTAGGCAGATGGCTATATAACTATTTGTCTTAAATGGGCTAAATTATTCAGGTTGTTTTTCAAGAACTTAAGGTATAGTAGAAGAGTTGTTTCTTCAGTGACCTGGAAGTGAGTTTTATAGAAATAAAATTATTCCCTGCTGAGTCAGGTAGTTCCAATTTTAAAAATATGCCTACTAATTTTGTAGTTTTGTAAGCTTACCTTCTCTGTGAGAATTTCATTTCTTAAAACTGTTTGAATTATGTTTGATGTACATTATGAGAATAATGCCAGCCTAAATGATTTCATATGAAAAATGAAAGCCACTCCAATCCATCCTTACCTCTGTTAAAGTAAAACCATAAGGGCTTCTAATTCCTAATTTCCTGTATACACCCCATACTTCCCAACAAACAAGCCCATCCACATAATTTGACCACATATCCACCCACACAAAAAAAGCCCACAGATTCCGTACACATACATGCATATAAACAGAGAAATACACTAAGCAATTTGCATATAATCATTCTGTCTACACAATAATATTCAAAGTAGACTTTCCTCCTCTGGAATTCAATACACTCGAATGTTAATTAGGAAATCGCATTTCTCCTGTTTCCATAAATCCATACACTCCCCTCTTTTATTTTTCTAAAATTTTCTACTTATTCTAGGATTAAGACATAATGTGTCTGAAAATGTGAAATGGTTTTGAACAAAGGGCAAATTGTGTTCCTAAAGTTATCAACAGAAATTTACTCTCTTATTCAGGAGCTGACTCATTACTTGAATCAAGTAAGATCTGAAGGAAGATCTCCCTACCCATTACTACTATCATCCCTATAAAATCTGAAAGAGCAGAAAATCAGTTAAAAAGAACCCCCAAAGACAGCAACTTTTCCTTAATAAGAAATTTCAAATTCGACATGATCCAAAGGATGACTAAAATGCATGAAATAGGAAATTCCAAACAGCAAAAAATGAAAAGAATAAGGCTTTCAAATAACTTGTTTCCCAAGTCAATAAGATATATCATTTTTGCATGATGATTAACAATAGATTACTATAATATGAAAATGATTATATTTTCTTTACATGATTATGGAACAGTATTTGTTCTTTGTTCTATAATCTTTTCTCCTAAAATACACCACTAATAGGATTACTCAATTAGGGTCTCAGGAACTCCAGAAAAAGGTCAGGATAACACACAATGCTATGCTTGGCAGTGAAGTCCAACCACAATTCCAATCTCCCTCCTCTGCCCTCACACACAAGGCTCCAGGGGCAAAAACATGCCAAGTCATTGAAGTGTCACCAATTCACTTAAATGACAGTAGGACTCCAAATGAATGAAGAACTGAAAGCACTAGTCAATGATCTCAAAGGTCAGAATTTTGAATTCCAAGCTGGTGGGATCTTGGCCACTGGCTAGCAATAGGCATTGATCCCCTACCCATTTATTTATGTTCTCTCATAGACCCTGTGGCTGTAAACATGATTAAGATGTAGGCTTTCAGAGCACAGGGCTCCTGGTCTGCAGCCAAAAAGGTCAGACCCCATTGTGTGGGTATACTGGATTCCAGGCTCTCCTGAGTTCTGTGTTTCCTTAGTCTCCCACCCAGGACAGGTGCACTGTTCTAAGGTGCTGTGCACCATGTTTCACCTTGGTGGTTTCCTAGTCCTTTCTGCTATTCTTGATTCCTCTTCACTCATTATAAAGCATTTTCAGGAATAATTGTGATGGCAAAAAAATTACAAATGTCTCAATTGTCAAAGAGAAAATATAATACTGTATCCACAAGTCATGGAACAGAAGGAACAAGGATATAGCGGACTAGGGTGAAGTTAGCTATTAGTGAAAAGGGAAAATACTTTAACTAGGACTTTCTTGCTCTCATTCAATGAAGCTTGTCCATAATTTTAATTTTCAGAGACAATAGGGAAACACCAGACAATGAAGGTAGTTAGAATTTCCAGATGGCAAACTCTAGCAGGTCATTTTTAGACTAAAAAATCTGCATCTTTCCTTTTAAGGAAAATAAAAACCCTTTGGTATGATGTGGTCATAGGCATGGTTCATTATTAGGTTATAAATTTTAAAAACCTTATTAGGATCCCCAAACCAGAAATATAAAAGTACAGTTTGTCCCCTTCCCCATAAAGACATATTTATTGGCATCCACAGTGAAAAAAAAAAAGGCTTCTGAAAGTCCCAAATGTATCTAAATAAGCAGTTAAGAATACACAATGTGCATATGCCACATCAAAAGAGGTATTGTAATTTAAGGACTGTAGGGTAAAAATAAAACCCAAATCTGCCACAGTTGCATAGAAATGTGTTTAATCCTCTGTCTGAGTTATTTGGTATGAAACATTACCCTGCCCCCACAAACCTTGACATAGACTTTGGTGGAAAGTCAGCCAGGCCACTGGTTTTTTGCAGGCTCTGTGGTAGGGTTGGCCAGTCTTCATCCCCTCCCAGGGCTACCATGCTTTAAATAAACTCATCTGACTTTAAAGGAATGTTATACAGACAGATTGTTTGTTTGCACTTGTATTTCTGAAATGGAGATGCTTCTGCTTTTGTTAATATGGGAGCAGAAAGCTTCATAACAAAGAACAGAGTCAGGAAAATCTCATTTGTACCTGGTAGAGGGACAATGTGGGTAGGCCCACATACTAAATTCTCCTTTCTTTGGGACGACAGTTGTCCTTTAGACCAGTCAGGAACTCTGGGCTCATGAGGCCTCCACATGGTATGTGGAGAAATCAGGGGCATTTCCCCCTAAATTATATTAGCAATGCTTTGGTGCCAAATGAGTGATTTTTTTTGTTTTAGTTCCAATCGCATGTGCCTATAATGATCATAATACTAAGTAAAAATTATTGACATAGCAATAGAACTAAAATTGGTTTTCTCCACACTTTCACATGTTTATTAAACATCTACTTCATACCAGGCTTTGTATTGACTCAAACAGATACATGAAAAGGACATGCATGTGGGGCAGTAAAAATAGTTCACAAAAGCTAGACAGTGAGTGCTAGAAGGAAATGAGGGCTTTGAGGGAACTGAAAAGCATTGTACTAGAATCTCAACTTAGCCAAAAGACAAGTGGTTAAGGCCAAAAGGCAGAGAGCAAGACAAGAATCTCAAAAAATGTCATCATCCTTGAAATCTCTCATGAAGCTACCCTATTAGTGCCCATGTGCCATCTGTCAATAAATTCATCCTGGACAAGCTTTCCTCCCATCTTCATAGAGAGAGCTGTTTTTCCTGTTGAGTACCAGATTTTAAAAAATGTCTTCCATTTCGAATTCACATTGCATAAGAAATACATGTATTTAGGCATTGTCATCCCATTCAGTGTGGTGAGATGTCCACCCCCGAGAAAGGCACAAAGAAACTCTTGAATGAAGGTAACCCAGAGTCATGTCTCCTATCTCCCACTTGCACTGGAGCATGCTCTCATTGAGTGAACTGGAGTGCAAGTTTTGCCTGCAGCATTTCAGTACTGAAATTGTAATTTCTGTCACTCTTGACTCTTCCATAAGATACTAATGGTTGATTTTTAGAAAATTAAAGGAAAGAGTGTGAACAATACCACTTGGCCATCATTTGTGGTTTAGAATGGCTGTTGTAGCTTAGAGGAGGGGTAGGAGGAAGGGATACAAGTGATACATTTGGATACTGTTGCAAAGGTTTTCATCAAATGGAGGCTGTGGGTATGGAAAGGAGAAACTTCAGAGAGAAAAATGTGGGTGGTGGAATTGACAGGGTTTGTGATTTCAGAGATAAAAAGGATGAAGCAGGGGAAGGTAGGAGTCACCCTAAGATTGATTTTTAACAGGATATGCAAAAATTTGACATCATTCTTACAAACAATTTATAACTTGGGCTACTAACCCAGAGGCACATATAAAAAAGCTTGCCATTTATTACATGGTCTGTACTACAATCTTTTCCCCAATATCTCTGTTGTGAAGAACATACAGATTAGGGTTTAGTATTTATTTGTGTGCCAAAGTTTTTATGTTGCTATCACTTGAAGTTATGAAATAATTTTTTTAAAAGCCAGATTAATTTTGGTAACAAGGAAATTAGACTGGTATATGGAGGTACAGTGCTGGTGACTAATTGGCTTATGACTTCACCTGTTTCCCATGAATGCCTGCCACTGACAAATCAGCGAATTATGGATTCTACCAGGTACAACAGAATACTGTTATTAGCAAGAAGTAATTAGGGTCAAAGGTCTTAGTTGGTCATTATGTATAATATAGCACTTTTCATAAAAACAAAAATGTCAGCTTTGACTCAAATTTAAGGAGACATGCCATTTACGGGTGTTTTCTTTCACTGTGGTTTATTTCTAGCATGAATTTGAATCCTTTAGGATTAGGATCTGGTATTTGTACCTGTGGCTGCAGTATGTGGGAAATTAAAAAAAATCAATAAAATTCTATCTCAACATTCTGACTAGTTAAACTTAATACTACCTGCATTATATCTGTTGAGGACTATATTCTCATCCCTTCTATTTTTGAGCACGTCCAGGAAAGAATATCTGTGCGTGTGTTTGTGACATTGATTATTACCATCAAAGTGAAATTAATTGTGTTTGTTCAACTTATTTCTAGCTCTTCAGTGATTTTAGTTAAAGAGACATGAATGACTGTATCTTACATTAAGCGATAATGGTATGTGGCAATGCTGAAATTAACTTTCTTGTCAGATTTCCTTTTAGAGAATTTTGTCTAGGGGCTGAGATATTATATAAGATCCCCAAGGTAAAACTTGCCAGGTATTTACCTTCTGATTATTCTAACACTACGATTAGCCTTATCTTTAAATTACAAGACACATCTTTTTAGCATTGAGTAGCATTTACTATCAAATCATGTTATAAAAATCTTTTTTTAAAAAAAGAGACACTTCATCTATAAGATGGTTATATAACAGATAACATTACTCCCTAAATTAATAAGAGATGGGCAAAATTTAGGAACAACATTAAAAAAACTTAACCATTGAGGAATACTAAAAGCTGAAATAAAGTATATCTATCATTTTAACGTCCTAAATTGTTTTCTTTTCAAGAAGGCCTGAATATATTGAAGCCTATTCAACACAATGAAAACAATTTTCAATTTGGCTGTAGGAAACACGCTGTATTCAAGTAAACATTCTCTTTTAATGACTGAAAATGACGTTACCTTAAGTCAATAATGGATGTCAAATTAAAATATGCTCTGTACTGGGTATGCAGTTGATCTCAGGTATAGCCAACTTTTATTTCTACCTTTTAGCAAGAATACATCACAGGTCTGAAGTAAAACCTTCTTCAGCTTAAAGTGCTTTTCTGGACTATTTAAGTTCGGTGGGAGAGGTAATAAAATGGTTGGTATCTTCTCAATATCTGTGCACCCAAAAAAAGAGGGATCACAGTTTTGATCAAGCCCTGATTAAGAAAAAATCCCACTATATGTAGGAATGAAAACAAGCTAGAAGCATGGGAACACAACTGAGAAAATTTCCCAGTGCATCTGGCCCCTGGCACCGTGATCCCAGAGGCCACTCTGGAGGGTGCAGGAGCCTCCTAAAGACAGGGCACATGGCCCCCTTTCTCCTGAACTCAGGCAAGTCATGTGTTTTCCCTGAAAATCTGGGCCCAACTCTCGGTTTCCTCCTCTGAGGATTCTATACCCTAAGTTTTCTCTGTAATGCTAGAAGCTGGCCTGGATTTCCAACATTTCAACATCCTAATTAAAGGAGGATTGTCTTTATCCGGCTGGCAGATGGAGCTGCGGCAGAGTCTGCTCAAACTGAAATGTGTTTGCAAGGCCTTCCCTGTTGGAGACTTAGCAGGAGAAGCAAATGTACTGGGCACACCTCCCATGGCAAGTCACTAGGTGGGTAGACAGGTCCTCAGAGAGACAGAGATAGACATAGAGAGATAGGGAGAGAGAGCCAGAGACAGGGGTAGAGACAGAGAGAGAAGATGGGAATAAACAGAGGGCTAATATGACAACTTGGAAGTTTTTCCAACTTGACGCCCTGCTCTAGCTTGCTACAGGATGGTGGCTAATATCAGGGACCAGAAGTGCAGCAGACTTTATCTTGAATCCCTGTTCTGTCAGTTATAGAGGTTAATTCTCTGCAATTCAGTTTCCTGATGCATAAAATGGGGACAACACAATTTTACCAGAGGGATAGTATTAAGAACACACGAGGTCTTAATTTAAGGAGATCATTTAAGGATTTAAGGAGATCATTTTGCAACTGATATTGACACGGTGTCTGGTCTCAATAAATAATTTTATATTATTAAATATAAGCTAATGGAGTTTATCACTATACAAGATATTGGAGATATAAATTAAATTGTTGTTATAGAGTGGCTAGCCTCAATGCTACTGAGTTTGGTTAACTCTGAGATGTAGCTCACCAGGTTGTGCCGTTAACGTAGCACATAGACACCAGATCCATGGGTTTCTGCTTGGAGTACAATCTTAATTTTGGACCTAGTAAGAGCTAAAGGTTTAACTTTCAAGGACATCTACTCTGAGTTTTAAATATCAATGTCAAGGTTAAGTTCTCTGACAGTTTACCTTCTTTCTGGTTTTACCATACTTCTACAGGCCAGGTAAACATTCTAGGAAAAAGTAAAGTATAAAATGTTGAGGCTATAGACTGGCTGTTGGCCCAGGGGTGAGATGATGGTGTTCTTCTTTCTCATCCCTAATCTTGATATCTTTCCTGAATCTCTCTTTGGAATCAAAGTCAGGGTCTTAACAATCAAGTTGTCTCTGAACTGTCAGCTATGGTGTTGACTAACAACAGTTTCTCACTAGAGAACACTTGAATAGCCACAGACTTCAGGAAGCAATATATCATCTTCACTTGCAACATTTTAGCCAAGTGTGTGGCCAAGGAGCCTTCCAGGAACTGCCCTCTAATGGCCCTAAATTAAACTCCTGTAGTCATCTACCTGGCAATACTGTGGCAAACGGAAAATCTGTAGGGGATGGGACCTGAGAAGTCTCATGGACAACTAAAAACATAAAAGAAATTGGGGACAAAAGCCCTCTTCTTTCCTCTCCCTCCAACTCTTCTACAAATGGAAGAAAATTTACCAAATTCATTTCTTAAGAAAGGCATTACTAGTGGCAAGTATTGTCAGGCTGTGGAACAAGTGGAACTCTCATGTACTGGGGGTAGAGGTGTAAATTGGTACAATCGCTTTGGAAAATCACTGGGCAGTTACTACTAAGGGTGAACTACGCATACTCCTTGACTCAGCAATGACACTCCCAACAGTAAGGCGTACATATGCCCACCAAAACCATGTACAAAATGTTCCCTTGTGCTATAATAGATACAAACTGAAAGTAACTCAGATGTCCACCAACAGTAGAATGCATACGTAAGTTTTGATAGCTATACAATGAAATACTACATGCCAAAAAATTAAATAAAATGTCATTACACACAACACAATAGATGAATTTCATGAATATGTTGAATGAAAGAAGTTAGATACCAAAGGGTACACACGGTATGTTCCATCTTACCTAAAGTTCAAAACAAGGCAAAATGAACTTACGGTGTTGGAAGTCAGAACAGTGGCTGCTCTTGGTAGGATCATAACTGGAAGGGGCCCAAGGTGAAAGAGGGTTTGGAAACGTTTTGTTTCTCGACATGGATGCTTGGTTATAAGGGTGCAATCTCTTTGTGAAAATGCGCTGCGTGCAAACTTACGATTTGTGTATTTTTGTGTGCAGCTATGTCATATATCAATAAAATTTATACAATAAAACAGGATAGTCTCTTGTGCAAAGACACAAAGGTGGCCCACACTTCGGAGAGATGCTTTGCTAGTTGAGCCAGTGCTCTGAGAAGGGACATTAGAGGCAAGATCAGCACACCTGAGTTCCACTTCAGGCATTTGAACAAATCACTCGTTCTCTCTTGGCCTCATTTTTCTCTTCTAAAAGAGGAAGGATGTCACTAGAGGTCCCTAAGATTTCTCATGGCTTTATCGTGGGCATAGCGGCCTCAGAACGAGCACACTTAACCACCAAACTTGTTGCATGCGTCAGCTGGATAACAGGCAGATTGCAGTCTCTAATGTTCCCCCTGAGGTGAATCCCGCTTCCTCCTCAGATAGATTCTTGGGCAGTCTGATAGAAAACTACATTAGAATAGATTTCTAGAAAAGATTTTTTTCTCTGGTAGCCTGTATCCTTTCAATGTTGGATCTCATTAAGCAATAATCCCCCAAAGAGAATTCATCTTTAATCCTAATAGAAGTGAGAAGGGTTAAAGCAATAATTACACTTGAGGTAACCAACCTAAAGGCATTAAGGAAGCTTTTGGGGTAGGAGCCGGGGTGGGGGGGTGGGTGGTTTGGGTGTGTTCTTGAAGCTGTCAAATGCAGCATTGGATTTTTGATTACCTATTGCATTTGACTTCCTAACAAACTGGGATTATCAACAGCCCCTTGCCAACTAAATTCTAATGAGGAGGTCTGAACTGAAATTAAATGCAGATAGTTTAAATGAGGCCTTATTATGCTAACCATGTTCTTCAGCTGGGCCAAAAGCTTCTCTAAATTGGGATCTCTGCTTTCAGATGGCTTTTCCCTTGCCCCACATGGGGAGGAGGAGAGGCTCATTTCATCAGACCCCTCTCCCTGGGCCCCTCTTTTCTTACCTTGGGACAATCTAGAAAACTTATTAGGATGGAAAATGTTTTGCTGAATTTTTTTTGCGTATAATTTCCGAGAAATTTCCAAAACAGCAAGGGGATGCTGACTTCCCACTAGGACTCAGTAGAGTGTAGCAAATCAAACAATTTTCCAAAAGGCCTTTTCCTACCACTCATCTGACCACATTTCCCACCCCACAGAGAAGTACTGTGGCTGCAAACAGAATTAGGTCTGAAATTCTCGGAGTGAAATAGGTATGTTTTCACATGTTGGAGGGAGAAGGGAGCAGAGAAACACTCCAGGACGAATTTTTGAGTAGGTAACGGGGGGGGGGGGGGGGGGGAATGACAAAGGGTAGCAGGGCAATCAGGAAAGAAACAAAGTCACTTACTTTCTGTAACTGAGCTGAGGTGGGGTGAAGACATCGGCACCCTGAAGCGCGGGGACAGTGACGTCTTGAGCAACCCAGAGAACAGTTTCAGATTCTACTCTCAGTGATCTGCGGGTCTTGTCTAATCAGGGAAACTTTATTTTTCACCATTCCTTGCCGAGCTGTGACACATGAAAATAATTACTGAGGTTAGGGATGGAAAATATTTATTAGGTCAGCTCGACCATCCTTCCCACTATGTAGGCCGGCTCCCCGCTGGGCCGGGAAGACATAACTCTGACAACAACCTGGCCAGTCCCTGTCTCCCAGCACCTGAAAAGCAGGTTATTTGTTCCTTCTTGATCTTTGCTGGGTTTATGAATGGCAAGGAGGAGAAGAAAGGAAGACAGCAAAATACAACCCAGCCACAGGAAGTCCCGTCGCCCAGCCACTGACCAACTATTAACATGGGACGTGGCCCGATTTGGTTTCAGAAGGTTGAGGTCCAGCCCATCCTTGATGTCTCCCCTACTGTTTGTTTATGACAGATGCACGAGGCCACATTTAAGGTTGGGAGTTATTTCCGGGTGGATTTCATCCTGTGCTCATCGCTTTTCCTTGGGCAAGACCTGGCTCCCCAGACCTGGCACTCAGCAGATCCGTGCTGAGGGGCCTGCATGCTCCACTGGTTGTCACTGAGCCAAGGAGGAGAGAGCTGGTCCTCTCTCTCAGCTTGCCAAGTCAAGGCACTCCCCCGAGCCTTCTTCCTTTCTGCTGTTTTTCTTCTGCATGATTTCCAGATTGCTAACATTGAACCTGTCCTAAAGAGACCAGGGAAGCACTTAGCAGCCTAAAGATGGTCTCTTCAGAGCCATAGAGACAGTGCTGCCCCCCCCCCCCCCCAGTGCTGGGCCTCCCAAATAAACAGCTCTCCTCAACCCCCCACCAGCTCCCGTCTATGTGCCCTTGTTTCACGCGGAAGTCCGGGGCTGGTTCTCTACAGGGCTCGGTGCACAGAGGCATTTAACCTGTGTAAAATGGTGCTCTGCCGTCCCCACCCCTCCCCGTATGGCCAGGGGTGCAGGGCCAAGGGGGCTTAGTCTCCTCAGAATTGCCGGCACACGCTGAGAAGTAGCTCAAGGGCCCCACACAGTACTGGTCTCCGAAAACAGCCCAGAAGCATTGTTTCAAATTCCTATCCAAGCCCCAGAACATGTAAGGGGAAAAGGGAGCAAAAGTTGCTATAAAATCAAGGAAGTGACTGAGGAAAAGGTTATAATGATTGCAGATATTCACACTGAGTGCTACGGTTGCTTGTACAGGTGGCGCAGGGTAGGAATAAGCGTACAAGGAAAGACAAATGATCCATACAGTCTGCTTGTCCACATACAAGAAGGGCCTATACGGGATGTTTTGAAGGTAACTGAAAACCGTCCACAATTCTCCCGGGCAATTTCATAGGTGGAGAGGGAGATCTTTTCCTGGCGCTAGATAGGGCCCTAATATTACCCCAAGCTGTTTACATCCTTCAGGGCCGCGAAGCAGACCCAGCAATCACTGAGTCCTCAGCTCTGCACTAAGACGCCGTGTCTACTAGTGAGTGCGGATTTACATACAGATCTTCTCACAGAACTTTGAATATGCTGAATTTTAATTAAGTCAAGTCACCGGCCTCCTCACTCCCTCATCCACATCTGCTGCCGGTACACAGTATACCCCAAAGCCTTAAAGTCCTTCCCACACTGCAGCTAGGAACATGTTGTTCCAGAGAGGAATGTTCTCCCAACAGGGAACTGAGGCACTGAAATCGAAGGTTCTGTCAACCTTTCAACTGACCAATTTAGTTTTAAAAAGTGAGGGAGGTCATCGCAACCATTTAAAAAATTCAACTTATCATTTTTAGTACACTAATTAGTTAACTGTATGCCATGAAGCTTTCTCTCCTGAATGTTGACTAGCAGGTATTATGATCATAGAATCCTGGGCAAAACATAAATATGAATAAGATGCCATAAGTGATTGGATATGTGTAATTAAAGGTAACAGTTTTAAAGCAAGAATTTCTCAGACTCAAAAAAGAATAAAAATTTTAACTGTATTTCAAGACTCTTCTACTCTATGTCAAAGCTGAATTATATCTCTTTTGGTTTTACATTTAACTTTTTTTTTCCCCCACAGCTCCATACACATTGAGGGGATCATAGAAGGATACTTGTGAGCCTCATTTCAACAGATTTTTCTAATTCATTTTAATATCCATAAACACTTCAATTTTCTTCCCTATTCTACTGCAAAAAAATTATGCTTTTTACTTTTTCTTTTTGGAAAATAAATTAACCAAAATGTAACGTGATATTTAGGTGAAGAGTGCAACTGACATTAAATGGTCCATGTGGCATTACATTATGTTTTCTGTTTTGTTCTATGCATCTTTCTAATACAGGCTAAAGCTGGTGTTCATGTAAATTGCTCTGGTTTTATAGAACAGGATGCTGCATTCTTTTTGAAACTCAGGGCTCTGGTGCAGTAATAGAAAAAAAAAAAGAGGCAGCAACAAAATAATGGGCACTGGCAATCAAACTATCATTATAGGTACATTATGTGCGGGGTGCTAAATTGGTAGAAGGCCTTTATTTTTAATTTCTGCTCATCTGTTCACCATTATTAAGCAAGCTTAGACACCAGAAGAGATTTAAGAGTGACAGAGGGTAATTATACATTTTAGGAAAAGATATTTTTCATCATAGGGTTAGAACCACACCAAGAAAAAATATCCCTTCAGGATTTTATACAGAGCCTCAATGTACATTTTTGTTTGGACAGGTACATACTTTTCATTTCATATTCCAGTTTGTATTTCGCATAAATGCTATTCCTCTTATATTTTTACAGTCTGCCTATATAAAATTTCATAGTTGTTTTTAAGGGCATTATTTTAATAAATAATTGTTCATTTTGTACTCCATACTTAAAAATAATTCACAATGCAGTTAGTGAATTTCCAATTTTCCAATTACGGTAAGCGTCATTGGGATGAAAATGTGAGCATTTTACACATAATTGGAGACTTTGGTTAAGTGGAATTATTAATGGCACAAAGTCACAGAAACTATACCAATTGTAGCAGTTTTATTGGCGTATAACTGACATGCAATAAACTGCATGCATTTAAATTGCATACTTTTATAACTATTGATATATATGTGATAGATACATGCATATGATATATATATATATATATATATATATATATATATACACACACATATAAACACACTCTAACGAAACCACCACAATTACAATAAAGATAGTGAGCATAGCCATAACTCCCCCCAAATTTTCTTGTGCTCCTTCCTATGTAATTCCTCCCTTGCATCCCTCCCTACCCTCTGCCCTAGGTAACAATTTACCAGCCATCACTATAGTTTAGTTTGCATTTTCTACAGCTTTACTTAAATGGAATCACATAGTAATATACTCTTTCTCTGGTTTCATTCATTCAGCATATTTTGAGATACATTCATGTTATTGCGTGTATTGATAGCTTATCCCTTTTTATTGCTATTCCATTGTATGGATATATCACAATTTGTGTATCCATTCACCTGTTGTTGGACATTTGGATTGTGTCCAGATTTTGGCTATTACAAATAAAGCTGCTCTAGACATTCACGTGCAAGTCATTGTGTAGACATAAATATTCTTTTCTTTGGGGTAAATACTTAGGAATGTCATAGCTGATTCATATTTTCTTATTAAGAAACTGGCAAACTATGTTCCAAAGTGGTTGCACCATCTTCTATTCCCACTTCAATCTATGAGAGTTCAAGTTGCTTCTCATCCTCATCAGTATTTGGTATGGTCAGTCTCTTCAATTTTAGACATTTTATAGGCATATAGTGACCTCCCATTCTGGTTTGCTTTTTTTTAATTCCAGGACTTACCATTCAGTGTTACATTAGTTTCAGGTGTGCAGTATGTGATTCAATAATTCTATATATGACTCAGTGCTCATCACAATAAGTGTACTCTTAGTCCTCTTCGTGTATTATGCCCATCCTCACCCATCCACCTCCTCTACCATCAGTTTGTTTTCTATAGTTAAAAAAGTGTTTTTTGGTTTGTCTCTTGTTTTCTTTGTTCATTTGTTTTGTTTCTTAAATTCCACATAAGAGTAAAATCACACGGTATTTGTCTTTCTCTGACTGACTTATTTCACTTGGCATTATACCTTCTAGATCCACCCATGTTGCTGCGAGTGGCAAGATTTCATTCCTTTCCATGGCTAAGTAATATTCCATTGTGTGTGTGTAGGGGGGGGGCACTTAGGTTGCTTGCATATCTTAGCTATTGTAAACAATGCCTCAATTAACATAAGGGTACATATATCTTTTGAATTAGTATTTTGGTATTCTTTGGGTAAATACACAGTAGTGGAATTACTGCATCATATGGTAATTCTGTTTTTAATTTTTTCAGGAAACTTCACACTGTTTTCCAGAGTGGCTACAATAGTTTGAATTCCCCCCAACAGTGCAAGAGGGTCCCTTTTTCTCCACATCCTCACCAGCACTTGCCGTCTCTTGTGTTGTTGATTTTAGACATTCTGACAGGTCTGACAGGTCTTCTTTGGAGAAATATCTGCTTATGTCTTTGGCCCATTTTTTAATTTTCTTTCTTTCTTTCTTTCTTTCTTTCTTTCTTTCTTTCTTTCTTTTTCTTTCTTTCTTTTTGTTTTGTTTGTTTGTTTGTTTGTTTGTTTGTTTTGTGTGTGTGTTGAGTTGTAGTTCTTTATATATTTTGGATACTAACTCCTTATCAGATATGTCATTTGTAAATATCTTCTTCAATTCAATAGGCTGTCTTTTAGTTTTGTTGATTGTTTCCTTTGCTGTGCAGAAGCTTTTTATTTTGATGTAGTCTCACTAGTTTGTTTTTGCTTTTGTTTCCCTTGCCTCAGGAGATATATCTAGAGAAATGTTGCTAAGGCCAATGTCAGAGAAATTACTACCCATGTTCTTCTTTTTTTTTTTTTTAAAGTATTTTTATGGTTTCAGGTCTCACGTATAGGTAGGTCCTTAATCCATTTTGAGTTTACTTTTGTGTATGGTGTAAGAAAGTGGTCCAGTTTCATTCTTTTGCATGTTGCTGTCCAGTTTTCCCAACACCATTTGTTGAAGAGACTGTCTTTCTCCATTGGATATTCTTACCTCTTTTGTTGATTAATTGACCATATAATTGAGGATTCATTTCTGGCTTTCTATTCTGCTCCATTGATCTGTGTCAATTTTTGTGCCAGTACCATACTGTTCTGATTACTGCAACTCTGTAGTAGATCTTGAAATCTGGGATTGTGATACCTCCAGTTTTGTTCTTCTTTTTCAAGATTGCTTTGGCTATTTGGGGTCTTTTGTGGTTCCATACAAATTTTAGAATCGTTTGCTCTAGACCTGTGAAAAATGCTGTTGGTATTTTCGTCAGGATTGCATTAAATGTGTAAATCACTTCAGGTAATATAGACATTTTAACAATATTTGTTCTGCCAATTCATGAGCGTGGAATGTCTTTCCATTACATTGTGTCATCTCAGACTTCTTTCCTCAGCACCTTATAGTTTTCAGAGTACAGGTCTTTCACCTCTTCGGTTAGGTTTATTCCTAGGTACCTTATTATTTTTGGTGCAATTGTAAATGGATTGTTTTCTTAATTTCTCTTCCTGTTACTTCATTATTAGTGTATTAAAATGCAATGGATTTGTGTATATTGATTTTGCATTTTACTGAATACATTTTACTGCATTCATTTATCAGTTTATTTATTTACTGAATTTTACTGAATTCATTTATCAGTTCTAATAGCTTTTTGGTGGAGTCTTTAGGGTTTTCTATATATAGCATCATATCATCTGAAAATAGTGAAAGTTTTACTTCATCCTTGCTGATTTGGATGCCTTTTGTTTCTTTTTGTTGTCTGATTGTTATGGCTAGGACTTCCAGTACTATGTTGAATAAAACTGGTGAGAGTGAAAATGCATGTTTTGTTCCTGATCTTAGGGGAAAATATTTCAGTTTTACACCACTGACTATGATGTTCACTGCGAGTTTATCATATATGACTTTTATTATGTTGAGGTATGTTCCCTCTAAACATACTATGTTGAGGGTTTTTATCATGAATGGATATTATACTTTGTCAAATGCTTTTTCTAAATCTATTGAAATGATCATATGGTGTTTATCCTTTCTTTTGTTGATGTGATATATCAGTTAATTGATTTGCGAATACTGAACCACCCCTGTATCCCAGAAATAAATCCCACTTGACTGTGTTGAATGATTTTTTTTAACATATTATTGGATTCAGTTTGCTAATATTTTGTTGAGGACTTTTCTCATTCTGGTTTTAATTTGCATTTCCCTAATGGCTAATGATGAGCATCTTTTTACATGATTATTTGCCA
Source organism: Puma concolor (assembly GCF_028749965.1). NCBI lineage: Eukaryota > Metazoa > Chordata > Mammalia > Carnivora > Felidae > Puma > Puma concolor. The sequence goes on from NC_141674.1 coordinate 186,912,265, forward strand.
TCCATATATTTTTTTTGGTAAGGTGGCTGTTTAATACTTTTGCCCATTTTTTAAAAATAGGTTTTTTTCCCTTATTATTTAGTTTTGAGAGTACCATGTTCTACCTAAGAAATCTTTGTCTAACTCAAGGGCACAAAGATTTTCTTCTATGATTTTTTTTTAGAAGTTTTATAATTTTAAGTTTTGAGTTAAATTTTCTATATAAGTATGGATGTAAGTTCATTATTTTGCATATGAATTTTCATTTGTTCCAGTATGATTTGTTGGAAAAAAAAAAACCTTTATTTTCTCTACTGAATTGCCTTTGCACTGTGGTAAAATATCAGTTGTTCATGTATGTATGCGTCTATTTCTGGACTCTATTCTGTTCTATTGATCATATTTATTGTTATACCAGTATTGAGTCCTCTGACTTATGAACAAGGTTTATCTCTTCATTTACTTAGATTCTCTTTAATTTCTCTCAGTAATGTTATACAGTTTCAGTACACAGGTCTTTCAAATCTGTTGCCAAATTTGTTTCTAAGTATTTTATATTTTTGAGGTTATTATAAATAGTATTACTTTTTAATTTCAATTTCTGATTGTTTGTTGCTAATATATACAAATACAGTTGATTTTTTATATATCAATCTTGTAGCCACCCACCTTGATTAATTCACTTATCCTAGCTCTTTGTAGATTGCATTAAATTTTCTTCATATATGAGTATGTAGTCTGTGGAATAAAGACAGTTTTAATTCTTCCTTTCCAACATGGCTGTCTTTTTCTTTTTGTTTGAGTGCACTGGTTGGAATCTCCAGCACCATGTTGAACAGAAGTGGTGACAGTGAGCATGCTTGTCTTGTTCCTGATTTTACGGAGGTTTTCAGTCTTTCACCATCAAGAATGATGCTAGTTATAGGTTTTTCAAAGATGTCCTTTATCAGGTTGAAGAAGTTCCTTCCTATTTCTAGTTTTCTGAGAGTCTTGATCAGAAATAGGTGTTGGATTTTGTCAATTCTCTTTCTGCACTTATTGAGATGATCATATAATTATTCTTTTACAGTTTGTTTGCTTTTCAAATGTCAAACCAACCTGGCACTCTTGAGATTAACTCCACATGGTCACGGCATTATCCACTTTATACGTTGTTGGATTTGATTTGATAAACGTTTGTTTAAAACATTGTGTTACAGGCAGAATGCAGAGAATTTTTAGGACAGTCCATCTTCTCTCTGTAACACTATCATGGTGGACACAGGTCATTACATAATTTGTACAACACCAAGAGTGAACCCTAATGTAAACCATGGACTCTGGGTAATAATATTGTGTCAATGTAGGTTCATCAATGACAACAAATGTACTATTTTGGTAGGGGTTGTTGATAATGGGGGGAGTTTTACATGTGTGGGGCAAAGAAGTATAGAGATAGCTCTGTATCTTCTACTGAATTTTGTTGTGAACCTAAAGCTGCTCTAAAAAATAAACTACTAAAAAAAACTTCTGGCCATGGATAGTGGCAGATAGTCATGCAACAATGTGAATGTACGTAAAACCACTGAATTGTACACTTTAAAAATGGTTAAAATGCTAAATTTTGGTTTATATGTATTTTACCACAACAAAAGTTATCATAAGGTCTTTCATGAATACAAAATAATATAACACATAAGAAATATATACAAAAATGAGCACCTATACCCACCACTACATTAGGAAATAAAGCGTTATCATACATAAGTCTGGGCACTCCTCTGAATGTCACTCTCTTCCTCCCAAGGATAACTACTCTTCTGGTTTTATGTTTACCATTCCTATGCTTTTCAACCTTTATATATCTCTAACTAATGTTTCAGTTATTGTATGTTTCTATACTGTGTATATATAATACCTGGTAGTACCTCACAAGTGTTCCTTCTTACTCAAAGCTATGATTTTCAGATTTATCCACACTGTTAGATGTAACTACAGTTCATTTTCATTGATCTTGGAATGCATTAAGTAAATATACCACATTTTGTTTATCCAAAAAAAAAAAAATACAAAGTTAATTTTTGTTAAGTAAACTCTATGCCCAATGTGGGGCTTGAACTCATGACTCCAAGATCAAGAGTCCCATGCTCCACTGACTGAGCCAGCGAGGTGCCCCAATACAGTGTTACTTTAAATAATGTGATGTTGTTTTGTTCAAATGCAGTGAGTATCTTAAAATTTGAACCCTGGTTAATTCTTGAATGGTTCAAAACAAAAAACCTATAGGATCCATAGAATTTTTAAAGAAAAAAAAATTGTTTTAAGATAAAGGCTGATGTTGAACTTCTATAACATTTATTATCTGCACTATACACATTAAGTAGTTGTACACTGCATGTATCGGGCTTTTTAAAGTTTATTTATGTTGAGAGAGAGAGAGACAAGGAGTGTGCATGTGTGCGAGGGGCAGGATATGGAGGAGCAGAGAAAGAGAGGGGAGAGAGAATCCCAAGCAGGTTTGACACCATCAGCACAGAGCCAGATCTCACAAACTGTAAGATCATGACCTGAGCTGAAATCAAGAGTTGGATGCTTAACCAACTGAGCCACCCAGGTGCCCCTGTATATATTGTTTTTAATTATAGAACTTATTTACTATTGCTTCTCCAATTAAATTATATATCTTTTAGCAGGAATCACGTTCAATCTACCTTCTGTGCTCCTCTCAGCACCTAGTACAATAGATGGCTATCAAGGCCCAGAATCTTACCAGGAGGTGTTTAATAAACATACTCACTGACTGAGATGGACTGATTGAATAAACTAATTTCTGCTTCTCAGTGTCCCTCAACCCTGATGATTTCAGGATTGGACTTTTGAGAGTAATGGAAAAAGTATTAAAAATTACACTTTTCTATCTTTTCTGCCTCCAAGTCTTGTCTTGTCTCCAAGCATGAAAATAGTCAATAGAGAAAGAGTGAGAGGGGCTGAAATTCAGAGATGGGGGCAAGTATAGTGGGCTCTAGGAAAGGCCACTGGGTGCTCTCATATCTTGGGGTCAGGTCACCTATGCATGCAGATTGATAGCATGTGGAGAATTCAGGTCTCAGCTATGAACATAAGAATAGAAATTTGAAGATTAGATCACTATTGTTAGTTGAAGTCTATTGAATTTATACTCATGCTTGAGAAGTAACAGTCACAAATTAATGGCATTTAAAACTGTTCTTGTCTTGGGTACTGAAAAGGACTTTACACGTCCAGAAGAGCTAGGGTATCTTACATACAGTGCAAACCTACTTGTATAGGATTATACTACTACTTGTGTTCTTTTGTTTTTATCAGTAGATGGATATAATTTTTATATCTAACCCCTTATTAACATGGAAGACAAGAAAAAGACTGGAAGTATATGATACAAAATTTTAACACAGTTGATAGAATTAATTATAGGTAATTTGTGTTTTTCTGTGACCTTAATTTTCTATAATAAATATTTCTGTAATATTTATAGTTGCTTTTCAGTAACAAAAGACTTTTGAAAAATCCAATTAAATAATACTAATGGTTATGATGCTAGCCATGTCAATAGCCAAGTCCTTGAACTAGCTTACCTGCTAGAGCCAATCTATTCCCATCTTATGTTGCTCAGTTTGCTTCCCAGAAATCCCCAGTAAATGACAAAATTTTGTCACATCTGTAGATAAAGTAAAATGGCAGTTTGGAATATAGTATTAGAATTTACCAAATTCTTTTTACAGAGCAAAGTAAGCGTCCATGAAAAAAAAGTAAACCAACCTGAGTTCATTGCCTGGAATATAAAAATTCAAAATCAAGAAAAGAAAAACAACCAGTCAAGATCACAGGAATATCTGGAAAACCAGTGAGGCAAAGGTGATAGTTTGGTCAGAAGTACATCAGCCAAAACCGGAAGGGACAGCATGAGTGACTGAAGTTGATATCATGGATCAGTTGCCATGATCCCTAACCTATCAGTTAAAAGTAGACATCTCTGCCCTGATTCAGGATAGGTACCACAAAGAATGACACAATAATGCTTATCCTTCCTAAGGATGGCAGAATACTAGTGTTACCCAGTACACGCTGGTATCTAACGGCACTAAAAATGATGAGTGATGATGACTCATACAGGTTTATTAATAGTCACCATATTTTTCTTATGCTGATAAGCAACTTTTAAAGAACATGAACACCAGAGAGTATATCCTCAATTATGACACATTAGGCATAATTTGTTCTTTTATAAGTCAAAAGATTTTTCAGCTCTTAACAATGACTAAAAGTCATTGGAGTATATAAAAATTCTAAGGAAGTGTTACTTATATATAGGATGTTAGATTGAAATCTTGGAGAAATCTGTTTTGTAATAAATTATCTCCTTGCCTTTGTACAATACCATTTCCTTAAAATGTGTAATTATGAAAATAATGCATATACAAATATATAAATGGCTAAAATCATAATAAATAAAAATACCCATATATCCACTACCAAGGCTTTGAAATCCCTGTGTAACTTTCCCAAATTACATTTCTCTCTCACCTCATGACAACCCAATCCTGAATTTTGTGAATAGAATTCCCTTAAGTTTTATCATATAGGTATGTCCCTAAACATTATATTGTTTTGTTTGCATAGTTTTGAACTTTGTATATGCTGAATCATCGTGTATTTGTTTTTCTAACTCCACATTAAGTTTGTGACATTCACCTTTGCTGATACAGCTAACTGTAGTTCATTCATTTTTTCACTGCTGTAGAGTACTTCATTGTTGAATATACACACTAGGCATTATATATTGTGTCCAAGTTAGAAAAAAACTCCAATCATTTCCTTCTTGAGAAATGGTGCAGGGTATGTGAGTAAGGCTCATACCTTAGCTTTACCAGTGTGACTTTTGATTGGTTACTTACCTCTCTGACCCTCAGTTTCCTCACTTGTATTGTGAGGATAACAAAAATAGTACCTATCTCATAGAGTTGTTACAATGATAAAATGAGCTAATACATGTAAAGTGTTTGGAACAGTGTCTGGCTCATGTTTAAGTGCTCAGTAAACATGATCCACTATAAGAGACAGAGATTTAGAATAAAGTCTAGATGTTTCTGTAGATTTAAGTGTATATAAGAAGGCATTTTAAGAATTGTCAATTGGGGCGCCTGGGTGGCTCAGTCGGTTAAGTGTCTGACTTCGGCTCAGGTCATGATCTTGCGGCCCGTGAGTTTGAGCCCTGCGTCGGGCTCTGTGCTGACAGCTCAGAGCCTGGAGCCTGTTTCGGATTCTGTGTCTCCCTCACTCTGACTCTCCCTCATTCATTCTCTGTCTCAAAAATAAATAAACGTTAAAAAAAAATTAAAAAAAAAAAAAAGAATTGTCAATTAATGAGCTAATGAGAAAAGCAGTGTTCCTAATACTTCTGGAGAAGAGATGACAGATCTCATCTCTTCCTTGTACCATCTGCAACATTAAAGGTAATGCTAAGTGGACCAAAAAAGGAACAGGAAGAAGGATAAGCTTTCAGAAAAGATTGTATTACTAGCATCCAGCCCTTAAATGAAAGAGGTGAATATCTCTTATTTACACTGTAATCATAGACTTCATGTAGCAAGTCCATTAGGATATAAATTTATGATGTTCTTTAAAGAAAGTTTATCATCATAAAGACTTCTAAGTGAACTGAAAGCTCAATGAGTAATTGGAGATTAAATCATCATCTTATGGAATGAGGCCAATTTACTGCTAAAAAACTACAACCATCTCCACTTTTACCCTGGAGAAGAAACAAACAGAAGGAGGGAGAGGAGGTAACTTTTGACTACAGGAAGAATTTATGTGACACTTGTGCAGAGAAAATGAATATTCCTTAGCTGTTCCACAAATGGGAGAAAAAATTTAGGATTTTTAAAGCAGGCTCCTTTATTCATGATTGGTTACAAGTTCATGTTGAGTGCAGAAATGAGCCTCATGAGTAAATATTTACTTATCCTTTTCAAAATCTGTTACCCTTGCATTTATATGGAAGATAATAGAATTATAGGAATGGAAGTGATCCCACGTGCTGGGCATGGGTTAATATATTGCATTTCTAGTCACTGAAAGACGGTGAGTGACACAATTCCAGAGACTGTATGTATAGTCTTGGCCCTTTTTGTAGCTCCAGGCTTAGCAGAGTGCTTGAGGCATTGATATGTGGATGATGCTCAGTGAATAACTATGGAATAAATACACGAACAAATTCCTGTGTTACCTTGAAATGATACTAGTCTCAATTATTTCATTGGTGTAGCAAAGTACATTTCAATGTTTGTCAGTTAATAATTCTTATTGCTAGGAAATTCATCTTTATACTACACTCACATCCCAATGCTATAATCAAAATCAGTGGTTTCCAGCATTTTCAAAGACAAAAGGCCCCCTTTTAATGGCAAACATCACACCAGAAAGAAACTATTGTTATACTTTTTACATTTAGTATTTGATAAAATATATTTGAAGATCCTTTATTTAGTTTTTAATGTTTGTTTATTTGCTTTTGAGAGAGAGAGAGAGAGAATAGAAGGAGCGGAGAGAGAGAGGGAGAGAGAGAGGAAGACACAGAATCCAAAACAGGCTCGAGGTTCTGAGCTGTTCAGCACAGAGCCTGACACGGGGCTTGAACTCATGAACCACGAGATCATGACCTCAGCCAAAGTCATACACTTAACCAACTGAGCCACCCAGGCACCCCATAAAGATCCCTTTAAATAATTCAGTGCCAACCTCCCTCTCTGTCCTTCCCACCCAGAACTGGAATCCACAAATTGTAAATCAAGTTCTAGATTCTGTTCTTGCCACTCTTGTTCTGAATAGAAAGAGAAAATGATAACTCTGTATCCTCTCTATGAAAAGTTCAATGTGATCACTAATCACAGTATGTCACTCTTAAGTATCTTTAAACCTTTGCAGAAATAAATCCCTTTAATCTTGCCTCTCAGGCTTTATTTTTCCAGTACTTTCACTTTTCATAGACTTTTCTGAACCTTCTCCAACGTTTCCACATTTTCAAGTTGCAGAACCCACAAGTGGTCACAGCACTCTGGTGGTGCTCATTTAGTAAGTTTAACAGAGTGACAGGCTTCTTACAGATGGGCACTTTTAAATATAGGAAACAGCAAATAAAAATACAAATCAAGAAATATCACTGAACAACTCTGGCCTGTGATGTTTAGTGAAAAAGATATCACAATAATCCATAAAGTTATTGTGTTTCTTGGACCTTATCGTTCCCATACTAGTGTTATTCTGCTGGTAACAGGATACACAGTTCATGTCTCTAACCCATAAAAATGCAGGAATGAATCCCATATGTACCTTTGCCTAGTCTTTATGATGTAGACTCTGATTAGCCTCTGGGCCACACAAGTTGAGTTAACGTGTCTTTCCAAACAATTCTGTTATATCTCATTGCTTGGACTCCTGTTGGCTGGCTGATGAAACGAACAGCTGTTCTCTCTACTTCCTCAATCCAACTATAGGATCTTGGAGTATGTTCCTGGGAGCTAAACTGTCACTTCCTTGCGCAGCCTTTTAAAGCATTAATAAAGCACACATCACGTCATTTTTATCAGTGGAGGTGGGAATTATGAGCAAACTAGAGATTTTTGAAAATCCTGGGTTGGCTGCAAGTTGATGTGGTAATTTATCTAACCCTTAGAGCCACTGCACTGTGGAAGAAGTGGGGGGCGTACGTGCTTGGGTTTTGTTCACATTACATCTGAGAGTCCCAGCTGCCCTGGAGGACAGACATATTAAAATCATGAGCTAGGTGCTTTCTCAATCTGAGAAATCTTTTCTTTCTACCAATGCTTTCTCTGACTCAATTTGAATTTAATAGAAAGAGCAACAAACTTGAATCACAAGATGCATTCATTCCTGGCTTTCCCCCTTATCATCTGTGTAGTTTTGGGCAAGTCAGTACTTCTCTGAGCTTGTTTTCTCTTCTCTAATATAGGAATAATGATGTCTGCCATAAGTGTTATTTTGAGGATCAAATGGGACAATGTTCAAGGATATGCTGGATACACTATAAAGCAGAGTGAAAATGGAAGGTATTATTGTAATTATCAGCAGCAGCATCTCACAGCCCCATGATTTATGTGTGACTTTATCTTCCAGTGATTCCATAAAGGGGTTGGCAAAATAAGCCCAGTGGGCCAGATCCAGCCCATGGCCTGTTTTTGAACAGTCTGCAAGCTAAGAATGGTTTTTACATTTCTAAAGAGCTTGTAAAAACAAAACAAAACAAAAGCAACAAGAAGCAACAGCAGTGACAGAGACCATATGCTATGCACAGAACCTAAAGTAATTTACTATCTGGCCCTTTACAGCAAGTTTGCTGACCCCCAATTCTACACTGAAGGACCATGAATACAAATAGTCCATTATTTTGTTATTGACGAATGGGCACAAAGATTCTTCGATCACATGTGAAAGATTTAGAAAATTCTCAAATCACATGGTTCGGGAGGTCAGCAAATTCATGTATTCAAATTGAACTGCGGGCACAAATTATGTTAGGAAAGACCCAAGGACTGCACATTTCATATTTTTGTTTTCCCCTTAATAATCTGCTGCAAATAGAATTATCTCATCTCTCTTTCCCCTATCACCACAATCTTCCAAACCTCTCAATCCAAACTGATACTGGTGGCAAAGAGCCTCTGACATAATTAAATTGAACCATATGGATTCTGGATCAAGATTAAGAAAAAAATTAAAGCGTTTATTGTGTTGAAATTTCTTATGCCAATTTTCTGCTAAAAAGGAAGACTCAAAAGGTCAGGGACTTTGCAGTACAGGCTTAGTGGTATATTAGTTACAGTAATTCAGCCTGAAAATTCCGGCAGAAATAAATACAATGGAATGCCATGAATTACAAGAGACCACAACTTTAATCAGATCATGGGAAAAGAAAAACATGCATTTGCCTATTGACAGTTGATAAACTGAATCCTGAACTTGTTTAGAGGCTGAGGCGCACCAAGGGCTCACCACCAGGGCTGTTATGTTGAAGCAAACATTTTGAGCTTCCATTTTTCCCTGCTGGTTGTGATATAAAGGCATTCAGGGCAGAATCCTATCTAATTCTTCTTGCAGCTACTCATTATATTCATTTAGTGGGTGTTCTCTGAGTCAGACAATACCCCAAAGCATGGGAACCAATATGGTTACATGGTAAGAGAACGACAGAAAACTTTATGAATTATTTTGCTCTCATTTCAGATGCAACATTACAAAACATAACACAAACTTGTGCATTCTGATGTCACAAATCTTATTTACACCAATTTATAGTAGAAAACTCACAATTAAAGAGAACACTATGCCAGGCATATAAATACTCGTTAAATTAATTTTACATCAAGAACGTTACAGAGTTCTAGAGCCTTTATTGAAACAGAGTATCCAGGGGCGCCTGGGTGGCGCAGTCGGTTAAGCCTCCAACTTCAGCCAGGTCACGATCTCGCGGTCCATGAGTTCGAGCCCCGCGTCGGGCTCTGGGCTGATGGCTCAGAGTCTGGAGCCTGTTTCCGATTCTGTGTCTCCCTCTCTCTCTGCCCCTCCCCCGTTCATGCTCTGTCTCTCTCTGTCCCAAAAATAAATAAACGTTGAAACAGAGTATCCAGATTTTATATAAATTTCGACCCATAAGAATCATGCTTAAATTTATAAATCCTTTAGCTTCTTCAGATCAGTCAGCAATGTCAAAGAATTTTTTTCTAGCTCCTTAAATAATTGTTTCCAAAATTCATATAGAAGACAAATAGATCGTAATAGTCAAGGAAATTTCTTCAAAAGAAAAATAATGGTGTAAAAATTCTCCCTCCACACAGTAAAACACACTCTAAAGCTGCAGTAATTGATATGGTAAAGCACCAATACAGGAATAGGAGATAGCTCCCTGAAGTAGAATAATCTAGAAAAAAGCTACTGAATGTGAAGGAATTTACTCTATGGGAAAAGTGGTATTTGGGATCAGTAAGTTAGAGGCAAATGGTAGAATGAATTGGAAAAATGTTTGGTCATATATAAAATACATATAAACCATATATATTTCTCAAACCATATATAAAAATTAATTACATAATATTGTTATAATTATTTTAAGTATCTTATTTTAACTATTTTAAGTGTTAAAAAAAAAGAGTGTATGAGGCACCTGGTTGGCTCAGTTAGTTAAGCATCTGACTTTGGCTCAGGTCATGATCTCGTGGCTTGCGAGTTCAAGTCCTATATTGGGCTCTCTGCTGTCAGCATGGGGCCTGCTTCAGATCCTCAGTCCCCCTCTTTCTCTGCCCCTCACCCACTTTTGCTCTCTCTTTCAAAATTAAATAACCATTTTTTAAAAATAAGAGTAATTTGGCAATGAGAAAGAATAAAATCATGCCATTTGCAGCAACGTGGATGGAACTGGAAGGTATTATGCTGAGTAAAATAAGTCGGTCAAAGAAGGACAGATATCATATGTTTTTACCCATATGTGGATCTTGAGAAACTTAACAGAAGTCCATGGGGGTACGGAAGGGGGAAAAATGTTACAAACAGAGAGGGAGGGAGGCAAACCACAAGAGACTCTTAAATACAGAGAACAAACTGAGGGTGGGTGGGGGGGTGGGGAAGAGGGGAAAAATGGGTGATGGGCATTGAGGGAGGGCACTTGTTGGGATGAGCACTGGGTGTTGTATGTAAGCCAATTTGACAATAAATTATATTTAAAAAAACAAAAAAATAAGAGTATATAAGACACAATTTTAAAATAATACTTGAATGGTGTGACCAGTGTCAAAAGCCATAAAGGAAACTATGGGAAAGACTTGATAACATACAATGTCTAAACTGTTTTATGATGCAGGTGACATTAACAAAGTTGAAAGACAAACAGCAAATAAGAAAATAACTGAACCATACTTGGCAAAGATCTTCCTAACTACACAAAGATCTCTTACGGATCAACTATTTAAGAAAAAGATGAACACTATGACAGAAAAACATGAATAGGCAAGTCACAAAAGAAGTACAAATGACCTATAAGCACATGAAAAGATGCCCAGATTCATTGAGAATTAGAGAAATATAAATTGGCAACACTAAGATTAAACAAAAATTGCCTTTTGGGGCTCCTGGGTGGCTCAGTCCGTTAAACGTCTGACTTCAACTCAGGTCATGATCTCACAGTCCGAGAGTTTGAGCCCCACGTCAGGCTTTGTGCTGACAGCTCAGAGCTTGGAGCCTGCTTCAGATTCTGTGTCTCCCTCTCTCTCTGCCCCTCCCCTGCTCATGCTCTGTCTCCCTCTGTCTCAAAAATAAATAGAAACTTTTAAAAAAATTAAAAAAATTGCCTTTTTTGAAGGCAATCTGGCAATCTATATTAAAATTTGATCCAGTAATTTTACTCCTAGAAATTTAACCTACAGAAATTATTAGACAAATGCACAATGAAATATATTTGCACGTGGTAATAACAAAAGCTGTGACAAAGTAATAATTTACAGAGAGCTGGTTACCTAAACTACATAGGACAATAATTTTGAAGAGAATGATGAAAACTATTTATATAGGAAGAAGAAATATCTAGAATTATGTTCACTTAATATTAATGTTCACTCATCATTTCTATGTAGCATAATATTTTTTCTCCAGATTTACCTTCCCCAGATTACTTGATTAAAACAATAATGCACATGAATCATTTAACAATAAAGCAAAATCTATGTCCTCTCATGAAACATATCCATGACTTTTTAAAGTGAGAAAAGCAATTTACAGAACAGTAGGTGTATCGTGATCCTATTCAAGTAAAAGTATAGAACGATTATACAATGAAAAGAAAAAAGAGACCAGAAGGAGGTACATACTAAGAGGTTTGCTGTGGCTGAAAAGAGAGATTACAGATGTTTTTTCCTATTTGATTTTTTATTTTCTTTCTTCTGCTTTTTTTTTTTTTGCTTGAAATCTGTATTGTCCTTGTAATAATAAAAAGACAGAAACACTATTTTTCAATGAAAAAAGATTGAATATTTGAATACAAAATGAAGGCACCAATCAAGATGCCACACAGTAGGTCTTCATTAATTGTTTTTGTTTGTTTATTTGTTCGGAAGATTGACCCTTAAAAGCAAATATTAGGGGTGCCTGGGTGGTTCAGCTGCTTAAGTGTCCAACTCCTGGTTTTGGCTCAAGTCACGATCTCACGGTTTGTGGGTTTGAGCCAGGCATCGGGCTCCACGCTGACAATGCGAAGCCTGCTTGGGATTCTCTACTTCTCCGCCCCTCCCCCGCTCTCTCATTCATTCTTGCAAAATAAACTTTTAAAAATATATAAAAATAAATTAATAAAAGCAAATATTAAATCATCAGAAGAACTCAGGCTTCACTTCTATCTCATTCCTGTCTGTTCGTCTCTCTGTTGTGAAATGGCAATGGTGTTATTAGCTAACCTACTGAATAGCCACAAAGAATGAGAAAATAAGTTTTTGTAAGTATAATGTGTTACCTAGTTTCTGCTTTAAGTGAATAACAATTGTAAAATTAATAAATGACAAACTTTCTGATTATATACCACTGCTGTCCAGGGCCTTCCTGTAACTCATGCCAAATTTCCATTAGTCTAAATGGGAAACATCTTCAGAAAGACTGAAATGTTGGCATAAGAATCACTTTTTAACATGTTCCTTCCTGGGTAAATTAGTTTGTGAAAGAATTAATAATTGGCCCCATGTCTGGAGTGCTGAAGGAAGGGCTGTATATAGCCTGCAGTGAAATCTACAATGTTAATGCTTGTTTAGGCAGTTAATAAAACATACATGCCTATTATCCAATAGCCCATTAGGGCTCCTTTAGAGCCACCACTGCTGCTTTTGAATCTGCAGAGGACTGCACCAGAAATATATGCTGTTCCCTTATAGAACAGAATAAGTTTTAAATTGTTACAGAGTGTCATTTAAATTTCTACCCAGGTTTTTTAAAAAAATGGACATCTGGTGAAAAGAGTAATAGTTTCTCTGCTTTACTGTGTAAAGAGAGATATCAGCACCTCCCTAACATTGCAAACAGGCAGCCAAACATCACATTAAATGGTTTTGTGGAGCCTGTATAGAAAATTAGCCCAGGTGATGATTCTAAACAGCCACAAAAATTATAACTGATCTGACCTCATTTATAAACCATGAAGTTTATTTTGGTCCAGTATTAGAGTATAGTCGTCCTTATCACATTACCAATAACTAAACACCTGTCTGTTTAAGGTATCCGTTTTTGAAGCCCTATGCTCATTCAGATTGGAAAGTACTGTCATGAGCTCAGGCAGCTCTTTCTTTGCCTGTGCAATATTTCTGCAGAACGCCTGGGAGTGAAGGCATTGGGAAGGTGGTGTGTTTTCTGTTTTGGTCACTAACACAAGTGTATGCAACAGTAACACTGAAACCTTAAGCGATTTATTGGTGCTACCCATGGCAGAAAATGATGGGGAAAAAAGAAATAAGTTCAATCTTCATTTCCTTAGTGGATGAAAGGTAGATATGTGGGTAGTATCCCGTGGAAAATGAACATGTAACCAGGGGAGATTCCAGAACTCCCTATTGGGATGGAGGTTAAAAATAAATGAACAAGGGCTGCAAGAATAATCTTTCCTAAGCTAAGAAAACAAACAAGAAGAAGAAAAAGAAGGAAGAGGAAAGAAGGAAGAGGGGGAAGAGAAGAAGAAAGATAGGAAGATAAATTGGAAGGGGGAGGGGGAGGAAGAGGAGAAAGAAAAGGAGATCTTTTTCCTCCTTCCCTGTGGAAAGATATAACAAAGAATTCTATTTTCTTTTTTTTTTTAAACAAGCTTCTATTTTTATTATTTTTTAAATGTTTATTTATTAGTGAGACAGAGAGAGTACGTGCGTGGTGGGGTAGGGGGCTGACAGAGAGGGAGACAGAGGATCCAAAGCAGGTACTGCACTGACAACACAGAACCTCATGCGGGACTCCAACCCACGAGCCATGAGATCATGGCCTGAGCTGAAGTCAGACATTCAACCGACTAAGCCACCCAGGCGCCCCAAGAATTTTCTTTTAAATGGGATGTGCTTTAACTTCTGTAAGCCAGAAACACCACCATCAGTCAACCACATTTATTGAACATCTATTTTACGCCTTTTTTTAAGCTGTCATTAGCCTTTGATAAGGTCAAAAACTCACATCTGCTAGACCCCAGAATTCAGATGTCACAAAAGTTTGACATCTCATCATCAAGGACAAGAAGATGATAAATAAATTTCTATACAAATTTAGAAAGCATGTTTCTAAACTGTTTACCCAGGACATTTTTAGGTAGTTGAGGAATCATGCGTATGTGTTATATATTACAGTTTCTTAGAGTTGTCCATCTGGATAATTATATGTCAGAGATTGGGGGACTATAATCTCGCTTTTTAAACTACACCTTTCAAAACTGAATTTTTTGCTTGGCCAATTCCTTCTTTCACATACTGAGCCCTTGTATGTGGTAGCCCTGGTGTTACAAAGGAGAGTAAGACAAAGCCCTTGCCCTAAGGTGCTCACGTTTTACTGGGGACAACACACATAAATAGGTAAATTCTATCTTTGTGATAACTGTCATCCATGGCAAAGGGTGTCTTTTCACCACTCATTCTTGAAGACATAATTTAAAAGCAGTCATCTCTTAGAACCCTTCAAAACCTTCCCTGTCACAGGTGGAATTACCCACTCTCAAACCATCTTACCTTCCATAGTACTTCACCTTATTTCTAGCAGAACACGGATTTAGTATTATGGATTATGGATTATGGTTAATTATATATATGTATATATACACACATATATATTATTTTATATATATATATTCATATATATAATTGAATCATGGGTAGACTGTAAGCAGTCCAAGGTCAGACAGGGGCCAGGTATCATTCATTCTATATCTTGGATGCCCAGAATAGTATCTGATTTGCCATAGACACTCAACAGATGTCTCCTAAATTGAACTGGATTCCAATGAGCCATTTAATTCCTGATGTGTTGGGTCATCTTTTTGTGTGTTCCCTCCAAAGGGAAATTTACAATGGACTGGTAAGCCTCAAAAAATTAATCCTTGGGGGAAAAAAATCTACAGTCAATAGTTGGTGCACAAATGGAAATTTCTGTCAGAGCTCTAATATTGTTTTCCTTTTGGTTAACACTGAGCAGACCTTCACAGTAGTGGGGGTGCCACTGGTCGCTGAGAATGAAGGGAGCTGCTATTTCCTCGTTAGAGCTGTAATCAAATGTAAGGGCTTTTCTCATGGTGCTTCAGTTTACTATTTTAGGATTAATTTTCCATCTTCTTAAAATAATTACTTTATTTATTTATTCTGAGAGACAGAGAGAGAGGGAGAGAGAGAATCCTAAGCAGGCCCCATGCCGTCAATGAGGAGCCTGACGCAGGGCCCGATTTCATGAACCATGAGATCGTGACCTGAGCCAAAACCAAGAATCAGGTGCTTAACTGACTGAGCCACCCATGCACCCCTTAAAATCATTATTTTAGGGGCGCCTGGGTGTCGCAGTCGGTTAAGCGTCCGACTTCAGCCAGGTCACAATCTCGCGATCCGTGAGTTTGAGCCCCGCGTCGGGCTCTGGGCTGATGGCTCAGAGCCTGGAGCCTGTTTCCGATTCTGTGTCTCCCTCTCTCTCTGCCCCTCCCCCGTTCATGCTCTGTCTCTCTCTGTCCCAAAAACAAATAAAAAACGTTGAAAAAAAAAATTAAAAAAAAAAATCATTATTTTAGAAAAGAGTTACTGTACCCAAGTGAAAAAAATTTTTTAAAGTAAGGTGGAAGTTTTAGATAATTCTTTTAAAAAACATGTCAGATTGAGAATGTACTAATACTAATGACTTGTTTTATATAATTTTAGAAATAATGTCTTGCATAGAACAACTGACAGGAAATAAAAAGCAGTCAAAGGACATAAAGCCTTTTTTTCCCATTGTTATTCTAGTCTGACTGCTCCATAAGGTGGTCTCTCATTGTCACCAAACAAAGAAAAATTGGGGAGCTCAACATAGTTTTGTCACTTTTATGTTACCAGATAAGGGCTTTACAAAACAAAAGTCAGAAATTACTATTTATTATCACATTATTTCATAAAAGAAAGGACTTTCTAACATACCAAACATAGGAGGTCCTAATCTCTGAAGACAGACATTTAAATTGAATAAACTTAGCTTTCAAAAAACCCACTTCACATCCCTATTATTCTTTTTGCTGTCAACTGGTAAACACTTTGGCATGGACTTGCAGGGTCCACTGCTCAATCTTAAGTTTCTGTGCCTTATCCTTCTCTCTCAGTCATGCCTGCATCATTCCATCATCCAACACAGCCTCCTGAGCCCCTCCTGGGCACCACGCACAACTGCCACGACAGCCATCTTATGTGTCCTCCCAGCGCTATTGAAGCAATCTGCTCGTGATAGGTTAGGGCTTCATAATCAATAGTTCCATTGCATGCAATTGAACTAGACACACATCACAAGAAAAGTTGGTGATTTTAACAAAGATTTCATGAACTCATAGCATTATCAGTTTGTTTAATGTTAAAAAAAAAAAGACAAGTTTTTTTTTGGAGTATACGTTATAGAACTGCAACTGCATATGTGATAGCACTCTAGCATTCTAGAAGAATTAAGATAATAGAACATATCTTGCTAAAGGGATGTCATCTTTAAAACCAACTAACATCAGAGGCAGTATCTGTACTCTGCACATTGAAAAGAAATTGAAGCAGTACGAAAGAGCATACGGTGAAAAGTCTCTCTCCTTCTTCTGAACCCCAGTTTCTCAAATCCCCTCCCCAGAGATAACTGCAGCAACTATGGTTACCAGATTTTTGTATATCTTTCCATAGATAGTCTATGATTATGCAAACACATATATCCTCTTTTTTTAAAACAAAAATGATAGTATACCATATATGTTATTCTCTATCTTGCTTTTTTAAGTTAATAATTTTATCTTAAGGCTGGTCCACATTAGCATCTACAGATCTGCCTCATTCTCCTTAACTTTTGTGTAGTATTTCATTGTGTGGTTACACATAATTTATTTAACCAATTGCCTTTTAAGGTTTTTTATAGTCTTGCGCTGTTGCAGATAATAATGCAACCAGTATACTGGTACCCAGATATGTGTGTCCCTGTAGGATGTCTTCCTGGAAGCAGAGTCACTGAGCTCAAGGACATGTACATTTCTGGTACTCTCCTTGCCTTTCAATAACAATTGGGGGATTTTAAAAGATCCATCCTGCTCACCACCCTGCCATCTAGCCATTTTCCAAACATGTTAACCCTACTTCCTTTGTGCCAGCAATTTTTAAAAAAAAATTTAATGTTTATTTATTTTTGAGCGAGAGAGAAACAAAGCATGAGTGGGGGAGGAACAGAGAGAGAGGGAGACACAGAATCTGAAGCAGGCTCCCGGCTCTGAGCTGTCAGAGCTCAGACCCACAACGGTGAGATCATGACCTACGCTGAAGTCAGACACTTAACTGACTGAGCCATCCAGGCACCCTATGTCGGCGATTCTCAATCCTGTTGCCCATCACAATAACCATGGAGCTTTAAAAAATACCAATAACAGTCTCAGCGATTCTATTTCAATCAGTGATTCTAACATGAGGCTGGCGAGTCTACTTCCCAGTCCCATTACTCCTTCTCTGGGCATCCTTCAATCTGTCCTAGGCAGAAAATAACCCTAAACCACAAAGAAAATACAGCAAAAATTGTTCTTGAGATCTGATTGAAGAAGTGTTGGGGAGCCTAGGTGGCTCAGTAGGTTAAGTGTCAAGGGTCCCACTTCAGCTCAGGTCATGATCTCACAGTTCATGAGTTCGAGCCCTGCGTCGGGCTCTGTGCTGACAGGTCAGAGCCTGGAGCCTGCTTCGGATTCTGTGTCTCCCTCTCTCTCTGCCCCTCCCCCACTTGCGCTCTATCTCTCTCTCTCTCAAAAAAAATAAAAACATTAAAAAATTTTTAAAAAGTGTTGAATCATTTGTATGAGGGCCACTTATTTGTATGATAACTATATAAATTATTTATGTACCTTTAGGGGCAGAGGAGAAGTCCCTCCATTCTTGTCTTTGCTCTCAGCCCCCTCTTTCACTTCTGAACTTGTTACCTTAAGTAGCCCCAGAGATGTTGCTGAGTTCTCTGCTTCTTTATTAAATATGGGATGAAGGGGCGCCTGGGTGGCGCAGTCGGTTAAGCGTCCGACTTCAGCCAGGTCACGATCTCGCGGTCCGTGAGTTCGAGCCCCGCGTCAGGCTCTGGGCTGATGGCTCGGAGCCTGGAGCCTGTTTCCGATGCTGTGTCTCCCTCTCTCTCTGCCCCTCCCCCGTTCATGCTCTGTTTCTCTCTGTCCCAAAAATAAATAAAAAACGTTGAAAAAAAAATAAAAAAAAATAAATAAAAAAATAAATATGGGATGAAAAATCAGTATTAGTATAGATCAGGAGCCAAACTGGGAGTGAGGTGTGAGGGTCCATCATGGTCTGAACTCCTTACTACACAGTAGTTAGAGATCATTGGTTTTTCTCCATTTTTCATATATATTTTTTTTCCTTTTACTCTTTTTTGCTCTTCCCCTCTCATTCTCCTTTCCTTTTTCATGCTTCTGTTTGTGACTTCTTTAATGCATGTGGAAACTCACTGCTATGAGGAACAAATTATGGCTGATAGTATCCAGTCCGAGTAATTTCTTGATTTTTGTGTCTAACAGGGTGAAGTCAGTGTGTAAGTTTTCCTGTGCTTAATGCTGCAAAGCACCTACCGTTACTCTTCGATAGCCATTCGTGGTTAGAGTCTCATCTGATGAAATACGTTATCTCTTTACTTTAGCTGTTCATTTACAGATGCTGGAAGCCCCAGTCAGGGTGTCTTTATAAGTCTGCTTTATAACAATGAAGCTAGCTGTGGTAGGAAATTAGTTCCAGCATGTTTTATGGGCAGCTACAATTTTGGTTCAAAGGAAGGAGCACGTAATCTCAACAATTCCAAAAGGGAAACATTACAGGCAAATTCTGACACATTTCCATCTCCTGGCTATTTCAGAAACCACTGACACCTCCCATCTGTATGCTTCTTCCTATGCAGTAAGTTAATAGTATAACAATAACGGATGTACTGGGAAGGCATGGGGGCGGAAGCTGTTCTCTTCTGGGGGTGGAATGATGTGCCCTTAGTATGATAAGCCGATTCCATCCCATTAAATCACAAATCTGTCTCCTCTGTGCATCCCACATGAGCGGCTGAAGAAAAATCATGGAATTGCTAACACTTGCTGCAGCTGTCAGGAAATGATACTAATTAGTTTAATTTGCAATAACACAAGCACTTAACTCTCCAAATAATCTAAGTTAGTAAGTCAGTTTTTATATTATGACAATGTCATGTTTAAGAGACTCTGGAGCACTGCTTTTTTGACCTTTGACACACATTTCTGATAAAGGAACACATCAAAGATGTTTTGTTTTCCTTCTCCATTATTCTTTCATCTGTTTCAGTGCAAATTATTTGATAAATGAGAGGTAGCTTTACATAGCAGAAAAGGAGCTGAGATTGATGCCTTAAAAAGCACACATTAGCCAAAAGGATTATACTTGCAAAGATACTATAACTATATACAAATGGTGATACCTCTCAGATCACTAAATCTCCTAGAACTCATGAGTTCACATTTAATTCTATCCATTTTTCCCCCTCTGTCCTTTTTTGGTGATTGTCAGGCTGGGAGAGGGGTGCTCAACTGGTGAGTTTCACTTTCTCCTCTTCCCGGTTCCTTCTCTTCTCAGGCAAGGCAGCTGCTCCTGCCCTTTCTCCTGACAGGCGAATGTTTAACGTCTCTTTCTCCTTTTTCTTTCCCATACATTTGGTATCAACATCTCTTTCAGAAGCCAAAGAAGAAAAAGCTCTCAAAAACATAGGTCTACCTATGAAATGGTCTTCATCTGGGGTCTCCTGAGGTCCCCCTGACCTGGGAGTTAGCAGTTGGACAGGCTTTCTGTTTCTCTGGAGTTGCTCCTTCCGTCGTGTCATATTCTTTTTCATTCCACACAAGACCAGGGGTTTGTGGCTGCTACAAAGCGCGTGAACAATTCCAGACCTTAATGGAATCCTCATTTGATTATCTGTTTAGATCAGGAGAGGTTGCCTGGTGATCTGGGATTCCTGTGCTCAGGTCCCTAGGCTACAAAGAGCTTTATCCAAGGGTTTGTTATTTTCATCAGAGCCTCAATTTCTCAGGCACCTTTTTATTTTGGGGGAAAAAATATTATAAAACTTAATCTAGCTCTGTGAAGCCTAAAAACAAGCATTAGGAATTTCTGTTGTTATTCAAATAGGTGAAAATTGTCTGGCTTCTTGAAGAAATTTTGTTCATAGCAGCCAGATTTAAACTCAGATAGTGATTTTTAAAGAGAGGATTGGATAGAAGTTTCTTCTTCCCCTCCTAATTGCAGTTCAGAGGTAAAAGCAAAATGTTACTTTCTTCTGGAAGATTTAATCCCAGTCAATGAGAGCTATACTTAAGATCAAGCACCAAATGGCCATAGAATACTGCCTTGCTTTGTCTTGCTTTTTAAATCAATTACTGGGGAAACAAAAACAGGTTTTACAGTTTAAAAAATCTGTAAACATTCAGGTCTCTTTTTCAAGGGGGAGGCGAGGGATATGTAGAGTTGATGTCAAATCTAAAAACCCATTCCAAAGATGGATCGGAAACCTTTGAAATGGAGTGGGGGTGGGGGCATTAAAATAACCACTAAATAATTTCAGCATTTGCCCGTTTTGGAAATTCTACCTCACTGGCACATGTATCACTGAAGCCACTACAGTTAACATGCTGTCAATGTTTCCATCATAAATAAGCCTCCGTGTTGAAAGCTTTATAATTTGGTTATAAAAATTTGCTTTCTACTAAAATTTGACAGGATATGCAAGATCCAATTGTCCCAGAGAGAGATTGTTTTAAAAACATTTGGGAGGAATAAATAAAGAAAGATTAACATATTGTGAAATGAGAATCAGAAGTTTTATACCATATTTTTTAGTGGTCTAAACAGTCACATATTTAGATAAATCTTGGCCCCAAAAGTAAAATTTTGGAAAAAATTCACTTATCCATTGGTAACTGCTGAATAAACATGTCTCTAGTGTCCCTCATTACCCAGGGCACTCTAGGTAGTATTTAGTGATGTAAAGAAATACAGACTGTATATTATGGATTAATATAGAGAGACTATGGAGACAAAGATGCTAAGATTTTTTTGCCTTGCTCTAACCTGATTTGCTTTGCTTTCCATTGTGTATTTTACTTTTTTCCCATACATTTTTACTAATTCATAGCAAGCACCTATGTTACTAATTGTCGCTCAGCTTAAGGGTAACTCCCATAAGTTTACTAGATTCAGTTAAAATAATGTTAGTGCGGAAAAGTTTAAAAAAATAAAAGAGAGAGAGAAAGAGAGAAGATTGGTCAGTAGGAGCCCAGCTGAGTCCTGCTGCCAACTGGTTATGTGACCTTGACCATGTCATTTAATGTCTGTGGAGACTTTGGTTTCTTAAACTATAAAATGTAAGTGTTGACGTTTTAGTTTGTTGCTCCTATCCGCACGGTTTTGTCATTTTAGGTGGACGGGGGTGGGGGGGGTGGGGGGGGAGGGGGGGTGGTTGTGGAGGTTCAGGGTTTTCTCAGAACTGTGCAAAGCCTCTGGCTGAATTAATAGAACCTGTGGCTTCCAGAATGGTTTGGGGAGGGCTTCTGTTTCGTAAGACCATGCTTTACAGGGAATCCTTTGGGTTTCAGCTATCCCTCTGGCTGTAATGCTTGAACAACAGCAGAGCCTGTGTAAATGGTATATTTCATGAAGCGCTTTTGAGTACGCAATCTTGTTTAACTCTAACAAAGCATCTACAACCTAGGTATTGACTCCATCGTTTAGTTGAGAACACTGAGATCAACCAGATTCAATTACTTGGCCAAAACAGTAAATGCTGGGGATCTCTGAAGCTGAATTTGGTCGTGTTTTGGTACATTGCTCTCTAGTTCTAATTCCTCCGAGAATGCTTTAAAAAAATTGACACAACAAATTAATACAACTTAAATTTAAAGATCTACGGGCAAAGAGGACATGTCTCTATGTGTGTGCATGTTCACATGTGAACAGGTGCTTTTTAGATTCTTGTCCTGTGGCTCTAGTATTCTCATAAGAGGCAGCAAAGTATCCCTGGGCTCCACCTCTGTGCCTCAGCCCCAGTCAACGTTCAGATGTTGGGACTGAGTTCAGCTACAGGCCTGTTTAATTCCAGCTGCCAGGAGTCTTCCTCTCTCTGGCTTGTATAGCCTCTTCAAAGCAGCCAAGAAATACAGAAGCTCTTAGATTCTTACAGCTGAGTGAGATTTTTTGACATTATTTGGGCCCAGATTCTCATTTTTCCAGAAGAAGAAACAAAAGCCCCAAAGACCTGAGAATTCCTCTAACTGGCTGGCGGAAGAGCCAGGACCAGAATTTGGTCTTTAGTGTCAGACCCCAGCGTCATTCCTATGGCTCCAGGCAGGCTTACCATCTTCATTCCACAGTCCAATTGGACTTCTGCAGAGAGAAGCCACGGAAGCCTATTTAAATGAGTAGATTAAACTACTCACGGAAAGCCTGGCTAGGGCACCTGAGACAGGCAGGTGTGGCTGCAGTTTGTCAAGCCACCTCTGCTGCTTAGTTCTGCACACATTACATACATTCATCCCTCCAAGCAGCTGTCTGTTTTCCTTAGTGTCATTCGCCTTCTGCCCCAGTGTCTACCCTCTTCCCTGTTTCCTTCCATCCCACTCCCAACATATATACATATGTGACATAATGACCACATGCCAACATTTGCAAATCTTAGTTCTTTAAGCTTTTATACATATAATCCTCGACGCTCTGATCTCTAAACCATGAAAGAAATTCAACCTTTAATTCAAAACAGCTGATTTAGGGTTCTTCATGTTCAGAGCAAATAAAAAAAAGCTCTCTGTTTTCATCTATGGTACCCAAACTGACAAAAAAAGCTGTTACATGACTTGCTCAGATTGCAGTAGGACAAAGCGGGGAATGGAGAAGGGGAATAGGGTGAGGGGAATGGAGACTAAAGAGTTATCTACCGCTTTTTTGAAGGAATGAAGTGGCGATACCATCTAGAATGCAAGATGGGCCTCGATATTTCTGGTCAAATATTCAAGGTCTCGGCTTTAGAGAGAAATAAAAAAGAACAATGCATTCCCTTACCAGAAACGTTCAGCAGTTTTGCATCATAAATCAGTTGTTTGAAACCAAAAAAACCTAGCTATTATCCTCTCTTATTACACAGCGACCACAATAGTGTAGTGAAACTGACATTTTGGTCTTTTCCGGGGGGCAAGGCCAGACCTGCTGGGAACGGTACCCACAGTGGACAACATTCTGGTTTTGCTTCTTAAATCCATTATTATTCAGAACCTGCTGTAATCCAGATAACACCCCTTGTTTCTAAGAGGTATCACTTGCCTTTGTGATTTATGTCTACACTTCAGTAAACAGAATTCAAAGATTCTGAGGAATTAAAGAAGGTCTTGGAATCAGGCAAGCAAATTGAAGAAAATAAGCGAGGTGTTGATTACATAGACTCCCCTGGAATACAGGGCTCTCAGGCAGCACGCATGTAACATACGAAATACCCACTCTGTAGAGGACTCTCAGTGCAACCTTCACATCCTTGAGTCCCTGAGTCGAACTGCATTCACCAAACTCTCTCTGGGAAAATAACATCGATAGGGTGAATATTTGAAGGGACAAAATTCTTTTCTTGCCTTTACTCCAAGGAAATTTACCACAATGGAGCCCACAGCAATTGGAAACATAAGCCTATACCTTGATCTTTAGGCGAGGAAAATCTAACAAAAAAATAAGAGATGGCTTCCGTTGGCTTTTTGGGCTGTAGTAAAAGTGTGCTATGTGTCTCTATGAGATGAAAATTCAGTTTGGGTAACACAGCTATTCCTGACATGGATAATATCTGCAATTAAGTAACTTCACGGGGCCCACTTCTTCCCTGGCAGAGCCACTTTGCATATTGAGGTACACAGGTGATCTCTGTCACTCTTCCCCTTTTACAAAGACCAGCTTCAAGGCTAAATGTGTTTGTTCAAAATGCCTCCTCCCCTCAAGTCACCAGGGCTGCTCACTGTAACCAGTAATTTAGAAACAATAAGAACACTTTTCAGTAGAATTATAATGCGGTTGTCTGATACCCAGAATGCCCCCTTGTCAAAGCTTCACTTATAATCAACATGAGAAATGCAGGGTGAGCTGGCAGTGGCCTTGGAGAAAGGAGTGGGTGGAAGCAGGAGTTTGTGCCACATCAGTGCCTGTCTGATGGAACTTTATTTTTCCCCCTTCAACACATCAATACAGAATTATCCCAATCTAGGCACACACACCCCCACCCCCAACTCAGATTGCTGTCACCTTTCCTGGCACCAGAAATCAGTAACAGATGTACCAGGCCTTGAGTAAGAAAACAGAGATCATCGGGTACTTTGTAATATGCCCCAAACTAATCCTAGAGCTTACATACAATTAAATTAAACTATGTCGGGATTCACGCTTCAACAAAGTCTAACACTTTGGAAAACTCTACCTTTTGGTTTTAATAAGTAAAATTTTAAAATTTCCCTGGAAAGAATTCACAAATGCTAGATTTACTCTATATCTCACATTGCTGATCAAAACTCGTATTACTGAATAATTACTGCTTATTTCAATGGAGTATATGAATATGAGACAAAGGCACTCAAATTTTTATCTTCAGAGGTCTGAAGGCTGTTGGTTTTTTGGTGTGTTTTTTTTTAAAGTGACTTTCATTAGAAACATGAAAGATAACCTTACTCAAATTATGAGAGACCAGGTTCAGGGAGAAGCTTGAAGCTGTCAGCAGGTTTTAGGTTACCCTTGTACAACAATGGAGTTTATTCCCACCTGGAGTGCAACATGCCGTTCTGGTCACTGCATCTCAAGAAATACAGCACAGCCTGTACATCTATCCATAGAGGAATATGGGAAAATGATCCTGGGTTTTAAGGGGTTTCTCTGCTGAGATTAGACTGTAAAAGTAACACATTTCTCTCTGGAAAGATCAAAGCTGATCAAAGTTAAGTCATAAAAGGTGTCAATACCAATCTATCTAAACTCGGATTACCAGATCTACAGAGAAAAATAGTTTTAGATCAAGTAAAAAGGAGTTCAGGTTTCATTATATTCTTAAAAACGTTGTTACGTCACATATTCGAAAAATCAGATTAGAGTTTAGGTGGGATTATAGGTGTCAATTTCTAGTTGGTTTTGAAGGGCGGGTGGGGCTACCTGGGAACGTCTTTTTAATTTTCTTCTGTGAGCTCATGAGGATGGCGATCGCCTCTGACACCCCTGTGTACCGGAGATGAATGGAAGGTCTGACCCAGGGTGGTATTCCCTTTGTTCCCATGACCTGAGGAGGTGGGAGGAATAGGTGTACATTTTCATTGAACTTTCAGGCTACAGTAGTATGGAAACCACAGCCGAGAGGCTTTGGGGGCTAATTTTTTCTAGCAGAAATCGAAATCATCATGATACGTCTCTTATCACAGTATTGTTACAATGGCTATAATTATTTCCCTTACAAAAAGAACAATGCCCAGGTCTGAGAAATCTCGCTAATAATAGCTTCTATATAAATGTAAGAATTGTAGGGAAGTGCATTTTATTTAATGCATAAAATAAAATAAAAGCTTTGGTGCCATTTTTTTTTTTTTTTTTTTTTTTTTTTTTTTTTTTTTTTTTGCTTTAGTCACTGGAAGCCTATGGATCATTAATGCAAATTAAAAACAACAAAGGTTAAAAGTGCGTTGAAAGGCATGATCGAGAATAGCATAAGCCTTGGCCTTTGGATGCCATTTAGCAGGTTTTTCAAACTGGGCGTTCGGAGCCTTAGGTCCTAAGAGGACCCAGAGACAGTAATTGTGAATGTCTCTCCTCTAGGGAGTGTGTTGACCAACTGCCACCACCGTTGTGGGACAATGGTGGTGGTGCTGCTAGGGGGTTCACTGAGCCCTCAGGGCTCTCTGACCAGTTCCTGGGCTTCTGGGGGCCTGGAAAAATTGAATGTGTAGTTTCATCATGGCTTCCCCTTCTTGAGGTCCCATTGGTGTATGATACCAAGACAGATCCCAGGATTGGCCATTGTCACGTATAGGTCCTCAGCTGCAGCTGTTGAAGCTGAGGGGGTAAAAGGGGAAAAACAAAATGTTTTAACGACTTGTCTAGTTCCTAAGAGCCTGATGCCTGCTTCTTCCCCTGAAAGAAAAATGCTCTTTATAACATGCTCACTATGAGTAAATGAGGAGAACAGAAAAGTGCTGGAAGATTAGGAAGTCAAGCAATGTGTCCCCCATTTCCCCCATCATCCTTTGGGGGGATATGGAAGTATCATTCAGCCCAGTAAAGCCGAAGAAGTATTTTATTTCTCCCCTTAGATCTGAACTTGGTGGTATAAGCCTCTGGAGTGCAAGCATGCTACCCAGGGCCCCACTGCATTAAGGATTTTAATTTATGAAGGTGTTGGCAGTGGTTCTGAATGTCTTATTTTAGGAAAGTTATAAAAGTTAGTTTCAGCAGGTACTAGGACCCTGGGGTCCCTGTGACCCTCAAACGCCTGACCCAATTCACATCGCCATTCCACCTCTCTGGCAAGACAGTGTTGGACACTAGGCCTCTTTCGAAAATTGTTAGGAGCAAGGGGAGAAAATAGTCCATAAAGAGATTTTTTATTTTTTTTCTAAATGTTAAGTAAAAGTACCTTATCTCCGCCGCTGCCCTAACTACCTCACTAATTCTGGTAGCAAAGTCATGCTGTTAACGAAATAGCTGATTTAAACAAAGCAGGAGTATTTTTAGAACCATAAAAAAACCTATTCATGATATCTAATTATGCAAACTGTGAACAAGAAGATGCTAGTCTTGCATTAGCTGAGACTTGACTCTTGTTATAATTTGCTCTTTTTTTGCAGCAGAAAGCGGTTCTTCTTTGTCGCTTTACTGCCTTAGCGTGGCTTAGTGCTTTCGGCAGACACAGCACAGGTCACCGCAAAGTGTCTCTGTTGCGTCGGTAGACTGCAGTTAGGGAGCGGGGCAGGATAATGTATTGTGATGCAGATTACGGTGCTTTGCTGCTGCGTGATTCACAGATATGATTGCATCTAATTTCAGAAATAAGTGGAACCGTCTGCTCTTTTGTGTTAGCTGAAAAGCTGTTCGATGGCATTCAAATGACGGCTGCCTTTGCCACCTAGAAAGAGAGAAAAGAAACCCACCCATATCACAGCAGTAACTTTCCTCATTGTACACCTCAAATTCAGCACCATATTGGTTTTTATAAGAATTGTGGTTCTTTTCATCTTTCTTCCGAGCAACAGTATGGCCCCATGTTTTGGGGAGTGGGCATGTTTTATTTTATTAAATTTTCTCGCCTCTTCCTCTCCGAGAAGGACCGTGATACACGGTTCGTTTTCCTCACTTGCTCCTGTGGTTCTGTAACAATGTTCTTCAGACTCTTTGAAGAAAACATCTCCGTGTAAACCCTTCAGTGAAAAGTTCCTAAGAAATGACTTAGCATCCACATTTGGCCACCGTTATGAGGCCCGTGGATAACTAGAGACTTCACAACTGAGAAATAATTACACCTCCGATTATTAACCAGATCCATGTAGGTTGATGACTTTTATCCATTTGTAGGTTTTTGTATAGCTTTCCAGCTCCCTGGCCTCCTCCACTTTGAAGGGAGGCGGTTCCCCAAAAGCAGAGGAATCATGCACACACTCTTTTCCTCTTCTGTGACCACACACAGTCCTCATCCCTTTATGAAATCAGCCTCCCCGTTTGAGTTTGCATGCCCCTAATTATGTGCTTTCTTAAATGTTTGTTTTCCGTTCCTCTAACTTTGGTTTTGCATATCGCTCTAAAAAAGCCCACAGAAACAAGTTAACTATACTTTTCATTCCAAAGAGAAATTAAACCTAGGTAACAAACCCTTTGGCAGGAAAACAGTGGGATTTCCCAACGAGCCACATGAACGCAGAGGATTTTGGAAGCCAGCGGTCACTGGGGACCCACAGAGCACAGAGGTTAACGTGAGGGAACATCCGCCAAAGGTCTGTGAAGAAGCAATCCACAATTTAACACTGACACTTAGTTTTGTTCGGACTGCAAAGAGACCAATCACAGGCATGTTCACCCTTCTGATTTAACGCGGAAAAATTCAACCCTGTGGATAAGCACAAGATTAAGAATATGAACCCAGTGGGGAGAAATTTTTAAACAGAGGCACCTCCTTCTGGCTGACTCACTCACTCTCTTCATGGAGGCTAACCCTATCTCCCCATGCTGGAGAGTTTTTGATGATCTTTTGATTTGACCCACAATAAGTATAAATCTGTGTAACAATGAGGTCTCCAAAGATGGAGATATTGTATGCATGTATACGTACTCTTATTCTCTCATAGGATCCTTAGACGTTATCCTCTATTAGGGCTTTGAAGTTGAGTCAAGTGGCATTTTATCTGGGTGGATGAGAGTGTATGATATTATCATTCATATAAAATTCTACTAGGTTTTTGGGGGATGCCATTGTTCATCCTGTGAATCCCCAAACTGCCTGATGCCTAGGTCATTGGCACATCTGTCTTTACTGGTCTTCACAGCAAGGAGCAAAAGGGCTGAAGCTGTCCGGCTGCAGCCAGAGCATTTAGTAAGATGTCACAGGAGATTTCTTCTCTAGCACAGTGATTATCAGAAAGCACCTAGCAGGCATCCTGAGTATCCAAGACAGAAGGCCCAGTACCCCTCTGCATGTACACACTAGGGTCTTTACTATGGAAAGAACATAATTAATAATTATCCCACTGACCCAAAACTCTAGGTGGGAGAAGCAGCTCATTAGGAAACATGAAGTTTTCAGAGAACAGAGGATTTGATTCCCCCCAAACTTTAAGCTAATTATAATATTTGGAGCCCCTGGGTGGCTCAGTCAGTTAAGCATCCGACTTTGGCTCAGGTCAATGTCTCACACTCCATGAGTTCGAGCCCCATGTTGGGCTCTGTGCTGACAGCTCAGAGCCCGGAGCCTGCTTCAGATCCTGTGTCTCCCTCTCTCTGACCCTCCCTCATTCATGCTCTGTCTTTCTCTGTCTCAAAAATAAATGAACATTAAAAAAAAATTTAAAAACTAATTATAATATTTAAATAAATTTTATTCTCACAATTAACAATCTGCTTCAAACACCACAACCTACAAGTACATGGAGAAGAATATAACTCCCACCAAATACCTTTCTCACCTTCACTTTGCACATCTACCCAGCTTGAGGCGTAAAGCCGGAAGAAAAGCAATATGGCTGGGAGTGGGGGCCAGGAATCAGTTCCTATATTAATTCACATTTAGGATAACATAACATAACATAACATAACATAACATAACATAACATAACATAACATAACAACATAACACATTTAACATAAAATATAAGTTTAATTCCTTTAAGAGGGTGTAAGTTAAACTCTTTCAGTAGACACATTAGGCAAAAAAGTATTCTTTATTAACCCAGTGAGAAAGCCTTACTGTAATGCAGAGATGAGGTCAAGAAGGTAAACGGGACAAGAGGCCAAATGCACAGAAACAATAGTGTCTTGAGTTGAGAACTAAGAAATTTAGGTTCCCTCCTGGCACCAGTCACCTAGGGAAAGCCTCAGGTTCGCCATCTATAAAATGGGGAGTTATCCTACTTTCTATCTTCACAAAGATACACTACTATCCTATCTTCACAAAGATACAAAAATTAAGAAGTGTCTTGAAAAGTACTTCAAAATATATACTATTTTAACCTACTGTCCACCACTGGGCCCAGAGCACACAGCTCGGATTTAAAGGTAGAAAGGACATGGGGCACCTGTGGGGCTCTGTTGGTTAAGCATTCGACTTCAGCTCAGGTCATGATCTCCTGGTTCGTGGGTGTGAGCCCTGCACTGGGCTCTGTGCTGACAGCTCACAGTCTGGAGCCTACTTCGGATTCTGTGTCTCCCTCTCTCTCTGTCCCTACCCTTGCTTGCACTCTGTCTCTCTCTCTCTCAAAAATAAATAAACATTAAACACTTTTTTTAAAATGGAAAAGACATCAAGAAGGTGATTCTAGTGGGACAAGGGTCTGCAAATTCCATGGCAGCACTCAAAGAATGCCAATGATGGTGTTAGTTATACCTGGGGAGCACTGACTGGCATTAAAAATGCCCAAGTTACGGAGGGCGGAGGACACTCTCCATAGAAAACTTACAGAGAATGGAACGGCAGGTGTGTGGCTGTGGCTATTTCCTTGCTGCGCGTAGGGGTCACCTTCTTATCGGCACGGCAAGGCCTAAGCCTCATGTGTAGGAGCCGAAGTCTCTGTGTGTGGAGACAGGTCTTAGTCTCCAGACACAGAGAGGAACAACTCGACCATTGGGGAAGACCTAAGTCCATGCACAATATTGCTAACTGGCCTGCAGAAGCCCTCTCAGTTGACACTTTCCTTCCTCTTCCTGTGCCTGGCTCAGACCACATGCCAGCATTACTTAGGGCAGGAGATGATGATTCCCTGTCATTGTTTTTGAGTAATGAATGGGCAATTACCAAACTCTTCTGGAAACTCCTGTCTTCTCAGAGCCCTAATGGAGCATTTGATTCCGAGTATTGGGAACACAAATAGCAGTGAGGGTGCCCACATATTTCAAAGGCTGTAGAAATTATATTGCACAACGTAAACCACCAGAAGTTAAATGGCTTTCTGAAAGGATACTGCTGGGATATTTTTCATCACTTTTATAATATTTTTTTCCTTGCTGTCATTTAAAATAGATCCTTGGAAACTTGAAACTTAAATCTGTTTCCTTACCAAAAGTTTTCCTTTCAGCATGCACACACACACACAGACACACACATATAACTGCTTTGTTATTTTAGGATCACTCATGGACTGGTGGCACTGATTTTTTTTTAATCAGAAAAACACATAAAAGCTTTCTCTCCACATATTTTCCCCACACACGCTGTGCCTCACAATGGTAAATTAAAGCCACGTAGACAAAAGAGAGACATCCTCACTTACTATATAGAAGCCATCTTTTTACATAAGTAGCCACTAGAACTATTTAATTTGGGGGGGGGGCTATTTCTTCAAATATTTAATTTGTAAATAAAAACACATAAAAAATAATTGTATTAGGTATAAGGTTTAAGTAATGTTTACAGCTACAGCTGCTAACTAAAACAACCTTCATGCTCTTTGCATAAGAAGGTCGGCAAGTAAATCTGATTTTCATAACAGCTCGGATCCACATACATTGTTCGTGAAAGTCTACGAAAATATGCTTTGTATTAGCTCTGCTAACTTTATATTCGGTTTTTCTTTTAAAAATTTAATTGCATTTCCCATTGTTTCTATTGCATTCTTATAACACAATTTGTGTTCCCTTTGGTAGCTAAAATTACACCTGTAACTGTCCAAAACTATTAGTAAAGTCAGCTTAGCCTGTGGGATAAAGTATCTGTCTTGTATTTCAGACAGATTGTGTTCCAACACCATTGTGGTCAGATTTTTATTAAAAATTCTTCATATTTCTTTTCTCTTGGTGCCAAACAGATCGCTACATTTTCAACACTTAATCATCTTCATCATCTAAAAATATTTCCACATTAAACGAAAATATTTAAACTTCTTTTTGATGCAGCAAAACTTAGCACACTGTACAAAGTCTGGTTTTCATAAAGTTTCGCAAAAGCCTAGTGTGCATATAGAAGTGACTCTATTGTAAATAACTGTCAAGGTCAACTCCAGAAGAAATGCAATGGTAGCAACAGAATACTTCTTTCTCTGAGATTTCAGATGAGCTACCTCAGCAGGGAAGCTCGTTCCCTTTTTCCAAGGAATGTCTGGAGAGTTAGCCCTGCTGATGTAAAGTTATGGCTTCCCTTAGTGGAGACACTTCCCTCAGCATCACTGAATGTTTCAAACTCATTCAAGAGAGGGGGGAAGTGCACCAAGATGTGACCCTGTTCCCAAATGGCCCCAGGCAAAATCCTTAAATACTTGCTGCCGTAATAGTCAGGGTCCAATCAGTAAAATAGAAACCTCTCTGAGCATTTAGAACAAGAATTTTAACACAACGGATTGGTTACTCTCCTGTTGCAACACGGGGCAGCTAGGAAACCCGAGATTAACATCAGTGAGAAGCCATGGGCTCTCCTAGGTTGGAGGGACAAGGGAGGAGGTGAAGCATGAGCCAGGCAGGAGATAGTCACTGGCTGAGATATTACCTGACGCAGAAGAGGACAGCGCAGCTCCTAGGCCAGGGCTATAAGATCTGCGCTTGAGTGTTTTAGAGTCCATGTGCTGTCCTCCAGTTGTGGGCTCCCCACCCTTGCCATGGAGGGAGGAATGTCTGGGGCTTCAAGGAGGTACAGGTGAAGCCAAGGGCAACTATTGGGAAGAAGGGGATGGAGCTTGGACACACAGACAGGGATATCTGCATGTGGGCATGGAAGGTCACAGGAAGTGAGTGGCAGACCAGAGGCTGGGCCAAAGCACTGGTGGGGGTGGTGCAAGGGGGTGGAGACCAGGGCCTAGTCTATTTGCACCACCATGGCCCCGGAGGCCAAGAATTCTCCAACTAGCCTTCCAAGTCAGTGTGCAGGGATAACTGATGCAGTAGGAAGAGAGGGTGTGTTTCATTTATCAATTTGTTACCTTGCTGTATAACTCTTAAATATTTAGGCATGTGGACGTAGGGTATGGGGACCTCCATTTGACCTTTTATTTGGACTCTGTGGATGTGAGGGATAGGCCCAGGGAGGGAAGAAATACCTTTGGCTTCTCCTTTCCTCTACCCCTGTGATCTTTCACCAGCGCCTGCCACTGCTGAACCTGACAAGGCAGGCCCCCTATGATGGCAGCCAAGCAGAGGAGAGGGGGACAGTGCCCCGACAGTTAGGGCTGCGACACTCTTTGCTGCCTGCTGAGGGTCTCTGAATTCCCCAGGCCAAACTGTATGTCCCTTCTAGGCTAGGTTATACATCTGTTATTTATAGCAAGTCTTAAACTTCTATCCCATTCAGTTTTTTTTTTTTTCTTACCCAGATTTTCCTTTCTTCCTTCTTCCCAAACTCCATTAACTCACTCCTGTGAGGAGCGGCAGATTAACCCCCCTAGCACTTCAGTGTAAATGTGTCTGTTAAATATTTTTCCAGGTCTGGAAGGCTGGAGGGAACAGCCTGTCTAGGAAGAGATAGGAGGGAATAGAATGGCCATCTGGTGACTTTCTGCAAAAGTCATTTTGTAAAACTATGCAGATTATAAGGTACAAATAATCAACGACAGTATCAGCCCTGGGGAGCAAATGGTACAATAGTTAAGATGAAAATTAAAAGCTCGGCTACTGTCTGGACTGAGCAAATGTATTCAACATCTCTGTTCCTCCGTGTCCTCATCTGCAAAATAGGGGTGATCATAAGACAATTTTTCAGGATTGGAGGGAAGTGAAGTATATAAAGTGCTTAGCATGGTGCTTGCCTAACATAGAGCTATCACTCAATGAAGGCCAGCTGTGAAGATTTTGTTGTAGACTGAATAGTGGCCCCATGAAGGTATCCATGTCCAAATCCCCAGAAACCTATAAATATACTACTTTACATGGCAAAAGGGATTTTTCAGATGTGATTAAGTTAAGGTTCTGAGATAGGGAGGTCATCCTGAATTATCCAAGTAGGTCCAGTGTAACCACAGGGTCCTTATAAGAGGGACATGGAAGGATCAGAGTTGACACTAGCAGATGTGACAGTGGAACCAAGAGGTAGGTTGCAGTGACGGAAGGAAGAAGCCAGGGGCCAAAGAATGCAGATAGTTTCTAGAAGCCAAAAAGGGCCAGAGAACGGATTCTCCCCTGAAGCCTCCAGAAGGAACAGAGCCCTGCTGACACCATGATTTTAGATGCTGATGTCCAGAGTCGAAGAGAATAGATCTGTGTTGTTGTAAGTCACTAAGTGTGTAGTAATTTCTCACAGCAGCAGCAGGATACTAATACAGATGATTATCTCAGATGATCTGGAGGTGCCTGGGAGGAGGGAAAATTCAGCTGATTTTATTTGAAACTTCTTTTTTTAAAAAAAAATGTTTATTTATTTTGAGAGGGATGGAGAGAGCACACGAGTGAGCGGGGTTGGGGCTGGGGCAGAGAGAGGGAGAGAGAATCCCAAGCAGGCTCCGCACTGTCAGCTCAGAGCCCTATACAGGGCTCGAAGTCACAAACCATGAGATCATGACCTGAGCCAAAATCAAGAGTCAGAGCTTAACCAACTGAGCCCCTTATTTTAAACTTTTAAATCTAGGAATAAATTAAGGATGGCAGAGAGACAAACTTACGTGGTACAAGATCTAATAGGAATAAAGAATTTTCCTATACACAGGTGTTCAAGAAAGTTGGCTGTTCTCTGATAAGTTACTCATTTGTAGGGGACTCAGGGTGAAATCTGGCTTTCTTTTCTCCGTGGATAATTTTGGGCATGAACAACTTCTCCTTGCCTATGGGCACCCTCTGTGGAAGTACATAGGAGCAATGAGGAGCAGGGGTCTGGCAGCCTGGGGAGAAAGGTCTCAGAAGACTGCTAACCCACACTGGCTGACAGTATTTCACATATTTTGTGGTAGTAGACAAAAACATTTTGCAGATTTGATTTTTCCCTTATTTTATTCTTCTTTGGA
The DNA here is from genome assembly GCF_028749965.1 of Puma concolor. Taxonomy (NCBI): domain Eukaryota; kingdom Metazoa; phylum Chordata; class Mammalia; order Carnivora; family Felidae; genus Puma; species Puma concolor. The sequence goes on from NC_141674.1 coordinate 186,947,147, forward strand.
ATTTAAAGCTTCTTACCTTTAATTCAATATCCATCCAGCAATCACGTATTAAACACCTACTCTGAGCCCCATGCTGGGCAAAGTACAGGGAAACATAGATTAATGACAGAGGAAACCTTTCACGTGAGGAGAAAGGGGACAAGGGGATAAGGGGCAGATGAGTCACAGGTAATTACAATAAAATAGGATGTGAACTACAATATATAAATGAACAGAGTGCTCACATAGCTAACTCAAGAAGTCAAAAAATAATTCTGAGTGGAAGTACTTTATGCAGGGTTTGAAGGGTGAATGGAAATCGACCAAGTGGAAAATACTGAGAAGAAAACACGTGCAAAGTAGCAGTTTCAAGGACATGATGTGTTCAAGAAAGATTCAGAATTAGAGGTGAATTAGGGAGAGAGGGAAGATGAAAATGGAAAGCTAGTAAGGATCAGATTATGAAAGGTCTTATATGCCATAGCATGGAGGTTAGAAAGGCAGAAATAGAAGAGGCTGAAGAGTAGATGGATTTATGTGTGACTCTGGGGTCTGATTTTGCCACTTATTAGTTGTGTGATATTGGGCAAATTATTTAACCTCAGTTTCTTCATTTATAAAAGACAAATGGCCAATAAAATAGAAAAATGGAAACATCTAGATTTGTGAACATTCCTCTGTGTTTCCTATCCTTTCCCCCAGTTACTGTATTCTCCCTCTCGTGGTTTTCCTTCCCTACACCCACACTTCTGCAATAGCTCCTTTGAAGATAAACTCTCCTTCGTTTGTCCTGATCTGAGCATGCCGTCTCTTTCCTAGACACTGGCTGAATCAGTCCATAAAACATGTGGCCACATAATAGGTTCTCAGTACATTTAGATTCCTTCCCTCCTTCCCTTAAGGATCTTGGGCTGCATTTTGAACATTACTGGGAACTCCTGAGCTTTTTCATGCAAGAGAATGGATTCATCTGTTTTGCTGTTTGGAAAGATGAATATGATGACAAGTAAAAAGGACCTTCAGATGGGAGAAGGAGAAGGTAGAGCGACCTAATCATCGGGCCCCAATCTGAAGATCTTCCTGGGGGATCTCAGGATGCGGCAGATGACTAGTCATAGTGTGGAGGAATAAGTGTCCCCTGCCTCTGCGGCTTGAAAGAATGGTAGGTGACGTCACTCTTCGTTAAAAATAGGAATCAAGAAGAAATGCAGCAGAAATTGCAGAAAATCTGAAGGAGCAGATAAGGGATCACTTCCTTTCTCTCACCTTCTATTTGTGAGAAGACGAAAATGAGGGGAAGGATGCGGGAAGAAAACAAGTAGACAGCAGCAAACTCAAAGAATCACTGTGAGGGAGTGCGGACAGACACCAAGGAGAGCAGCACCGGTCACTGTGCGTGAATGTCTCCCTCTATTTCTATTTGCTAAAGAGGATTGAACTACACAGCCAGCCCAGTCTTCTCTCCTGAGATTCCACCACATACCTGCACTCAGATGTCTCAAAGGAACCTCAAACTCAAAATGTCCCACCTACCTGACTTTCTGTGTTCCCAGCTTGGTCAGCAGCATGAACATCCATCCAGTCATCCAGGTTGGAAACACAGGAGTTCTTTTTGAGGCTCCACCCCACCATGCCTCAACAGTCAATGACTAAGCTATCTTGGTTCTGTCTCCTCTCCTCACTCCCCCGCCCCACCCCTCCTTCCAGATCTTAGTTCTGATGCCCAGAGCTTCTTTGCTGGACTATTGCAAGAACCTCTAAATAGTATCTTCACTTGGTCCCTTTTGAGTCCATTCTCCACATCACTGTCAGAATGATCCATCTAAAAGACAATGGGAGTATTTCATTCCCTAGGTGAATGCTTCAATGGCTTCCTATTCCGGTTGTCCTGGTTTTAAAGACCAGACCTTTAGTGTCAACAATCTCTGGCCTCGTAAAGTAATAAAAGCGGAGGCTCTCCTGCCAAATTGCTGGGTTCATATACTGGCTCCTCACTCTCTAGACGTGTGATCTTGCGGCCTTGATTCCCTTATCTCTAAAATGGGGACACAGAATAGCAGCTCCTTGGCAGGGTTGTCGTGAGATGCTTGGAGCCCATTATATGCTCCATGAGTGTTAGCTGCCGTGTCTCCAGCGCCATTTCACGCCTTTCACACATTTCCTCCTTCTGCGTGAATCATACTGAACTCTTCTGCTTTCTCAATTGACCCCGTGTGCGTTCAGTGCTCTCTACCTGTACTCCCACTGCTTCCTCCTACACTTTTAGTCTTCATCAAGGACTTGTGTACATCTTCCCTACCAGACTAAAAGCTCTGCCAGAAGCTCCCACGTTTCCTTCCTAGCACACACTATGCCCTTATTAAGTAATTAATGGTGAAATGAATAAATAGTATTTACTGCACTTTATGGAAAGTGCTTTTCTCAGTTTCCCTCACCGTAGGTCTCAGTGTGTATGAAAGTTACTTTGTTCACCATTGAATCCTGGTATCTGGTAGGCAGAATGGCGCATAGTAGGGGCGAAGGAAATATGTATTGAATGGACAAATACATTTGCCATCCTAGATAAGTACTGACTTTTGAAATCTACTTATACACTCAAATGGATCCATCAGGAATCATAAAATTCAGTAAATTTTGCCAATTTACATTAGAGGATCTTTAAAAAAATTTCATGTTCTAAGTCTTTTACTCTTTCCATACTCATTCTTTAATTATCAGATGTATTAGATAATTTTGAACTCTGGGGATTTATTTACTTTGTATCATGTGGCAAAATGTTTTTTGATGAATTTTAGACCTTCTCTCTGATCCCGCCAATGGAGTGGCTATCTCAGGTTTTCGTAGGTATGCAAAAAGTTATGCTAAAAGCAAGCTATCCGTGCGACCAATTTATAATGTCAAGTAAACAAAAATATCTCAATAATTCCCTTGCCTTTTATCATTTTCTTTTTTAATATTAGCAAAACTGCCAACCAAAGATCACTTTCATATTTCAGATGGCCTATCTTTCACTGGATTACATTAAACATTGATTAACTGTAATCCAACATTCCGCTATCTAGGGTTTACTTTTTGCTTTACGCTTGAGGAAAAGAGTCAAAAGACAAAGAAACAGGTCAGTTTTAGTAAAAACAGCAACAACAAAACACCGGTAGCATACATTCGGGGGCAAATGCATATTAATGCAATAAAATAAACTTTTTTTTTTTTAGGAATCATGATTTAGCAATACACCAAGTCACCAAAGATTCGATTCTTTCCCTCCATTCTATCTAAAATGGATTCAGAAGAATTGAATCACTCATTTAGATTTTTCACTGAGAACTGAAACAAAAAGGTTGCTGGTTTGATCTTCGTTTAAACAAAAAAACTCGATTTTACTTTCACTCCATGTTTCTTGGTAAATTGTGCTCTTATATTTTTACTATTACTTTTAATGACATCTTAATAAGCAAATGCTTTTGATTTACTATGATACCTCTTGCTGAAGAAGCATTCATTACACATGGAATAAATAAATGAATGAACAAATAATATATATTAACATACTAATATATTTTAAGCTGGATCTGACTCCTATAGTAAGACATTTATTTGACTCAGTCCAATTCTGTGTATTTCATAAACAAAAGAGAAATAGGTGACAGTAAACCAAGATGTTTGGAAGACTGATGGAGAGGGAAATAGCTCAAACCCCTGAAAATAAAGCTGTTAAATATTACAAGCGCAGCCATGCCTTGCTAAACTCATTTTTCAGGACAGAAAAGCAGATTGTGGAATTATTCACGCCAAAGTAATCCTTGCCTAATTTAATCATCGAACTAGGTTTCCTAATATGGATATTTTTTTAGACTTCAATTTGTTACATAGCTAACTTATTTTCTAATAGACTATGTTGGTAATAAGAAAATGAATTACACGCTCTTGGCAGAGAGATGACAAGTTAGATCTGAATTTATCCCCCACAAACTTGGTACCCCCTTTTAAATTCAATAAGCTTGGGATACCTCTATAATATATCAGGTCTGGATGCCAATTATAAACAGATGGCAAGCCTCTGAAGGCCAAGCATATAGCATCGAGCACAGGCCACGCCACGCTTTTATCAGGAACTGTCCACAGGCATCATGGGAACTATGCATGGTCCAGGGGATCCTGCAGAAAGACCACTCAGCTTCCTATTTTTGCACCTTCTAAATGCATAAATCCAGTTGCCTTAGCATAAGTAGGACCTAACACCCCAGTAAATTTAATGCTCCACCCTGGGGAGGATAGTAACACTCATGAAGAGCTGACACGTCATCAATCGGATCTGAACGATGAGATAGGAAAACCATCGAATGAGGTGTCTGGTTCTGAAAAGACCCGGGTCTTTCATTATCCCTGTTTCCAAACATGAACCATGAGAAATATCAAAGCAAAAAAAAAAAAAAAAAAAAAAAGCAACAGTTACTATTTCATCCACTCTCCATTCACAGCAGGGACTTATTCAAAAATAATAATGCCTTTCTATGACAGGAAACCTAATTATGAAGAGCATTAAACACCAAGAGATTGCCACCCTTCACACTGGCTGCAGACCGTTTGTCTCACTTGTCAAACATGAGTTCATTTTTGACACTGATTTCTTAAATTTCTGCTGACTTGGCAATCTGCAGCCACTTCTCACAAGCTCTGTAATATCTTAAAGACTTCACAGCTAAGCAGTTAGAAAGGATTTGGGGTTTAATTCAGCTCACTGACCTGTTTAAGAGAATAACGGAAATAAAACAATTTTCAGCTAAAGGCCCGAGAAGGCCTCTCTCCTTCTGAAAGGCTCTTTGTATCAATGCCATGAATCAAATGGTTTGTCTAAGTGGTTATTCTGTACCACCGGTGAAGGCCCAGCAATGTAGCAGTGAATCACATTTAATAACTTGTGGTTAGCTGTCATGAACACTTAATTTGATGTTGAACACAAACCCTGCAGGGGCAGAGGGGGCTGGGGAGGAGAGGTGGGTTAGGAGTGGGGGGCAGAGGGAGTTAAGATCGACTTGAGATGCTGCGGCTCCTTTCTCCCCCTGACTTGGTGGGGGAAGGATGCGGATCGCGTCTGCGGATGTTTGTGCGCGGCTCTGCAGCCAGGCAGGAGAGGGCCTTTGCTTGCTGGCTTTCACCCACCCCTCGAGTGTTCCTGGGGTCTCACTCACCCCCAGAAGGCAGGCTAGCCCAGCGCTGCAAGAACATTGCAGACTTTTCCAGAGTGCTATTGGAGTGCTGTTGGGCTGGCTAGAAGAATTCGAAGCGCTCAGGGAACCCACAAAAGATTTCTTGCAGCTTTTTAGCCGTCTGGCAGGCAGTAGAAACCCCTCTTGTGTCAACTGCTAAACACTGCTGTCCCTGTGTCCTGGATGGAATGCGTCAAAACTCGGGAATACCGCAGCTTCACATGTTGGCCATGTGTGCTGGCGGCAGCGGGCTCCAGCCGCTTCAGACGTTTTAATTTGTCACTCAGGAAAGCAGATGTGTCAGGGAGTTGGAGGACGTGGGAGGTGACCACAGCGAACTCCCCGAGGGGCTTACCCGGCCGGGACTCTGCCCAGCCCCTCCCCTTCGGAGAGGGGCTGAGGGGACCGAGGGCAGGGACCGCGCGGGCGCCTCCCACGGCGCCGCCCAGGGCTCTTGCCACACGACCCTCCCTGGACGCCGAGGCACCCCCGCTTGCTCTCTCGCACGCCCCTGTGTCACGCTCTGTTTCTCAGAAGCACTTTCCAGCCAGCTCCTCAATCCCTGGTCCTCTGTCTCCTCTAGCCAGAGTGCTTAGGGCTGCACAGGCATCTCTCCTGCATTTCCCTAACTTGGTGCCAGGGGCTTTCAAGGGCATTTCAAATGCTACTTTGCAGGGACATGAAGGAAGGAATAAATCTTGACGATTCCCCATCGGCCCAAGCTCCTGATACCTGCTTCTGAGGAAACCGGAATTTGACATTAAAAAAAAACAAAACAAAAAAAAAAACAAAACAAAACAGTAGTCCTGTTTTGAAAGTGTAGCACTAAGTGTGTTTTCGGGTAGTGTGGACCGATTTTACAGCAAAGCAAACTTTAATACATTTAAATAAACACTAATTAGGTCGTAACACCTCTGAAAGCATTAAGCACACCCTTGGGATGCCAAGAACCCTGGAGTCATTAGAGAATTTATCTTACTTCCACAGCACCTCACCTCCATCTACCCCTGCCCCCACCAAGGCACCCCTCACGCACCAGGACACCAGCGCATTGCCTGGCTCAGGGTAACTCCTAAATCGATGCGTAGCACCAAATTCCTACAAACTCAGATGACAGGATGAATGTGAAAAATACAGATCTCTATTTTGCATATTTTTATTTTCATTTATTTGTAGCAATAACAGAAAAAAAATGTTTACATTAAAAAATGATCCAAACCCATGGAATAAAAGTAGCAAGCCAGTAACTACCCCATAAAACACACCTAAAAAAAGAGAGTCATAATCCATGAAATAAACACACACACACACACACACACACACACACACACACACACACACACACTTGAAGCTTCTGTATTCTAAAAATGTAACAGGTACATTCAAGTCAGAGCTATGGCACCAAGTTCTTTAGAACAAGCTAGTCCCCACAGTAATATTAGAAAAACAAAACCCAAGAATATGCAACAAGAAAATCAACACTCAAAGGTGTAATTGTGTGTGTTCGCTTTAGAAAAGGCACTGAAATAATAATAAAATTAAAAGATTCTAAAACAGGAAAAGTCTATAATGTTTGCTACATTTAAATTATTTAATGTTTCATTTCAATGAAAATGAATTTCATCTCATTTAAATCATTTAATACTTTGGAATTACGAGGAAATGGAGACACAGCTGGTTTCACGACGTGCATGAAGCCCTAAGCTGGCTGGTCTATCCCAGGCCTGAGATGAAAACTTACCTGCGCATCCACGAATGCTGTCTCACCCCCTTCCTCCCACAACATCTATGAGAATGGTAATCATTTGTGACAACTTTAAAGGGCAGATGTTGAGGCAAATACAGGTAAAAATCCTGAGCAAATCGATACCAGAAAGAGTCAGAGGAGTCCTCATGGCTAACCGTTCCACAAAAAACAATATTTCTTATTTTAAGAAGTGATTTTCTTAAACCATTTAAATTCTCAGAACATTATGGGTAGACCGAAAATATGCAGATAAACACATTAAAATATTTTAAAACTATTTCCTCCTTTACTTACTTTCCAAGACCCGAACTCGGATTTATGCTTCTCTTGAAAGAATTCCCAAGTCTTCTTTTCCAAGCAGCAGCACTAGGCCTTGGTGAAGGCACTGTGATTGCGAACCGAAGGCAACAGAGAACACGAGAATCCAGGATCTGAGTGAGCTCTGGTCTTCTCGACGTTCAGCGCCACATCTTCAGGATTTGGCTTCGGCAAGAAGGAAGCGAGTCCTCATTCTTTCAGGACCATAATTTTTCCATGAAGACGCTACGTTTATTAGTTTCGGAGCTGTTAATTTGACACTTGCCTTCTTAGAGTTTACCTAAAAATAGGGTGTGGGGGAGGGGCAGGAAGGCAAAACCAAACACTAAAATGTAAAGGATTCTGACTAGGATGGCAAAAATCATGTCATTTATAACATTTCAGTCAACAGGCTTACTGCATGCCACATCTTCATAGAAATCCTATTATCAAAGCCACCAGACACTATATTTGCTTCCTAATTATAGACCCTGAGCTAACAGTTACTTTTTCTTCCCTATAATAACAACAACACTTTGTATTTATCTAGCGCCTTTCTTCCAACAAGCTCAAAATGCGTTGCAGACATTAACTCCTGAATCCCAGGCCTCTGGCAAGTGGCATCAGTGATATCTCTTTATCTCTACAATCTGTTGTTGGAGAAAATCAGGCACAGAGCAGCCAAGGACTCAGAGAGGGACCTAGTGAAGGAGTCAAACTCTGGGCCTGGGAGCTTCCTCCACTGTTTGCTTCTATTTGGTCAAGTCCTCCTCGACACACCTGAAAAAACCAGGGGAATTCTTGGGTCCGATGAAACTTCCATTTTGGACATTTTCCTTTCTTCCTTTGCTTCCTGATCATGACTTGTAAAAATTTTTAGCAGGGCTCTTCATTAATTCTGCTCTTGAGCTTAGCCACAAGGATTTTAATCACATCTATCATCCTCTACCACCACAAGCAAGCCCTGGGATGCGTAGGGCCCCCAAAAGCAAGAAACAAAACACAGGCCTTCACCAGGGAGGCTAGGAATTGCCTTTTAGACAGATTTAGCTGGAGGCCTGGGATTTTTACTTTACACTGTTACTGAAAGTTTCCAAATGGATTTCCTCAGTGGGCTCCTTTAAAACTTAACTAAAAATAAAACACAGGATTGCAGAATCTTGAAGTTAGAAAAAATTTGGAGGCCTTCTAGAATTCCCTCTCTAATACTGCTGACATACCATCATTCAACTGTTGCTTGAACATTTCCAGTTTTCAAGGAACTCAGGCAACAGCCCATTTATTTTTATAATAACTTTCATTGATAGAAACGTCTTCATTATAACAGGGCTGAAGTCATCTGCCTTACAATTTCATCTCATTCAAGCTAGTGTTGCCCTCAAAAACCCAGCTTATAATCAATCACCCTTCCACAGATCAGCCCTCCAAAAATTCAAGGATACAATATAATTTTCCCTTTTAAGTTTTCTCTTTGCTAGGTTAAACCCTCAAAGTTTTTAGTACTTTCTCACCTGACATGTTTTTCAGATGCTTCACCTTTGTTAGGGCCTTTTTTTTTTTTTTTTTTTTAATTGAGCTTTACCTGTCTCTGAAACTGGGTTGTGTTCTGACCAGTACAAATCACCACAGAATTATATCCCCTCTTATATGGTCCTCTGTGCTTCTAGTAATGTAATTTAGGGTTTCGTCAAGTTTTGTTAGCCATAACACTCTCTTGGCCACTATTCATTTGGAATTCAACTCAGCCCCTGGGTCTTCTTCATGTTAAATAAGAGTAAAGCAGGCCTCCTTCATTCTGTTCTCGGAGAGGTAGATTTTGAATCATTGGTTTCCATTAAAACTAATTTGGTTAGTTTTAGGTCCAGCATCCTGAAATCTTTCTGATTTTTATTTTGCCAGGTTGGAACTATTTTCTCAATATTCATATCTCAAATGTATTTTATCTTTTTTTAATGCTTTCAGGTGTTCATTGATGTACAAAGTTCCCTGTGTAGCTGGTGTTATGTTAGGTAAGAGAAATATAAAAATAAATAAGATAGTTGTCCTCAAAGCATTCACCATCTACAGAGATGTAGAGATGGGGAGCATGAGGCAGGAGGCTGGAGAGATAGGCTGGAGTCTGCTTATGATGGCCATCACTTATCCCATTAAGGAGACTGCACTCGCCCTTTAGGCCTCAGGGGATTTTCATGCAAGGAGAGCAACCTGACCACATTCTGTGTTAGAAGAACATCTCTGTCGGCAGCAAGGATGATGGGTTGAAGGAAAGAACATTGGAGTCAGGCCAGTAAGGAAGCTATTGCAAAATTCAGGTAAGAGTTAACAAGGACTGGAGTACTATAGCTAGGGCAATGGGAGAGAAGAGGAAGGAACAGAACTGGGAATTTTTAGAAGGTGGACCCAGCAAGATTATGTGAATTATTAAATATAAAGAGTAGGAAAAAAGAGGTCAAGAGCATTCTCAGGATTTCAGTCTCAGTAACTGATATTATTCACATGGTTTAGAAAGCTTAAGGGAAGCAGAAACCTACGCAAAGGATAGACAGTTGAAATTGGAAGCTATAGGTTTACAATTTTCTTCAATATTTCTCACTAGCCTGGGATCATTATGAAAGGAAAGGGAAGGCTAAATTATACCAAAGGTAGGATATTGGTAGGTCAGAAGTAATAGAAGACCAAAGCCTGATGCAATAGTGCATGTGAATGTCACCGGGGGCAGTAGGCCCAGGGGAAGAGAAAGCTGATATGCAGTAGGTATAGGGAAGAACCAAGACATGGGAAATAGGAAAACAGGTTTGGTGGAAATTCAAGAATTGAAAAGGCCAAAGCTCAGGAAAACTATGTTAGCCATCTAGATCACTGAAAAAACTGAAGTTCTCAGTAGTACATTCCCAAAAAGCTGTTCTTTGGATTGATTTCAACCCATTAATCAATACCAGCTCTAACTACACTCTACAATCATCAAGGTGACATTCCCTCAACTTCTCCATAAGGCAATCATGTGTGGTTTTATCAGATGTCTTACTGATAATGCCCATTATGTTGAGAATACTTCATTAACCCAATAAAAAATGAAAAGTCCTTTTTCATGAAGGTTCTTAGTGATCCTATGTTAGCACCTGGTAATCACTGTATTCTTTCCTAAATATTTATCTCTTTGATTACCCATTCTTGAAAGTTGGAAATAATTAATAATCAAATTTATCAATCTACATTTTCCCCATTTCTGAAAATCAAGAACATATTTTTCCAGCTCTATTCTTTAAGTAATTCCCCCCTTTCATCATTATTTTTCAAAAATCCACAGGTGTTTATGAGATCACACCATGAAATGTTATTTAAAGTTCTGGCTGTGACTGGCCTAGGCTTTGAGATGTGAAACTGGTAGATTTTGCTCTAGGATACGTCGCCTTCTCTATTTTCTTAACCAAACTTGCACTACTCTTGCCAGTTTGAGGAAAATTATTTTCCTTAATAGATCAGATGGAGTCAACACAGGGGTTGAGAAGTTCTGCTTCTTATATGCCACCTTTTACATGACAAAATGTCCTAGCTTTTCCTTGTTTCTTCCTCTTTTGCAAACAAGCTTGAATAGTTGTTTGTGTTTTATTGTTTATGGGGGGGGGTTATTTTTGTTTTTTCTGGTTTTGCAAGTCCTCAGTTCCTTACGGATTTTGGCTTTCCTGGATCTAATCTAATTCCTATCAGTCTATTGTGTATAAATCATTGGGAAATGTCTTAGGACAGGTTTTATCAGAATCAGCCCCTGACACAAGGATGTATATGCAAGGTGTTTGTTCATGAAGTGAACCCAGGAAAATCCAATGAGGGAGTGGAGGATCTAAGCAAAGGGAAAGAAGTCAAGCAAGGACATAATTCAAGCAGAGGCCCAGCCTCAGCCTGATTGTGCTGTGTTTTGTCCCCAGCCAAAGTAAGGGAACTAGCTTTCATAATCCTGCACTGGTCAGTCATTAACTAGGGGTACAGGTGGGAAGAAGGCGTGGACGGTGAGTGTGTGGGGGGAGAGTAAACTGCCAGGTCACTCTGGTTCTCTGCATGGGAGTGTGTGTGTGTGTGTGTGTGTGCGTGCGTGCGTGCGCGCACGCGCGCACGTGCACAGACGTGCGCACATACGATAGTTCATGGGCAATCTTCACTAGTTCAAGACTAAGTTCAGTAGTTTAAGGGAAATCTTTTGAAGATAGATAGTTACAGGTGCTAGCTGGTAGAATCAAAGGCACACAGAAACTGAAAAGGGAATCTAAGGGGTTTGTATTGAGTATTGACAATGTTCATATGTTGTCTATATATGACAATATTCAGTGTCATATTCAATACGTCAAATATTCTATTTTTATCTTTTTATACTTCTCTTTGACACCTGAGATCATCAAAGGCTTCTTTGTGCAATCAAGTTGGTTTACAGAATGTCTATCTTTTCTGTGACAGGATCATTTGTGTCTGTATTGTCGGAATCCCTCTTTTGGAATGCACTGCTTCTTGAGCTGTCTTCTCCTGTACAGCCTTGGACAAAACCACTCCCCATCCCAAAGTTGCTCACACCAGAAACCTGCTGTCATTCTTGACTCTGTTCCTCTCCATCAGCAACCCCCTCTTCCATTCACATTCACTTGAAAAGTCACCCATTCCTGTCCTTCCTCCCTGCAAAACGCATCTCAAATCCATCTACTTTTTTCCCATTTTTACTGCCTAGTATGAATCATCATCACATCTTGCTTATATTCTCATCAAAGTTTCCTAACTGTTCCGTAGTCCTTCACATTTGTGCCCCCTAACCCATTTTCTACACGGTGACCGGAATGATCTTCTTACAACATCAGGCAGACCGTGCTGGCCTGTCCTGAAACATTCCAAAGCACTCAGGTGAAAGTCCACTCCGTTCTGTAGATCACAAAGCTGCTGCCTGCAACCTGAGCCGTGTCACGAGCCCTGTGTCCCTGTTTACTGCACTTCTGCCACACCTCCCTATATTTCCGTTGTGCTTCCTGACCTCGGTGACTTCCTCCGTGGTGTTCCTTTGTCTGGAATGTCCTCCCTTCTGCTCATCACTCCACTACTTCCTCCTGATCCTTCAGATCTCAGTGTCTTTCTCTACCCTAGGTAAACCTGGTGTCCCAACCTGTCATTCTCTCTCATGATACGCACAGCACAATGGGAGGAGAAGCTATGGCAAAGCTCTTTGCCTAGATGGTATTTATCATAGTTTGTAATTAAATATTCATTTATGTCTTACTTCCTTGGTATTGGTCTCCCCCCTTAGACTGTAAGGCTCATAGAGGAAAGGAATGCATCTATTTTATTCTTTGATGTATAGCCAATAATAGCTGTTGAATAATAAGTAAGTTCTTATTTTCCAAAACTGTTTTGAAATCTGTCATGCTATATTGAGGACACAGACTTGAATTGCAAAACAATAACTTCCATTCACAAAACAGCCATTTTACAATCAGTGTGAAGAAAAGCTATGAAAAGGTGGCAGTTAGGACCTCATGCAAGGACCTACATCTTCTGACTTGTGGAGGCTTCTGCTGCTACAAAGAAATTCTTAGGACTTAAAATCTCCCAAAGAGGAATAGCACAGAACAGGGGTATTACAGACTGAGTCACTGAATTCATATGTTGAAGTCCTGGCCCCCAGTAACTCAGAATATGACTGCATTTGAAGATAGGGTCTTCACAGAGCTAATTAAATAAAGATGGGATCAATAGGGTGGGGCCTAATTCAATATGGTACCCTTATAAGAAAAGGAGATTAGGACACAGACCCACACAGAGGTAAGATAATGTGAAGACACCAGAAGATAGCCATCAAAGCCAAGGAGAGTGGCCTCAGAAGAAACCAACCCTGCTGATACTAGATTTTAGACTCCTGGCCTCCAAAACTGTCAGAAAATAAATTTATGCTGTTCAAGCCACCCAGTCTATAGTATTTTGTTATGGTAGCCCAGATTGATTAAGACACTTGAGGGAGTAATATCTAAGGTTGAAAAGAGTGTTGTCCTTGACATAGCTGAGGGCTCCATAAGAATGGGTTCCCTCTACACCAGAGCAGCCCAAAAGCTCCAGGATTTTCTCTACACCTGGAGGTGGAGTTAGAGCCACAGCCCAAAGGACTCCCTCTTACTACACCACAGGAAAAGTGGGTTTAGATCTGAGGTCTTCAGTGCAGGTCCACCAAGGAGCAGATACGGCCATTGCCCACAGGGCCACAGTGATTAAGGCAATGTGATAATTATAGTCAGAGTTCTTTTTTTTTTTTTAATTTTTTAAATATTTTTTTTTGAGAGAGAGAGAGAAAGAGGAGGGAGGGGCAGAAGGAGAAGACACAGAATCTGAAGCAGGCTCCAGGCTCTGAGCTGTCAGCACAGGGTCCCACGGGGGGGGGGGGGGGGGGGTCGAACTCACGAATTGTGAGATCATCACCTGAGCCGAAGTCGGTAGCTCAACTGACTGAGCCACCCAGGCACCACCAGAGTTCTTTCTAATTTGGGAGGTAAAAAGTGTGTTTCACCTTTACACTCACCCTTCCGTCTCTTTCTCACTGTGCCCACTGAAATGATCACTGTAAGCAGTGGTCTCCACTTATGATTCACAAGGGAGTTTATCAGTTTTCATTCATCTGAGTATGTCTCAATCAACAAAGGAGTGGGTATGTCCAAAAAACTGGGTCCAAAGATTTTTCAGATCTAGGATCCTCAGAGATCCCATTAATTTTAAGCCTGACTTATTTTGTCTATTATTTCACAGTATGACTCTTTAAAATACATTGCTTTGAGATAACACATCTGCCTTTTGAATGCTAAAACTCCATGAAGGTGTGTGTGTGTGGGGGGGCAATCTATATTTGATCAGACTTGTGACATTTAGTTTGTCATTTTAGGATAAAGATTCTTCTAATCTTTCAACATATATATATGATTAAGTGAGCTTAATATTTCATAAATTTTGACTCAAGTTCAATAAAACCTTTGTCAGTATTTCTTTAGCTTTAGTTCACATATTCTTTTTCTTTTTTAAGTTTATTTATTTACTTGGAGAGAAAAAGAGAGAGAGAGAGAGCACACACAAACAGGGGAGAGGCAGAGAGAGAGAGGGGAGAGAGAGAATCCCAAGTAGACTCTGTGCTGTCAGTGCAGAGTCTGATGCGGGGTTTGATCTCACAAACCATGAGATCATGATCTGAGCTGAAATCAAGAGTCAGAGGTTTAACCCACTGAACCACCCAGGGGCCCCTAGTTCGGCATATTCTAATTATTCATTAAACTAGTAGCAAAGTTTTATGGGCAAGCCAACTGGGCCTAAAAAGGAGAAGTAGGATGATATTGAGCAAAGGAAAATATAGGATGTAAATCAAGTGAGAAACTACTTAAAAAGGGAAAGCTGGATCATAGGGAACTTTGAGCTGGGTGGTACATTAGAAATCCCTCATTTGTTCAAAGAAAATAGGAATTAAAAATGAGTTGTTTACATTTTTTGCATGTTTTAGAAAACATGTAGATTCTTAAATGCTTAGAGAATTGGGAACAACAGTGAAAACATATTTTATATATTTAAACCCAGTATTTAAAAACTAGGTTTCTATATAAAGCCTATTTTGCACTTACAAATATTAAAAGCTATGTGTTAAAACCTGGTCCCTGTGCACCCATAACAGCACCTCGTCAGTGACCCCAGCCCAGCCAACTGCATTTGTAGGCTGCATTTTGTGTGCCGTCAAACATTCCACATCTGCACAATTTTGCACATCAATTTTCCTCTGGCACGTTTTGAAATAAAAAAATGCTACCATTATAGATGAATCGATATTAAAAGAATGATATTCTTTGGGGAAAATAATACATAAATTTCCATATTATTATTAACACTGTAGAGTTCATTCAATCTCTCAGAAATCTTTATCCATCCAGTAAGCTGATTCACATTGGGACTGAGAGATGTGCAGGCCTATTAGGGCAGTTTGCTTCCCACTGAGGCCGGGCACAGCTGGCAAGGGCCGGAAGCTGTGGACTTCGCTGTGATTGCCACACAGGGTTGACCACTGTGTGTCCAGCAAGTCAGAGCCTGCCTACATCTGGGACATGAGCATTGGGAATGTGACAGATCCAGAGCGGGGAGGGAGAACTGAAACGGCGAACAGAACAGGGGGAAACAGCAGAGGCACAGAGTTAGAGCCAACCACAGCGCTGTCTCCTCTCTGCTCCATGACCTGGGAAATTCTAGAACGTTTCTAGGCCCTGGCTTTCCACCTCTCCAACATGGGGGAAATAATACTAACCTCTTGTCTTAGATTGGGCTCCCAAGGGGACAGACTGGGAGGAGTTAATTGTGATGACGTACATCTCAACAGCAGTCTTAGTGGGTCCTCCGGGGATCAGTGAATAAAGCTCTTCAGAGTTGTCCTGTAACTGAGACAAAGGGGCACACCAACCAGTCACTGTATGCAGACAGCTCCCCTCCTACAGAGGCAACTTGACCCCGGAAGAGGCAGTTCCCTTCAGCTGATGGCAATCCTGGGAGGGGCTCACCTGAAGCCATGAACAGGCACTAATGCTGGCAGCTGGGAGAATAAGAGGCTTCCCCGAGGAAAGGGTTTGGGAAGTACCCAATATTCATCGTATGCATCCTGAGACACTCATGTATAAGTACAGCCCATCTGGAAACAGCTCCTCCAGGATTCTGGATGGTTTCTCTTCCTGGGAAAGCTGACAACAGGAGGCATAGTGGATGAACAAAAGCCCCCAACATTGCAGCCGGTACTAAGGCTACAAATGGTCCTTGTGTCCCTACTCTACTACATGTTCTAAATTCCCTTTACCTTTTAGCATCTCTGCTGGTCTAAGTGGCTCATGTGGTGGAGGGACCCAGATGCTCACTCGTGAGTGGTCTGAGCTTCTGGTGGCCCTTCTGGCTATGGCTGTTGCACGTGGCCATTTATGGTCAAACTTGGGGAACTGAGTACCAAGAGATGACCCACTGGATGACCCGAGTACCATGTGAATTCTTCCCTTTTGTAGCAGCTTCCCTACTTCTTCTGATGGTTAAATTATAGCTGCCTCATGGTGACTCCCTTCTTTGCCTTTGGCACACAGAGATTAAAGTGACCAGCTTGCAGCTGTAGCTTCAAGTTGAAAGGAATTCTTGCCGCGAGCCCCACTGGAGGCATTTTTCCCTGTGGAAACCAGGACCACTAGATCCTCAGAGCCCAGAACTGCAGAGCTGGGCAGCACAGATGGTACATTGTGTGGATCCTGCAGCTCCTTCAGTGTCTAGGCTCCTCCCACCCTCAGCAGGCCCAGTAGTATATACCTGGTCAGGTGGTGTTGGAGTGTGTCCCTAATTAACTGTCAGCAGGCATGAGTGGAGCTGGGGGTAAATCCTAAGGCAGGAGCAGTGTGTTTTCCTACAAGACAGAGGACTCTGCTCCATCTTCAGACAAGGGGAGTGATGCCCTATAGTAGGGAGAAGTGGGCTACTTTTGCAGGAGCCAAGGGTCCAAGGACTCCTGGGGTTTTGGGTGTTCTTTAATGCATTCACCCAGATGTCCTTATTCCAGGTTAATGGGTCTCATTCCTTCCCAATCAAAGCTCTGACCTTGACACAGCTGACTTGCTGGAGAGCAGACCATTCAACCTTCTCTGGTTCTCAGCTATGCTGGTAATTAAGTCCTGAGACTGATCCTCTCACATTTTCTTCTCTCTGGCTACAGGCAATGTGATTGTCCTTTCAGATGCTTCTGAGAAGGCCCTCTGAATTCACACTTTGCTTCAACTTGCTTCACTTTTTATTGTCTTTCTTCAGTGTGTTGATCACACTCAGCAAGAGTAACCTAATTCCATTGCCTTTAAAATTACAATTGCACTGCTACAACATGCCAGGGACTGTCCACATTCCATGTATTACCAGGAATGGAGACCTCATTGCTAATTAGTTGGCAGATGACCTAGTTCCAAAATCCCATTTTAGAGATTACTTTCCAGGACTATTCCCGGCACCAAGGTCTTAAATTGGGTTCTCAGGGAGGCAGACTCTGTGATGGAGATTTGCATACAGAAATTCCATTGGATGTATTCCTGGAAAGAGTACGTGTGGGGAGAGGGTAAAGAGAGAATAAGACTGAGCAGAGGGAAAAATTGACCTGCAGTGAAATAGCCCCAGCTAATCTTCTGGGGGATCTCTAGATCTGAGATGACCCTTCAGAGTTGCTTGAATTGAAGTGAGGGGACCGGGCCTGTGTTGCACCCTTACTAACCAAATTGTCATTGGATATGAGCTCCTTTGGGGAAAGAACACAGGATTGTATTAGGCAGCTCCCTCTGGCCTCACTAGGCACCATCAGCTGGCAAGAATCCTGGTGGCTGGTAGAATAACCTCAGTCCTGAAGGAGGGGCAGGGAGAGAAATATGGGGCCTACTAATGCTATTCTGAAAATTTCATGAGATCATGAATGTGGAAGGGCTTTAAATTTGTTCAACACTTTATAAATCTGTTATTTTTATTATTTCATAATTTTGACTTGGATTGGCATGGGCATGGAATTAGCCGCCATAGTCAGTAGAAACTGTCTCTTTTTTTTTTTTTTTTTTATTTATTTTTTCAACGTTTATTTATTTTTGGGACGGAGAGAGACAGAGCATGAATGGGTGAGGGACAGAGAGAGAGGGAGACACAGAATCGGAAACAGGCTCCAGGCTCTGAGCCATCAGCCCAGAGTCCGACGCGGGGCTCAAACTCACGGACCGTGAGATCGTGACCTGGCTGAAGTCGGACGCTTAACCGACTGCGCCACCCAGGCGCCCCTGAAACTGTCTCTTTAATGACAAGTCATTGGCCTTCAAATAGTCTATCATCTAATTCTGAGACTCCAAATTTCTGGTAGGTTTCAGAAAAATCTCTCACTGAGCATCATGCGGAAATGAAGGACCCACATTCGACTTCTTGTTTCCTATCCAAGATTTTTCCTTTAGTGAGCAGTTCTGAACATTTGAAGGGTTAAAGGCTAGTATCATTGCAAAGTTGAAACAGAACCATAAGTTTAATATTATTTTAAAGTTAAAGTGATTTAACATGACACCAAGCTTGAGTTAACATTCTACATGGTTGTAGAGATATTAGGGTTTAAACAGATGTCAGCAATTTTTTTAGAAAACGGAAATTGAGTTCTACAGATGGTGAAGACTGAGGAGCTCAAAGTGTTGTATAAAACATGTACACTCGAGTAAAAAGTAATCATCTTTATATTTCAAGTTTGAAGACGCCCTTTTGGTGATGAGGATAATTTTCAAGCCGATCAGACAGAAATCTATTTACCTTTTACTTCCATATCATACTTTTATTTTTCCTCTGCTACATTTTCTAATTATGGAAGGTATCTGTGAAGTAATATAGGATTTTATCCTTTCCCAATTCCCACCTTTATTCTACCTAATTTTTCTATTAGTGCAATATTATTCAACCTGTCTCATCACATTTTCCATAGTAACAGGCCATGGTGTTGTAAAAATCATTGCCTTCTAGATTTTTATTATTTTCTCTATGTAGTTGGACTTCTTTTAGAAACTTGCAATTTTCACACATTTATTTTAATGGAGACGCTCTTGCCATTTAAGGAAAGGTTTTCAGGGATGTAAGAAAATATTTAGGTATGTGAGTTTCACTCACCCTCATCAGTTCTTGCAGTTATACTATTTGGAATCAGAAGATAAAATTTTCCATAAATGATGAAACAAAATCTGCATTTTAATTTTTTAATTTTTAATTTTTTTAAAGTTTATCTATTTAGGGGGTGCCTGGGTGGCTCAGTTGGCTAAGTGTCCGACTTTGGCTCAGGTCATGATCTCACAGTTCATGGGTTTGTGCCCCGCATCAGGCTCTGTGCTGACAGCTCAGAGCCTGGAGCCTGCTTCAGAATCTGTCTCCCTCTCTCTCTCTGCCTCTCCCCCACTTGTACTCTGTCTCTCTCTCTCTCTCTCTCAAAAATAAACATTAAAAAATTTTAAATCATAAATAAAGTTTATTGAGAGAGAGAGAGAGAGAGAGAGCACTCACATGTGAGCAGGGGAGGGGCAGACAGAGAAAGAGAGAGAGAATCCCAAGCAGGCTCGTGCTGTCATCACAGAGCCTGATGGGGGCTAGATCTCACGAACCTTGAGATCATGACCTGAGCTGAAATCAAGAGTCAGATTCTCAACTGACTGAGCCACACAGGCATCCCAAAATCCACATTTTTTTTTTTCAACGTTTATTTATTTTTGGGACAGAGAGAGACAGAGCATGAACGGGGGAGGGGCAGAGAGAGAGGGAGACACAGAATCGGAAACAGGCTCCAGGCTCTGAGCCATCAGCCCAGAGCCCGACGCGGGGCTCGAACTCCCGGACTTCGAGATCGTGACCTGGCTGAAGTCGGACGCTTAACCGACTGCGCCACCCAGGCGCCCCCAAAATCCACATTTTTAAATGAGGGAATGTAAAAATACAACATCAACAAAATTATCACTTCCTGTTTTCTCCCAATCAGTTTTAGGTTTTTCCAAATATATAATCAATCTTCTGTACTTAAAACACTGACTGCTGGAGAAGTTTAAAAAAACACACCCCACAATTTTGTTTGAACAGGAGGAGATTCCAGAGACTGGAAAGAGGATGAGGAATATGGGATCCACTGTGGAAAACATGTGGGACATAAGATGCCTCCATTTATAGGTGTGCTGGTTTCTAGCCTAAGATCCTGGGAAAAGTGTGTTGTAACAACAAAGCTACCAACCCTGGTGGAGAATATCTGTTCTATTTCCAGTACAAGGAAGATCCACACATAAAGACTGCCCCTGACTCCCAAACCATCTTACCCTTGAGGGCCAGAGTTCTCATTCACAACTGCCTGTCACCATACCCAGCATCCTCTTTCCAGTAGGTTCAGGAATGACTTTCAGGGTCGTGAAGGAGTTGAAGCCATACTAGATAAATGTCTCTTCCAGCAACTCCCAGTGGGACCACAATCCCTGCTTCCTCTACCAGTCTCCATCTAGAGAGTTCTATCACTTTGAGTCTTTCTCTCTCTCTGGCATGGCTCTACCTTATTGTCTTTAGAGAATATCATTAGCTGCTTATTCCCTGGTCCCCTCCCTCAGCCTTGAGGTTGCCTTGTTTCCCTCCTTCCATCTTTTGAAAATCACCCTGAGTCCTATCCTTTAAGACATGAGGGCTAGACTCTGTATCACTCACTGTTCTTCTTTACCGTCCCTTCTCAACAATGACACAAGCCACCTTTTAGTTAGCTCTGTTCCTTATGATGACCCTATAAGATTGAGTTTTACTTCAACTTTCTAATGAGAAAACTGAGACTTGGAAAGCTAAGTAACTTGTTCAATGCCACAAAGCTAATAAATGACAGCACTTAGACTATATACGTCTCCCAGCATTACCCCCTTCAGCACATTACCTTCTGAGATGAAAAATAAGATTCTTATCCATCACAGAGATGGCAGGCGCCCATTCCCACCACACTTCCTGCACACTTCTCATGTGGCAACGTCAGGGTAGGTGGAAAAGGAGGACAGAGTGACTGCAGACCAGTGAAATCAGATATTTCTGAGCAGCTGTGGGGAGAGTAGAATTTCTCAAATAATATTGCTGCTACCGATGCCTCCCAACCCGAGGGCTGTGATTTACCAAACCAATAAGTAGGTTTACTTGAGAACAGACCAGAATTCTCCTGGATGTCCAGGAGAAGTCCCTGGATGGTTGTCAGTCACTTCAGCCTGAAAAGTGGAAGGCAATTCAAGAACCCCTCACTGTTTCAGCACTACAGATCCTAGTATCAATGAGATTGAAAAGATAACAGATCCTAATGCCTCGCTTAAGATGTCCAGACTTCCCACACAGACACCATTAGGTCAGGATAGCTACTAGGATCTGTTATTTTTTTTTTTTTTTTCCAATCCTATGTTAATAGGATCAGCATTGCCTGAACATTGAGAGCTCCTGGAACCTCATTCCACTCAGCTCACTAAGTGGCAGATATCTGTTTTATATATATGAATATCTTATTGCCATTTTAGCCTTTATATTAAACCTATTTTAAAAGCATAGCCCAAAGCCATCTCTGCCATTGGCTTCTTTCTCTTTGCTCTTTTCTTTGAGCTACAAACTGAGCACATCAATAGCTGCTCTGAAAGCTTTGATGCTTCTTTGGCAATGACTTCAGTCCTCTGCATTTACCACAGAACGGCAGTGACTGTCTTATGTGGAGAAGCATATTTGTGGTTGATAAAATGCTAGTTCAATAGGGGGAAAAAGTGAATTGATTATATTGAGCATTTTCATAACTGTCACTTTTCTAAAAGACAAAAGAGAATAAATTTTGGTTCCTTCATCTATTCCATATATACACTGATTTTTAATTACAATCAAACATTATTAAAGGAAATCCAAGCGAAACCAGGGGGAAAATTATAACTATGGTTTAGTACATAGGATTCCATTTGGGCTGGGGTGGGGGAGGTTGGCAGGCGCTTTCAAGCATTTACATTTGTGCAATATTTGATTATGTACACAATTACTCTGAAAGTATTCTACTCAGTATAATTACATGGAGAATAATACATGGTATGTAAGGTTCTGCAACCCTCTTTTACAGTCTGAATTCTGAGAAATAAGATTTCTACTGCCCTCTGCCTAAAAGCATGGTTTAATTCTATCATATCCTACTTTTTCATCCCAAAGATTTTTTAGCTGAACAACTTTGCCTTTGGAACCCACCATCCTTCTTCCAAGAGAGGCAATGTGATAGTGGTTATTTATGTGCAGGGACCCAGCGACCAAGACTGTTTAGAATCAAGGCTGCATCACTTAGTAGCCTTATTAGCCTGTGGAGCTAGTTCCTTAATCCCTCTCCATTTCCTCAGCTGCGAAGTGGGTATAAAGCACTATCTGCTTCATAAGATCATTGGGAGTAACCAATGCAGTCCTGAGCACCAAGTTATTGAAGCATAGTAATAATAAAAGTTAGTTGTCATTATCACCAGGGTGATGACAGTCCTCAGTGGAACCGTGGGACAGACCATATTGTTTTAGAAGGCTCACTTGCCACATGAGAAGTAGTTTGATGGATGTGAGCAAAATCCCTATAGAGATATGGATTCTGCTTCTGAAAATGGTTTCTGGAAATGGCTCCTTCTTCTTCTGAGTGACCAAGATGGTTCCAAGTCCTGGCAGGACAAACTGAGACCATGTTCCTTTGACTGACTATGTAAATGAATCCAAAACTAGAGTCAAGCTTTTTTTTTTAAATTTTTTTTTTCAACATTTATTTATTTTTGGGACAGAGAGAGACAGAGCACGAACGGGGGAGGGGCAGAGAGAGAGGGAGACACAGAATCGGAAACAGGCTCCAGGCTCTGAGCCATCAGCCCAGAGCCTGACGCGGGGCTCGAACTCACGGACCGCGAGATCGTGACCTGGCTGAAGTCGGACGCCCAACCGACTGCGCCACCCAGGCGCCCCATCAAGCTTTAATTTTGACATTATTCTTTCTTTTAAGGTGATTTATCCTTCTGGGCCCTCCTAAGCTGTGGTGATAATGACAGCTGGCACTCCAGGAATACTTTTCAAACATGGAAAAATTATTTGGCATTGGAGGGTGTTTGGGGAAAAAGGAGAGGCCTGCTTTGAAACTAGGATTTACAGTCACCTCTGGGCTCTGCTGCTGTTTCTCTGTTGATGAGCTTGTAATTAGATTATTTCACCAGCGTTTCTCAGTGAGTGGTCCTCTCAATCACCGGGGGGAGGGTGTTCATGAAAAGTGTGTATGCCTGGGCCCCACCCCAGACTTTTGGGATCAGAGGTGGGCAATCTGCATCTTAACCCGATTTCTGGGTGATCCTCATGCACACCCAAGTGTGAGAGCCTCTGATATCAAATATCATCGTGCATGTTAATGTCACTACTGACATTATTTCAGCTTCGAGCACTTGTCACTTTGTTTTGAGAAGGAGAAAGAGATGGTTAATACTTAAAATTATGTGTTCATTCATGGGCTATGGGCCTTACACCTTTACTTCTCTGTACATGGGAGTTATGAGAGCTCCTGAACTGTTTTTAATGTAAGAATGAATAAATGTTTAGTGTTTGGGGATCTCTGCTAAGAGGTGGTATAAATGTGCCAAGCATTATTGTAGGAGAAATATGTAGGTGGGGTTGACATATGTGTGCCCCAAACCCCCATTTGCCATAATTTAAGAAAATAGATACCGAAGTGGTGCCAGTGAATCTTATAGCTAAGCTACTGTTTTGGCTCTGTAGAGGGAGGGCATGCTTAGCCCAAGGGAGCTATAAAACATCAGCTGAGCATTGATGGAGTTGGGAGTCAAATAGAAACCTGTTCTCCTGTGAAAACATGCACATATGTGGAATTGCATTGCTATAATCAGGACACGACCAAATTCACAGATGTGCCCAATTTTCTGTTTCCTCTATATTTTACCAGTTTCACGGCACAGTGACAAATGAGGAAAGTACTAAACCGATTTTGCATAGCATCTCATAGAAGCTGCTCACAAATCTCACTGGTGGGAATGAACCTCACAAATGTTAATAGTTAAGTGCTACATCTGTCTAATCCATCTCTGGGACACACTAAGCTCTCTGTTACTTTGCATATAGCAAATTGAAGAAATACCATTATTCTAAGTCAAGTTTAAAAAAAAAAAAAGAAAAGATTTCCTTAACAAAAAAAATTCATCTCTCCCCAATGATTTTCCTCCTTCTATTTTCACATTTCCAAGTGTGTATGATTGATAATTATAAAATGGAATCAGAAAAGAATAGCTGACTGAGGAAATCAGAAAAGGGGGAAAGATAAACCCCGAAGTCTTGTCACTCCCACTACATGTGTTTCTTACTATATTTTAGCTCCTAAGATTCCAGGGGGCTCTTAAAACTCCTCTACCAATAACCAGAAGAAGGAAGGCAGGATTTTCATAGTTTGAAAAAAGAGAAAAAAATATTGTAGTGGACAATTATTTTTTCTGACCATCAGTGTCCACCCTCACTCCCACTCTTTTTCTTTTTCTTTCTTTCTCTTTCTTTTTCCTTGTTTCTTCCTTCCTTCCTTCCTTTTTTTTTCTTTTTCTCCTTTCTTTTTCTCCTTCCTTTCTGTTCTTTTTCTTTCTTTCTTTCCTTCCTTCCTTCCTTCCTTCCTTCCTTCCTTCCTTCCTTCCTTCCTTTCTTCCTTCCTTCCTTTTGGTAACCAGATTCCAGTTTCCTTTGCAGGAAATCACCTGACTCCATTAAGTGCAGTCTTGAGGGTCTGTCAATTAAGATATCCCTTCTCTCTCCATCCCAGTGATTGAGTGCCTGACTCAAGCTGGGTCAATCAGACATGCTCTCCTGAGCTTTGAGCCTTCAGCACAGGATAACAAGGATGGCTGAGTGCTCACTCCTAGGAGCAGTGCCTTGCCAATACTGTCCATTACTGCCAATATTGTCCATTTCTTGTCACCTGGAACCCCAGAGCTGATCTCAGTCCTGAACTTTTCCCAGTATGAATCTTCACTCAGCTTTTCTCCTTTAGCCCCTCCATATCTTTCCCATACATTCCTTTCTTTCATAACCTAGCCAACGTTCTTCACTGTTACTTAGAATCAGAGGTGTCAATCAAAATCTTCACCAACTGGCTTACCAGTGGGAAAAGGCAGTGACTAAATGGGCCATGTCCCTCAACAAAGAGAACGGTCAGGGTGCCCACCAGTGGGCTACTCACAAGCAAAGGGCTTTTACTAAAGATATTAGATCTCAGTGTTCTGCTTAGTTTAGGAATAGTGGTATTTTAACCTGAGTCACCCGAGTTTTACCTGGATTCATATGATAGAAATAAAAGATGGCAATATTAAAAAGAGAAGGGGGAAGATACTGACAACCAAGCAAGGATTGTCAGAAGGATTGGTAATGAACATGATGTTGAGTAGCATAAGTGAAAAGCTGCACGATGAGCAGGTCTGCAGTAAGAGTAGCTCTCAGATCTGTAGAATCCTAGAGATTCTTTTGGGATTCCCACAAGACACTACATCCATGGCTTAAGAAAGACTTTACTTGGGTAGAAAAAAGCAGTAAGCATACACAACTGTAGACAAATTTTCTTTACTGAGGAATACCAATAAATGGTATTGATAAATCCCTCACTGACTTTTACAGATGCCTTGGGAAATTAGGATAAAGTCACAACCTCTCCAATTAGCATAATGGATCCGTGAAACCGTGAAAGACCAGCATCTGGTTTACTTGTGGGAGAAGGCAGAGTTACAGCACAGGAAGGTATGACGCTGAAAGTTAACAATGGACCCGGGTAGAGTCTGTGATCATGTGATTGAGTCAGTGCCTACCTTTGCAGCCTCCTTCCTCAGCCAGGCACGCTCCAGTGCAAGCATATGGAATTAGCTCCAGTTTCCCTAGGGCACCATGCTAGTCCATGTCTTGTACAACCATTCCTTTCACCTGGAATGTCCTCCCACCTTGTCTAACTGGGGATGTCTACTCTTCCACAGCCCTCGGTTCATGCGCATCTCTGTGCACTCTAGAAAAAGCACCGCTTGCTCAAGACACTTCATTCTCCTGCCAGAAAATTGTTGAAGTATATTGGTTTTTGTTAAAAACATTTTATCAATATTATTTTTTTAATTTAATTTTTTATTTTTTTAAATTTACATCCAAATTAGTTAGCATATAGTGCAACAATGATTTCAGGAGTAGATTCCTTAGTGCCCCTTACCCATTTAGCCCATCCCCCCTCCCATAACCCCTCCCGTAACCCTCAGTTTATTCTCCATATTTATGAGTCTCTTCTGTTTTGTCCCCCTCCCTGTTTTTATATTATTTTTGTTTCCCTTCCCTTACGTTCATCCGTTTTGCCTCTTAAAGTCCTCAGATGAGTGAAGTTATATGATTTTTGTCTTTCTCTGACTGACTAATTTCACTTAGCATAATACCCTCCAGTTCCATCCACGTAGTTGCAAATGGCAAGATTTCATTCTTTTTGATTATTGAGTAATACTCCGTTGTGTGTGTGTGTATATGTGTGTGTGTGTGTGTGTGTGTGTGTGTATATATATATATATATATATATATAATCACATCTTCTTTATCCATTCATCCATCGATGGCCATTTGGGCTCTTTCCATACTTTGGCTATTGTCCATAGTGCTGCTATAAACATGGGGGTGCACGTGTCCCTTTGAAACAGCACTCCTGTGTCCCTTGGATAAATGCCTAGCAGTACAATTGCTGGGTTGTAGGGTGGTTCTATTTTTAGTTTTTTGAGGAACCTCCATACTGTTTTCCAGAGTGGCTTCACCAGCTTGCATTCCCGTATCAATATTATTATTTTAATTCTATTGGTAATTATTATTTAAAATGCACTAATCTGTCATAAATACTGCCCCTTATGTTCAGCAGCATACAACCTGCAAGCTCATCTGGACAGCTCTGGACGACAAAATATCCAGAGATGCTCAGAAAGAAAAAGCTCAAAGCTTACAAACTTCATCTTTTCCTTGTGTGTGTTCCCACTCTGTGTAGAATGCCAGCTCCATTGTGCACCAAACAATGGTTTTGAATGCGTTTGTTTATATACCTATCACCCCCACAACAAGGGGAAATAGTTGAGAAGAGAGACCTTTTCTTATGCACCTCTGTAACTCCAGTGACCAGCTAAGTATTGGTAAATGATAGACACTCAGTAGATTTTTGTTGAAGAAATGTTTATACATAGTGCCCAAAGTAGGGCCTTGCACATAAATAGCGTTGACTCAGTTAAACTTCTGGAAACAAAAATTGGTGGTATTGGTACTTTTATACCAGCCAGTTAAGATTTTGGGGTGGGGGTGGTGTGGGGGAGGTGAGCACACACATACGTGTTTATGTGTGTGTTGAGATCTTAATGATAGCATCGAATTCAAAGTGAGGGTATTTTCATCTTTTAATACTGTGTCCTACTAGTACCTAACACAGTGTATATGCTCAATAAACATTTGCTAGATGAATAAATGAGTGATCATGAATGAGTCAGTGAGTGAATCAGAATGAAGAAAGTGTCACCATCACTCTTATTTACAGGCTAACAATATTGAGACTTGTTTTCTTAATGAAGTGTGGAGCTTAGTTTAAAAGTCTATCACATCATGATAAATGTTTGAGAAAGTATGTTTTTCCCTAATATAAAAGAAACATATCTCTCCTATTAATATGGTAGGAGTACTGATGCAGAGAAGGGTAAAAGCCCATTATATTAGGTGCAGAATAGAGCGTTGCTCAAAAAGTTAAAGGATTTTCCCTCAATTTTTTTAGTAAGATTGATTAATTGAATGTTGACTGTTGATTGAATTGATTAAATGTTTCACTGGCCTTTACACTGTAATGTCAGCAAATACACTGACCGGCAGAAACACTCAGCACTTCTGCACTCCACGTTCACCAGAAAAGATCCAAGTCTGTAAGAATAGCTGAAAGCAGGAATTTGTTTTTTAAAAAGAAAATCAACATTCAGGAACTAGTGCTGTGCCATCCCAAACTTAAAAAACACCATCAGAGGGGCGCCTGGGTGGCTCAGTTAGTTGAGTGGCCAACTTCGGCTCACCTCACGATCTCACGGTTTGTGAGTTCGAGCCCTGTGTTGGGCTCTGTGCTGACAGCTCAGAACCTGGAGCCTGCTTTGGATCCTGTGTTTCCCTCCCTCTCTGCCCCTCCCCCACTCATGCTCTGTCTCTCTTTCTCTCTCTCAAAGAATAAATAAACATTAAAAAATTAAAAAAAAAAACACACCATCAGAGCCCATTCAGTTGAAATTGACGTTGGCTGTGGATAATCCTCATCATGAAAGATCTCATTTTGTTCCATATATGCTATTTTCTAGGGTTGCAAAGTAAGTTAAGACAAGAAGAACTAAAGGAAACATGCTTTCTGGTTAACTCTGAGACAGCTCAAAATTCCTTTAATCAGAAGACTCAAACATTCCAGTTACTCCAGGTTTTACTGGCTTTGAATTGGTGTGGGATCAGCAAACTCTATGATAGTCTATTTGTCAGTGGGATCAGGGAAGCTTTTCAGTGACAAGAACTTTTCAAAACATTGACATTAGGTTTAATGGAGAAGACTAGGTCTTCTACTTATGGTGCAGCAAATGGGTAATGAATGTATGTCCACACACTCACTGGGGCCAGCAGACATTGCCAGGTTATTTTCCACATTGAGTATTAAAGGCATAATACCTGGAGCCTCTGAGATTTCCAAGGACCTAAGAAACAGTTTAAAAGACGAAATTTAAAAAAATTATTCAAAATGCAAAAAAGGCAACATGAAATTAATAAATGTTTAATTAAATGTCTCCAAAACATAAGACTATGTCAAATTCATTTAGTGTTAAATTTAGAATTCATGAAATTTCCATTATATTTAAAAGCAATTTGTCAGCTAGATTTTATCATTTTGCCAAGTGATCAAGAAATCAGTCAACTGTGAATTAAGTATGCTATCTATAGCCAAATAATTTTTAGCATAAGAATATAAGCATCAATTTTATAAAATGTATAAAAATTATACTATGAAATGTAGGTACATTTCCACATATTTGATATCAGGTACCCTTGAAGAGAGATTGCCTGCACAGGGGGCTCAAACCCATGGTGATTCTATCACTTGTAAGAAAGAACCCAGGACCTGATGCATCTTTTGTTCTCACTCTTCTCTTCTGGGGTCAGCTCACACAGCAGGAGGCAGTCATTCAGCGTGGAAAAGCACTGGATTTGGAGTCAGAAAACCAGGTTCAAGTTCTATGTGGGCTACTTCCTTTGTTATATGACCTCAGGGGCTGAGGCTCTGCACAACTAATGGGCTCCATCCACAAAAAGGAATAAAATGAGACAATACATTAGGTTGTACTAGATGAAACATCTATTTGTAGGGCAAAACAGACTTCCACTGCAAGTTTCCTGTGCCTCGGCCTAATATTTGAAAGCATTTTGCAAAGAGTAAGTAATTACAGGGATGAAGACACGGAGAGACTTAGAAAATAAAAGGAAGGGAGAGAGACCTTGGTGAATGCCTAGATAGACTGGGAATAGCAGCGTGAGGGTTACAGAACCACAGCACCAAGGCTTCTAAGTTTCTTCCAGCCAGGGGCAACTCTTTGATCCCTGGTCTGGCACCCTCTGTGCTAACAATTATATCCTCCTTGCCAACATTCCCCCCAACTGTTGCTACTTAGAGGTCTGTGGACTTATATGTACCCCCAAAGCACAAAGAGATATGACTTTGACCTCTGGCCCCCCCGTCCCCTCCCCTTCAAAGCAGATGGAGAGAAGAGGGTAGGTATGGTGGGGGCAGTCTAGAAATTTCCGGTCCTAGAAGCTTGCATTTACTCTGTGAGGCTGACAGATTCAGAACTGCTAATAACCTATAAAATGTTTCCACATCCACCTCTGTTTAAAACTCCACAACCACTGGTTAGATGATGACTGTATGTATTCCATATGGATGTTGCCTTAGAAAGTCCTTCTTTTAGGTTTGCAACTTGTAGAAGAATAGTCTTCTCAGCTTGCTTTTATTCATGGAAGAAGAGACATACCTGGGGGCTGACAGGACAGGACCCTGCAGGGGAAGAGGCTCCTCCCCTCACGGTGAGGAAGGGGAGTCCCTTATTTTGCTAGACTCATTTCTTCGTTAATTCAACATAATGATTACAGGTAAAAGACGAACAAGTTTTAGATAAAAGGCCAGAGGTTATCACAGGAAGATTTTCAGTTGGCTCTTGTGCTAAAAGAGGAAGCTTTGAGGGTCAAGCTCCTCCCTGCCACACACTTTCCTTCCTCACTCTCAAGCCTCTTTCCACTTCCAGCTCTGCCGAGGGTGAGAGGGTATCAGAGAACTTTGTAGAAGCTTCCAGACATTCTCAGGATCCCCTGACTGCACACTTGCTTGGTTAAGGGAGAGGGAAAAAAGAACTTAAAAGAAAAAATAGGGGGAAGGAGAGAGGAGAACGAGCTCTCCTAACACTCACTTGGTTGTGGCTCCTGGCTGCTGAGGGTCACCTATGAGTGGTTCCCGAGGCATGGGCTGTGACCACCCTGCTATCGATTAATTCTTTCCTCTTATAACGTTGGGCTTCAGTATACTTAATGAGGGAGAAATAGGATGTGATTTTTTTTTTCCCTTCAGAACCACTCCAGTACGATCTGCAGGATGATTAGCGTGGCTCAGCCTCAGTTGGGATATTATGGCTTAAATTATTCCTATTAGTTTCCAGCTGACCTTGGAACACAAACATTACATCTGATTTCAATGAAACTTTAGACTTTGTTGTTCTCAGTCAACTAATGAAACAGTTGAACCTTCCCATGACTTGCGGTAATTATAATAAAGGGTAAGTATTATCACGAATAATGCAAACTGATTTACAAGATGGCAAAGCGAGATTCTGGAAGCTGTGCACCAAGACATAAAAAATGTGAACCGAACACAGGAAAAAAAAAAAAGTAGGGCCTTCTAAAAGGTCGATCCATTACTGCCGAAATACAGCCCCACCTGGCAGCATTGCTTTGTACAGTGAGTTTTGGCACAACTGACTGGTTACAAGAAACATTATGTTAACAGGAAAAGCCACTTTAAAAGTCCGTTTGATGCTTAAAGCTCTCAAGTACCCCCTAAACGTTTAAACCAATACTTCAAACTGATTAAAGCATTTACGGAAAATAAAAGTGTTTTGCCATGGGGGGAAGATACTGGGGATCTTGGTTGTTGTTGCTTATTTGTTTGGTTTTACTGAGGTGTACAGCAGAAACCCCAAATTTGACAGATTTCCCAGTTCTAATTTAGTTTTAAAAGTTTAAGAGTTTATGCCACCCCAAACAATTTACCCAAACTCAATGGATTTTCAAATCAAACATTATGACCCTCCTGCCATAGGGGTGTGATGGTGCCCTCTTCATGCTTATGTTCTTAGTACTGAATGTAGTACCCGGCACATAGTACATGCTTAATAAATGAGTAATGAAAACTAGTGGCCTAAAAAGTGGGAACTCGGCCTCCTAACTCACCTTGGAACACTCTAGCATCACATCATATTCAAATGGACATTTCACAGACGTTTCATACACACTGTTTTCTGGAACCAGAGTGTCATATCTCAGCTTCCTGTCCTCCTACTCCCCATGTGCCCAGTGAACTCCTGTTCATCCTTCAGATCACTTTTCCAGAAGAATCCCAGACCTGTGATGCCCAAGGCTCTGGATCAAGGCAGTCTAGGTTCAATTTCTGGCTCTGCCACTTTAATAAGTGACTTGACTCTTTTGTGCCTCAGTTTCTCCATAGGTAAAGTGGATTTTTGTAAGGATTAAGTGCGTTAATGTGTATCATCTGCTGGTCACTCAACAAATGTCAACTGTTAGTGCCTTAAGTTACTTGTCACACTGTACTGCAATTATTTGTTTCCTTATACTTCCTTTGCTCAATTCCATCTCATCCCATGTGGGCCTTCTGTCTTTTTATGTTTGTACTCACCAGGTTTACAAAGCACAGACTCTAAACTTTGTAAGCAATAAATACTTGATGATTCAAATAAACCAAAACCAACCCATTCCCTAGGAGGGTGGTACAGCTAATTTCTCTCTTCTTCTTTAGGGAGGTCCTTCCAGTTGGAGAAGGTCATTTGGGTTAGAAACGTATAAATTCCACTTCCTGTAACTCACCTTGGTGGGAATGAATTAGAGACATTAAACTTCATCTAGAATTGTTAAACAGCTGGTGTTTCACTTTGGCCAGGCTTTCTTTTAGAGACATACACGTTGACTTGCAGTGTGATTTTTGCTTTTGAAAAATGGTCGCCTTTCCTTGTTATTATCTTGAACAAACGTACATCATGCTTGTTGTATTTCATGTTCTGAATGGAAGTCACCTCCTTCGTAGCTTGCACAGCCAGGGTCAGGGAAGAGGAGAGGTGTAGGGTATACACCGCTTTCTTCCCAAACTATCATTGATTGGAAGAATCTGTTTTTACCCCAACTTTTAACCACATTTTAAAAACTTGTACAAAGTGTTTCCCCAGTTTCTGTTCTGACTGATGTCATTCCCCAGGAACCTAAGTATTTAAAGAAAAATCATAGTAAAAAAATGCACTTTTAGGCCACAAAACGCAGCATAAAACTGAAGCTATTTTGTTGTTTCTAGAAAAATAATTGCTTATATACTGAACCCTTGGTGTTAAGCTCTAGCATTAGGTTAAAAAAACGTGGACATATTTTTAGAAAAAAATAAAAAAATACAAATAAAACTATTCCTTGCATAGGGTAAAATCTGTGACTGTGGCAAGTAAGTGACAAAGGCTTGAGAAACCCTGGGTCAGAGAATATTCCTAAAGTTATTCAACTCTTCCATGAGGGCAGAGGAGCGTTACATCTTGGAGCTAGGATTTCTTCCCCAGTATCTCTCTCTCTGCTCCTGTTGGTGCCTACTTAGGGAAGCAGGACGGTCATGCTACTCATTGGCATTGGTATTTGGAGGTCTTGAAGCCTAGCCACTATTGAGGCTGTCATCATACAAGACAGTAGGAAACGGGTCCCTAGCACAGTCTTGCCTTTCTCTCTGCTGTATCAGAAGAACCTCAATTTCTTAGGACCCTTATGCAAGTCTTTTCTCTCAGCCGAGAGGATGCAGATCTTAGTTGATGGGTGGATATTTTTCTTTCCTATTATGGAAATGAACCACTGAGTTGCCCTCAATAAAAGCAGTTTGTCATTTAACCATAGGGGAATTACAGACAAAAGAAGTTTCTTAGATCATTGGGTCCACCGCCTGCCAGCCTGGGACCCTCCCAACTACCACAGTGTTATTCCCAATTTTAGCCCACTCTGTTTTCTGTGTCCCAAGAACTTCCCTCTGACCACAGCTACATTACTTGGGTGGGTCACTTGTAGGCAGGTTATTCTTGACTGTCTGCACAATTGTTCTCATAGGTAGTTAAGAATCTTGATGCCCCATGGTGAAGTATGACTTTTGTTCTTCCCCCACTCACAACAGACGATTCCTAAGTGCCTACTTTGCACAGAGATATGATGCTCAGGAAGACCCAGTTCCTGAGTGGCTAGGCCTCTACACAATGAGTTATTTTCACTTTTTCTTCTCTTTCCAACCTCCTGATGATCTTGGATTATTCTCAGGAGGAGTCCCAGGCCTACTTGGGAAATAGGGCCCAATTGTGTGCAGGGAATCCACTTCCTCTGCCAGCTTCTCCTCAGGCATCCTCTGCCCCTGGACAGGCTCCCTACAGACCACCACATAGGAGGTCCACCTTCATCCCAGCCAACTTCCATCCCCATCCTCCAATAGCTGATAGCAATTATTTCCAGGTGACAAAACATTTAATTTGCATTTGAGCCTTATCTCTGCTTGTGAATAGAAAGTTCTTGTTTTCTTTTAGAGAAAGGAGGCTTTTCCAAGTGTCCAAAATTGTATTCCACATTGTACCCACACAGAAGGCTAGTCTGAGGGGGCAGAATGGACAAATTATTTGATTATGGTCAGGAAACCTTATCTTGAGGCCCAACTCTGTCACCACCTCCTTGGATGATCCTAGGCAAGACACTTAACCTCTGTGAGGCTAAATGGCCCACCTTATAAAGTGGAGCTGCTCTTCCTCAGCCATCCTACTTCAAAACATAATGTTTAAGCTCTCACTGAGGGGTTCCAATAAAACAATGTTCATGAAAGTGACCATGATTGCCAAGTGCTCTGCAAAGGCCAGTAATGTGATTGCATGGTGACACTTTATTTTGTATAGAACCCCACTCTGCTTGTATCTATGGGGTGTCTCTTTGTCCTTTGCATTCCCTCACCTCTCCTGCTGAGGCCCCACAGAGCCCCTATAACTTCCAGGGCAAAAGCAGAGTCTGCTCGCTCCATACCATGTCAAAAGCACAGATGGTCTTGCCCCGTCCATGTGCCAATTCTGGTGTTTAGGCCACTGGTGTCAGCATCATGAGGACCTAAAATGCTCTACAAGACGGGTGCTGAACCTGGGCCTGTGTTTCCAGTGTTCCATGCCTGGGTGTTAGCAACTTGATAAGCCTGATGAAGTGTTTTGCAAAGTCATATGCCCATGCGTGTTTCCTTTTTTGTCTGTTTGTTTTGAGAAAGTATCTATAACTTCCATCAGATTTTCAAAAGGGCCCTTAGCTCAAAAAGGTTAAAAAATTCACTGCTGTAAGATAGCTTTTTAAAATTAGTACATTGACATGGATTAGGTTGCTTCACAGCCAGGTAGGAAAAGCATGGAAAAAACACTAAAGTCTTATTATATGCTTTTTAGTTGGGAAGTTGCCACTTTAAGGAAAAGATTCTCAGAACCTCCATTTTCTTGGAGTCCCATTAAGGGTTCCAATGAGACATCAATGAAAGTGCTCTGTGAATTGCCAAATGCTATTTAAATGAAGTTTTACCACACTTTCCCTGCCTTTGACATTTTTTCACTCTTATCTCTATATTTTCCATTTCCCTACCACTTATATTCTTTTTTGTAATCTAAGATACTTTGTGCTTGTACATTAATTGATCAGAAAAATTGAGAATCAAAATATAAGATATATAATGGTTACATATATAATTACACATGTAATTTTTAATATACACATAAATGTTCTTTTATAATTTTTGTAGTGTTCTGTATTTTCCCCTTTGTTTATTGATTCCCATTTCTTTCTATTGTTTATATTAATATTTTGAATTATTAGAATTTATTCTCTAGTATCATAGATCCTGAATAAGGCAAGACTTATTTGTTTGTTTTTGTCCAAAACAATACCTTAGAAGAAAGGGAGTTGTCAAATATTTGAGCCCAAATTATTTCATATCACAGTACACCTTCTCAAATATTTTGCTGAACATCATCATAGTTTAAGCACCTGATCTACTCTTATGTAAATCTTATGTAAATGATACCTGTAGCTTGGTGATCTCATTTTATTCAAGCATATAAAGAAATGTTTGAGAATTAGTTAATGGGTAATATATTTTCTGAATTTCTTCATGTCTTCACATTTAATTAGTAGTTCAGTTGTGGGAACAGAATGCGAGGCAATCATTCATTTTTTTCTTATAATTTTGAAGGCATTGCTTCATTGTTGTCTAGCACACAGTGTTGATGATGCAAATTCTGTTGTTCATCTGATTCTTGATCCTTTTAGGTAGTAGGGTAGTCATGAATCCTGCTCACCAACTATTTAGGATGCTTTTCCCTTCCTAGCACTTAGTAAAGTTACTTCTTGGACCTCTTGAGCTTGAATGGGGTCATGTGACTAATTCTGGCCAATGAGTTGTGAGTAGAGGGATATGTGTCACTCCCAGGCCAGAGGATTTATTCTGAGAACCTCCAGAACTCTCCCTTTTCACTCCACCATGGCAAAGGGCAATTTCCTATGCAGTGAAATCATTAGCCTAGGTCCCAGAGTGAAAATGGTTATGACCCAGGAACACAGCCTTTCCATATCTGTTGTATATTGTGGAGATATTCAACCTCTCTTGTGATTCTTTCTCAGCTCCCCAAACCCTCGCTACAAAGCTTTGGGCATAAATCACACACTTCCTTTAGAGTGTAATATTCGAGCTTTCGCCTAGGTGCAGAAGTTCCTACTACCAGACACTATGGTAGGAGTGGGACAGGGATGCTCTTTTAAAGAATTAAGCCAGTGACTGGCCTACCTTGCCCTTTGAATTTAGTGATGTCAAACATGGAGCCTTTCTCGGGCTCCTAAAGATGTCCCTTACTTATTTCCAGTATTTTGGGCTATGGTTTCTTTGGCTCTTTCTGTCTATTCTGATCACATATGTTTTTGTATTCTAGGAATTCTTCAACATTTTTGACCAGCTTATGGTTTCCAACGTGGTTCTGCCTTTATTAAAAACAAACAAACAAACAGCAAACAAAAAACCTTTACTGTCATCTCAAAGGGATCTTTGGAGAGAAAGGAGAGGTAGTTGCCATGCTCAGTCTGCCATTTTTAATTGGAAGTTAAATATTCACTTTTAAATGAGTTTTCTTTCCAGTGGAAAGAAAAAAATCACATTGATTCTGAATTGCCTAAGTAGAAGGGCAATATATGAGAACCTTGAGAATATAAACTGTCTCCTTTTCCTGAGGCCTTTAAAAAGCAATTGTATGAACCTTTAATAAACAACTGTACTTAAGTTTTAGAAGCACAACTTAGAAGGACATGGCAAGGTTATAGAGGCCTAAAAGGATGTAATAAAGATGATTTGAGGCTTGGGCAATAGGGTATTTGAGAAGAAGTAAATGGAATTAGTACTATTTATTTTAGCCAAATAAAATTTCAGAGTGTCCTAATATAGTAATGCATAAAGTGCTAATGTGCAGATCAAATTTTCTGTATCTCTACTAATGCCAAAATAAGTAGAAACTGAATTTAACTACATAAAAAACAAAAAAAAAGCTTTAGATGAAAAATACAAAAACAACTTTCTGAATGTAGAGTTTTTAAAATAGGCAGTGGAATATCTAAGGAGGGTACAGAAACCAGTTCTCCAATTCTTACCAAAAAATCGGGAGAGTTGGTTCCGGTGTAGGTCAGTCTGAAGATAGGAGCCTGCATTAGGCTCTGTCCCTATGACATTATGGTTGTCTGAGAAATTAAGTTGTGGTAAGTCTTTGGCACAGTGGAATAAATCATGAACTGCCTATAAAACCGTAAGCAATCTTGTCCTCCATCATCCTTGTAACATGACATAATTCAAGAGAAGACTGAAATAGTAATGTGTTGTGTTGGAGTATTTTTGGCAGCTATTAAAAAGCTCACATTTAACTTTTCAATTATGAACTTGAGCCTTCTTTGGAAGTTGTCTTCTTCCCATAAAGTCTTCCCAGATAATGTTTTCCTAGCAACATCTGACCAGATAGCCTAACACATACCCTTGTTAGTTATAAAACATAAGCTGCTTATTATTCTCTATTCAATTATCTCTAGTGGTACAGTTTTTTTTCCTCATTATTCATTGTTTTTGATAAAATTGCCAGCATGGAAAAACAGAAGAAGAGAAAAAAATAAAGACTATTTTAGCCAAATAAAATTTCAAATTTTCCTAATTTAGTAAGTTTTCAAATGCATAAAGTGCTAATGCGCAGATCAGATTTTCTGCATCTCCACTGAGGCCAAAATAAGTAGAAATTGAATTTGCAGGGAAAAAAGATTTAGGTAAAAAACAAAAAAAGACTCCAAATGTTAGGATTTTTAACTTTGGCAATGAAATACCTAAGAAAGGGATAGAAACTAGTTTTCCAATTCTTAACAGCCTTTTCTTCTCCTGGATAAACTGCACTCGTTCCTTTGACATTCAGCATATATTCACCAAGTTCCTGATAAGTTTCAGGTCTTGTGTTAGGTCTTTGGTGAATGAGAGTGAATGTGAATAGCTCAGTCCTTATTCTCAAAAAAGAGCTTATATTTTAGTAGCAAAAACAGACATTAAAGAAGCAGACAGCTAGGCAGTGAGATTCAGCAATTACTATAATCTGCATTTTTCAGATGAAGAAACTTGGCCTTAGCCTAAGTAACTCATCCCAGGCCATACATCTTTTTGTGAGTTAGATGGAACAGATATTGTATTGTACAAGAGCATACAATCTTATGATAGAGAAAAGACTGGCTGAAAAAAACCCAGTGAGAAAGTTACTGATGAAGTGTTAATATGAGCAACATAGGAAATAGTGCCCTAAAAGTTCAAGAAAAAGGTAGAAGCTTATAGACATAAGCTGACACCGGTGAGAAAGTTCTTTCAGAAGAATCAGACCTCAATTCGGGCTGTAAAGCAGTGGTTCTAACTTGAGCATGCCTCTGGCAGGCTTGTCAGATTGCAGTGCTGGACCTCACCCCCAGAGTTCTGAATTCACATCTAGGATGGGTGCTGGTATATAGCATTTATAACAAGTTCTTCTTCCTACCTTCACCTGCTAGGCTGATGCCGCCAGTCCAGGACCACACCAAGAATCTGCTCTAAATCAGTGGTTTTTGAACAGGGTGTGGGAAGTAATGTTGCCCCCAGGGGACATTTGGCAGTGTCTGCAGATATTTTTGGTTGTTATACCTGGGTGCTACCACTGACATCTAGTCAGTAGAGGCCAGAGATGAAGCAAAACATCCCACAATGTACAGGACGGCCCCCACAACAAAGAATTATCTGGCCCAAATGTCAATAAGTGTTGAGGCTGAGAAATCTTGCTCTAGAGCTCAACCTTGGCAGCCTATTAGAAACCCCTGGGTAGGTGGGGGTGGGGGGTGGGAGAGCGGGTCCTGGGTGGCTCAGTTGGTTAAGCATCCACCTCTTGATGTTGCCTTAGGTCATGATCTCACCTAAGGTCATGATCTCCCCATTCATGAGTTTGAGCCCCACATTGGACTCCACGCTGATAGTGCAGAGCCTGCTTGGGATTCTCTCTGCCTCTCCCCCTCTCCCTATCTCTCTCTCTCTCAAAATAAATAAACATTAAAAAAAAATTTCATTTTTAAGTAATCTCTACACCAAACAAGGGGCTTGAACTCACAACCCCAAGGTCAAGAGTCACACACTCCACCAACTGAGCCAGCCAGACGCCTTTATGTTGTGTTAACGGTTTCTTCATTCTCTTTGTTCTATAGTAATCCATTGTAAAAGTATTTCACAATGTCTTTATTCATTCTAGTATTTGTGGGCATTTGGGCTTTCAGGTTTTCATTATTATGAAGAATGCTGCTATGAAAATTCTTACCATGTCTTTTGACGCACATGTGTGCATTCCTTGGGAATATATATTTAGGAGTGCTGTATTAATTTAGTAGACATGGCCAAAAAAGATTCCAAAGTGGTTGCCATCACCGCTACCACTGGTGGATGGACATTCCTGTTGTTTTACATTTTCAACAACACTTGTCATCTTTTTTCATTTTAATCATTCTGGTGGGTTCACAGTGATTTCTCATTGTGACTTTAATTTGCAATAATTCCCCTGATGATTAATGTGGTCAAGCACCTTGTCATATATTAAGTGTCCATTTGGGTATCTTCTTTGTGCAATGCCTGTTGAAATTAATGCCCATTTTTCTATTAGATGGTAACTTTGTTTTTGATTCATAGTTTTTTGTGTGAGTCCTTTGTTGTTTATATATATGCAAATACCATGTCCCACACATGGCCTGTCTTGATCCTTTCTTGGTGGTTTTTAACAAAAAGAATTCTTAATTTTAATGTATTAATGTATTAATTAAATGTATAAATTAAATCAAAATTCAGGACCTTTTCCTTTATGGTTAGAACTTTTTTTGTGTCCTGTTTCAGAAATCTATGTCCCAAATCCATGAAGATATGTTCTATTCTCCTACATTGCCTTCTAGGAGATTTATTGCTTTACCTTTCACATTTATATGAACAATCAAAACAATTTTGTGATTGGTGAGAGGTAGATGTCAGGGTTCATTGTTTTCCACATAAACAAATGAGCTTTGATCATTCATTAAAAAGGTCATACATCCTTGGGGCTCCTGGGTAGCTCAGATGCTTAAGCAGCTGACTCTAGGTTTCTGCTCAGGTCTTGATCCCAGGGTTGTGGGATCAAGCCCCACATTGGGCTCTATGCTGAGTGTGGAGCCTGCTTAAGATTCTCTGTTTCTGGCCCTCTCCCCCACTCTCATGCTCTTTCTCTAAAATACAATTTAAAAACGTTTAAAAGACCATTTTCTTATTGTTATAAATCAAGTATCCAAATATGATTTGTTTTAGTATTGTGGCAATTCTGAGATCATAGATGAGTTATATAGAATTAGTATTAGTTATTTCTTAAATGTTTGGTAAAATTCACCAGTGAAGCCATCTTGACCTGAAGTTTATTTCCCCCCTCTTAGGAAGATTTTTAATCATATTTGATTTCTTTAATAGATATAGGATTAGTTTAGATTATCGCTTTCTTCTTCAGTGAGCTCTGGTAGTTTGTGTCTTTCAAGGAATTTGTCCATTTCACATAACCTGTATTTATTGGAAATTCTTAGTTTTGTTAATCTTTTCTATTGTTTTCTTCTTGTCTATTTCATTTATTTGTGTTCTAATTGTTTCCTTCCTTCTACTAAATTTGGCCTTAGTTTGTTCTTTTTCTAGTTCCTTGAGGTGTAAAGTTAGGTTGTTTATTTCAGGTCTTTAGTTTTTCTTGATGTATGCATTTATAGTTACAAACTCTCTTAGAACTATTTTTGCTGCATCCTGCAAGTTTTGGAATGTGTTTCCATGTTTGTTTGTCTCAGATATTTTTTAATTCCTTTTTGATCTCTTCTTTGATATTGGTTGTTCAGGATATGTTGTTTATTTTTTATGTTTCTGTGAATTTCCCAGCTTTCTTTCCATTGTTTCCATTTTCATAGCATTGTGTTTAAAGAAAAACTTGATATAATTTCTATCTTCTTGAATTTGTTAAGACTGGTTCTAGGGGCGCCTGGGTGGCTCAATCAGTTAAGCATCCGACTTCGGCTCAGGTCATGATCTCACAGTTCGTGAGTCCAAGCCCCGCGTTGGACTCTGTGCTGACAGCTCAGAGCCTGGAGCCTGTTTCAGATTCTGTGCCTCCCTCTCTCTCTCTGACCCTCCCCCGTTCATGCTCTGTCTCTCTCTGTCTCAAAAATAAATAAACGTTAAAAAAAAAAGATTAAGACTAGTTCTGTAGTCTAATATATGATCTATCCTGGAAATTATGCTATGTACACTTAAAAAAATGTGTATTCAGCTGCTGTTGGAGGAATTTGTTCGATATATGCCTATGAAGTATGTTTGTTTACAGTATTGTTCAAATGTGTGGTTTCCTTCCAGGTTCTCTGAATGATCTATCCATTATTGAGAATGGGATATTAAAGGCCCCAACTATTATTATATTGCTGTCTATTTCTCCTTTTAGTTGTTAATATTTGCTTTATGCAAGTAAGTGCTCTGTTGTTGGATGCATAATTATTTACAGTTGTTATATCTTCTTGATGAATTGACCTCTTTTTTATTATATAATAACCTTCTTTGCCTCTTTGACCATTTTTAGCTTTAAGTCTCATTTGTCTAAGATAAGCATAGTTACTCTGCTTTTTTTTTGGTCACATTTTGCTTAAAATATTTTTTTCATCCCTTCATTCTCAAGTCTATCTGTCCTTAAAGCTAAAGTGAGTATCTTGTAGGAGGTATTTTGTTAGGTCTTGTTTTTTTATCCATTCAGCCATTCTATGTCTTTTGATGGGAGAATTGACTCCATTTATATTTAAAGTAATTATTGTTTGGTAAGGACTTACTATTGCCATTTTGTTCATTGTTTTCTGACTGTTTTCTAGATCCTGTGTCCCTTGCTACCTCTCTTTGTGATTTGACGACTTTTTGTGGCCACATGCTATGACTCCTTTATCATAATCACTTGTGTATTTACTACCGGTATTTTCCTTTGTGGTTACCACAAGGTTTACATTAAAAATTTTATAATATCCTATGCTATGCTGATAATAACTAGCTCCTGGTAATCATAATTCTACTTTCTGTCTCTATGAATTTGGCAACTCTTAGTACTTCATTTAAGTGGAATCATGCAATATTTGTCCTTTTGTGTCTGATTTATTCACCTAGCATAAAATATTCAAAGT
Source organism: Puma concolor (assembly GCF_028749965.1). NCBI lineage: Eukaryota > Metazoa > Chordata > Mammalia > Carnivora > Felidae > Puma > Puma concolor. Next base: position 186,989,075 of record NC_141674.1, read on the forward strand.
TAATCCATGTTGTTACATGTATAAGAATTCCATTGCTTTTAAAGGTTGAATAATATTCCATTACAAGTATATACTGTATTTTGTTTAACCACTCATCTTTCTGTAGATATTTGGGTTGTCTCTACCTTTTATGTATTGTGAATAATGTTACTACATACAATGGTGTAAAAATATCTGTTCAAGCCCCTGCTTTCAATTCTTTTGTGTGTATACCTAGAAGTGGAAATGTTGAATCATATGGTAATTCTATGCTTAATTTTTTGAGGAATCAACATACTGTTTTCCACCAAAGATGCACCATTTAATTCCCACAACCAATGCACAGTGTTCTCATTTCTCCACATCCTAGCCAACACTTGTAGGTTTTTGGTTGGCTGGTTTGTTTATTTACTTATTTATTTAAATGTTTTTATTTCTTTTTGAGAGAGAGAGAAAGAGAGAGAGAGAGAGAGAGAGCAGGGGAGAGGCAGAGAGAGAGGGAGACACAGAATGTGAAGCAGACTCCAGACTCTGAGCTGTCAGCACAGAGCCTGATGTGGGGCTTGAACTTGTGAATAGTGAGAACATGACCTGAGCCGAAGTTGGATGATTAACCAACTGAGCCACCCAGGTGCCCCTGTTGGTTGGTTGATTATACCAACCATTCTAATGCATGTGAAGTGTATCTCACTTTGGTTTTGATTTGTATTTCTCTAATGATTACTGATGCTAAGCATCTTTTCATGTGTTAATTGGCCATTTATGTTTCTTCTTTGAAGAAATACTTATTAAAGTCCTTTGCCTATTTTTGAACTGAGTTGTTTGTTTTTGTTGCTTTTGTTAAAGAGAAACATTTTAAATAAGATAAACTGCTATAATATTGTCAGGATATACAGGGGCACCTGGGTGGCTCAGTCGGTTAAGTGTCCAACTCTTGATTTCGGCTCAGGTCATGTTCTCACAGTTCCTGAGACTGAACCCTGCCTCAGGCTCTGTGCTGACAGCATGGCCTGTTTGGGATTCTCTCCCCTCTCTCCCTCTGTCTGTCCCTCCCTTACTAGAGTTCTCTCTCTTTCTCTCTCTCTCTCTCCCAAAACAAATAAACTTTTTTAAAAAAGCAGTATTTCCTAATACAATGTTGCCAAAAAAGTTTTTGAAATAATTAGCAGTGCATATGTCTCAAAAAGGACTTTTATCCAGGATATATAAAGAACTCCTACAACTCAAAAAGATAAACAACCCAATTTGAAAAGGACAAAAGATTTAAACAGTTCACAAAAGAACATATACAGATGGTCAATAAACACATGAAGAGTTGCTCAACATCACTAGTCATGAGGGAAATGGAAATTAAAATCACAATGAGATACCATTACACGCCCACAAGAATGACTAATATTAAAAATAAAAATACTACTAAAAAAAAAAAAAAGGTATCATCACCAAAAAAAGCAGTTTTAAGTATGGGGATAGATGTTAACAAGACTTATTGTGGTGACCATTTCACAATATATATGAATATAGAATCATTAAGTTGTACACCTGAAACTACTATAATGTTACATGTCAATTATACCTCAACAACAAAACAAAAAAGAAAAAAATAGTACTAAATGTTAGTGAGGATGTGGTAGAACTTATACACAGTTTTTAAATGGTGCAACCAGTTTGGAAAAACATTTTGGCAGTTTCTTAAAAAGTAAAACACATTTATCATACAACCCATCAATTTACTCCTAGGTGGTTACCCAAGAGAAATGAAACCTGTCCATAAATAAAACCTGTAAATAAACGTTCAGAGTGGCCAAAAGGTGGACACAACCTAAATGCATACAGATGAACAAATTGTGATAGTCGTAAAATGGAATATTGCTTAACAATAAAAAGGAACAAACTACTGATACCTGAAACATGGATGAATTTCAAAAATACGATGCTGCGTGAAAGAAATTGAGCCACTAAAAAATACATACTATGTAATTAAATTTATATCAAATTCTAAAATAAGGAAAACCAACCTACTATAGTATACAGTAAATCAGACCTTGCCAAGGGCCTTCAAGGGAGGAGATGTACTGCAAAGGGAAACAAAGGAACTTCTGGGGATGGTACAAATATTCTATATCTTGACTGTGGTGATGGTAGTTCCATAGATGTACACATTTCTCAAATTTCATCTAAACACATACTTAAGGGGTGTCTGGGTGGCTCCATCAGTGAAGCGTCTGCCTTCGGCTCAGGTCATGATCTCACAGTTTGTGGGTTTGAGCCCCGCGTCAGGCTCTGTGCGGACAGCTGGAAGCCTGGAGCCTGCTTCAGATTCTGTGTCTCCCTCTCTCTCTCTGCTCCTCCCTCACTTGCGCTCTGTCTCTCTCTCTCTCTCAAATATAAATAAACATTTAAAAAAATAAAATAAATGCACACTTAAAGTGGGTGCATTTCATTGTATGTAAAGTGATACCTCAATAAACTTAATTTTTTAAAAAGTAATTTCTTTTAGTAACCAAGAAACTTTGATGATAATCTAAGTTTCCTGACTATGAGGATATATGTGGGTCTGACCTAAGTATGACAAATCAACACCTTACAACGGAGGAAGGCATGTAAGTACCTGGCTTCCTTTATTCATCAAGTGAAATAATTGTCCATGATACCATTAGCAAAATAATTACATGTATTCTTTCTTTTTCAGGTCTTCTGAATAGGCCACTACATTTCAAACAAATAAACTGAAGAATAGAATAATATATATTTAAAAATGTTTGAGTTACCAGAGAGCAAAAAAAAAACATTATTTACCACATTCCCCAAGTAAATGGAATAAGGCATTTCAAAATGATTTCTTTTGTATTTCAAATATACTCTGTTATGTTGAATAGCCCTTTAAACATAAACCAAGCACGTGGGAAGTTCCAAGGGTGTCAGCCAGGTCTTCAGTTCTGTTATTGAGTTCTTACACAAAATTGTACAAATTCAGTTTGCCATTTTGTGTGGATAAAATAGATAAGCCCAATGAAGAAAGTTTATCTTTAAAGCATAAGGAATTCATTGAAAAGTAACTCTTAAAAATAACATATAACATTTTGATACTAGGAATAAAAAGGATAACCCAGCCATAAAAACATACTCTTGTATTCTAAGATTAGTCTCAAAGGATAAGATATTGTTACTATCTTGTGAAAATAAATCTAATTGTTGCCTTGAACATATCCTGGATAGAATGTTGTATCTGATGGTGTCATCTCCTAGGGTCTGAGGTTTTAACACTAAGAAAATGTTCTTGTTTTCTTATATTTTCATGACAAAATAGCATTCTTGTGAAAAGTACTAGATTACAAAAAAAGGAGAGAGAAGCAGGGAGAGGGGAGAAGACTCTCACCCGGAATGTCAGGTTTCAGGAAGATATCCTAATGGCCTGAATCTGTACATTTCTCTGTGGAGGTGTGGCTTCCACAGTGTGTCTGTCTACAGTGAGCCGTGGAATAATTATACAAATTGCACTGACTCATTTTACTCAGGTAAACTCAACCCTTAAAAACTTGGAAGTGCTGCCAATTTGACCACAAATCTATTCTTTAAAGATCTTTGAGAAAATCATTTTTTTTTTCTTCTTCTTCAAGTTGTAGCATGGGATCCATTAGACAGCCAAGCTCTTCTGTCTATCCAGAAGAATGTCATGTCTGAGTCTTTTGATTTTCTGGGTTTGAATTATACATAGTCATGAAACTCAAGGCTTGTCTTCCCTCAAAGCTCTTCTACTGTAATATTATGATTTACTAGAAAGTTACTTACCATATAACACAGCTTCAAAGACCAGATCCCCTGTATTTGCTCCTTAGAGTGTTTCATTATAGCAATATGGATTAATGCCAGTTGTTACACCAGGAGGGATCAAACCGAAACTTCCACAGAAGTCTAAATAGCGGGAATCTCACAGGGAGTGATAGATACTACGATTTGCTCTTCAGTGACTGATGGACCATGTTTTATGTTTTTAAAAAAAAAAAAGGTAGCAAAATTGAGCAAGCCCCCCAGGCATAAAACAAACTGCAAAAATAAATACAAGGAGAGTAGTTTACAAATTTAAGAATATATAATCAATAAGGATGGGTGAATATGGCAGCATTTTGAGATAGAACTGCATTTTCAACTATTTTTAAAATGTTTCCCATTTGGCAGAACCCCAAATGGGCTTTGCCAAGCACTTTTTCTTCTTAATTTTTAAGTGCGTATGTATTTCAAGGAAAATTTAATCCATATGTTCCTCTCTCATTTACACAATTTATCAAAATGTTGCTTTGAATGAGCCATTTAATGTCTAAGAAAACTGAAATACTTCTCCCCCCCCACCACCAATAGTAGTTTTTAGCTTTTTTTTCTTCCTCAATTAAATATTGTTTGGTACTATACATGAAGCTAATTGAAAAATATTCAATTCTGTTTTAATATTCAGAATCAAACAAAGTCTGATAAAATTAAAAATAACAGAAGATACACTCCCCCCACAGTACTATATTTTCAAGTTTGTAAAAGCCTTCTCTCATTCACATGGTTCCTATAAATCAAAGAATGCGAGAATGAAAAGTTCCCTCAGAAATGTTAAATTTTTTTTCCCTCACTTTAAAAACCAGGAAACTGAGTCCCAGAGAAGTTTAAGAATCTGCCAAAATCACGAAGCTAATTAGTGGCGGAGCCAAGACATGTATCTTCCCGTTCCAGTGACTTCTTTGGTTTTTCCGATTTTAATTAGGATTTTATCTATATCTAAACACACAGAAGTATCAGTATGATACTAGGTCATTAAACAACAGCAACGAAAACAGTGTAGCTCACTTCTGCATGAAATGTATCTGCCTGCTTCCAAAAGATCAACACCTGGACAACTGACAGGCTGGAAATGAAAAGTTCAACATCTGGTGTTGCCATTGAAAATTTCAATGGCTCCATGCACCGTGTGATCCTGACTGCATCTATCCTTTACCATCTCCACAAGGGTAGGTGATAGATCCATTTAAAAGAAAAATTAAGTCCCAGTACACTCTCAACCCTTACCAGTAAGATGTTACAGAAAAACAAGCTGATTAGGCTTTAATGATAAGGATATTTCTTCCTCCCCTCTTTCTTCTCCTCTTCTTTCTTCTTCTTCCACTAAAGGGGATCATTCTGGGCTACACAAAAATCTGGTGATGGGCATTCCAGGACAGAACAGAGATATGCCTTCAAGCAAGATAAAAAGGCACAGATTAGTAAATAACTGCTATCCCCAGGGAAAGAAAAGAAGAAGAGAGGAGAGGAGAGGAGAGGAGAGGAGAGGAGAGGAGAGGAGAGGAGAGGAGAGGAGAGGAAACCATTGGAGCTTCCACTTGTTATCTTAGGAGGCAGTCATGAAGTACACACCACAAATCACAATTAAAAGAACTATGACCTTGTAACTACTCACCAGTGTTGATACTGTGTTACTCTGTTTTATTACAGCAATTATTTTTTTTAATATGATGGAAGGGGGCATATAATATGTATATGCATTTGGGGACAAAGAAGAGAATTGGAGGACCTTTTTCTAGAGGGAGAAACCAAAATCATATGGTGCAGAGCATCTCAAACACCAATTGTTTAACCTCGGGTATGTTACTTAACTTCTCTTCATCTGTTTCCTCATCTATACAACAGAAATAATATCAGTACCTACTTCATAAGGATTCATGAAATAATACATGTAAAGCACTTAGGACAGTGTTTGCATACAATAAGACCTCAATAAAAATAACTGGTTGCACTGTTATTTTTTTCTTTACACTGAAATGGGAAAACAGGCTGAAATCCTAGGACTTGTGGCAAACAGAAAAAGAAAATACAGAAATATTATTTAGGACTAAAAAGGAGCTTGGAGTCTTGGCTCTGAGTCCAAGCTATTGTAAATTTACTGAATTGGGATTCTAAACACAACTATATACTCCAACACAAAACAAGGACTCAATCGATGCTACTGTAACAAGTGCTCATATCATGAATACCTGTAGTATTTGGAGCACTGTAGCCCTACCTTCTTCTATCTTGACCTCCAGCTGTTAAAAATAACAGTGTATTCAAAGACTGGACAACCAATGGAACCCAATGCAGAACATTCAGGAGCCTTCACAGAATTTCTGGTTCTAGAAATGGTTACTTTGTCAATGACCTTAGACGCGATAGCTTAGGGGTGGGAGTGAGATAATTTCTGAGTCTTTCTTGGTGCAATTTTTCTCTTTTGATTGTAATTTGGTTGGTTTTACCAGATGAATAAATGGATTGAGAAGCACCCTGGCTTAAGAAGAGGGGGACTGTGACAGAAGCCTTGGTCTTGGTTTTGCCTTAGGTGCCACTCTGAAGACAACATTCTATTTCTAGGGGGTTCTCGGTTATGTAAAAATGAGGTTATGTTTGGTGATCATAAATGTCCCTACCTCTCTAACATGTTGTGGACCTATAATGGTATAAAATGCTATAATGTGGGGCGCCTGGGTGGCGCAGTCGGTTAAGCGTCCGACTTCAGCCAGGTCACGATCTCGCGGTCCGTGAGTTCGAGCCCCGCGTCGGGCTCTGGGCTGATGGCTCAGAGCCTGGAGCCTGTTTCCGATTCTGTGTCTCCCTCTCTCTCTGCCCCTCCCCCGTTCATGCTCTGTCTCTCTCTGTCCCAAAAATAAATAAACGTTGAAAAAAGAAATTTAAAAAAAAAATGCTATAATGTAGCATAAAGTGGTATAAAGTGCTATGAAATGGTATAAGATAGTGAGATTGGTTTTCCTGGTCATCATGACTCTATTGACAGAGCACCTTTCTTTGAAAGTTCCGTGCATTCTATACAGAACAATTGATAAAATAGAGAGGAGTGTGGTGAATACAATATGCTTTTGCACTGGATCTGTGTTCAAATTCAAACTCTCCCACTTTATAAATAGCTCAATATTGAGCAAATTACTTAATTTCTCTAAGTCTAAATTTGTTCAAACATGAAATATGTTTCACTTTACCTATTTCATTGGGTTGTTCAAAAATTAAATGAGAGAACATGAGTCATGAGCTTACCTCCTAATAGGAGCTCAAATAGAAGAGAGCCAATATTACTGTTGCAGGAAAAGAAATGACAGATTCAAGCCGGAAAGGTCTTTCATCTAAGGGAGTGTCAGATTGCATTATACACATGAATAATGCTCCCCTAATCCAAGAGAGTGTTGTCATTTTTTGTCACATGCTAACATATTATCAGCAGAGACCCCGGAGGAAGCAAAGTGGCAGTGTTGGTTGAATGAATTAATAAAGTTGGTCTCTTCAGCCAGGACTCTTGGGCATTGCTGAATACTTTCACAATGTGTAGAGTCAAATTATATCATACAACTGACCACTGTAGTCTTTCATAGTACCAGACATTTTGGGACTAACGGACATAAACATACATTGATGAGTAAGTGAATGTTTCATATTCAAATGGTTAAACAATTTTAAGTTTCCTCCTGATAGGTCTAAATGAAACGGCTAAAAAAAATTAATTTTTCATAAGTGGGAAGGGGTACATGAGAATATGCCCAAAGAGGCTACTTCTAAGCTGTGCATAGCAATAATAAACAAATACCCTCTAATCAAAACTTCACAGATGGCCAGTTCCCCCTTGATGTAAGGAGACATTGATAATGTAGCCTGGGTGTTATCTTCAGGCTTGACCAAGGGCCATCTTGAAAGGAAGGACTTTGACTTCAGAAGAGGAGCTCTGGTTGCTGAGATCAGGCAGGACCACTGCATCTGAGCTTTCAATTGACGGAAGAAGTCAGGAACCAAGAGACCCAGGATTACTCTGTCAGCTGTGCAACTGCCCCTTGGTTATTATTTTGGTTGCCTCGGACAGTTTCCTATGATTATTACCAATAAAAGCTCTAAAGTAATTTTAAAAAGCAATGTACATTCTGGAATGGTGGTGGGGAACTGTTTCACATGCTGCAACCAGACTTGAATGTGGGCAGGAAAATCACAAAGGATGGAGGAAAGCAACTGTGGAAGAACAGAGGAAGTAGGGCTGAGTCCAGAGGCCTCTGCTAGGAGGAAAGGAGACCATTCCAGCCAGCGAAGGGATTCTGAGAATCCCAGATACTGCGTAGGATCAAGCAAGGGAACTGCTGTCTCTCAGGTTCTAGCAATACAAGTTTTTTGGATTTTCTTCAGGCTTACAATCTATTTAAAAATCTGTACTCTACTACAAAATAATTCTTTCTTACAACTTTTCACAGGGCTTTCTGAAAGAGTTTATTTTCTGGGTTTGGGAAATGCTGAGAAGTCCAGCTCACTAGGAAATAAATTCAACCTGATTACTTAACCAAACTTCCTGAATGGCCAATATATGAATTTATCTCCAACTCAAAAATGAACAGAGCATTGTCTTACCAAATGTCATCATTTCCTGCTTTTGAGAAGAGACCAGAAAGACTTGTGCTGAACCATTTCAGAGCATTTTAGATATGTCTTCAGCTGAAACCTGGAAATCAAAGCAAAATAAAAGAAAAATAAATATGTAAAAACAAAATTTGTGAGCTTTGGGAAACAAGTGGTTTGGGGGGAAAGCTAATTTTCAAAGGTCTCCGTCTACCCTATGGCCACTCCCTTCTCTTCTAGGACCTTTCCGCCTCTCTTCATTTCAGTTTTGAGTTAGAAATACTGGAACCGATCACTTTTCAGCCTCAATAAGTCCTTGCTAATTATTTTAACATTTCAGGTTCAGGAAACCCAAACCCAATGTTTGTTAAGTGTTCTTTGCCTTGATTTGTATTCCCTCTTATATTTCAAGGGAAGCAGGGTCCATGTGTTTCTGATTCATTTTTACTTAACTCATCAAGACATTGTTTCATGAAGGCCATTTGATGTCCAAAGATTCTGCTGAACCTTTTGTTCATTAAACCATATAGCCAGTGAAGCAACACGCAGTTTATAACAAAAGAACAGAATTAGGAGACCCAGGAACAAACTATCCTACCTCTATCTCTCATGTGCTTTCATACAATGATAAATCACTTTCCTCGATATCTGTGTTATCTGGGGGAAAGATAACAATGTTTTATGCTAGGTTTAGAGAATTTTGTAATAAAATATAATTTTGGAGAGTCTTTGTAAAGAGTAAGGCATGTTATAAACCAATACCAAAATAGCTCTCGAGTTGAAAGAATGAGTTTTTGCCTGGTGTTGAGGCTGTTATACTAGTTTTCCTGGCCAAGTACCACAACTCAACATTAAAATTTCAAACGGTGATTAGACAAAACATAACGTTTCCACCTGAAAGCATTAATTCTTATACGGATTTATACACTGGGAGAGTTCTAGATTTCCTACTGGTTTCCTTTTTGAGCTAACAATCACACTGCCAATTTGTTTAAGGATTTGCAGAAAGTTGAGAGGTAGATATTTGACATAGAGAGATGTTCCTGTTTTTTACTCAAAGACAAATTATCCTAATGTTTTATTTTAGAGCATGGAATACTGAAGTCAAACTTCCTCTAAATGGAGTGGCAACAAATTTAGCGGGTATCAACAACAAAATAATTTGTTTTAATTCATTCATTCACTCATTCATTCATTCATTCATTCATTCCAGTTTTCCACTAGGTTCATTATCCTGCAGTTAATTTGCTGCTCTCTGGGTCTGCAGGTGGCACCATGATAGTTTACCAAGCCTGCAGAGGACAAAAGAGAATTCAAGGATCAGTTTTGACTGGGGTCAAGAGCAGAAATCAAGGGAGTTCTCAATCAAAATGACAAGGAAGTTGCAGGAAACATGTTCAGGCAAACTAAGAGGATTTGCCTTTCTGGCTTTTGTTTCAGGAATCTAGAAAAGAAGAGAGTGATCATAGGATTGATGAAGACCTTTGAAAATTAGCTTTTTACCCAAAGCACTTGTTTCCCAAGCTCCTAAACTATGTATGTACGTATGTATGTATGTATGCATGTATGTGTGTATTTTCTTTTGATCACTTGATCTCCAAGCCATGGCCTAGTATCAGGCAAAGGGCCCAGTCAAACATGGCACAATCAGCACCCAGAAGAGACTGAGACACACATGCAGAGGGTCAGTAGACATGTATGCAGTCCACTTTTCTCAAGCTTCCCAGGAAGAGGGGTGGTTGGACTGGGCATGGCCAGATATACCATGGGTGCGCTGCAGGAGAGGCACCTAGCCTGGCTCCCGGTCTTTTTATAGAGTTCTCACAAAAGCAGCCTTGTGGTAAGGGGGGAAAAACGACAGCTACTAGCTGCTCAGGGGAAGTACATACGAACTGTCCAGTACCAATATTCCCTGGAGATCTCACGGCAAGTTGAGACCAGCCACTCACCCTCCTGATAAAGTAAGAGGTATTAAATAATACCAGCCAGCTCCTGCCAGGGAACCTAGAGAGATTCACTGGACAAGCCTCCTGGTCTCTCCACAATTGGTTAGCTATTGAAACCTATTAGGAGAATACCCACTACTTGCCCAGGGTCTGGGATGAGGAAATCAAGAAAGACATAACATCTGTATTTGATCCATAGCAGGGGAGGTGGGACAACTGAAGGCTTGCCTTCCAGGAGTTCACAGTCTAATGAGTGGTGTCAGAACAAATAATGACCTCACAACATGGGAAATGAGTTTATAGAGGTATGAGCACCATCAGTGATAACTGCAAATGACGTGGTGATCAACTCTCACGGCAGGAGGGAGGGTTTTTGGAAGCCTTCCAAAGACATATATGCTTATGGGAAGGCAGGCTATGGGTGCAGGCTGAAGGAAGGGCATTCCAGGCGGAGGGAACCACATGTAGGCAGGAACCCTAATTATAGCCAAGCCGAAGAAAGTTTGAAAGAAATAACCTCCTCCCACAGTTTTACATATTCCAGAGGAGTCGAATCCTAAGAAGCTAAAGTCCAACAGTGTATCACAGTTTCCAAAAATTCCACAAACAATTAAGCAATCTTCAAAAGTGAAGATTCTTTTAGAACCCTCTGTATTCATGAACTGCCCCTCAAATGTCATTTGTCCCTTTCTCCTACCTGAGTCGCCTGGTTGATAAGGTTATCAATTGGTCACTGAGCTTGGGCGGTATTAGCTAAACTGCCCTTGCTAGTTGGCTTTCTTATCTTTTGGCTTGGGTGTTCTTTCCAGAAATAACCCAAGTACCTTATATACCCTAAAAGAAGCATAGAAATCCCTTCTGGTCAGGCCAAAGAATATAGCTCCTAGAACAGAACTCAAAGTTCTGAAAATAAGAGAATCCTTCCTTTTAAGGTTGACTGTATTCACAATCATTCCTGCTTTAGAATGTGAAAGGCTTAATCCCAGTTGGGTCACAGTGTCATGTCCCATGATCTGGGTCACAGGAAAGTTGACACACTATCTCCTTTAAAGGCTGACATGTCTTTTCTCTAAAAAAAAAAAAAAAATGATTCTGTTTGTGTCAGGGATGCCAGTGCACTCCGATCACCTGCTAGTCGACTTTCATTGTAGCTTGTGTGCCCGGGTCCTCCTCCATCTCTCTTCCTCCTCAGCCTGGAAGTGAATGAAGTGACATTCTTGGTAGCTCTGGAAAGGCTTCAGGGAGTTGTGAATTTTCATATTCATACCTCTCAAGCTGGTGTGAGAGGGGCTTTGCTTTTGCTATTTAACAGGAGAAATGGAAATAAAATTTAGAAGTCCATCAATAGATTTATTACTTGTAAACCGTAACATGTTTTGAAAAGCATGATGCACTTAAATGGGTGAATCTTGCTGATGTTAACTTAGCGAGAGTATTTGTTACCTTGCGGTATAGCAAATCACCCCAAAACTCCGTAGTGTCTAATAATAATAAGCACTTCTCTTTCCTACTTCTGTGAGTCAAGAATTGGGGAATGGCTCAGCTAGGTGGCTTGGGGTCTCATGGGGTTATAAGCAAATGGCATCTGGGCCTGGGGTGGTTTCGAAGGCGTTTTCACGTACAAGCCTGGTGCCCTAGCTATGATGACTCAAACAGCTGCTGGCTCGAGCAAGTGGGGCTCCTCTGGATGGTCTCTCTCCCTGTTTTCTGTATCATGGCAGCATTAGGGTATCTGAACTTCTCACATGGCAGCTCAGGCCCTCAAGGACATATCTCCTAAGATGCAGAGTGAGGGGGAACCTGTGTCACTGATGCCAATCTAGCTGCAGAAGTGTGTCAGGAGACTGCTTCCCCTCATTCTATTTGGTAGCACTGACTCACTGAGTTTGGTGCATGTTTAAGGGAAGGGTAATTAGACTCCACTTTTGTATTGCAGAAGGGTCAGAGAATTTGCGGTTTTGTTTCAAAACAATCACAAAGGAAGTCGGGAAGAGGGGAGTGCCAACTGAAAATGACAGATAAATAGAAAAATATAAAAGCTAATCATCAGAATTTCCAGACACTTCTTTGAAATTTGTCATGAGTCCAATTCAGACTTTTAAAAATTTCTCAGTATCATTTTTGCCTTTTACCTAGTTTCTAATTTTCTGTGACATATATCTATTTTTTCTCAATGACATCAATTTTCTTTTTAATTTAATTGATTAAATCTTGTTTTGCACCTACTAGATGGTAGGCATGTGCTAATTGGGATTCAGATGCAAATTTATACAATCCATGCTTTCGAGGAGTTCACAGTCACAACTGCAATTCCTTGTGACAACTGCAACATTAGAAGCATAAACAAGGCATAGAGATGAAATAGACATGGGAAAGGAAAGAAAAAACTGGATAAATCCTACCATATATTTTCATTCTACTTCACAGACTTGCAAAATGAGACTTTCAGTTGCACCTGTTTTACATGTGCCATGAACCACATTGTTAATATTAATTTGTAAAGTATTCCTCAAGGTAGTTCTTCAGCGCGGAAGCCAGACAAAGATTTTGTGAGGTTAGAACACAGAGATCTAAGCATAGGATTCTCATCTAGGTATAAATGATTGACATGTCATTTGGTTCAGCCCCACGCATACAAGCAGATCTCAGCCCAGCCCAAATCCATGGAAATCTATTGTACTGTTTTCAGGATGGTACTAATAGGAATAGCTCTTGCATTTGATATGGTGAAAGATATTTCCTACACTGCAGGAGGCCCTGTCGTACTATCAGGTATGAACACCCTATGAGGAAGTACATGCAGAAAGAGGAGGGCACAGGACAGCACCTCAGGGTGTACTCAGAGGCTAGAAGAGGAAGAAAGTCACTGAGGAGATAAGACTGGTGGTCAGAATTAGGAAGGTAAAGAGGAAAAGAACTAAGACAGCACAATGTCATGACAGCCTGAGAGGGGAGACTTTTCATAAGGAGAGGAGCAAGAACCCTGGGAATGAACTATGTGGGTCAAGAAAAATGAAGGCTAAGATTGGGGGCTTCTCAAATCACAAAGGAGTTCAAGGAGGTCATTGATGAACTTCACATCATGTCTTCAGTCAAGTGAGGAAAAAGCTGCCCAGATGGCCCCAGATGACTCAGCACAGTGTTTTACCAGACAAGGGGCCCTCTGGTTCTACCGGGATTGCAGCACACTCCTCAACTCGATTCAACAGCTATGCGTTTGAGCACCTACTGTGCTTCTAGCCACTTTTCAAGTGACTGCACACTCCCCACCAAAGAGACTAAATTCCTTAGCCTAGTATTCATTGCTTTCCAATATCATTAAGCCTGGTTTATCAACTACTATTCCTTCACATACACACTTTATTTTGTCTTAATATGATTATGCTAAAAAAAAAAAATGTCAGGCTTAAGTTTTTATTTCTCTCTTGCTGCCAGGGAAGAAGTCCAAAGAAGCTAATTCAGAGATTCACCATGGTAGGAATGTGTTAGAGGAAAAGAGACTGTTTAGATAAAAATTTTAGGCAGAATTCAGGAAAAAAAGTAATCTGGTTAAAGCACATCAGCTGAAAGGGTAGGAGCTGATTTCCCAGAAGAGCTCTTAATTGCATTAGAGTGTATCAGAAAATTGCTTAAGCATTTATCAGGAATGCTAATTTCTTCCCAGAAGAAAGTTGGTTGTGAACTCTCTCACACAAGAAGTATTTTATCCCAGACCAAGTATAGGGCAATTTTCTTTGCCATCTATTTACCCTTCCCCATGAACACTTAATCCTTTCTCAACATCAGAACATATTTTGCACCTGCATGGCCACCCCTGAGTCCCAATCCCTGTCACTTCTTTTTGCTCCAGGCCAAGATCAAATGTTCTCTCCTCCTTATCAAGTTTTTTTTTTTCTGTTCTAAATCACAGTTCTTTTATTGCTACCCTTACTTTTTATTGTTGTTGACTATATTCATATTTCTTATTTGAACTATAAGAAATTTTATCTTTACCTCTGGATGTACTCATTAATATTAAACAAAGGTGGAATAATAAGTGTACAATCCATAGAATGCAAGATGTTTTACAATGCAATCTTCAATATATTGTACTTCATGGAAATATTTCATGATCTAATTTATCACTAGTCAGATTAGATCCAGTGGTGAATCTTCAGTATGAGTCATGGTATAAGATGGATGCTTCATGTTTAGCCATTGCACTCTTACACCTGCCAGCAGGAAGGGGGAGGGGAGAATGACACGCCCCTTCTTTGTAAGGACACTGTTCAGAAGTTGCACAAAATTGTCAGAATTGTTAATGCACCGAAAAGCCAAAGCACATTTGATTACATCCCATTAGTTACCACTCAGTCACTTTACACCACCAGTAGTGAGGGAAACTGAGGAATGAGCACTATTTAAAAATCATGGGTTCCACTACTAAGGAGGAAAAAAGAACAGATATTAAGGGAGAGCTAAAAGTTTTTTCTTATACAGCAGGCTAATTTTAATATTTCCCAAAAGTCACTCATCAGGAAATTCCTGTTTTAATTTAACTTGTTTTTCCACGCTCCAGCATATTCATTCCTCTTGGCTTCTCAGTAAATACTAAAGAGACCCTGTTTTTTAATGTAGCAAAATATCAGTTCCAAGCTCTAGGACTATATATATATATTGCAAAAAAATGGACCACTTTTATGTAAAACATCATGGCTCCCAACATTTTTTGATCATGTGCCACATTCAATAAATATTAACCCCCATGGTATACTTACATTCATCTATTAATATATTTATAAATGTACTACTACATTGTATTGTATAAATTAGAAACATCCACAAAAATTAAAATTGAAAAGATAAGGAATGAATACAAATAAAAGTTCTAATATTTTCTTCACTCACACCAATGGACTTTCTTAGGCAACACCAAACTAAAAGATTTTAAATATCTTGACTTAACGCTCTTCAGCTATCACACACATCATCATCATTTCAATTGAGAATCCGACCAAAACCTAACAGAGAAGGCTAGGACAACATGCTAAACTATACGTTGTTATATTGTTATGTCCCACATGGAAAAGAAATAACAATTGTTGAAACTCCCACATTTGGGGTCTGACAAACAAATTAAGCGTCTCGACAAAATGTCTGCATTGAAAAACCCATTTGGGCTTTTTCACAACATAGTTGACTTTGTTAAAGAGTTCAATGTCTTCTTGTTTATGAAGTTTTAATTCTACTACTATTGAGTTACTCAGATGGAATAAACAAGGAACACTGCTGTTCTGCTCATTGTGGTCATGAATTACAGGGCCCTGGAGAAGCATGTTGAGGTACTTTGGAGTCTCGATTTCAATGTGCTGTGTGTATACTCTATGCTTCTATACAACGTGAATGTAGACTTTCAAGTTTTTCAAATGAAGCTATAGTTGAAGTTGCCGGACCAGTCACATTGCATTTCCCTGAGGGCAAACCCCAAGATTGACAGCTCTCCCTTTGTGTTACAGAATAAAACTGAGCAATCAGGACCAAGCAGACCCCTGCCACATAGCTACTCACTGATATCAATTACTTGGCCTAATTATCTTGACAAAGTATACTATTCATTAAAATTTTTCATTTTCTGAAAACACAAAAACAATAGAGACTGCAGGAAAAAATGATCACGCCATCTTGGAATTGCTAATACCTAATATGTAGACTTTTGATCAAAGAACCAGCATAAACATAACTCCTTAAGAATGAAAAAAGTTAAAAAGCAATTTAGAGAAAATTCAAATATGGCTTTGTGAAGAGAGGCTTCAAAGGAGAACGTGGCTTAAGAAAGATGGGGGGCTCTAAAAATGGAATTCCGACACATTATGATAAATCAATGTAGAGATAAAGACAGCAGTAAGACTGCTCAGAAACTCTGATGAGTTTAGATTTTGAAAGAATATATATAAAAAAATCCAAGGAAGGTCATATAACCAAGGACACAAATTGTGCAATGTATAAGAAAATTGTCAGAATCGTTAATGTGCTGATAAGCCAAAGCTTACAAAAGTGACAGAGGCAATAAAACCTATCATTTCAACTCTATTTAGATCACAGATGTGAACAAGAAGTAAAATGGACGATACTGGAAATGACAGTATAATGCTGGTAGATGAAAGGAGCCTTTCAATCAAGGAAAATTATCTTCAAAACTTAAGAAGTCCAACATGGGTTAAAAGGATACACGGATTGTGAGAAAGAACGGGCTGCTTAAATGAATCCTATATTCCGTCTCCCAGGCATCCCAGGGTGCATCTCCCAGACATGCACCCCAGGATTCTAAGGGAACTTCTAGGCATGATTGTGAGGTGACTTAGGGCAATCACTGAATCACGAAGACACTGAGATATGTCAGGAGACTGAACAGAACAGACTCCCTTTGGATTTTCAGAAGGTGGTCAATATAGGGTTTGGGAGCAGATTCTAGAAACTGTAAGTAAGTAGACATGATATTGTGATCTTGAAAAATCCTGGAAAGGACAATTAAAACAGGTGGGCTGTTGACCCTAACAAAACAAAATGCTGATCAGTAGGATCTGGTGTGTGTTCACAATGAAAATCCACTCCAAATGTGCTTCATTCCCTGTATAGTGAATAGAGTAAATAGATGAGCAGGTAATGAACATGCACCATAAACCTGGCACAGAGGAACTCTTATCAGGTAGTCTCTGTAAACACCAATGTGAGAAGCAACTTTTCAGCAATGTTTATGCCACAAGGGATTTTTTTTTCTTTTTAAAAAATAATTTATTTTCTAAATATATAAGCAATATTTTTTAAAGCATGTGGACATACAGTTCTTTTCTGACTCCAAGATGCAATTCATTTTGAGATAATGCAGCAATATAAAAACAGCTTTTGGGGTTGAGAAAGGAAATACGTTAAATATATAATACATCTTAATTTATGAAGCACTAAAATATGAAAAATGTACCTTAGAATTGAGGAAACGCACACACACACACACATTTATAGGACTAAAATCATACATTTCATTCACTTGACATCTGATTATAATCTTTGACTCCATGTCATTTAAAACTCTATAAACATAGGGGCACCTGGGTGGCTCAGTCAGTTGGGCGTCTGACTTCGGCTCAGGTCATGATCTCACAGTTTGTGGGTTTGAGCCCCGCGTCAGGCTCTGTGCTGACAGCTCGGAGCCTGGAGCCTGCTTTGGATTCTGTGTCTCCCTCTCTCTGCCCCTCCCCCACTCATGCTATGCTCTGTCTCTCTGTCTCTCAAGAATAAATAAACATTAAAAAAATTTTTTTTAAACTCTATAAACATAATTTCTAATGGATCCATAACACATTATAATTTATTCAGTCATTACTCTATTATTCTGAAAATTTTTTGTTTTTATGTAAATAATTTTGCAATTTATTATTCAGAAATAATTACCTGCATTTCTGATTATTTCCTTAGGACACATTTCTAGAAGTGAAATTATGGAGTAGAAAGATGTCTTAAAGATTTCTGATACACAGTACTGAACTAATTCTTTGAAAGCTTGCACCAATTTACATCACTACCGGAACTGGTTTGAGAAAGAACCCATTTTACTATGATTCAAAACAATCTTTCCTTTTCAAATTCTTTGTTGATTTGGTAGGCAAACAGAGCAAACAAACAATCTCAAATTTTCTTTTAATTTGGTTTGGATTTTATTGACTAGAGCAACACTGAGTATTTGTTCATACAAATATTACCATTTGTGTTTCTTCTGTAAATTGTTATTCTTTTATTCATTTTTCTAATGGAAATTTTTTTTATTTTGTCAATTAGTATGGGGTCTTTATATATCAATGATATTAATCACTTTTTGTTCAATTAGTTGTAATTTTTTATGTTTTTGTAGTAAACATTTGTGTTATTTGGTTTAAATCTGCCTATTCTTTACCTTTTCTTAAGCTCATCCTAAAGAATATATGCTTTTAGAAAGCTTGCAACACTTACTTCAATTGTTATATCTGATATTTAACTCTACCTCTAGTATTTTGTTTATTCCTTTTGTTTCTGAGTAATGTCTTGCTGTTTATTTTGTGTGCGCCTGTGTTTTGCTCTATGATTGGTGTTTTGATTGCTTTTATCTTCCACAGTGATTTGGAATGTAGACATCTTATCTTTTTTTATTTTACTTGTGATTGCTGCTAAGTTTTTCAAATCATATGGGAACCTGTATTTCACAAGATATCAAATTCATGAATGAAACAAAACCTTTGATTCTCTTTATGGGATATTAGGAATTTGGTATATTTATATTCTCCCTATCTCATTCACTTTACTTCATGCACTTTCTGGCCTTTATTGATATACTCTGGGATTTAGAGCTGGATCATTACTCCTCAATTATTAATTTTCCATTTATAACTTTTAAGATATTTTTATATTTCCTTTCAGAGGAATTATTTTATGTTTGATTCAATTTTGTTCTCATGTAATACTGATCATTTTTATTTAAATGTATGTTTATTTGGTTTCATTGCTCACACGCAGCAACAGTTCTTTTACATTAGAACCTTAATGTTTCTGGGTCCTGGATATTTTATGTAATTATCAGACAGCTAGATTTTGAAAGGCCAGAACAATAGATTGACCAGATAAAATTTAACAACGAAGATGGAGAAGTAAGGATGGAGAGGTTCTTGACTGGCAATGATTGTGATGAAAAAGACCAGGAGATTTGAGTTGTTATAATCTCAACATGAGGGCCATCTGGATGGCTTGGTAGGTTAAGCATCTGACTCTTGATTTTTGCTCAGGTCATGATCTTATGGTTCGTGAGATGGAGCCCTGTGTTGGGCTCTGTGCTATAAGCTTAGGATTTTCTCTCTCTCCCTCTCTCTCTCTCTCTCTCTCTTTTTCCCTGAAACTCCCTCTCCCCCCGCTTGCTCTCTAAAAACAAATAAACATTAAAAAAATAATCTCAATATGAGCAAACCATGAAAATGATGGTTAATAAAGCAAATGTAACTACAATTGTCACCCTGATAAGAGTAAGTCATAGGAAAATACAGTAGTAATTCCACTTTACTAGTGTACTTTGGCTGGTGTACTTAGGTCAGTTCTGAGGCATAACATTTAAATCTAGCAAACATCCAGAATCACAATTAAAAGAGAGAAGAGTCTAAAAATCATGTCATATAAAGATTGATTGAGGCAACTTGGGGCTTTAAACTGGGAAAAATGAGATTTAGGAGCATGTAGTACTCATGTATTTAAAGGGCCATGATAGGTAATAAAGACTCATTGTTCCTGGAGGCAGACGTAGGAGAATGAATCAATTTGCAGAGAAGACTTTGACACAAAGGAGAAAATTTCCAACCGTTAGAGCTATCCAAAATTGATATGTGCTGCCTCACACACTACCATACTTCCCATCCCCTTACAGAGTGGAGGGCATCAGTTGAAGAGAGCATATGACTTACATGATTTAGGCAAAGAAATGATTAATTAGACACGTCCTTGGGACAAATATATTATTACGTGTGATCTCCCAGCTTTCTCCTCTTTGCCACACAACCTTCCCTCACCCCCACTCCCAATACTTCTAAGGTTCTCTTCTGCTAAAGAGAACCTTGCTTTCACCTGCTCATTCTTCTCCTCATTCATCTTTAAAGAGAGTTCTGATTTTGCAGGGTAAGGCCCTGGGCTTGTTGTGCAGAGACATCAGGTCTGGAGAAGGGGAAGGAAATTGGGAAACACTCTTGCTTGCTGGCTTAGTTTCTAGAATCACTTGGTTATTGAGACTCCAGGAAAAGTGTGATTAATATTTCTAAAAGAATTGCTTGATGCTTGAAAAAAGTTAAAGGGATAGAATGCTGTGAGAAAAGAGAGAACGGCCAAGCTTTGTCTCTGAATGTTTGCAGGTTTTAGAGTATGAGAAGCTCTGAATGTCTGTGAGATATTGCAGGGCAGGAGAGAAGAGAAAAGCAGATATGAACAAGTTCAGAAGACTGCCACCCTGAAATAAATAATATTCCCTGCCTAGACTGGCTTGAGACAAGAGTCTGATGGAACAAACAAAAGATGAGAAGAATCTAGAAGAGTTTCTGGATCTTATTTACATAGACAAGTCACAAGACTCTCAGTGGGAAGGAAGTAGAATTTTAAACAAAATCCCTTCCCCCACTTTAAATATTATGCAAATGGTTACATGTACTGGCTAGTATTAATCATGTGGCAAAATGTATAGTGTTGTCATTTTATAATGTGAATCCATTCATTCTCTATTAACTATTCCCTGCTTTCACAAAATCTAACTATGAACTCCTGTGTGTGTGTATTTGTATTGCTTCCTATCACAATCAAAATTATGCTGCCCAAATTGGGAAAAAAGAGAAAAGCAACACTCTCCTTCAAATGCAGCTATTGGCTATCATAATGGTTAACTTTATGTGTCAGCTTGGCTGGGACATGGTGCCCAGATATGAGGCCAAACATTATTCTGAGTTTTCCTGTAAGGGTGTTCTTGGATGAGATGAACATTTAAATCAGTGGACTTTGAATAAAGCAGATTGCTCTCCATAATGTGGGTGGGCCTCATCTAATCAGTTGAGGGCCTGAATGGAACACTAGGTGGACCTCCCATAAGTAGGAAAGAATTCTGCCAGCAGGCAGCCTTCAAACTTGAACTGCAACATCAGCTCTTCCCTGGTCTCCAGGCTACCAGCCCATCTTGCAGATTTTGGACTTGCCAGCCTCCATAATTATGTGAGCCAATTCTTCAAATATTTTTTCTATATATACACACATCCTATTGGTTCTGTCTCTGTGGAGAACCTTGGCTAATACAGGTTTGCCATACACTGGAGCTATAAAAAGTCAGTCCATCTTTTCTTTGAAAGTCTCCATCTTTTATTTGAAAGACCAGACCACATGAACCTATAACTCTGGGACTACTCTGGGATTTTATATTCTAACAGGCTCCAGATTCCATATAAAATTACAGCACATTGTTTAACAGACAGTGTTTATATAGACAGGGTTGCAACTCACCAAAACTTTGAAAATGTCTTAATCTACTTACAAATAGATTAGGCAAAAATATTCAGGAAGGTACTGTTTGGGTTGAGTGATGATAATCAAGGCATATGTATATTATGTATATTATCAAAAAATGTGAGTAAATTCTTGAGTTAAAACAGAACTGGTGGCAAGTAATAGATTTCTTCTCCTGCTCAGACCCTTTCACTTAGAGAACACCTATCTAAAATGGATTACTTATCATCAGATGCTACAGTGAGAATTCTTCTATAGGAAGCATTTTATAGGTTCTCTTCAGAACATAGAGAAGATAGTCTGTTCTCCAGGAATTCATATTCAAGACAGATTATTCAATGACATCATTTGGGTGTCCTATTCTGCAATTGTAAGGAAGGGACACATTTTTTTCAAAGACCAAAGTCCCTTTCATCTCTCCCCCTACTATACAACTCCATTTAGGTCTGAAGTTTTGCATCCATCCAAACTATGAGCTTTTAAGACTTAGATCTGATTCATCACAATCCTTTCCAAGAAAAATTATCTTGCAGTTTCTTCCAAATTAAAACAGCAATAGAATGCTATTCCATTAAAAGCACAATGACATTATGTGAATTGTGAATAATATATTAAAATAGAGTTTGTATTTGGATGAAGTTGCTAAAATAAAGAGCAGAGAAGAACAAATGATCATGATGAGTCACAATGCATATGATAGGGTCTGCCTTACTGCTTACATACGCTAGAAAGACAATAAGTTGTAGGGTCCTTTTTTGCCACTCAAATATTCATATTTCCAATTAAATCCAAGTTCAAATCCAGTGTATCACTCAGGGGAATATTAAAATTTAAATTTCCTACAGCTTTAATAGGCTTGTTTTGAACACTGCCAGTGACAATCTCTTGTGACTGACACTTCCATATAAGTGGGAAGTTGGCTAAGTGGCCTTCAAGATCCTACCCAAATCACATACTCTGGAGCTTTCTTCTGGGAGAATGCAATTGGCTGGTGGAAGGATGAAGTGGCCCATTCACATTCTTGACAGAATTTTCCTTTGATCCTGAATGTATTTTTGTATTCACACACTCTTAGGGTAATACCTGACTGAGGCATTAAGACTTTCAATTCCCTGTGGAAATCGTAATTCTCCATCTTTTGTCTTAGAGCTTACATTTTCTACAGCAGTTTGCCCAGGGATATATGGCAGCCAGCAAAGTCATGTTGTTTGAAAAAACAAGAGGATTGAGAAGTATTCAGTTTGCGCACATGATGATCTGCTGCTATCTGTTCTCTCTGGTAGGTGCCTAGAAGTCAAGGTCTATGCCCACTTTAATTGTTAGTATAATCCACAGTGTGTGGCCACTGGCCTATGGGTGCTTAATAAACACTATCAGGTAAAGTGATGATGGGTAACTGTTGCTGATGTTGTTATCACTTGCCCAAGAATTAGACTACATTATACTTTCAGTAATTACCTCTTATGCCAAATTGTTTCCATATGAACCCAAACATTGCCACATTAGGCTGGATTCACATGATAGCAGTGATTACTTAATTATTCTACTGCGAACAGAGGCCGGTATGCAAAAGAAACAACTTTCACAACTCACTAAACAAACCTTTGGTTTGCAGAGGGTATGATCATGGCCCAGTTGAGAATGAGATGGGAGTGGGATGCAGCAACTTTTACTGAAGACAGATGGCGCTGTAACTGCCCTGCTTTCCAGAGCCATGGTGCCTAAAGTCCCACATCTTTTCAAAAGTCCCACATCTTTTCAATAAAGCAGTTACATTGCTAACCATCTCAAGTATGAAACCTTAAATGAGGTATACACAAACATGCATTATATCAATAGCATTTTTATACTGAATCGTGTGCAACTTCGACGAAAGAATCTGAAGGTATGGATTGGGATAAGGCATATGCTGCCACAGACTCAGGCATGCTCAGCAGACCACAGCCCCACCCTCCTCTTTTCAGTTAATACTCTCAGTTTCCAAATTCTCTGGATTAAATACCCACAATGTTGAATAAGAACATTTTTACTGAATCTCAGATTAGGTGTCAATTTAGTTGACAGGGGAGAGAGGAGTTGGGGGCAGGGCAGATTTTAGAGAGTATCAAAGTCACTTATAATCTTTTTTTTTAAGTTTGTTTATTTTGAGAGCACACAAGCAGGACAGGTGAAGAGAGAGAGAGAAAGAGAGAGAATGCTGGGGGGGAGAGAGAATCTTCACTGTCAGTGCAGAGCCCCATGTGGGGCTCCAACCCATGAGCCACAAGATCATGACCTGAGTCAAAGCTGGAAGCATAACCAACTGAGCCACTCAGGTGCCTCTAAAGTCACTTACAGTCTTTAAGGAACATTTCACTTCTAAGCATGAGGTACATATAATTTCTTTCTAAAAATTATTAATTTGGTAAATAATAACTTTTGAGAAAATATATATGCTTTTTTTAAATGTGGCAATAATACAGGTGGCATATCTAGGAATAGATTTAAACTACAAAGGATGGTTGTACTTAAGCTTCTCCACAAATAGGCAAAGGTTTCTGTGGTTTTCTTTTTTCCATTGAGTCTGTAATCTTTTATGATGATCACTTCATTAAAATTTACCACATGCTGACTTGTATTTCCTCTGTGGAGTTGTGCTTCTTCCGTGATGATGTTGCTTTCCCTTTCTCTGGACTGATCTTGATTTGACTGAAATAATGCACAGTCAAAATAATAACCTAAAGATGTAAAACCTTTTATTCCAGATCATGATATAATCAGCTTCAGTAATCTATAATGGAAACACTAATACAAAGAGAAACACCAACCCAGAGGCATGTAAGGAGAAGAAATATTCAGCCAATATTGACCACCATTTTGTGCCTTTGGCAAGAATATGACTCAAGTGACAGGATTTTGAAATAGAGCCTTAGATTGGATAAAAGTGCCTTTATCCGGATACTGTACTACCTCAAGAACCTCCTAAGATACCCTCCTCCCCAATACACACATACATCATCTTTCTATCTATACTTCAGGCCACCCATCCATTCCATATTATATTCGTTTGACTGTACAGATTTTTCTCAGCCAAATGTCTCCCAGAATTTACAGGTAGCTCCATTCTTACTGTGTGGCTGATCAGCGTTACAGTCTTGTTATAATTCTAATGTGCTTATGCATGCATATATAAGGGGAAAAATTAAAGCAAATCTTTTAAGTAATCCAGTTAAGTTGCAACCAATTTATATAATTCAGTCAATAAGTGTTTTGAAAATACTATACTCCTAATCCAACGTTGCAGGAATATAGAACCCAATTTCTGCACCCAAGAGCTTTTAATATTAACCAGATGCAGAATGCAACCTCACAAACAAAAGTGACAATATTAAAATATAGGCTAGTAGAAGTTTAGAGAAAGAGCTAGTGTGTGAAAGATAAACCAATTGGAGCAATCAAAGGCTCCCCTTGACCTGACATGTTCCTGGAAAGTTCTAGGCTCTTCTTCACTTCATATGTGAGAAAGATCTGACTGAAGTCTTAATCTGTAGCAGGAATAGCTATGGAACATAAATCCTACATTTTACTTAGTAGACCACTGGGAAAATTTCAGTTAATAACTGAAAACTAATGTGGGTTATGGCAGAACAGCTGGAGAAGTATCCCAAACTCACTGCACACCCCAGAAGGAAGCCAGTGGGCTATCTCCACCGTTCATCATGAGTGTGAACAGAGATAGGATCATGTTGGTAAAAAAAAAAAAAAATCAATTGGTTTTCTAAAAGGAAACCTTGGGTAGTCAGATTTATTTTTCTTTGTCATACGCTATGAATAAAATGATACTCATATCACTGCATGGTTCAAATTGTTTCCTGGAGTGCCGTTGAGCTTTGGAAGTCAGTGATTTTAAAGTAATTTTAAAGTAATTCTCGGGGGGTGAGGGGCAAAAGGAGTTGGCATTGCACAGTGAAGCATTTCATCACCTAAGCTCCCTTACCCCCTACCCCCTAAAAAAGAGAGAGAGAAAAAGAAAAAACTCTTTATATTTTAGGTACAAAAATTCTATTACTTTAGCCTGAGATTGAGTTTCATCATTCCATAGGTTCAGTTAACACACTCCAAATGAAAGAATACAAACAGACATTTGATAAGCTATCTACCATGTATTGAGTCCGTGCCAGGTGATTAGACGAATATATTCTGAAATGACTAGCATTTCTTTGACAATACTAATTTATTACCTGTCAAGCTGCAAGGTACGCTTTTGATATGCAGAAGTGAAATAATATTGAAATAAAACTAACACAAAGTTAAAGCAGGAGTCATGCTATTCCAAATAGATCCCAGATGACTACGAAAAACTTATTTGTCTGGAGAATAATAATTAGATAAGTGACACATGATTATTACATAGATGACAAACTTCAATGCAGTATACTGTGTAAGTGCTTCTACCCTATTAAAATACAAGACAACACTGAACCCAGGAACACAAATGGAGTATAAATTTGGAATTAGGAATTTGAAGAGTGATATATGGCAAAAGTTTGGTAAGTAGCATCAAGGATATGAGTTATTTCCTTCAAGTCAGTTAAGAAAACATCAGGAAAAGTCAGTTTACCTCTGAGTTTCAGACCCATACTTTAGAGAAAATGTGTTATAATTGGTTCACTTTGGGTGAAATGACTGATATTTTCAACATACGAAACCTGTTATTTTGTAGCTGAGGTTTATCCTGCTTTCCTATAGCTTCACAAACTTTCCATTTTAAATTACAGAACTTCCATGCTAATTATAAACTTTTATCTTTAAAAGTGCTGCTGCCTTTAATCATTTGCTGTAGTTGAACCTTACAGAAACAGTACTGTTCTTAATTTTGACCAAGAAAGATTTTATTCGTTTCGCAGAAGCTCAAGGTCTTATTGATATTCTAGGAAGTCTTGGTAAAAGGCAGAATTTGATGCAAAGCAAGATGTTTAAACACAAGAATTTATCCTTAGAACATACAAATGTTTATCTAGGTTAGCAAAGGAAAGAAAAGTTCTCATCGTTTTCCACCTGTGGAATATATTGAGTACTATTTCTCCCTTTCTCAAAATTAGCCATGGCTGGGTTGGCTCAGGTAATGAGGAAAGCTGTAGTCAGCTCATGAGGGGCCAGTTAGCATTATTCTCTTCTCTATCATCTCTAGCTGTGCCCTAAGCTTGAAAATCTGTGCCTCCGTGCCTCTGGAGGTGAAAGTCGAGGGGGTAAGTGCAGATCCATCTCCAAAGAAGCCTAAACTGCTAAATATATGTGGCCCAGGGATAGTGGTTCAGTAGCCTTAACCTCAAGTGATAAAGAAACACAGGAATGGACGGGCTGTGGAAGACTACATTAATGCTAGTCATTAAATACCAGCCAGTGTAAACAGCAACAATAATAATAACTGTGATTTAATTTAGTGCTCCTTAAGACCAGGCATTGTGCTATGTATGTCCTCCCTCTGTGTAATGTGTTTTTGTCTACATTTTACGGAGGCTCAGAGTCTATATAATTTATGCAGTGATGGACCCATGATTTGAAGCAGGCATGCCTCATCCCAAAGCCCACGCTTATAATCCAGAGGCTTTCAAACCTGGTTCTATAGACCAAGAAGATCAGAGTCACCTAAGAAGTTTCTTGTAAGCATATTTCCTGGCCCCAGGAGCCAAAGAATTTGATTCTGTGAATCTAGGGGCAGCCTGGGAGTTTGGTGTCTCCTTTTTTTTTTTTTTTTTTTTTTAAACTGTTCTCTAGGGGATCCTGACCCTGATCTAGACTTGGAACCCATTGCTTTAACCAGTGTCTCCCAATCTTGTTCACATCAAGCCACATTAATAATGACACTATCTGTATGGTTTACAGGGAAAGACAGACAAAACTACTCCCAAACAGAAGTGACGGGTCTGGATCTAGCCAACACTGTTCCTACCCAGGCTCAAGGGGTCAAAATTCCAGCACACAGGTAAGCCAGTCCAAGAATACTAGTGGGATTCGTGTTGCCTCAGTTAGGACTCCCCAGTCTAACACCCTAAGCCAGGCGGTGAGAGCCCTACACTGCTTCGTGGTTTGATACCATCATATAGAGAAACACTTGTATCAGAAACCAAAAGAACCAAACTTATGAAATGGCTTCAAAGTTTCCAAGCCTGTAACCCACTCCCCAGGAAAGGCTGCTGTCCTGAGAGCTATATTACTCATTGGTCTCAATCTTGGCTGAGAAGTGAATTACCTTTCAGACAAAATGTAAGGAGCTTAGAAGTGGAAGGTTGGAGAAGAGAAGGGAGAGAATTTTTCGTCACTTGTTTCATGAAGGTGATTTTTCTAATCTTGATAATACAGAATTAGCCCATAAGCTAGCAAATACTCAACAGATGGATAGGTTTCTTTGAACTTCTCTGTAATGTATAGGCAGGATGGGGCAAGGGTCTACCTAAATGCACTCTCATGCAGCTTTGCTCGTAGGTTTTTGTTTTTTTATTAAAAAATTTTTTTAATGATTATTTTTGAGAAAGAGAGACAGAGAGACAGAGAGACAGAGCATGGGTAGGGGAGGGGCAGAGAGAGGGAGACACAGAATCTGAAGCAGGCTCCAGGCTGTAAGCACATAACCTGATGCGGGGCTTGAACTCAAGAACCATGACATCATGACTCAAGCCAAAGTTGGACACATAACCGACTGAGCCACCCAGATGTTCCTGCTCATAGATTTTTAAATCTGGGTTTGCATTCTGACTCTGTCACTCACCAGCTTTATGATCTCCTTAACCTAATCACGTGAACCTCCTATGAAGACTACATGAGACAGTATGTTGCACAGCAAGCATCCTTTAAATGCTGGCCTTATTGTCCAACCACATTCATTGTGAATGAATGGTAGCCTGCATGGGGAGACAGGTGAAGGATTCCCCCCTGCCCAACCTTTCTGTATTGTTAGGGTCATGCTGTGAGCAATTAAATGTGGCTGGTCCCTTATGTTCTGAATAATGAAGGGCCACCCTGGCACCAGCGCACACCCTAACCATACCACCATCCATGAAATGCCCAAGCTGGAAATCTGGGAGTCACCATGATTCCTCCTGCCTAGACGTGCTGGAAGTCTTTCAGCTCCACTACTACAGCATTATTTACAATAGCCAAGATATGCCCACTGATAGATGAAAGGAGAAAGAAGAAATGATAAACATACACAATGGATAACAGGTAAAATAGATGAAGGGGGTTAACTTACAGTTAAGAAATAAATAAGTCATACAGATTTAAAAAAATACAGCATACAGAACATAGTCAATGATGTTGTAGTAGCATCATATAGTGACTACACTTAACCTGGTGAGCATTTCCTAGTGTATGTAACTGTTGAATCACTATGCAGTACACCTGAAACTAATATAACATTTTTTTAAGTTTATTTATTTATTTTGAGAGACAGAGAGCATGCAAACAGGGAAGGAGCAGAGAAAGAGGGAGAAGGAGAATCCCAAGCCATTCCGTTATTGTCAGCAGGATTGAACTCACGAACCATAGACCATGATCTGAGCTGAAATCAAGTCAGATGCTTAACTGACTGAGGTACCCAGGTGCCCCAATATTTTATGTCAACTGTACTTCAATAAAAACAGACCAAAAACCCCAATAATGCCTCTTTTTTCTCTCTGTGTCCCCTCAGCCTAGAACACTCTATTTTTCATCTTCTTCTCTTCTGGTCAACTTTCTCCCAAAGATGCCAATTCCTTTGTAAAGACCCCCTCTGATGCTAGAGTCTGGCTCAGGTGTCCTCCTGCAGCTTTCCCAACACCCTGTATGTCCAGTATCTTAACACCCACTGACCTGCATCGTAATCGCTTGCTTCCTTGTCTACATGAACCTTCTGCTACTAAAAATGTTGTAAAGCAACAATCTTGTCTTTATGTTTATCTCCCCAACACAGAACATAGCAGCTGGCATGTAGCAGCGACTGATAATTATGCGTTGAATAAGAGATTTAACTCTGCCAACCTTCCCTATTTGAAACAAGAAATGTCCTAGGTAATTAAAACTCCCTTCTTATTTAACCAAGACCTAGGCAGTGCTCTCAAGTCAACCCTCTGTGTTCACTTTAAGAAAGAGGTGTTGTCTTTAAATTGTTGGCTCCTGGCTCAGGACTGCACAGGATGGGAGAGGGGAAGGATATAAGGTGGAGAACCACAATGGGGTGCCTGGGTGGCTCAGTCAGTTAAGCTTCTGACTTCGGCTCAGGTCACAATCTCGTGGTTTGTGAGTTTGAACCCCTTGTCAGGCTCTGTGGTGACAGCTCAGAGCCTGGAGTCTGCTTCGGATTCTGTGTCTCCCCTTCTCTCTGCCCCTCCCATGCTCATGCTCTGTCTCTCTCTGTCTCTCAATAATAAATAAACGTTTAAAAAAAAAACAAGGTGGAGAACCACAGGACCTGAGTTCTATTCCCCTGTAGCACTCTGAAAACATCATTTCATGCATTCAGGCTCCGTTTTTCATCTATAAAAGGAGGAAGGTTAGACAAAAAGACCCTTTCTAGTTCTAAAATTCTGTATCAGAAAAAGCACATGCCTGGCTTGGAAGCAACATCAGTGCCGTTCTGTCTTTGGTTGATACTGAATTCCTTCATTCAGGGCCATGATGATAAAATACCTGCCCCAAGCCTTTCCAAATACACATCCTCGAGTTTTTTTGTTGCCCCCTTTTCCTGCCCTCTCTATAACCACCATGTAAAGAGCTGCGCATAAAGAAACTACTCAGGTAATGTTCATTTGAATTAAGTGGGGTCATTTTATTTACCTTAATAGAGAATAAAATAAAAGAATTTTTAATAAAAGAGAATTAATAAAAGAGACTTTTTCTAATGATTTAAATCTCAGCATTTAGATCAAAAGAAGTTAGGGGTGCTTGGGTGGCTCAGTTGGTTGGGTGTCCAGACTTTGGCTCATGAGTTAGGGCCCTGCGTTGGGCTCTGTGCTGACAGCTCAGAGCCCGGAGCCTGTTGGGATTCTGCGTCTCCCTCTCTCTTTGCCCCTCCCCCACTCATGCTCTGTCTCTCTTTCTCTTTCAAAAATAAACATTTAAAAATTTAAAACAAAAAAAGGAGTTAAAAAGTTGGTGATGTAAGGAATAGGGAGTAAGGCAGAATACTCATTCCTAAGAAAACTTAGGGTACATAATACAGGACTCCTGTACTATCTTTGTCATTTAGGTATATCCATGTTTCCCACCATCCAAGACAGGAAGCTGGAGGTCCTCCCAGTTGTCTTCTTCTTCTTCTTTTTTTTAAATCATTCATATATCAAATATTTATTTAGCACATATTATGTGCCAGGTAGTGTGTTTGGGCTATAGGCAAAAAAAAAAAAGATCTAGCTTCTGACTTCAAGGTTGTCTCAGACAGTTTGGGTTAACAAAAAAGACATAATAATTACAAGATCTATTGCAGATGCCTTCCTTTTTTGATCTATCACATTCAAAAAGTCACACTGATAATTCTCATTTGATCAACAGAAACAGTCTTCTAATATATCTCTTGGCCTATAACCCTACCCTTCTCCAGGACAATTTTCATGTTTCTCTGGAGGGCGATCTGGCAATATATATCAAAGTCATTGTAGTTGTTCCTAATCCGTCAGCTGGCAATTAAACTTTTAGGAATATATCTTAAGAACCTAATCACATATGGGCACAAAGATGTATATACACAACAATGTTTCATGGGCTGTTGTTTATGACAGCAAAAACATATGAAAATAATACATATATCCAATAATTCTTTCTCAGTTGGAATTCTTCTACATGATGGAATGTTATGCAATTGCTAAAAGTCATTTTGTAGGGGCGCCTGGGTGGCTCAGTCAGTTAAGCATCTGACTTCGGCTCAGGTCATGAACTCACAGTTTGTGGGTTTGAGCCCTGCGTAGGGCTCTATGCTGACAGCTCAGAGCCTGGAGCCTGCTTTGGATTCTGTGTCTCCTCCTCTCTCTGCCCCTCCCCTGTTCACACTCTGTCTGTCTGTCTCCCTCAAAGATCAACATTAAAAAAAATAAAAAAATAAAAGTAAAAATCATTTTGTAGAAAAAAATTGATATGGTAAAATGTTCAAAATACACTCACTGTAAAGTGAAAAAACAGTTTATCAAACAGCTAGTATGAAGCCATTTAAAATATGTGTGTGTGTGCCTGTGTGTGTATATACACACACACACAGATACATACTACAATATATACATATATAGAAGAGTGATCAGAAAAATCTATACCAAAATGTTAACAATAGTCATCTCTAAGTTGTTGGAGTATTAGCATGTTGAGGTTTCCATTATATGTGTTTAATGTGTTTCATTTTATAATAGAAAATATATTATTAAGATGCAACCACATAAATCCAATTATGTCGACTCTTTGAGTGATTAATTACCTCAAAAAGCAAAGTCCTAACATGGCACCTAAGAGCCCTCCCAACCCAACTCCTGCTTAACTCCTGCCTAACCTTGGGTCCTCACGCTCCCTTCCATTCACTTCACTCTCCAGCACTATCAGACCTGCTTCCTCTTTCACCCACTGTGACTTTGCACACACTGGGCTCTCTCCCTGGAATTCCCCCTGCCTTTCGTGACTGGCAAATTGTAACTGACCCTGCAGAGACCACCACAGAGAGGCTCTCCTCAGAGACAGAGACGATTTCGCTTCCTCTTCTGCCGCAGGCCTGTGAGGTGGTCACAGCTTCTTTTGCGCTATGTCCAAGGACACCCCCTTCCACTAAGGTTCTACGTTAACTTTTCTGTTTTCCCTACAACACTGTGAGCTCTGAGAAAGCAGGGACCAGGTCTGGGTCTTACCAGAATTAAGCACTGAGGTGGAACATTTTTCAGGGATTCATAGTCATATGTTAGATTACATGTTAGATTGAAACAAGTGACAGAAATTGAAGAAGGAATTTCTGCTTCCTCTGCATTTTTGGTAGTTAGGCTTCAAGTTCACAGCTGGCTTCCTCTACATTAATTTACTCCAGGTTCTGAACTTTTGGACCCAATGAAATTTGCATGCCCAAACTATACAAGCTTAGGCATCTTTCAAAGTAGCTAATTTCCATCAGATAAGCTCATTAAAATAGTGAAATGACCCACATGTACAAATACAGCTAAAGTCGATAAATAAAAAATGAAGAACAGTTTCACTCCTGAGTAAAATGGATTCGAGATCCAAGAAGAAAAGTGTGGTACTTGTTATGGTGCATTGCTTTTGGTTAAATGTTTTGGTGAGAATAAATATGGTCAATTTTTATCAACACTAAATAATTGTTGACATAAGAGCCACATTTTGTAGAATTATATTTTTCTATGTAAATATTTTCCTCCAAGAAAACCCCAAACTACTTTAGTCATACCAATGTTACAAATGGTAAAGTGTAAGTCCAATAAGATCATAAAACTGGAAATAAAAATTATTTTTAGTTCGGTCATTTTACCAGAATTTCTCAACTTTGGAGGTAAAACATCATTAGCATTTAAAAAAAATTTTTTTAACATTTATTCATTTTTGAGAGACAGAGAGAGATGGAGTGTGAGTGAGGGAGGGGCAGAGAGAGGGAGACACAGAATCCAAAGTGGGCTCCAGGCTCCGAGCTGTCAGCACAGAGCCCCACGCAGGGCTTGAACTCACGGACTGCGAGATCATGACCTGAGCAGAAGTTGGATGCCCAGCTGACTGAGCCACCCAGGTGCCCCTCATTAGCATTTTTAAAACTGTTCTATACTGTTCTTTTGCCATATCATCATACTATGGGTGATTCTGCCTTAAATGCAAATCCAGCTGAACATCATTCATTATTCATTTTAGCAAGTATTATAGCTTTGCACGTTCTCAAGTTTCTCTTCCTCTATCCCGCGCATGTACCTAACTTTATGAGATTGGTATTTAATGTGCAATTGTCTCCTAACTTTAAAAAAACAAATTATTGACCAATAACAGCAGGGCAAGAGACACAAAAGGTTTTACTGATAGGACTCATAGAAATAACATACTGAGATGACTCTCAGAAATTTCTCCACTCATGCATCTATATTTTGAAATAGCTTCTATTAAAATATAACAACACTCATAAGGTATATTCTATGCTATTAAGTCAAAATTTAGAGCAAAGAAGTGAAGGCAGCAGAAGAAAATGTGTAAGAAGAATGGCAAAAAACGACATTATCCAGATCTTTTTTTTTTTTTTTTTTTTGATGTAACATAGATCAGACTAGCTTCATTCTTCCAAGGCCTCAATAATACTCTACCAGGCATTAATTTTAAAGCCTCAAGCCACCTTGAGTCACTCAATAGAAACAAAAATCTAAGCAGGGGGCAGAGAAGACTAGCAATTTTTTTTTAAAGAAATGCAACTAGAGAAAATGAGATGTGTTTTGTTCCACTAGAAATATGACTCTTCACTTTCCCAATCTAACCAGAGCTTATTCTTGTAATATGAATAATATAGCTGTAACTCATCAGAATTGTCTACATTCTAATTTGAAAAATAGTTCCTATGTTAATCTTTAATAGCCTGTCTTCTGGACCAACAGAAAGAGTTACAAAAGAAGTCATTTACAGTGGCTTAATTAAGGCCTATGAGAAGCATATTTAGTAATGTGGTGCTGTTCTCCTTTTCATCCAATGGCCTTGCTGGTATATAGATCCACCATTTGATCAGTGCATCTGGCCCCAGGGGCTTCATGGTCTGCAAGCCACAACCTACTAATAAGCACCCTCCAGCTTGTTTGCTAAACAGATCAGTCCTGGCAGGCACCCAAAAACTCCAGTCCTTGAAACTTGGAGCTCTTTAACTTGCTGGGTCTATTGTGTGGCAAGCAAGAGAATAAACTATGTACCTCATAAATGCAGAGCAATTATGGATCAGTTAGTAATACAGCTGTGGCTCAAAAGATTGCTTACCTAAACCAAATCGAGGCCTAATTTATTTTTGTATTGTCTTTGTTAAAAACCAAACAAACAGCTCTACAGAGCTTAGATACACAGTTAAGAAAATGGCTCCATTTTCCTTATAAACAAGATGGCAACTACTGGCTAAAAGAAATCATACTCACTAGCTGAAGGTTTTCATTCTGAACCAAGCCATTGCTTGCTGTAGATTTATTAGGTTGTTTAAGGAGACATGTGGAATGTTTTATCTGATAGAAGTTCAATGTGCTGGAGGCTGGGGGACTATATGGTGCTATTTCCAGTTACAGACACCAGGTAAGGTACCATCAACTTCAGGCAAAAGGATTTAAAAACAAAATAGCCTTCATTTAAAAAGAAACAGTAATGGAAGTCCTCAGCATACTCAATAAATATTTTCCCAAATGCTTATTTCAATTTTTGGTAAACGAATATTAGCAAATAACCCCTGGCATGAATTCTGAAATGTTCCCAAATCAGTCCAAATTTCATAGGACTCTTTTTCTAATGGCCCCTCGGAGGTCAACTGAACCATGCCTCTAGCAGAATATAGCTCTGACTAGAAAGGACCTCATATATACAGTGTTACCCAAATGCTAAAAGGTGAGAAACTGAAGAAATTTATAACCAAGGTAAGAGTTCCTAAATCAATTCATATCTCTCAACATATTCCAAAAGAAAGAAAGAAAGAAAGAAAGAAAGAAAGAAAGAAAGAAAGAGCAGCAACAAAGAAGACTACATAAAAACATGCCCTCAATGTGAACAAAACTCTGAATATCCAAACTTCAAACTATTTCAGGTAAAAAAGTATACAACAAATCCCAGAAAGCCACCTTCATGCTCCTATTGCCCTAAGCCTCCAAGAGGAGAAGGGCAGTCTGGGGAAGACTTCAGTGGAAGAGACAGAGGGCAAAAGCCATAGACTGAACTAAATTAACAGAAAGAGAAAGTCCATCCTGCATGTGAAAATGTTGGAAAGGAATCATGGTCAATCAGAGCAGAACTAGGGAAGAGATTTAGTGTCTGCAGGATTAGAGGTAGCATCTTAGAAAAGCAACTTTTCCAGAAAAGGGGGAAGGGGAATCAGTTAAGTGGGAAGGGAGAGTTAAGTGCCCTACAAAACTGCATAGTGATGGGGGAGAAAGCAAGAGTGGAGAAGTTGGGATCCTTAAAGACAAAAGATTACTAAAAAACATCAAGGAATGCATAACTCTTCCTCCCATCAGTACCCTCAACACACACAAACACAGACACACACACACACACACACACATACAAACATACACAGAGGCAACCAGTAAAAAACCACCGACCAACCAACCAAAAAATCTCACCCATACTTTGCCACACCAACAGCAGAGGGAACTCTTGAACTAGGAATTGTGCAAACCATCCCAAATCACCACCCCATATGTAGAAATGCAGAGATGTTAAGAAGTTTTTATTTAAGGGGTACCTGGATGGCTCAATTGAGCTTTTGACTCTTGATTTCAGCTCAGGTCATGATCTCATAGGTTTGTGAAATCAAGCCCCATATGGTGCTCTGCACTGGGAATCTCTCCCTCTCTCTCTGCCCCTTCCCCACTCTCACTCACTACTCTCTCTCTCTCTCTCTCCCTCTCAAAATAAATGAATAAATGTAAACAAAGAGAAATTTTTATTTAAAAAATATCATAAAATAAAGATTAAAACAATTCTGCTGATGAAATTTACTGCCTCCCCCCCTACACACACACACATACACACACACACACACACACACACACACACACACACACACTCCCCAGTAAGTCAGGTTCCTTGGAAACCTCCACTCAGGAGTCAGGACTGTTCTGCTAAGATACATGCTCAGATAAATGTTTGCTTGTGAGGTCATGGCCCCTGAAACAGCAAATGAAAGCACAGAGGCCAGTTAAGAGATCATGAAAGGGAGACAATGTTGGAATGCTCTAGGAGAGGTGGTGAAAAGTAGTAGGATTCAAGATGTATTTTAAAAGTGGCACCAGAATTGTTGATGGACTGGATATGAGATGAGGAGGGGGAAAAGTAAATATATCCTATGGTTTTTGTCTGGATAGCCGGCAGAATGTAGGTACTATGGGCTGAGACAGTACTGAGGGAAGTGAGTGAGAATCAAGAATTTGGTCTTGTTAACTTTCAAATGGCTTCTAATACATATTTACAAATTTCATGGTTTTTTATGCCATTATAAATTGTATTATTCTTTTAATTTCAATTTCTAATTGTTTAGTTCCAGAATATAAAAACATAGTTCATTTTTATACATTAATCATGTGTCCTGCTACCTTGCTAAACTCACTTATTAGTTCTAGTAAGTTTTTTTATAGATAACTTAGGATTTTCTTTTTTTTTTTTTTTTTTTTTTTTTTAAATTTTTTTTTCAACGTTTATTTATTTTTGGGACAGAGAGAGACAGAGCATGAACGGGGGAGGGGCAGAGAGAGAGGGAGACACAGAATCGGAAACAGGCTCCAGGCTCTGAGCCATCAGCCCAGAGCCTGACACGGGGCTCAAACTCACGGACCGCGAGATCGTGACCTGGCTGAAGTCGGACGATTAACTGACTGCGCCACCCAGGCGCCCCAAGGATTTTCAATATATATAATCATGTCATCTGTAAGTAAAAGCAGTTTTATTTTGTCTAGTCTAGTACATACACTTTTTATTTATTTTTCTTGCCTTGTTGCTCTGGCTAGGACCTCTAATACAATGTTGAATTGGAGTACTCTGAGTATATATATTTGCCCTATTCTCTATCTTAAGGGGAAAATACTCAGTGTGATGTTGTAGATTCTATGTAGATGCCCTTTATTGTGTTGATCAATTTCCCTTCTGTGTAATTTGGTTCCCCAAGGAAGTAGATGCCAAGACTTGACGAGATGTGCAAGAGATTCACTGGGTGGAAGGATAAACGCGGGGCGGAAGTGAAGTATTCAGGAGAGACTTCATATCTGCTGCAGGTCCAACACCTGTGAAAGGAGAGTAGGAAATACTGGTAGCTAACTCAGTGATATGAACCAAACCTTCACACTTCATGGGTCTGAACTCTTGGTAATAATACCCTTTTCAGGCAGAGATTGCTGCACATGTCCATTCACAGTTACAATAGGGTAAAAGAGTACCACGGGGTGCCCAGGAGGATCACCTGGGTTCCACATGTTGAGCCTTTGAATATTTGAGTCTGACTTTGGAGTTCAGAGAAGAAGTCTAGTCTGAAGCTATAAATCTGAGAGTCATGTGGCATAAGTGTTTCTCCAGAATTGATTACACTGTATGGAGATAGCGCTCCTCTCAACCCTCAAGGCAGCTGGCTGAGAACTGTTGCCTGGACCCGGCCAATAGCTCCAATAGAAAAAAATGTTAAATATATATTATTTTTACCTATGGTACTAGAAGAGTTATATGAAGAAGAAGAATATAGAGCAAAGGGTTAAGCCCTGGGCATTCTAATATTTAGAGATTTGGGCAAAAAGGGAATATCTATCAAGGGAAGTAAGAAGCAGCACTCGTGTAGTAGGAGAAAACCAGGACAGCATGGTTTACTGAAGGCCAAGTGACTAAGATGTTTTAAGAAGGCTACAGTGATAAAATGGTGTTAGAGGTTAAGTAAGATGAAGAATTGAACACTAGATTAGGCAAAATGGAGAATTAATAATCCAGCAAGAGTATTTTTAGTGAAATGGTGAGAGAAGTGAGGGAAGGAAGCAGACAAGTTGTCCTGAAGAGGAGCAGAGAAGGCACCTAGAAAAGAGGGGAGGTGTGTGGGGGGATGGGTGAAATAGGTGATGGGGATTAAGAAGTACACCTGTCGCCATGAGTGCTGGGTGATGTATGAAAGCGTTGAATCTCTATACTGTACACCTGAAACATATAACACTACATGTTAACTAACAGGAATTAAAATTAAAACTTTAAAAAAAGGATGAAGAAAGTAGGATGGATTTGTTTTCAAAGACAAGTGTTCTTTACAGAGAAGCCCTATATATTTCTATAATAAAAGGTCCCAGTGTTGCCACAGAACCTCTTTTGTACCCCTAGCTTGCCCCATTCACAGATTTTTTTAAATCACCTTTTCCATATAAAATTGATCCTCATTATTTGTGGATTTCGTATTTTCAAATGCCAAAATCAGGATTCATAGCATTTTTGTGGTCATTCGCAGATGTGCAGAATGGTGAAAATCTGGAGTGGCCCAAGGTGTGCATTGCTAGATGACGTGAACAAGGCAACACACTGTCTCTTGTTTCAGCTCTGAGGCTGTAAATATGTGTCCCTTCACAACCTATGCAATGCCACATTTATCACATTTTTGTGCTTTTTGTTGGTGAGTTCACTGTTCAAAATGTCCCTCAAGTGTAGTGCTGAAGTGATATCTAGTGTTCCTAAGAGAAAGAAGGCTGTTTATACCTTATGGAGAAAGTGTATGTGTTATACAAGCTTCCTTCAGGCCTGAGTTATAGTTCTGTTGGCCATGAATTCAAAGTTCATGAACCAATAATGTATTTCACATAAAATGTCAAACACACCATACAACAAGTTTTGCACTGATCAGCTGACAACAGTGTTGTGACCAGAGACTCACAGGATCCTAACCCTGTTTTCCCCCTAAGAGCAGTGATTCAGTGGTTGCCAATTAGCAGCAACTTTATAGAAATTACCTGTTGCAAATTAATGAGAATTGACTGTATATGTTTTTCTTTATTTTTTTTAATTTCTTTTAACGTTTATTCATTTTTGAGAGACAGAGAGCGTGAGCAGGGGAGGGACAGAGAGAGAGGAAGACAGAATCTAAGGCAGGCTCCAGGCTCTGAGATTTCAGCACAGAGCCCAACGCTGGGATCGAACTCACGAACCACGAGATCATGACCTGAGCTCAAGTTGGATGCTCAGAAAGACACTCAGAAAGAAAGTATGGTATAGTACAAAAAGCACTAGACCAAGAATTTAAGACTTTGGTTCTAGTTCTGATTCTTCCAATAACTAGTTGTATATCCTTCAGTGAATACTCTGGCCTCATTTGTTTTCTTCATCTATGAACAGAACTCTTTGAATTAGATTATTGCTAAGTCTCCTGAAAGCCCTAGAATTCTATGACCTTGACTTATCAGGCAGGGAAATTCCCAATTATAGTCACTTCCCAAGAAAGTCTCTCCTGCTTTAGATCAAACCACCTCACTCCGTAAGAGGAGTGCAAGAGGGAATAACGATCTTTTTTATTTTTAATTTTTTTAATGTTTATTTATTCTTGAGAGAGAGACAGAGACAGAGCATGAGCATGAGCAAAGAAGGGACAGAGAGAGAGGGAGACACAGAATCCGAAGCAGGCTCCAGGCTCTGAGCTGTCAGCACAGAGCCCGACATGGGGCTCTAATTCATAAACCGCGATATCATGACCTATGCTGAAGTCGGACGCTCAACTGACTGAGCCACCCAGGCACCCCTAAATAACAATCTTATAATAAGACAAATGAGCACCATATTCTAGAGAGTGCCACAGAGATAAAATAAAATACACTGATTTTAAAAAAACTGGGAAGTTTTCCCAGGAAAAGAGTTGCTTATGTCTTTGGAAGTCATATCAAAATAACCCCCACATGTTAACAGTACATGTCACATTAAGAAATAGATATTAATGAGGGATTTTAAAAGAAAACAGCCACAGTAGGTTTAAATAGGGTGCAGCCTTCTGATGACAGCTTTGAACACAGAGTGCCAAAATGCAGCCAGACTGAGTGAGGTCTGGGCACATTGCTAAAATTATAAGGAATACAAAGAGTACGCTAAGGTGGCAACCTGAATTCACACTCAGGGTTTTTAATATCAGAAGCAAGAAAGCCATTTGCAACTCTTTGCTAAAGGATGAGGCTCTAAGTGTTAAGAATACAGGCCCATATGTGTAATGACAGAAGGTGAATATCTTACGGGGGATGCAAGGGGGCAGGGAGGGGATTGAAAAGTGAAAAGAATTCACTGCATAATTTGGCTTTTTTTTTTCTTTATTAGAAAAACATTTATAACAGTAACTTGAAAAAAGTCAGGAATAGATTTTTTTTTTTAAGTTTTTCCCTGAGTAGCCTTTGGTGCTTTGTGTGGACCTCGATACAGGGTTGTTGGGGACCTACACCCCATCATGGGTTCTTATTTGTATGGGATCATGCTGTTTTACAACACTGGAAGTGAGGTTTGCCAGCTGGTCTGTGTGGGTCAGAAATGCTATCAGGAAATTGATGGCAAAAATCAAACTGGGGTAGTTTCAAGAGAGTTTTTAAAGGGACCATTAAAAAAAAAAATCATGTGGAGGGTTGCCTGGGTGGCTCAGTGGGCTGGGCATCCGACTTAGGCTCAGGTCATGATCTCGCAGTTCATGAGTTCGGGTCCTGAGTGGGGCTCTGTGTTGACAGCTCGGAGCCTGGAGCCTGCTTTGGACTCTGTGTCTCCCTCTCTCTGTCCCTCCCCTGCTTGCACTGTCTCTGTCTGTCAAAAAATGAATAAATTTTAAAAAAACTGTTGAAAAAAAGGGTGTGGGGAAACCACAAAGAATAGGGCAGTCCCCTAGGACTGGTAACAGTGAAAATGTTGCCACCCCTCTCTAGAACAGATGAAGGGAAAGATGGGTTTCCAGATCCTGTGTTTGCAGACACTGGAATGAATCATGAGGAGAAGGTCATGAGAGTCATGAGGAGTCATGAGGAGAAGGTCACCTTGGGAGGAGCAGTGAGGACTGGTCAGTCATCAGCCAGCCCAAGACAAGTCTACAGGAAAGGAACTATAGAACATATATTGCAATTGTACCCACGTCTCACCTCCTGATGGCTTGCCTCTGTTGCTCACTGCAAAACCAGAAGCCAGAGAGTAAAAGGCCCTGATGATGTGGCCCAGCCAGGAGAAGCCAAAACAATTCCAGGCAGAAGTTGCTGATTACTTTCAAGGTAGAGGTAGTCTGAATAAATACACACTTTGGTCAAAAAAGGGAAAAAAAAAAAAAAAAAAAAAAAAAAAGACCAAGAATGACAATCTACATCCAGCCAAAGCTAAAAATCGCCATCATTGAATGAACCTAAGAGACGCAAGAATAAATTTGAATTTTGTTTCAGAATTTTTTTATTTTTCAAAAAAATTTTAGTTAAATTTTAATAGGGCAAGAGAAACAATTATTCAGAACTGCTCCTAACCTGCTCCTGCAGTCACTGCAGCATTTGGGATATTAAGTTGGCCTTCACTTCAACTGGCACTTTTAGTAATGTCACTAATCTTTTATATGCAAAAATATATAGTTCAGAATATTTTGAGTAGTGTGCTTTCTAGAAGAAACCCTATACCTATAATGCACTGTTATCCCTTATCTTCAAGAACTTAAAAATGGCTAGCAAACGATAGGAATCATTTAGTGACTTTTTAAAAAATGTAGTCTCCATTTCAGGGCTGCCAGAGCAAAGTACTGTAGATGAGGTGGCTCAAAACAACACTGATTTATAGTCTCACGGTTCTGGGGGCTAACCCTCAGAAATCAAGGTGCTGGCAGGGCCACCCTGAATCTCTGGGCAGATTCCTTCCTTGCCTCTTCCCCTCTTCTGGTGGTGGTGGGCAACCCTCGGTGTTCCTTGTCTTATAGCTGCATCCCTTTACTCTCTGCCTTTGTGGTAACTGGCCTTCTTCCCTCCTGTGACTCCATGTTCATATGATCTTATAAAGACACCAGTCAGGGAATGCAAATTGATGCAGCCACTCTGGAAAACAGTATGGAGGTTCCTCAAAAAGTTAAAAATACCCTAAAACCCAGCAATTGCACCACTAGGTATTTATCCAAAGGATACAAGGTTGCTGGTTTGAAGGAACACATGTACCCCAATGTTTAAAGCAGCACTATTGACAATAGCCAAAGTATGGAAAGAGCCCAAATGTCCATTGACTGATGAATGGAGAAAGACGATGTGGTATATATATTATACAATGGAATATTACTTGGCAATCAAAAAGAATGAAATCTTGCCATTTGCAACAGCATGGATGGAACCAGAGTGTATTATGCTAAGTGAAACAAGTCAGAGAAAGACAAATATCATATGACTTCACTCATAAATGGAATTTAAGATAC
This sequence comes from Puma concolor, assembly GCF_028749965.1. Taxonomy (NCBI): domain Eukaryota; kingdom Metazoa; phylum Chordata; class Mammalia; order Carnivora; family Felidae; genus Puma; species Puma concolor. Next base: position 187,031,483 of record NC_141674.1, read on the forward strand.
AAAACAGATGAACACAAGGGAAGGGAAGCAAAAATAATATATAAAAACAGGGAGGGAGATAAACCATAAGAGACTCTTAAATACAGAGAACAAACTGAGGGTTGATGGAGGGGTGTTGGGTGGGGGTGATGGGCTAATGGACAAGGGGCATTAAGGAGGACACTTGTTGGGATGAGCACTAGATGTCACATGTAAGTGGTGAATCACTAAATTCTATTCCTGAAATCATTATTACACTATATGTTAACTAACTTGGATTTAAATTTTAAAAAAAAGAAAAAGAAAAAGAAATGTTTGAAGCTGCATTGTAGTGGTGGCTACAAAAATGTATACATTTACTAAAAGCCACTGAATGGTACCCTTACATGGGTAAATTGTATGCTATCTAAATTACAGCTCAATAAAGCTCAATAAAATTTTTCAAAACCCCCCCTCCCAAAAAAAGACCTCAGTCATCCTGGATTAAGGGCTCACCCCACTGCAGTATGACAGTGTCTTAACTAGTTACATCTGCAACAATGCGATTTCCAAATAAGGTCACGTTCTAAGGCACTGGGGTTAGAATTTCAAAATATCTTAAAAAAAAAACAAAAAACTAGAAGTTTTCACCTCTGTTTTTCTTTTTATTTCAAGTTCTTATTTAAATTCTAGTTAGTTAACATAGATGATAAAAATGGTTTCAAGTATAGAATTTAGTGATTCATCACTTACATGTAATACCCAGTGCCCAACACATGGAAGTTTGCACCTCTTAATCCCTTTCACCTATTTCACCCATCCCTCCACCTCCTCCCCTCTGGCAACCACCAATTTGTTCTCTGTATGTATAAATGTGTTTCTGATTTTTTTTAGTGTCTTTATTTATTTTTGAGAGAGAGAAGGAGAGTGCATGCAGGGACGTGGCAGAGAGAGAGGGAGACACAGAATCCGAAGCAGGCTCCAGGTGCTGAGCTGTCAGCACAGAGCCCAACGTGGAGCTTGAACCAGTGAACTGGGAGATCATGACCTGAGCTGAAGTCAGATGCTTAACCAACTGAGCCACCCAGGTGCCCCAATATGTCTGTTTTTGTTTGTTTGACTTGTTTTTTAGAGTCCACATATATATGAAATCATATAGTATTTATCTTTCTCTGTCCGACTTATTTCACTTAATATAATACCTTTAGGTCCACCCATGTTGCAAATGGCAATATTTCTTTCTCAAAATGTCTTTTTGGGAGACACAATTCCAACCATAATAGTGCCATCAAGTCAAAATAACAGGCAATTGCTTCTTAAATTTTTTTTAAAAAGTTCTTTAAGTTTATTTATTTTTGAGAAAAAGAGCACAAGTTGAGGAGGGGCAGATAGAGAAGGTGAGAGAGGATCCCAAGCAGGTTCTTTGCTGTGAGCACAGAGCCTGACATGGGGTTTGATCTCACAAACCATGAGATCATGACCTGAGTGAAAATCAAGAGTCGAGGCTTAACTGGCTGAGTCACCCAGGCACCCCTTAAAGCATTCTTTAGTGAAGTTCTGTAGAATAAAACAAATATGTTCAGAGTTTCCCATTTGTCACTAATTTTTCTTTATTTGGTGCATTTTTAAAATTCTTTATTATGTCTGGATCTTTAATTTAAATCATCGTGAGCAGTATTCTACTTGGTTTAGATTTCCTTCACGTAAAAATTTAAGTTTACGGTACTTTCACCTCTAGTTAAGATGGAATATAAGAGCCATATTTATCCTTCTGCTTAAAACACCTGAAACACCAGACAAGACATATAAAATGTTCTTTGGGACACTGGGCATCAGGCAACAAAGGAGAATGATTCTTAATACATGGGAAACAAACTAAGTAAGCCCTACAATTGATTCAGTTTATAGCCTGGTGAGAGTTTCCAAAACACAGCACAGGGAAAGAGAAGCCAGGCAGTGCCCAGAGATCTGCCAGAGGAGGAGAAACAGGGCTGGGAGTTACCTATCACATACCGTCTCCTAATGGTACTATTAACTCTCAATCTCTTTGCCTCCTTGTTTAAATATTTGAAACTTCTTGGTAATCATTTTTAACATTGTAATATTTATTCTTAATATCACTACTAATTATTAGTGTGACATTTTAGTCTTATCATAACTATTACACATTTATACTTTGACTGATAGAACTTTAAAATACAAGAAAATGTTTTTCTTACTAAAAGACCTAAAATGCCTACCTATATTTAAAAGAACTAAGATATTAACAATATCTGAATGTTAGCAATCTGAATGACATGTCTTACTTGTAATATTATTATTAGACCGATTAAATAAACTTATCTAAGCACATGATTATTGATCATACGTAAGTTCAGGGACACCAGAAATGACATTGAAATCTCATCTATTTTGACTTGCAGTGGCTGAAACCAAAACCTCACAGTGGAATTGGGCCAAATACCAAGACTAAATCAAAATATGGTATATCCTAACAAGGGAGTGAGAATCATATTGACTTTGGACATCAAAATAATTGAATTCCAGAAGTCAATGGAACCATATTTCAAGAAGTCTGAAGGAAAACTTGAATTTAGAATTCTACAAAACCAGGACTAATAATTTTAAGAATACAAAGTGAAGACATGTTCATATATGCAATGATTCAAAAGGTTCACCTCTCATGTCCACTTCCTGAAAACATTAAGGATATGCTCCAGCAATGCAAAGAAGAAATCCAAAGAAAAGGTAAAGCCCTAAGAGTTAAGAAACAGTAAAACAACTAAAGGGTTCAAAGGAAAAATAATCAGTCCTAAAATGAACTGTGTATCTGGCTCAAAAGACAGTATGTCCAGAGGCATGTGAGTGGTTCAGTCAGTTAAGCATCAGACTTCAGTTCAGGTCACGATCTCACAGTTCATGGGTTTGAGCCCCACATCGGGCTCTGTGCTGACAGCTCAGAGCCTGGAGCCTGCTTCAGATTCTGTGACTCCCTCACTCTCTGCCCCTCCCCCACTCGCGCTCTGTCTCCCTCTCTGTCTCAAAAAATGAACATTAAAAAAAATGGTTAAAAAAAACCCAATATGTCCAAAATTAACCATCAATAGTATTTGTCTCCTATTAACATCAGACATGAATACAATATTAAACATGACTATAGTAACAGAATAACATGTAAACGTTACAATTTACGGCAGGGCAAAAATAACGATATGGGAAGAGCAGAGAGATGAGAGAGGAAGGGAACTGTGGGGGGTTAATTTCTAAGAAAATGATAACAAATTGAAATGTGATAGATCAAGAAAGAGGCTTAAGTATCTTATTTAAAATGGTAAGCTAAATAATAGAAGAACCAAAAGATAAAGTTTAAACTAACAAATTGAAAGGCAATGGGAAGAGATGGACTAAGGAAGCCAAAGTTCTCATCTTTCAGACCTAGAAAACAATCGATATGATTAAAGTTAATAAAGAGAGAAAGAAAAGGATACACACTTTTTTTATTATGGAGATAACAAACAAAAAACTGAGAAAAGAAAGAGTCAACAAAAGTTACTTCTCTAAGAGTTGAACTACAGGTTGGGAACACAAAGAGACATGCTTGTTTTTTCATTTTACATACTTCAATACTGCCTGCATTTTCATGGTCATGTGTACATTGATCTCTTTATCATGGTTTTAAGGTAAGAATTTTTAAAATGTCTTTCCCCCCAAAAATATGATGTGTAAGATAAAAAACCATATATATTATCAAGTTTATTGACACAAAGTGTAAATATTTTTCAGACTTTTTTATTACCAGTTTTATAGTGATATTATATTCAATTCACAATCAGAAGAAAAAAATTATTTTGAAAGTGTGGTCTTTTGTCTGCTTAGAGCATACAACTTAAAGAACCAGGTCTCCACACTTCCTCTTAGCACCTATAATCTGGAAGTCTGCCATATCTTAGCTGCAAAGGAGGTCTTTGACACCTAGGTTCATCTGCAGCAATATGAAAGCTCTCTCAGTCCTGAATGGCTCATGGTACCAAATCTTGTCTTTATTCAGTAATTTTATCAGAAAAAAAATTAGTTCAAATACTCCTGGGTAAGAATTTCCCTCAAAATTCCTTAATTGTTTTGACTTACATTTTTTGAAATATATTATGTTTGAAGATGTTAAATAATCTCAAGTAGTTAAATAATCTCAATAATCTTAATTCTTATAAATACATTTATTTTCCTTCCCAGACCTCACATTTCCTAGACAAAAAGTGGAAACAACATCTTCTAAATATGTACATGTTATCAGGTAGATTGTGGGAAAGATTTTAAAAGTCACCTGAATCTCATTCTTAATGTCCCTTATTTTAACTTCAAACTTTCCAAATATTTAACGCTAAATCTCCAAGACAGAAATCATTTGTAAAAAGCACAAGTAAACACTGCCGAGCAGACTCACTGTCATCGTAGGCAGTCTTCATGTCATGAAATTGAAGGGGGTGTGGAAGAAACTCTCTTCCCCAAACACACCCACTACTGGTTCCCAGATCTCACTGTGGGAGCAATATTCTTGTGCACTGAACGGTAAAAATGCAAATCCAATAAGCCTACCAACCATCCATACCTAAGTGCAAACTGAATTCTCCCTCTTTCCAAGTAGACAAGTTAAAGTTGATGGTGGGAAGAAAGTCTCCAGGTGAGAGCAAGCCTGGCTGAGGAGTGCTGGGAAGCCTGAGAGACGAGGACGCCTATGGGGCCATATAGAGTGTGGGACCCCTGGAAGACAGAAAGGGCCACAGATACAGGAATGGGCAGCCTCTGCTTGTACAAGGATAGCAGAATAGAAACACAGATGCCTGAATCCCATTGAAGCCATCTCACCTTCCCTGGATACTTGCCTTCAACCTTCTTTTTACCTAAGTGGGAAATACATCTCTACTTTGAGTCGGTGTTATTTTGTGTTGTTGATACAACTAATCCTATCTGTTACATAGGAAATCATCTCATTTAATCATCCCAGCAACCCTAGGAGGTATGTAGTATCATTACCTTTACTTTACAGGTGAGTAAACTGAGGCACAGAGAGGTTAGGTTTCTTGTCTAATGTGACATCAATGGTAAAAGGTATTGCCAACAGGGCAAGGAGAACGGCAGAGAGTAGAAAAGGGTTGACAAGAGTAGCAATCAGAGTAAGGGCACAGGAATGGGTCCCTAAGCCAGCAGATTAATCCACATCCAAAACGCATCCTTTCACATTTTGTCTATAGGAATATCAGTTCTGAATTGTCTGAAGTCTTTAGAAATTGACTACCACAGGTAAAATGGGATCCTCAACTATACAGCCTATACAAAAGAAAAAAGCAAGAGGCACACATAACAGATTTTAGAGCAGAGAAGTAGCAGCCTCAGGACACTGGTAATTGATGGTTCCCTTTTAATTCAAGATTGGGCACAAACACTATTTTCACTCTCCTTTCAAAACTTTACCAATTGGTTTTCCTGCTTTACTAAGTGTAACGAGGATACTGTTAGTTTTATTTAGCAAATGATGATCTAGAAATTGCTCCAAACCATTACGCCGGATAAAACAGTCACCTTGGCAATTCAGAGGCCATGGTGGCCACCGATGAGCTCCCGATTTCAGACCTTGCAATTGACATCCTGGATCTCTGTTTCCTCATTTATTAATAAAGATGGTTGCACTACTTCATATTTTCTAAGGCCTTTCCAAAAGTCCTAATTGTCAATGATTCTGAATATAATTATATCCCGTATAAATGAAGAAAAAGTAGAAGGTGTATTCCAGAAGGTTTTTTTTTCTTCGTAATTCCCTGTGAGGAAGTTGTTTAACTAACCCTGTTACCTAGCCTCCCTGCACCCTGAAACAGCAGCATGCAGTAAAAACATGAGATTGATGGAGGTTCCTGATTATTTAGGAGCTGCTTAAATAGGACTTTATTATAATACTATTTACCATGAAGCCCGAGAAAATTGGTGGGATTAGAGTTACAGCCCTAATAATTTGCCTTTATAGATTTAACCTGAAATAACAGGCTGAAAGGACAAATAAAATTAGCAGTTTCCTGAATAATTCCTGGATAAATGTAAGTATAAAATCCTGTTGAAAAAAAAAGCAACAAGTTGGTAGCTATGGTTCAAAAGAGGCAGAAAGGGAAATAGGGTTACTCAGACCCCAATTAAGGTCTTGGCAAAGTTCTGGCTCCCGTAGATTGCCTCACCTTGGAGCCGTTCTGTTCCTTTTCTTGCAGTGTTAGGTGTCAGAATGACAAATGTCTTTCTTTGTGGGCAAAACCTCCCTCATGTGGCACTTTGCCAGGTATCCAGTAATAAGCAAGATGGGGGGAGGGGGAAGCCCTCTAAGGAATCCAACAGGGAGTATGAATTTAGTTTGTGTCCTTAATATAATCTCATTCATTCATTCATTTATTCATCTACTCATTCATTCATTCATTCATTCAAGTGCCTTCCTTTTGTTGGCATTTGTCTAGGGGCTGTGGGACACAAAAAGATCTAGAAACTATAGAAGATATAGCTATCTCAGTCATCATGGAAATGACTGTATTCCTGATACTTCAGCTTCCACCAACAGAAGGGTGTTTTTAAAAATTTTGTTTTACTGGGTGTTGTATGGAAACCAATTTGACAATAAATTTCATATATTGAAAAAAAATAAAAAATAAAAAAAGAAAAAAAAGAAAATATATTATCAAAAAGAAAAATTTTGTTTTTACCTTTGCACATTGATTCAGTACTGACTTTGGCAATTTTAGTGTTCATCCTTACCTTTACCTTTGCCTCCCAAACCTCCATCTTTGTGTCTCCTTTCTAAAAAATTTTTCAACGTTCTTCAATATTTCTTTAGAATTGCTCAGAAGAGAGAGAATCTCACGGCGGCAAATGGCCACATGACAAGGAGATATTTTCTGCTTCATCAGGCATAGCAAAGCCTGTTTTCACTGTCATTTCATAGAAAAATATTACAACCAGCAAGGACTGTTTCCAGGTCTTTATAAAAGCACCTTTCTACTAGGAGGAAACAAATTTCAGCGGTGATGCAGACACAATGGATTAGCACTAGCTCACTCCTATGTGATCATGAAGGTAAGCAGGGCAGGATTTCAGAGCTTTTCAAGGGGCAAAGCTTCACTCCCAGGGCGGGACAAATTAAACCCACTTCATCACTTCCAGCACTGTCAGAAGTGCCTGAGCATCCTGGCCCAGTCATTTTCAAAGAACAAGATCCTGATTACAGATGCAGCCAGGAGATCTACAACTGACTAACTTGCTACTCTACCAACCATGGGAAATAGGCCAGTGGCAAAGGCTGTAGCAACACAATCATCCCTGGATTCACTGCTCAAAACGTTCTCTTAATTCTCCTGCAAAAATGGCCTAACTAATGTTTCCAAAGAACTTTTGAATTGTATGATGCCAATGAAGCTGTCCTTGGGAGTTCTTAATTTCCTGTAACAAAAATTGGGCAAGACTGATGAAGAGAAGAACTTTATAGCATAATATGAAATTGGATTTGGCTGGTGAGTTACTATGCACATTAGTTTCCTAGAGCTGCCCTCACAAATTACCACAAACTGGCAATAAACAGCTTAAAACAGCAGAAATTCATTGTTCTGGAGGGCAGAAATCCAAAGTCAAGGTGCTGGCAGGGCTGAGATCCCTTCCAAGTCTCTCGGGGAGAATCCTCCCTTGCCTCTTCCACGTCTCGTGGCTCCAGATGTCCGTTGACTTGTGGTGGTACAACTCTAATCTCTTTTTGTGTCTTCACATGGTCTTCTTCTCTGAACCCTTTTGCATTCTTCTCATCTAAGGACATTTGCCATTGGATTTAAAATCCGACCTCAACTAAGATGATTTCATCCTGAGATCCTTAACTTAAATTTTATCTCTGTAAATATCCTTGTCCCAAATAGGTTGATATTCATAGGTTCCAGGTAGACAGGTCTTTTGGAGGCCATTCAACACACTATACTATGTAATTCTTTTAATTAGACCTTATCCACTTCAGAAAGTTTTGTACTGGACGCTAGTTGAGATCTTCCTGCTCTGTAAGATACAGATGTAATTTGCTAGAATCCCTATTCCATGCCCTGGGAAAATCTGCAGATTCCCGGAATTGGGTGAGAGAGACAGGCAATAACCTCCACAAATTAATTCAGTTCATAAATTGTCTCAATGTCTATTATTTCTTTCCTTCACTTTGTAGACCCAGAAACACAATTTGATCTAGTTCTTCAATTAAAAACAGCCATTCTCACAAGGCTCTTACAGAAATAACAGATTTTAGTGGATTATAGATAATAGGGGGTTGAACACAGGAAGGCAAATCCCTTTAAATTGAATATAAGAAATTCCTGTTCTTAAATTCTTCAGCCACATTCCCTGCGACTTGGCCATCATCCCCCTTCTCTTTCTTTACTACCTTCTCATTCCTATTTATTTCTTAGTAGGACAGCTTCATTACCTACCTTCTTTCCTCTGTCGGCAAGGCTTGCCCTTAGGGGCTTACCTTTTACCCTGACATCTTATTAAACTAGTTTCCTTTTAGGGACAGTCTCAACCTGCGAATTCTGGTATAAGCTATCAAGATTCTAATCCCCTCTTCCCTGCCTACTGCAAATCATTTAAGATCTATTTGAAAAGATCTTCAAGATCAAAACCTCTGTGCTAACACTGTTTCCACAGGAAAATTACAAATTAACCTTACTACTTTTATTTACAAAATTTATTCCAGGGCTGCTATTTAGACAATAAAAAAGAAGAGAGGGAAAGTGCAAAAAAGAAGAGTCTGTATTAATGACTAGAGGAGTTGCTGCTACAATCATATCGAATCTGATCTGTAATTTAATCACACTGAGGCTGTACTGATTCCCTCATTTAACAATATGAAGTCACAGGTCACTTTCTTCCTTTCTTCGGAGAAATGTGAGCCTCTACCAAAGCTTGTGAGCTGCAATACTCAGAGTGACAATAAATGAGCAGCAGGACATGATTGATTAATATGTGCTGATTTTCCAGGTTTCCAACAGCCCTAGACTACCAAGTGCTAAAAGTGCAAACCCCAGCATGGATTTGTCCTTCCAGATACCCGGGAGGGGGGAGGGCAGGGAGCAGGGGCGGGGGGGAGGAGGGGGGAGGGGGCAGGGGGGAGGGGGGCTAAGAAGAGAAAGGTGTGAAGAAGCAGCTGTTGCCAAAAATGTGGATAGACCTACAACACTGAGGTCTAAGGCAAACAGTCAAGGCCATTGAGAAAAGAACCTTCACTTCCTCAGTCAACTACCTTGGGATGAAATGAGAGAATAGACAGTGTTCGGAAAATAAAAACTGGAATGTATAGAGACGATGACTTAAATAATCCTTTTAAAGGCACAGGTCTGACACATGAATGTCTATTTCTGGGATTAGGCCTGATTTCAAAGTCCATCCATTACCAGGTCATGGCTCATTGATGCTGATGGAATTGTAGCCTAAATGGAGATGAAGGAATGAAATGGCAGACTTCAACAGCCAATCTACCTGAAAGAATTTATGTCCAGAGAACCGTATTTAAAAGATGAAGAAAGGGGCACCTAGATAGCTCAGTCAGTTAAGTGTCCGTCATGATCTCTCTTGGGATTCCCTCTGTCTCCCTCCCTCTTTGTCCCTTTTCCAGTTGTGCTCTCTCTCTCTCTCTCTCTCTCTCTCTCTCTCTCTCAAAATAAATAAATAAACTTTAAAAATACATACATATAAAATAAAAAAAAATTTTTTAAAAAGATGAAGAAAAAGAAGTTAAGAACAATACAATTAAATAGATGATCTGGACTCTCACATTTTACCCTTTCGTTAACATAAAAATAGTGCCCCCTAGGAATTTGAGTTTGCTGAATCAGTTACAATAGCACAAGCTAAGGGCTTACAGATAATTGCGAGCTAATAAATTCTCCACCAGGAAACATCCCTGAGAAGTCATCTATGTCAGCTCCTTTGCTATTAGATAAGAACACTGTTATACTCTTCTTAGAGAGGAGAAACAAATTTGCTTCAAAAGTCTCAAAAGGGGGACTCATAGTTATCCTGGATGTAACAATTCTCATGCTGACTCTTCTTATGTTCGCAGTTCTCTCTGTAGACAGACAGCAGTGATTGTCGCAGTTACAATATTATCATGTTCAAAGACTCCATTGTAGTCTTCCTTCCTAGCCCTTATTTTTGACTTCTCTTTTTTAGCCTCCTCGAATCCCCCATTTATGTTCTTCATGTTTCACCCTAACTGTGAATACCAAATATGAGCTGTCCTCCAGGAAATTTCTTTAGGCCACCACAAGTGGTTCACATTACTTGTGTCCTAAACAAAAAGTTAAAAAGTCAAAAGAACTTGAGAAATCAAGTCAACTCCACAAACATTTATCAAGTACTCCTATGTGCAAGGCACTGTGCTAGGTTCGAGATAAGAGAGAAGCAGGTGTTTGTAATAACACAAAAGCAAAAACAATCCTTATATGCAGTGGTTAAGTGATCTCTGCTGCCTCCATTCTTGGAATGCTATGGGCTAGTTACAAAGTGAGGCAGATCTATGGGTATTGATATAATCACATTTCTAAGACAGATTGCTGAATGACATAGATAAGTTGCAGAACAAAAGTAATAATAGCTAATTCTAATATAGGTCTTGGCATGTGTACTCAAAAACCAAAACTACTTCAACAATCATACATGTAAATACAGAAAAAAGGAAAAGGTGTCAAAAAATGTATCCCAAACAACTAAACACATGATTATGGTTACCCAGGAGACTGAGATTAGGAGAAGTGATCAAGGGAAAATTACCTTTCTCCGTATTGCTTGATTGTTTTTATGACCAAGGGAATTTATATATTTACTCAGTAATTAATAACTTTTATTTAAAGGATTAGTAAAAGTCATGGCCCTTCACTTCAAATTGTCCATAACTGAGTTGGGGTGGTGGCGAGGAAAAGCAGAGGGAAGCTGTTCAATCTAATCCACAAAGCTATGCTGGGCAGAATAAGTGAGAGGTCCAGTTTGTTACAGAAAGGACAGAGCACATCCCCCAACAATGACTTCTCTGGAAAGATGGTATGTGACATAAGCTTAAGAGGTGAGGAGAAGGCAAATGTCAGGATACTGGAGCTGGGGGGCATTTTAAGCCAAGAGGATAGCATGAGAAGAAGGTAATGGGCAGTAAAGAGGAAGGCAGGCAGTGCTTAATTTGACAGACAGCAGGGAACCTTAGAAGATCTGTGAGCAAGGGGTGATGTAATTAGGGGTGCGGCTGAGGAATGTTAATTCTGCTACAGCGGGAGGTGCCTCCGACTGAACTGAGGCTGGAGTGGCCGAGCAAGAGTACCTCTCCAGAAAGGTAGCAACAGCAAGAGAGAGAGAAGAGAGATGCCTGAGGAGTACAAGTTATGGGTATGGGAAATGGCAGAATCTAAGATGATGCCAAGGCATGAAGCCTAAAAGAGCATCACTGAACATTTAAATGTGAAATATTCAGAAATATGTCTCATAAATGGAGCTACTGCATCTAGGAAAGCAGAAAGATGGCAGTTGAAAACCACACATGACAAAAGTTAGAAACCACCGATGTCAGGAGCCGGAAGCAGAACATCTGTAGGATAATAAGTTGTTGTTTCTTCCTGCTCCATCTGCCAAAGCACAGCTACTCAAAGTGTGGTCCATGGACCAGTGCAGGTCCATGAGCTATTTGTAAGCCTTGTGTAAGGCTATAGGAATTGAAATTGAGAGACAGTATTTAGAAACTTTTATAGCAATTTAACGGATTAATCTTGTGTTTATTGTCTCTAATCATTCTTCAAATTGCACTTATATTTTTGTATGTCTTTTAAATTTCATTTTTCTAGCAATTCATTATTGTATTCTATAAAAGTTTCAACCCACAAAAGATTAAAGGGGAAAAAAAACTCATTCACCAAAAATAGTTTGAGAATTACTATTATAGATATGCTTCACACTTAAAGGTTTGATAGTTCTTTTTGTTATTTCATTTTATCCTGAGAAACATATTCAAATAAGTACTACAAGCCTGTTTCCCCCAATTTTACACAAGGAAAGACCCAGTCTTAGAAGGGTTTTATAAATTATCATAAAATCACACAAAAATGCAGGGGGCTGATGAGGGGTGGGGAGCAGGTCTGGAAAGCTGAGTTTCTGACTGACTATGAGCCAAAGAATTTCCAGTATTCCAGGTTTCCAGAATTTCTAGTATAGTATAGGCCAAAATTGCTTTCTAGAAGACAGATGAACCATTTTGCTTTATAAAACATGCAACCTGTACTGCAGGGTTCTCAGAAGCAAATTTAAGATACCATTGGATAGAGGCAAAAAGCTTGAACTTTTTACTTTCTCTTAACTCAAGGATTTCAAATGAATCTCAAAGAGCTAGGCTGGCATCAACAAATATTTTAATGAATTACTAATGATTATATAGTAGGCAGGATATTTGGAGATGATCAAACTTTCCCAAATATCCCCTTTTTGGGAAATCTTTTAGAGTTGATATTTAACTTAAAAGCCATCTTTATATCAAATTATTTTTCTTATTTTTGCTCTGTGCCCAACAAATTTGAATGACACACCATCATCAAAGGCTGTGAACACATTGGTATTTCAAATAGCACCAGAATGACTGGTTCCTGTAAATATAGAATCATAAAGTTCAAATTTTGTTTATTCTCAGAAACAGTGACAGAAAAAGGATAGCTTGCTGGAGGATTCACCAAGCTCCTAGACAATGAAAGAATTCTAGAAAAATAACATTCTGATGAGCTAAGTGTAAATGAACTAGGGATATGTAGATTAAATTTCTTTTGAGACACACATGGTTTTTTAAAAATTACTGAAAGTGCTTGGCAAATGTGCTAAAGGAATATGCCAAACCCCAAATGTTTGACAGACAGTTGGAGAAATGAGGCCAATACAGAATCTCTGGTTGGTCATCCATTCCCTCTAGGTACTAGCCACAAAGGTGTCTTAGACCCCCATCAAGGCTACAGGAGACTAGAATATTCTTAAACTACTTTACTAGTCAAACAAACAAACCCCATCAACTTTAAAAAAACTGATCATTTTTCAGGGAAATTGGTCCTAAATTAGCCTAGTGATTAGCAAGACAGAAACTCTAAGAAAGGCTTGATTTTTAAAGAAAAATTGACCATAGGGCTGAATGACCTAATCCTAATTTTGACTCTTGAATTGATCAAATGTTGGTCAAGGTATGGAGGACAACTACGTGCCACATCACTGACGCTGTGCTTCCGTGCAAGCACACCAACATTAATGACATAGACTAAATGTTCAGCTTTATGAGATCCATTGTACATAAAAGTATTTTACAGAGTAAACGGTTGGTTTGATTTACCCAATAGTGAATACTACTCTGCTTTTTCTTTTTTTTTTTACTTGTGTCTAACAAATTAAAGTTTACAGCTTAAATTATTATCGGGGCCTATTCCATGCTTCCTTGGTTTTTCCCTAGACATATCTTTAGTGATAGGCAGGAAGATTTGTATCTGCCCCTCAGGTAAGAGCTTCTTTTATAGAAATGGGCAAAGAAAACAGGAGAGTTCTTGTTTGTCTTCTCATGTTTGGTAGTGAAAGTGTATGTATCCAGATACCCCATTTGCGGGTTTCTCTCTCCCTAAAAATCGTAGCTTTTTGGAGGCAGCATTCTCATCTGCCTCATTCACCACTCTACTATCATTCATAGCATACCCCTAGGCAGAAAGAAGGCACTCAATAACTATCTGTTGAATATTTATGAATGAATAAAGCAGACCCAGAATAATTCGCATCTATTTTTCTCTCAGAGACTCACATATGACAGTGGACAAAGCCATCATCTGAGTATGTACATTATCTTCTAATAGCCTTTCCCTTCATGGCGCTGAAGTCATTCAGAACGTTCCAAGATTTCCTGCCCAGCAAAGCTGTTGGAATAACCAGTGCCAAACCTGAATAGCTCTGAGACTGTTGAGAAGTGAGTGGGACAGAGGGCATTTTTATCAGTCAATCAGCTCCAGCGGCAACCGCCTTTAAAAAGTGCTTTCTGATAAGTAAAGCTCCCCAAGCCCCGAGGCACTTAAACATTGATCTGTAAATATTTAACAGTGATAAAGAGATATGTGGAGGTAAATGGATCATCCTGCTGATCTTTACAGAGCAAAGAGACTACCCACCTGACTCTTAAAAACATTCCTCAGGTTTTGAGTCTGCTGCCTTTCAGAGCTTCCATGAGCCTCCTTGGATCACTGACCTGCCTTAACCAACCTTAAACAAATACGGGTTTGTCCTCTGGCCTCCAACTTGTTCTTCCAGAGCCATAGGGGATACCTGACTTGCTTATTGGCTTTAGAACTCACAAATGTGGGCACTAACCTTGACTTTGTGGATAGAAGAAAATCTTCTCAAGTATTGTCAGCAGCATTCTCCCTTAAAGGTATAAATAACAGTAGGCCTTTGTCCTTTATTTCATCTTTTCCACTGTATTATAGATTCAGTCCATTATTTAAACCATTTAGCTGCCTCCACAGAGGAATAACAACATTTTAACTTGCTCAGATTCAGTCAGGGAAAAAGCAAATGCCCTTTCCACAGAGTCAAGTCTGATGATTTGGATTTTGATAGTGAAAAATTGGGACTAATGTCACTTAGCATCACAGTGCTGGCACATCACTTCAATCAAAGGCTGTGTCTGCACTGCCCTGAAACACCCAGATGCCCATTCACTCAGTTCAGATAACCAATCAATCAGCCAAGTCAAATAAGCAGTCAGGAAAACTGGTGATTTAACCGAGTTCAATGGTTGTTTGACTGAACTGATTAATTCAGTTCAAAGCAGTCATCCTGGGGCCCCATGTTGTCCATACCTGCCTCATGGTGGAATGAGCGCTGACCATAGAGGGACACACAGAAGTACAGGACTGTCTGGCAGAAGGTGACTGGCTGCCAGACTGCTTGACCATAGTACCTGAATGGTCATGGAACAAACTTCCAAACCAGCAACGTATCCAAGGGGCGTGATGTATAGGGAAGGGGTATAAACTCTGGAGTCAAGACTGCCTGGGCTGAAATCTCAGCTCGGTCATTTAGCACCTTTGTGACCTACATGTACCTAACTGTTCTCTGCCTCCCATCTATAATTTGAACATAATATGACTTCATCTTAAAGGGTTGGGGTGTTTGATGGATCAGTGAGGTAACATGAAGCACTTAGTAAGCACCCAATAAATGTTTGCCATTGTGTTTATTATTATTATTTAACAGAAAGAAACTTCAGATCAGTTGGAGCCTTCATTGTATGACTAGAATTTCCCAGTGTCTTGGATGCTTTTAAATTTGAAATGATATATCTCCCAGCAAAAACATTTTCATTTGTCAATAAATATTTTATTTTTCAAGAGTTCTCTAGGTACTCATAGTTTATACTAGGTATAATATCAACAGATAGGTTACCTGGAATTATCCTGTGGAAAACTTCCATATCGGCTCCAAGATGACCAGAAATCTTCTTGTGGTCACTGAAACGTATCATCTTTTAGGAAGGTGAAATATGTGGGAAAAATACATGTTGAGTGGAGGGCGAGGGCCACTGTGCGTCCTAGGTGCGGAGGTGACTTCAGAAGTGTACAGCCTGTGAGGTTTCATAGTGCAGCATGCGAAGAAGTCCCTGCACCTGGTGTAAGGTGCCGCTGTTCTCGTCTTGAGATTCTTAATAACTTTTGAACAAAAAGCGCTGCAAATCATTTAGCTGGTCCAGACTGGGTGTGACCTACTATTGGGAGCTAAGATTCTACAGTAACTAATACACCTCCACAGATCAGAGCCTGTTAGAAGATTTTAATAAAATATTGATTAGCTCAGCTGGTATGATACTCGTAGCTGAAATATGAGTTTTCCTGTGGTTATTATCCGTGAAGGAGCTACTTCAGATGACCATGACTGCCTCACAATACGGACTCACAAGACAGAGCCCCAGAGTGTCTCCATGAAGCACTTCACTGGGTTCTCAGATCGGGGGATGCTGATGAGCAGGAGTGATTGGGGGTCATTTCTCTCATGTGTGATTCATTCGTGTCAGCTCGTTATTCAAGAATGTATGTTGCATAATCTCAAGAGCCTAAAAGTATCTCATACCAAACACTAGAATAAAGATTTGGATTCTCTGTCCTTCATCCAGCCTTCCTTAGTTCACATCCCATTCGTAAACTCTTGACATGATCTCTGTATTGTTTTTCTACGGCATGAGACAAACCACTGTTTTAAGTTGTTTGATTTTTACTGTGTGATTAGTCTAGGCATGACAGAGAGAAAAGCACGTAAAGCATTATTTTATTTGAAAGCCAGAAGCGCATAATGTTTATTAATAAAGAGCCTGGTTTACATAGATTTTATTATTATTGAGCATAAAATGGTTTATATTACAAGCAAGGGTGAAATTACTAACTAATTAGCCTGTGAAGATCATGTTTAATGGAATATATAAATCTAGGGTGTTGCTTTTTTTGCAAACCTTAAGGGTCTTATTCATTAAACATGTATATATGCAGCCTCTATGCTGAAACAGGGGGCTGTGATACACAGTTCAAGGTCAAATGATTCATTTTGTGTTTCTCAAAGTCCAAAATCGAGGACTTTAAATTCCTTAATCCTTATCAAAGTCAATTTCAATATACAGCTGCCTTAGTGTGAACAATGAATTCAACTATAAATGATGGCAATTGAAAAAGCAAAAGTGAAGAATTTAAGGGCTACATTCTCCCTCTCTCGCTCTCTCTCTTTGGGTACTACAGCTTAAGACCCACTTAACTCTTCCAAAGGAACTTTGTTTCTATTAACTTAGAGGGTTGCACAATCTTTGTAAACACACCATTCTCATATATTTCAGTTTAAATTTTGTAATAGCACCATAAAATGTGTCAAGCATTGCAATAAACTATCAGTCACAGGAAGCACAAATTGTATGGGAAAATTACTAGAAACCATGTCTTAGAAGGAAGAAAAAAGCGAAATTCTTGAAGAACTTGGAAAAATAATCCTAAATGTTTCCTTAAAATGTGTGTTTCTCATTTTTAATAAAAATAAAGACCGTGTGTTTTAAGTCAGATTTCCAGGTTTGAAGCAGTTGTGGCTCCTTTAATCCTCAACAAATGCTGGTTCTTCAAGGCCACTGAAGAGCAGATAACCTTCCCTCTTTACCCAGCCCCCGCCGCTTTGGAGTGAGGGCATTGTTAGCAACAGGGGGCTAGAGCAGAGAGATGCACAGGAATGCATGCTGCTGTTTCTTTCATTTCAGAAAAGGTTCTGTGTGTAAAACTTAGAGGACATTGGGTTCGTCGTATATTACACTGTTGGCTAAAAGTTGACTTGTGACAGATCCTGAACCTAGTCCTTTCACTCAAAATCCAGCTCAGCACAGGTGAACGATTCACTTCAGTTCTGGGAGGCTATAGAGTGCTCATTCGAAAGAATAAAGAAGCCTCATTTGATTGAATGACACCCAGTTGTCTCTCTTTGGTCTCTTGCTTGTTTGAACAGCCTTAGGGAGACTACAAAAAGCAAAATCAAACCCAAACAAAAAACTCCATTTAGCTGCTATGATAATACCACAGTGATTTTCACTTACTCTGTGACCATCCCCAAAACCCCAAACTATTAAAACATTAGTCACAATGATGATAAGGCAGTGTGCTGCCATAAAGTCTCCAATGTTCTGTTTTATGAAAGTGCTTTGTTTTAATGTCACAACTAAGAGCAAATCTAGACTTACCAAGCCATAGATTTGTATTCAGGAAATTTGTGTTTAGGAAGAACCTTGAATGTTTGCTCTGGGGGGTCTGGGATTCTTGGACAGGGGCAGGCGTTTGCAGGCTCCAAGTTGGGCCAGCCAGGTTCACGTCATTTAAAGATGAACACTGCCCCCTGCTGGGAAGAGGCCACATTACCTCCAAAGAACCACATTTGAAAGTGAAAAGCCACACTGTGTAACTAGGGAATTTAATTTTTATTTTTTCATCTTTTTTCAGTTCTTAGCTTGACAGCTAAATTCAGAAGAATTGTAACTTTGGACAAACATTATTGCATTTCAAGACAATCTTATTCTTGTTACTCAGCCCATGATTATGAACTACCAGCCCTGGCAGAGAATCACCCAAAAGAAAGGATAAGAAAAACAAAGGCAGTGACTGTGGTAACTGGGGGGTGGGGGTGGAGGGCTTTCGAAATAGAACAAGACATGGAAAAGAGAAAACTCTGCAAAAGGTTTTGATAGTTGATAGTTCGACTGTAGCCAGCGACACCACCAAAAGCTAGAGAGAACCAAAGCTAAATTATCGTGCTCAGAAGAGCTCACAAACACGTCTGAATCGCCTTATTTTCTGCCCATACCTTTTCCCCTAAACCGAGCACCCCCGACCGACAGAGCTGCCTGGAAGAATGTGTGGCGCTTAGGGCTGGAGACCAAGCCCTAAGGAAGGGGTAGAACACTACAAGGACGTTCCATGCCCTGCCCTCACCCTGACTCCCTTCCTGCTTCCTGGGGTGAAATGCAGTTGAGCTGAACATCAAGAGCTGCAAGGGAGAAAGACTTGGAAACAAAGAGCTGTCTGCTCATCTTGCCACCTCAAAGGCAGTGCATTTTGTGGAACCTCCGGAAGCCCTCTTTGGTGAGGAAAATGTGTGGCTCGGTTGCTGAAGGGACCCTGTAAAGCATAGCTCAGATTCATTTGACAGGGAGCTGACAGTCCCGAGGAGAGGTCACAAGTGACTACTCTTGATTTTGAAAGTCCAATCATGCAGACTGAGGAAGCACCCATTTCCCTGCTGCTAGAAGACAGCACCAAGACCTGCTTTTATTGAATGGTTCAGCAAATGTTATTGAAGGCCCACAATATACCAGGTTCCTCTAGTGTTTAACAAGTACTCATTTTGGGAGTTCTGTCTAGTTCACAAAGTACTTTAATGCCATTCTATCAACACAATTCCTGGAGGCAGGAGACAGTACTTGTCACCTGTACAAGTTAAGAAATTTGGAATTAAAAAGATTAAATACCTTGCTCATGGTCATGCAGTTGGTAGGTTGAATAGACCCTGTGTTCATCCTACTTTATACATCTCTAGACTTGACATAGCTCTGCTTCTCAAAGTCACTCTATCTATCTATCTGAAAGAATAAGACAGGAGAGAGAGAGAAATGTGCTACACTGAATAATCCAAGAATTCTATTAAATATTCACCCAATTTGTTGATAAATTCCCCGTAAGAAGTAGGGCACTGGCCTTCAAAGCACCACCATGCTTTGTAAATAAGAACTAATTCAATATTTTAGTTTTTAATTAACAATCCCTTTAGATTATGTGACATTTTCATTGCCCAATTCCAGAATAATATTATACTTATAGAACAAATTATTATATTCCTTTAAAAACATCTTTCCTTCATAGAAGTTAACCCTAAATAAAATATAATAATATGCCACTCCCCTCCTTAAAGTTATTCATGACTCTCTGAAACTGAATGTTAATAGATGCTCAATATAAAAAGTATTCAAAGGGCGCCTGGGTGGCTCAGTTGGTTGAGTGTCCGGCTTCGGCTCAGGTCATGATCTCACAGCGGGTGAGTTCGAGCCCCACTTTGGGGTCTGTGCTGACAGCTCAGAGCCTGGAGCCTACGTCTGCTTCTGTGTCTCCCTCTCTCTGCCCCTCACCCACTCGCATTCTGTCTCTGTCTCTCTCAAAAATAAACATTAAAAAAAAAAATTTTTTTAAGTATTCTAAAATCACATTAGTTTAGAGAAAGGTTCATTTTATAGCCTCCTCTTGGTATACTAACAGCTCTAAACAAAATCCTACAGCAAGAAAAACTATTTAATTTTGTTGTAACAAACATTTCTCAAACTTATTGGGCCACAGAATTTTATTAACAGAATATCTACTAACATATCAAGGAATCTAGGAAATGCAGTTTAGGGAACACTGGCTTTCAGGATAAAATCTAGACTCTTCAGCTCAGCACATAAGCCTTTCATAAACCAATACTTGCCCACCAACTCCAGCTTCATTTCCCATCAGTCCCCTCCATGTGCCATGGACCATGGCTGTTTCCTGAATTCATCGTGTTCTCTCATGTCTGCATGTCTTTAAAAATGCCAGTCCTTCTGCCTGGAACATCTTTGGACTTCCTTTTCCACCTGGCCATCTCCTAACCATTCTTTCAAGTCTCAAATCAACTCTTCTCTTCTCTTCTCTGAAGACTCTCCTTCCCTAACTTCCCCTAGGAAGATTTAGACACTGCTCCCTCTGTATCTGGAACTTTATGGGTACCTCTCTCCACTCACCACATCAGTGTGTACTTTTTCCCTCTGTTTCCCCACTAGCTCTTCCAGGGACTCAAAAGTTATCTGTTCCTCAGGACTTATGGTACCTGGAACACTCATGGATCCTTGCCTGGTGAATTTGTTCTGGGATTTCCTTCTTTATTTACCATCCTTTTTTTTTTTTTAATAATTTTTTTAATGTTCATTTATTTTTAAGAGGGAGATGGAGTGCGAGCAGGGGAGGGGCAGAGAGAGGGGAGACATGGCATCTGAATCAGGCTCCAGGCTCTGAGCTATCAGCACAGAGCCTGATGCAGGTCTCGAACTCACGAGCCCCGAGATCATGACCTGAGCGGAAGTTGGATGCCCAACCAACTGAGCCACCCAGGCGCCCCTAACGTCCTTTCTTTACTAAAGTAATTTTTTTCCTTCATGAAATTACACAAAGTAATCTTAAAAGTCTTGATGATACTACTACTAATAATAGTAGCTAATATTTATTGAATGTCTACTATGGGTCAGGTTCTACACTAATTATTCTTACCAGACTAGCCTATTCAATTATCACAGACAAATTATATGAATATATGATTATTTCCATTTTACAAATCAGGGAATCAAGGCACATGGAAGTTAAGTAATTTGCTCAAGGTCACACACAACAGGTGAATGCAGAGCTAGGATTATTCGTAACCAAAGATTCTCTTAGTTCCTACATTATAGTATGCTCATGTCTATTCAAACATGGAAAAGGTTCACAGCAATAGAAATAGAAAAACAAAGTATGAGTTTTCCTCCAATTCCCCAAGGAGGAGAGGGAAGGCTTAGGTATCTGTGGTACAATGTAAGGAGGATCGTAGAAGCACTACACACAGGTCTCACAAAGAAGCCACCTGTCCGCTTCTAGGGGAAAAAAAGAGAGCACTATAAAAAAGATTAGAAATGTTATTTATTCATAAAAATGAAGCAGCCTTCAGGGGTTACCTGCAGTGCCAGCTGGAGGCTAATCTCTGATTAAACCTTCTGTTCTAGAACTGGAGCCGATGGAGGGGCGCCTGGGTAACTTAGTCGGTTAAGGGTCTGACTTTGGCTCAGATCATGATCTTGTGCTTCATGAGTTTGAGTCCCACATCAGGCTCTGTGCTGACAGCTCAGAGCCTGGAGCCTGCTTCAGATTCTGTGTCTCCCTCTCTCTCTGCCCTTCCCCTGCTCGCACTCTTGTCTCTCTCTCCCTCAAAATAAATAAACATTAAAAAAAAAATTTAGAACTGGAGATGATGGGAATATCAATGGCAGGTGTATTAATAGTAGTTGGAATCACAGTCATGTGGCAATAACAACCACAATGACCACTCCAACAGCTCAGATGTATCTGTCCTCACCCCTGTAGTTTCCCCTTTACAGGTAGGGAAAGTGAGGTTCGGTGAACTCCATCATGGCTCAAGGTCACCCAGTTAGTAACACAGTTGAGTTCATCTAGATCTGACATCAAAGCCACTTGAAACACTCCAAGAAAACCAAGCAGTCTTTAAAAGCCCACTAGGCTTTAAAAGCCCACTTCTGTGATACCATGGTTTGTTCTTGTATTTTTTCTTGAATTTTAGCCTGGTCATCCAAAACCAGTGACATCTCTTGAAACAGAATGTTAAGCTTATCTCTATTGTTGTTAACATAAAGCACAGATTCACTTAACACGTGTTCACTGATTGATTAAATGAGGCCCAAGAACAAATGTGTCTGTCAAGTGGACAGAAGCCCTCTGTGACCTTCAAGCAGCTGTCAAAGTCAGCCAGTGAGAAGGCTCCAGGCATTTCCAAGACCACATTGGAACCCAGGCACTTTTGTTCTACCTCTGACTGGCTGCAAACATTCATTAGGTCTTTTCTCTGGGTCTGCAGTACCTTAGTAACAAAATGAGGATACAGATTTCTCTGAGGGTCCTTCTAGCTCTAAATTTCTAGAGTGAGATTTTCATCACTGAAGGAAATAGGAATTTCCCCAAGAATGCTGGCATTCCCGGTAAATAATTTGTATTTTTGGTACTTTGCATAAGAATTTGAAAGCCTAGGGGCGCCTGGGTGGCGCAGTCGGTTGAGCGTCCGACTTTAGCCAGGTCACGATCTCACGGTCCGTGAGTTCGAGCCCCGTGTCAGGCTCTGGGCTGATGGCTCAGAGCCTGGAGCCTGTTTCCGATTCTGTGTCTCCCTCTCTCTCTGCCCCTCCCCCGTTCATGCTCTGTCTCTCTCTGTCCCAACAGTAAATAAACGTTGAAAAAAAAATTAAAAAAAAAAAAAAAAAAAGAATTTGAAAGCCTAAGTACCAGGTTTCCAGTATATAACTTGGCTTTAAAAATACATGAATAACGAAATAGATGGGCCCTCTTTCTAATTAACATGCCCGTTGTCTAGGCTTTCCAATCATAAAGCAGGCCTTAGGTTTTACATATATCTTGTGGCATAACTGACTGCCACAATTCAATAGTAATAATGGTGCTTTAAATAGAAGTCAGAGATCATTGACATGCTTTACATTGCCACCACCTTAACACATGAGAAAATCCTTAATTTTTAATGCCCCTGCTTCAGGAAAACTCCCCCGTGTTTGGGCCTCAGAGATGGCCCTGGATGCTGGCATCTTCACTTTAATCTAAGAGTGGAACTGTTTTACCCCCTGTTATGGACTAAAGTGTGTGTCTCCCTGAAATTTATACATTGAAACCCTAACTTCTGATGCAACTGTATTTGAAATAGGTCCTTTAGAGAGGTAATTAGGGTTAAATGAGGTCAATTAGGATGGAGCCCTAATCCCATAGAACTAGTGTTCTTTTAAGAGGAAGAAGCTGCAGAGGTCTTTCTCCGGACACAGCGAGGTGGCCCTCTGCAAGTCAGGAAGAGAGGCCTCAGGAGAAATCAACCCAGCCAACCCTTTGGTTTTGGACTTCAGCCTGCAAAACTGCAAGAAAATAAATTCCTGTTGTTTCAGCCACCCAGTTGGTGGCACTTTGTTTCAGCAGCCCTAAGCAGGGTTACACATTCCCTAAAACCAACACTGTGAAACCCCTAAAACAATTCCAATTTTTATTCAGCAACTAAATCAGGACAACTTGTTTTTATTATTCCAGAGGTTATGGATTGAAGCAAAATTTCTAAATTCTCCTACCCTCATCTCATTTCTTTCCTCTATCCCCACAGCCATTCTGGGGGTAAGAGATTTGATTGTCCCAGAACTCCCCCTTGTATCCCAGCCCTGGAGACTTGGCCACAGGCCAAGGGACAGGAAAATGCCAAGTCCTCACAAGAGCCCCTCCATTTTGTTCTTAGAGAACAAGTCCTTGACTTGCCTCTCAGCCAGTATCATTCCCAGACATATCGTGGAAGCATGGCCACTCAGGGCACAAGGATCCAGAATTTCCCACTTTATGCATGTCTGCCTATCTGCCATGTTCCCCATATGTCATTGTACTGCTTTGCCTGAGGACATCTCTCCCCTGCTGTGCCAAGGTGTACTGATATTTTTCCACCTATTCTATCATTCAGGAGATATTTATTGAATGCCTTCTAGATTCGAGGCATGATTTCAGGGACTTGGGAGATCACAGTGAGCAACATAAGCAAAAATCCCATCTTCATGGAGTTTATGTCCTAATGTAAACCCTTCTGATGAAATAAGTTCCAATGGAGCAAAAACTCTCTTTTATTTTATCTTATTTGCTTTTTCTTATTTGAACACTGCTCTTTATTTTGCCCTCTCCTACTCTATGGCAGGTTTCTGTCTTTAACCATTTCCTTGATCTGCTCTCCCACTTCCTCAAGAAAGTAACATTACCACAAGTCCATTTTACCAATAGGGATGTTGAAGGACAAAAAGTAATTGAATCTGCTTTTCCCAAAGCACTCACACACCTCATATCAGTGCAAGGCTTGGAAATCAGGATTTCTAAAGTCTGGAGTACAAATTAACCATCAGAAAGCAAAGTACAAGTGCTTCATATTCTTAGTTTCCACTTAAGCCCTGCACTGGCAGTAAAAATACAAACAAAATTCCCCATAACTTCTCCACAGGGACCCTTCTTGGCTGATTTCTTAGAACTCCACTGCACTGGTTCAGACAAAATCAACCAAGGTCATCACAGTGAAATGCATATTGCACGCTGATTGGAGAACCTGGATGGGAGTTACAAGCATGAACTCAAAGCCAGAACACTGAATTTACTCTGTAATTATTTTATTTTCGACTATTGCAAGTCTCAATCAAAGTGCTATCCTGGGCTCAAAGCACTGTTTTCTAAAAACATCTAAAAGCCAACTTATACTTACGTGTATAATGTACGTATTAAATATAAATGATTCAGCAACATGGATCAGATTTTACATAGTGTAAAACTCTCTTCTTTAAAGTTAACCAACCAAGAAATTACCTTTATCATATTTAAAAATGTGTTTGAAGATAAAGTCTTTTTTTTTTCCTTTACCAAAATTAGTTGACAATTGTCAGTATCTCAAGGTTTTAAATTAAAGCAGAAGACCTTCTCTAGGCTGTGGTCACCACCCTCTGCACTGTACATTCTTTCTTAATTCCTCTGACAGTCTGTCTCATTGAAAGCTCACCCCCTCCAAAACTAAGACTGTGACAGCAATGCCAGTGAAGGGTGGGGGTTGGGGGAGGAGTGTGTTTAGGGATCAAAAAAAGGATGGAGTCTAATTCCAAGAAACTTATCTTAGAGAAGTTGCCTAGACTTGGCCTTCTTCCATGGAGGGACAAGTGAGAATCATTTCTTGGACTGGTTGTACAGAGTCAAGGCAATCTGGTCATTAAGGCAGCACTTAATTTCCAAGTCACAAGGTCCAGATCACCACAGAAATCTAAGTCCTTGTCCTTGGACTGCTACGAGGTAAGCATCTAATGTATACATGAAACCAGCTTGGTAGGCATTAAAGATAATAGGCATTGTTAAAAATCACTACTGTTTGGTCACCATACTTCAAGCTGGTTTTCAAAAATCAAACTTAATCTTCCTACCAAGGGCTCTCAGCTTCTCTTGAAGACAAGTTGAAACACTAAAGCCTCATGCCTGAGACAATAAAAAGACAGCCTCCACTGCGAATCCCAAGTAGATAGCCAGCGCATCCCATGAACAAGGAAGGTGTTCTTTGTGTTTATTTTTCTTTGGGAAATCAACTGAAAAGACTCCAACCCTGGCACCCCAGTTGAAGAAGAGAGAATGTTCCTTGTGTTCTGCCAATTCGACATCCTTCTTAAACCCTCCTCCCGCCTTCATCTCCCACTACCTTAAACCTGTCAGGTTGCCAAGGTCAGATTCAGATTGACGTTCTGATTCTGTTAGGCTGGTGTTGGCATGAGGAACATCCTGTTTCAAATAATAAGGCTTATTTAAAAAAATAATAAAGCTCCTTGGACATCAAATGACTCTTACAAAATAACAATTTGATGAATTAAGTGTAAATGAATCAGAAACATGTGTATTAGATTTCCCTCAGAATACGCATGGGCTTCAATACTCAGAGGAAAGTGCTTGGGAAAACGTATTCTGAATTGTCCTGGACCCAAAATGTTTGAAAAATAATCTCAAACTTACGCGACAGCTTCCCCGCCCCAGGTCAAGCCAAGTGATAAATATACGTATATAGGTATAGCGCATGGTCACAGAGACGTTCACAGCTCTGCTGCCCAGAGTAATAACTATGGTATATGGAGTGTGCCGTGAAGACAGGCTGTGAGGCCTCGGGCTTGTCTGTGTTCCCACTCACACGGGGTTTGTTTTTGTTTGGTTTTTCATATGAGAGAAGAACGTTGTAAAGATTTCCACTACCACTCACCCACCCCCTCCCAATCATTTTATTCCCATCGCTGAAACCCTCGGGGAGAATCTACTGTGTGTGACAAAGAAATATGTCTTTTCTCTGTGTTACAGACCTTGGATCGCATCCAGGACCCCGTTTTCCCCGGAGGCCAGCTCTCATGGTTTATGATTTGCATTTCATTGCCATACACTGAACCCAGCAAGAAGTAGTCTGAACCAGCAGAATGACGAGAGCTAAAAGTAGCAAGCAAGAAGTCTCCATTTTCCAGCTCATTCTGCAGAGTCTGCATTGCCAGAAATCTAAAGCCAAATATGATTTAAAATTTATACAAGCAAAGAACATCAACACTAGTACACTCAGTCTCTCTTCCCTTCCCCTTTCCTAAGACCCTTCTTGGCCTGGGAGTCTCTATTTTATGTTTAATTTAATTTGGATTGCTAATTATTACCTTTTCTCTTGCCTCTACCCACATTTAATCTTGTCATCTACTTTCACAAGGTCCTTATTTTCTTGAGCTCTCTTTACCCATGAATCTTTCACTTGTAAAACTGAACAAAGTCAACTTCCAGGATGTGAACAATATGAATTTGAAAGAGGAAAGAATGAAGAGTAGTCTGGTATTTGGAGGGAAAAATTCAATTTAGAAGGTATTAAAATACATAAAATATGCCCTATACAGGGAAGCAAAATCTATTCATCCTGTCCTGTACATCATCAGTCTTACAGATGTTAATGAAAGAGTTACAGGAAAGATTTTTTTTTAATGAAGTCATCTCTGATATGCTGATAGGTTAGTTAGCACTACAAAATAAATCTTCTAATTTGAAAACAGGACTCTTTCCATAACTATACATTTATTTCTTTTAACAGATATCAAAATGTCTCCATGGGGAAGTCTTACTGGCATCTCCAAATAAAAAGTAATCTGCTTTCTCTCCTATAGTTCTACGTTTGTTAGAAGGAACCTCCTCTTTCCACACACCATGTCCGAGAGGCCATAAAGAGCTACTATCCGTTTCTAAATGCTTCCTTTTTTAGCTCACCCCTCAGCCCCTCTGCCTGAATTTGTACAATCACATGCTAATCTGTCCCTGATCTATAAGTCAGTCCAGCATCCACACTGCAACCCTAATGATGGTTCTGAACACACACCCCTGAGTGTGCCCCTGCCCTGCTAAAATCCTCCCATGTCTTCCACTGCAGGGGAAGGTGGTTCTCAAGGGTCAAGGGATGGATGGAAAAGAATTTACCCAGATCTCCCCAGGAAACTTTTTTTTAAAATATTTTTTTTCATTTTTATTTAGTTATTTTGAGAGAGAGAGACAGAGCATGAGCAGGGGAGGGGCAGACAGAGAGGGAGAGAAAGAATCCCAGGCAGGCTCCTCACTGTCAGTGCAGAGCCTGATGCAGGGCTCAAACCATCAAACTGGAGATCATGACCTGAGCTGAAATCAAGAGTTGGATGCTTAACCATCTGAGCCACCCAGGCACCCCTGCCCAGGAAACTTTTATACTCTGTACCATTTCTGCAATAACTGCCCCTCCTCCCTCTTGCCTGGGATATGCCATGAGAGTTTGAAGGGGACCTGGGAAAGTTCTAGTTCATTCATCCCCTTCCTGCCAACCTCCTCTTCTCCCTCACCCCTAACCCCTCTGACCTAGAGGATAAAGTCCAAACTCCTCCTGTGCCCTACAGGAGGCCTTGCAGGAGCTGAGGCCTGGTGGCCATTCCCCACCCCTCTGCCCTGCACATACCCCATTGCAGCCATCCCAAGCTCCTTGCCCATCCAGACTCTCTCTGTTTCCATATTAGTAGTGCCTGCTTCTCCCTCCATTTGAAACGCTCTTTCTTTCCTGGCCATTCCCCCCCTTCTCTATCAAACTTCAACTCATGAATTCCTACTGGAAGGGGCTCTTTCATCACCTGGGGCACACTGGCCCTTCTCACAAGTGTGTTACCTATCTTTTTCCCAGTCAGGACTTTCTGAGACCAGATCTTATGAGTCTTTGTCCCCCCTAGTAAGTGCTTGATGTTTTTTGAATGACCACATGCACTCATGTGCAAATAAATAAATGGGTGAAATCATGGTAATCAGGACTATATGAGCTGACTGATCATATATGTTTTGCAAACAGTTTGTAGTAATATCATATTATTATACAATCAATCCAATTTGGCCACTAAGCCACCAGCAATAACCAGAGTATGGTACAACTGAAGTAGTTATTTTGGTTATCTTAACATGTAGACAAGATTTAGCCATTTGTTGACTGAGTCACACATGAAATAAACTCTCCATCTGAAAAAGAGTATATACCAACTATTATGAATTTTTTAAATGCTAACATTTATTTATTGACTGCTTACTATGCACTGGGCAGTGTCTTAAGTGTCTTATGTGCACCAGTTTATTTTGTCTTACAAAAACTCTAAAAGGCACATGAATTTCTGGTGCCCACTTTACAGATGAGAAAGCCACGTACCCAGTGGGCACACCGGGACACACACAGCCCATGTTCTCACCCACTAGGCTATACTGTCTCTCAGGACACAGATGGCTAATGGGTGGTTTCTACTAGAAACAACAAATGATTTTTCCAAAGTAGAACCATAATTAAACTATCTTTAGCTTCAAACTTATATTCAGATCAAAAAGACACCAGAAATCCCAGTTGCTCTGCTCTAGATCCTGTCCCTCCCATCGATCACTTTATTCATAATATATAACACACCAAAAATCCGGCAAGAAAAAGTTTCCAACTTGACCAACTGATTTTTCCCCATTCCCCTGTAAAAATGACCTCTCTCTCTCTTTTTTAATGCTTATTTATTTTTGAGAGAGAGAGAGAGAGAGAGAGAGAGACAGAGCATGAAGCGGGGAGGGGCAGAGAGAGAAGGAGAAATAGAATCCGAGGCAGGTTCCAGGCTCTGAGCCATTCATCACAGAGCCTGATGTGGAGTTTGAACCCCCAAACCGTGAGATCATGATCCAATGTGGGGCTGAAACCCACAGTGAGATCATGACCCAAGCCAAAGTCAGACGCTTAAGTGACTGAGCCACCCAGGAGCTCCTGTAAGATCTCTAAGATGACCTTTACTTAATCATTATCTGGAGAGCAAAAAATAAGGGTGCCCTGCAGCGTCAAGTACACTGGGTTCCAGAAATAACCAAAGAAATGTACTGAGGGGCAACACAGAATCCGACATGAATGGGAGAGAAAGGGAGGGGCCCCAGGACTCTGAAATGAACAGTGTTTCCGTGGCTGACTGTCCACACATCCTGATTTCCCCTCAAAATCTGAACTTCTGAATAAAATCCACTACTTTACTTGCCTGTCAATATTGTTTATCCAAGACAGGAAAATGGACTGAAAGGAGATAAAAAAAAAAAACTTATTTGCAGTCATGCTATCTTTTGCTACTTCCTTTGGTAACCCTGTATTATGTTATAATTACTACAAAATAACAATGAAAATTAAATCAATAATAGTTCCTCTTTCATAAACGGTAGGAGGGAGGCTTTGATTTCCCATCCTTACCTTCATGGCCCCACCTGCTTCTGAGTGAGTGAGAGAGAGAGAGAGGACACCTCCAGCCCTACCACACCCTGGGTTGAGCCTTCTGATCTACCAGGAAACCCTATAACCTTGTGGACCTGAGATTGAATTCTATGCCCAGTTCCTCAGTGGAAAGTGGACTATTTAACCTCCCTTCACCTCTACGTCTCCATCTGCAAAGATCTGAAATAATGCAGGCCACCAGCTGCCCTCACAGGAGAGATGAGAAGCAATGACATTAGGTGAACACCATCAGCTTTCTGAAGGGCTCAGGGAATTTGGAACAAGAGACTCAGCGTGGACATCAAATAGGGTTTCCTAATCAAAGGACTTTGGGCTGTCCATATATCTTCAGAAACAGGAGCACTGCAACACCAGCTTTTCTATTTGTTTTTTGAAATGGTGCCCAAAAGAGAAGAGGACAAGACATGACTGAAGGATATGATCGCGGCAACCCTTCTGGTGACTGTCCATTCAACATCTGTCCGAGGGGAGGTGATTATGGGCCCTCAGATTGCCGAGTCCATTATCATTAGCGCATTATTTGGCGCTGAATGCGTTGAAAGGACAGGTCAGGCCACAGATGTCTTTGCTAAATGCAGAGTAACCCCCACAGTCCAGCCGCCCATTCCAGGTTATGGTACAGTGAACCGCGGGGCACCTTTCCCCCTTCTGTGTACCCCGCCTCTGCTAACACCCACTCCTGGCCCCCACCCTTCGTTTAGGAGTTCACAAACTGTTCCTGCCAGTTTAAGCAAAAAATGTTCTGAGAGGTAACAGGGCCACGGTAATTAATTTTGTTCCTTGACTGGAAGGTGAAAAGCTTTTTATTATGTAAATTATAAATGTCCTGAAGGGAAACTTTATCTCCCTCTCACCAATGAGCCCATCAGGCTGCCTGAATCAGGATTTTTTTTTTTTTTTATGTTTATTAGTCTAGGGGGGGCAGTTAGGACGTTTCATAGCTTCTAAGTGCTGACATTTATCTATTGCTTCCAAATAAGCCTAGTGGCAGGGAGCCACGGGCAGATCAGTAAATATGAGGAGGGGGGGGCATTCTGTCCAGACAGGCAGAGAGCAGGGGAGCACCTCAAGGCCTGAAGGCTGGGTGGGAGCCTGCCATTATCTCCAGACTCAAGGCTCTTGCCTTTCTCATTTGTTGCCCCCCCCCTCCCCCCCGCCCATCCTCCTCCCCACCATGATTCCTCCCTACCTGTCTCATCTCTGCCTTGGGTCAGTGACACCCTAGAGCTCTGTGCACAGCAGACTCTCCCTGGGGCTGAGGATGCCCTACTCCTCACTCTACATGCCTCCCGCATCCCCAGCCATGCTACTTCTGGTCTTTGGGGACTGTTCACGCTCTCAAAAGGACACTGGAACTTTTTTTCCTCCAGAAGGACAAGTTTGTACACTGTGATGGTTACATTTAACACATCACCTTGGCTAGGCCACAGTGCCCAGATATACGGTCAAACATTCTGGATGTTTCTGTGAGGGTGTTTTTGGATGAGATTAACATTTAAGTCAGTGGGTTTTGAGTAAAGCGGATTACCCTCCGGAATGTCTGTGGCTATCTTCAATTAGCTGAAGGCCTGAATAGAACAAAAGACTGACCTCCCCTGAGCAAAAGGGAATTCTGCAGCAAATGGCCTTTGGACTTGAAGTGCTAGAGGGGCTCTTCCCTAGGCCTCCAGGCTGCTGGCTCACCCTACAGACTGGGGACGTGGCAGCCTCCAGAATCACTTGGCCAATTCCTTATAATCTATCTATAGATAGAAAGTCATAGTAGATACAGAGTAGATAGACAGAGACAGAGTCTATTGTTCTGTTTCTCTGGAGAACACTGATGACTATATATGCCAACGAGAGTGTATATATATATATATATAAACACCATTCCACTCCAAAAAGTTAGGGTATATGGTAGTGATTTGGGTCTAACAGGCCTTGAGAAAGACTGAGTTTTGGCTTTCTTATTTTATACAGCAACATCTCTTTATCTATAGCTGGGCTGTCATATAACACATCTGTGGCTACGGGGTAGAGCAGAAAGTGGATGGAAACGAAACAGGAAGAGGTGAAATGAGCATTTCCTAAATAGTACAGATTTGGTGTAGGCTCTGGGTAGGTAGAAGGGACATATCTACCATAAGAGGCTTATAGGGAGAATTTCACCCTCAAAGGTCTAGGTACATGGTGGTCGGTGCAACAGTGCCTCGCTTTCCTGAAGCTTATAGGCTAGTGAAGAACTCAGGGATTAAACAAATAAAGTCACATATAAATGTTCGTCAAGGTATTTGCTAAATCCCATTAGAGGAAATAAACCTGTTTCACTGTAGACTGCCAAGTCAGGAAAGGCATCTCTGGAAAAACAGCATTTCAAGAGAAATTGACAAAACACATAGGAGTTGCCTGAGTTGGGGAGAGCAGTTCAGGTAAGGCAGCAGCCGAGGTGGAGCTTCTAGGCAGGAAATCTCTGGATGAAGAGCAGAAGGGGAGACAGGCTGGAGTGCAGGGACCCTGGCAGGAGGTGTGGTGGCCCCAGCCACACCACAGGGAAGCCCTTCTGCCCTGCAGAGGAAGCTGTGTTTTCTCCCAGTGCAGTGAAAAGTTTGTGAAGAATTTCAAGCCCAGGAGTGACATTATCCTAATTTATATTTGTAAAAATTATCTTGGCTACCTCTGTGTGGAAAATAGATGGGAGAGTACACATGGCAAGACCAACATGACGGCATTCTCTTGTCACTGCCCTGTCCAGCTGTATTTCCAGTTGGTAGATCCAAGGAAGCACTGTCCAACAACCAACAGTAATGAATACGTAACTCAAATCCTTAACTTACTTTTCTTAATAGATATGGAAAGATCCCATCATAATCCATAGTAATCCTATATTTGGAAACACAGGAAAGCCTGTATTTGCCTTCTCCCCCTTAGCTTGTTAGCTTTCAATCGGAGAGACTCTTGCTTATAGGAAATAGACCTAACTGAGGTATATGCTTTAAACATGGAGAGATGGGAGAGACAAAAAAAACCATTTGGGCTGAATATTGAAAAAAATTTGTGAGAGAGGGAAAGGGGTTGCTAGTAAGTAAGATGCTTATTTGGGGCTTTTTTTCTTTAAAAAAAATTTTTTTTAAATGTTTATTTATCTTTGAAAGCACAGAGAGACAGAGCACGAGCAGAGGAGAGCAGAGAGAGAGAGAAATCACAGAATCCTAAACAGGCTCCAGGTTCTGAGCTGTCAGCACAGAGCCTGATGCAGGGCTCACACCCACAAACTGTGAGATCATGACCTGAGCTGAAGTTGGATACTCAACTGACTGAGCCAGCCAGATGCCCCTTTTCTTTTTTTTTTTTTTTTTTTTATTTTAGGGGAAGTTTCCCAGGATAGAGAATCAGGGAGAAGGCCAAGGGAGATTTGAAATTATTACTGTGGATTATGATGGGATCTTTCCATATCTATTAAGAAAAGTAAGTTAAGGATTTGAGTTACGTATTCATTGCTGTTGGTTGTTGGACAGTGCTTCCTTGGATCTACCAACTGGAAATACAGCTGGACAGGGCAGTGACAAGAGAATGCCATCATGTTGGCATGTGGTTCCTCCATGACTAGACCACATAGAGTTCTTTATAAAGGGTCGTAACTTTACAAAGGGATGCTTAAGCACCCAACAGATGAGAGCAATAATGGCTTGGATTTCACTGTGAGAAACTAGGGCCTGACCTTCTTGTGGTGGCGGAGACATAAAGTAGAAGAGGGAGCAGAGCTGATATTGCTCCTAAATAGCAGTTCTCTCTTTCTTCCATAAAAATGTAATAACATTTTTATCTCGGCATTTGGGCACCCAGAATATAGATTTTAATTCCAAGCTTCTTCTGGAATTGAGTGTGACACATGCCAAATTATGGCTAATAGGAGAGTAGCGGGAATACATGCAACTTCCAGATCACACCCCAAAAGGGAAGTGGTGTACTCTCTCCTGGCCCCTTATCTCCATCTCCATCTCCATCTCCATGGACTGCACTATGGGTACAGTGGTGAGCCATCTTGGATGACAGGACCATGGAGCATAGTAGGGGTGGTGGAGCTGAAGACACAAACAGCCTAGATATTTGACACCATGGATCCCACATCCCACCAGACCCAAATGGCTAATGCCTGGGCTTGTATATAAGAAAAAAATAACTTCTATCTTTTTAAGCCATATCCTAACTAATGTAGCCTCCAGTGCCTTACAATTTTCCCATCCCCTCCATTCTAGGGGCATGGGGGTTAAAGAACAAGAGGAGAATCTTCCCACAACCCCGTTCACAGATCAGAGGACTCAGGAGACCCATCACTGTGCCCAGAAGTTAAGGTTAGCAGTGATTTACAAGGTTAGTCCATGTCCTGTAACTACTTTCTTAGTTTCAATTAATTACAAATTAAAACACACACACAACTTAAAAAAAAAAAAAATTCCCAGTATCTCTTCTTTTTAAAACAGTTTAAATGCTTTCAGTGTTAGAAAACTCTACCCAGGCTTTGGAAATCTCTGCAAAAGACATTCTCAGATAGTTGAAACTGTGAAATCCATCATATAGAACGTGATATCTGAGTAAAAGGACCTTGGTTTTACTAGCAGCCCCACAAGTGACATCAGAGTTAAGCAGCCTGAGCACTTTAATATTCTGTACCTCTATTTAATGTTTTAAAAAAGAGGGGGGAACAATAGCAACTTTCCTAAAGAAATATTGTGAGAATTATAGCGTCATAGAGACGAAGGGACCAGGTGCCTGGTCCAAGCACCATCCAATGCCTGTTTCCCCTTCATCACTTCCTTGATGAGAAGGTTGCCATCTGCTCAGAGGCTATGTTTCTAGGTTTTAGACCTCACTATTATTCTACTTAGTGCATTTGATCCATAAAGTAGTAAAAATTTACTGAAAGTAATGCCTTTACTCTGTCACACTGGTTTTTTGGTTTGTTTGTGTTTTTGTTTTTGTTTTTTTGTAGAGAGGGCATGAAAAACAAAAGCAGCATGGAAAAATGAAGGAAGGATAGACTTTGAAACCAGATGGATCTGGCCTTGAACATCAGGTTCACCATTTATGTGACCTTGGACAAGTCACTTGATAACTTTAAACTTCCACTTCCTAAGATATTGTAATACATATTTTAGGGATCACAAATCAACATAAAATGATACACTGTACCTAAACATAGAAATTACTTTATTATTACTTAATTACTTCATTATTACATGACTGTTGTTGCTGCTACTGTCCCTTGATCATTATCATCATTATAGCCATTCTAGGGACAGTGTGGCTAGACTGCCTCAGTACAAATCCCAGTTTCACCATTCACTACCTATGTGACCCTGGGTAAGTCACTTAACTTTTGTGTGCCTTCATTTCCTCATCTGTAGATGAAGAGTGATAATAATACATCGTATCACACATTTGCTGTAAGGGCTAAGTATATACAAAGATATAAGGCATTTTGAATAGTGCTTTAGTAAGATTAACCATTATATACCTGTGACCTTCTGTTATGATTAAGGAGTAACAATTTACAAAATAAGAAGGCCTGTTTTCCAGGGAGTGAGTGGAACCCTTCATACGTACGAAAGTAAAATTAGACATAACCGATTTAGAAAAACAGTTGCACAGAGACAACTCTTAACTCTATGGTAAATGAAGAGGATGGTGAATGTGGGTATTTTGGAACAGTGCCTAAAAGAAAAACCTCTTATGCTTGTCCTTTAGAGTACAGCTTCTCTAAATATGCATTTCTTTTTTTTTTTTTTTTTCTTAAATTTTTTTTTTCAACGTTTATTTATTTTTGGGACAGAGAGAGACAGAGCATGAATGGGGGAGGGGCAGAGAGAGAGGGAGACACAGAATCGGAAACAGGCTCCAGGCTCCGAGCCATCAGCCCAGAGCCTGACGCGGGGCTCAAACTCACGGACCGCGAGATCGTGACCTGGCTGAAGTCGGACGCTTAACTGACTGCACCACCCAGGCGCCCCTAAATATGCATTTCATTTTGGTAATATTAAATGTCTTCAACATGAAGCAGCAGTATAGGGAAAGGGAAACAATCTGAGGTTTCCAGTGGGCAGATGGAAATTTCACGTGTGGAAGGCTTTCAGACATATTTTAAATAAAACCATAGAAAATTTTTACTTAAGAATCTTCTCTTAGATCTCTTTACCACTGCTGGTGAGAATGCAAACTGGTGCAGCCACACTGGAAAACAATATTGAAAACAGTATTTTTTGAGGTTCCTCAAAAAATTAAAAATAGAACTACCCTATGACCCAGCAATTGCTACTACTAGGCATTTACCCAAGGGATACAGGAGTGCTGTTTTGACAGGGCACATGCACTCCAATGTTTATAGCAGCACTATCAACAACAGCCAAAGTATGGAAAGAGCCCAAGTGTCCATCAATGGATGAATGGATAAAGATGTGGTATATATATATATATATATATATATATATATATATGCACAATGGAGTATTACTTGGCAATCAAAAAGAATGAAATCTTAGCATTCGCAACTACGTGGATGGAACTGGAGGGTATTATGCTAAGAGAAATTAGTCAGAGAAAGACAAATATCATATGACTTCACTCATATAAGGACTTTAAGATACAAAACAGATGAACATCAGGGAAGGGAAACAAAAATAATATAAAAACAGGGAGTGGGACAAAGCATAAGAGACTCTTAAATATGGAGGCCAAACAGAGGGTTACTGGAGGGGTTGTAGGAGGGGGGATGGGCTAAATGGGTAAGGGGCACGAAGGAATCTACTCCTGACATCACTGTTGCACCATGTGCTAACTAACTTGGATGTAAATTTAAAAAAGAAAAAGAAAAAGAAAAAGAATCTTCTCTTAGAGTTTTCTCACTGCTAACTGAGCAGAGAGCCCCAGGAGAAGCCATGGTTGACAGAGCACGGGAGTGAAGACTGGCTTCCTCCAGTCTAGACTGCATTCTTCCCCCAACCAGTTGGCTGGATTCAAGTGTATCACTTAACATCTTGGAGCCTGTTTCCTTATGTGCAAATTGAGGGCTTCATTAGAACTCTAAGATCCCTGAAATTTCTCACATATTAAGATGCCCTGTTAACCTGGCCAGATACACATTAGCAGGCAAGCAGCACTGCCTGGTTTTAGGGATAACTCTCCTAGATTTCTTATTCCATGTTCTACCAAGTAATCTCAGCGTGTTAAGAGCATTTTATCGTAGAGATCTACAAATGAAAGGATATAGTGTCAGTCACAGCAGGCTAAGTTGTGCTGTAGTAGAAATCCCAAATATCTCAGTGGCTTTCAACAATTGTTTTCTCTAGCACTATGTGTCCATCAAGGCACAGCTACTGAGCTACTCTAAGTCTTTGTTGCACGACCTAGGCTGATGGAGCAGTCAGTCTCTGTCTGAGCATTGTTGCCCCTCTGGCAGAAGGAAAAAAGACTTTTCAAACAAGGTGGCTCTTAAAACTACTGTGTGGAAGTTACACACATCACTCCTGCCCACATTTTATTGGTGGAAGCAAGTCACATGGTTTCTTCTGACTTCAACAAAAAGGGGATGAATAATCAATCCCACCCACAGGGAAAAGCAAGGTTGGGGGGGGACGGAAAGTGACAAACACTAGTGCAATCTACTACAGATGTCAATGAAGAATTTCTCTCCTGAAATGGAAAATGATTTGCTCCTAAATGGAAGGAAGAACCACCTCTTGTGGCAGGGAAACATCTATACAGGAGTATTTGGAACCCAAGTGCACAAATATGAGAACACATCTAGGCAAACACTAGCAGAGGAAGCACTTTCTTTTTGCTGTTTTGTAAAAGAAAAAAATGCCAAAAATAAATCAATAAATAAGGAGGGAAAAACAAGGAAAAGGGTGCTGTTAGGGCTGGGGGGAGAGACCAGGAGCCGGGGAAACCCAGACTTGGAGAGATGACACCATTTGCTGCAGCTCCAGGCGGTTCCAGCTAATGACTGTGCGCAAGCAAAATGTGAATGCAGAGGATGCCAGCAAGTACATAAAAGGCAGAGAAAGAAGGATCAACATGTTTTGCTGCCATTTCCAGGAAAGAAATGGTGTCCCCAGCAGCCTTCCACAGTAGATGACCAGAAAAAAAAAAAAAAAAAAAAAGCAAACACAAATAACACTCATTGAAAATGTGAGTCGTGACTACTGTGTTTCACAGCACATCCTCCCTCAAATCCTGGCTACGAACCAGCCCAGCCACTTGAAGCAGCGCTGGCAGCCTTGCGCTCTCCTGGCACCGGGGACGCGTGGCAGCTGGATGGCTTGTAGTCAGTGTAGTTTTGCAGCTGGTGGTGGTAGCAATTGGCAGACGCTAACTGTCCAGATGGGCATTAAATTTTCTTTAATGTTTATAATATGTCAAAAGAGAATAATCCCTATGTCAAAGTGGTTTAGAAACTTTTACTCGGGAGCTTACGGAAATTCCTTTCTGACAAGACGGAAGTTGCTTTATTTCAACTACGTATGTGAGTTTTATTCCCTGAATTTAGGTTGGGTGCTCCTCTAGCAATGCAGTGCCCCTTGGCTAAAAGAGGCTGGGGAATGTCCAACCTATCCCTTTCTCAGGTTCTCCACAATCTGTTGATCTGGTGAGCCCACAGTTAGCAGTATGGCCACAGGATTTGAACTAAGGGTCCAACAGGAAAATAAGGTTGTATTCTGGCATTTTTATGATTCTCAGAGGGACCAGTACCATTCAGGTAACATTAAAATATTACGAATAAAGTAATAACTGTGTTGGATAGAAGAAAGAGCACTGGGCAAAACATTTTCAGACATGAAACAAGCAAGGGATTAATATCTGAAATATATATCTTTAAATTGCTATAAATCAATGAGAAAAACAAACCAATAACCTATTTTTAAAACATGCTTAGGATATAATATGCAATTCACAGAAGAGGAGATGCAGATGACCTGTATGTTACAAAATGATGATCACCCTCATTAGTGATTAGGGGAAAGCAAGATACCATGCTCATCAAATGCACTGGGGACAAACTAAAGACTGTAAGTATCAGGGGTGGAAAGGATGTGAGGAAACACTCTCATACTTCATATACTGCTGGGGGGGCAATAACCAAATATACAGAGCAGTAGAGCCACTTTGGAGGGTAACTTCTCAGTTATCTATAAATTAAAAATACACAAACCTATGTATGACCCAGGAAATCCTTCTTCATATCCACCTTCTCCTCCCACCCCCGTCCAAGGGCACTCACCCATTGCCGGCATTCCCTGAGAGCTTGTTAGAAATGTTAGAAATGAAGTGGATGTCCCATCCCAGGACTACTGAGTATGTGGAGGTGGGGCCCCAGAATCTACTTTAACAAGCCCCTCTGGAGATTCTGTTCCACTGCTCAACTTTGAGGAGTGCTGTGTCATAACACCCGTTGTAACGAAGGAAAATGGAAACAATCCAACTGTCCATCACATGCCTTGGCTTATTTATATTTCAGAAAATTATCCAGCAGTTTAAAAGAATAGGGTAGATATACGCTGATCCAGAAAAATATCCAAGATGGTCATACTGCAGGGCCACATGTAAAGTATAATGTTAATTATGTTTTTTAAAAAGTACAGAATGTTATCACATGTTTCTACACACACATTTCCACATACACATGTACACCTATGCATAGGTATAAACAGTCAACAAAATGTCTGGAGAATCCACATCAACTGATAATAGTTGT
Organism: Puma concolor; assembly: GCF_028749965.1. Lineage (NCBI taxonomy): Eukaryota > Metazoa > Chordata > Mammalia > Carnivora > Felidae > Puma > Puma concolor. Next base: position 187,070,925 of record NC_141674.1, read on the forward strand.
TATCCTGGGAAGGATATTGGAATTGGGAGGGTAGTCAAGGAAGACTACAGTTGTTTTATCTTCTGTTTTTTTGTGCAAGAAGAACTCATATATGTACTATTTGTGACACTATTATTTTTATCTGGAGACCTAGGTTCTAGACCCAGTCTGGGCAGCATCCTGCTGTGTCATCTGAAGCAAGTGCCAGCCTCCTTGGACTTCAGCTTCTTAACCTGCCAAACTAGGAATTGGGCAAATTAACACCAGCATCCTTTCACTCAGCTTTATCATGCTATGGTTCTTTTTTTTTTTTTTTTTTAAGTTTACTTATTTATTTTGAGAGAGAGAGCACAAGCAGTCAAGGGGCTAAGAGAGGAAGAGAAAGAGAATCCTAAGCAGGCTCTGCACTGTTAGCGCAGAGCCTGATGTGGGGCTTGAACTCACAAACCATGAGATCATGATCTGAGCTGAAATTAAGAGTCAGGGGCTTAACTGACAGAGCCACCCAGGTGTCCCCATCATGCTATGATTCTTGCCAGAGTTGTCTGAGTATGAAAATCAGATTGCTTAATAAATTTGACTAACGAAATAAAGAGATGTCTGCATTTCTGTGTCCCTTGAGGAACTAGTTAATAATTATTTCCACATGTCATCTTAGGACAAATGACTTACATGAGATTTCCTGTGTTTAAATATCATTGTGACTGAGAAGCTATTTATTTTTAAAGTAAATGTTTAGAGACCTGATAATACAAATTGCTCCCCCAAATTTTCCAAGGGCTTGGATTTAAGTGAATCTTCAGGACTTTGGTTCCAGTAGCATCAGTGTGTAAAAATAAATAATATGACTGCCCTGGCAGAATGGATTGGCTCGGATGATAATCATGCATGTGGTGAGCATGTAATTACATTGGGCACATAGGTGATGCCAGATTGAAGACCTATAGTGATAGCATCACGTATCCATTCTAACAGAAAAACTAGAGATTTGTGTCATTCACTCTGCATTTTTCAATTTTACATATCATTTTTTTTTTTTTAATTAAGAAAGAGAAGTTGCTTGTATCATGTATGAACCTGGATTGGTTTTGACCAAGATACAGAGAAATCTAAATAAACCAGAATTCCCATAGGGAGATAGATAGATAGATCGATAGATAGATAGATAGATAGATAGATAAAATAGGAATTAAACAGAAAAAAACTGTATTAAAAAGCAAAGAAAAAGGCAAAGCTAATTATAAAACTCAATCAACTTTGACCCTTAAGAAAAAGTCCTGCTTCCTTGATCAAATGCAGTATTCAAACATAGCAGTGAACCAGAAAGAGCTTTAGAGACCATTAACAACCCTGTCATTTTATAACCAGTTAATGATAAACTGGGGACTTGAATTCAGTTTTCCTGACTCTTAAGCCAGAGATCCTTCCTGAGTGTAAACAGAACACACATGAATGCCTTTAGCACCTGTATACAAGTGGATGAGTCAAACCAATTTCATAAGGAAGCTATTTTTGAAAAACAGAGTTAAATGCCTCTCATTGTATATCTTCAAAGTTAATTTTTAAAGAAGATTCATGGGGAAAACATTCTTTTGTAAATATAAACACAGTATACTTTTTATTAGAATTTAAGAATTCTAGATATGAAGTAATTTTCTATTAACCTTTAAAAAAATAAAATGGTACAAGGTGCTAGTTACTCCACATGTGCCATCCCAGACCTATTCTCCATTTTCTCTGCTCTGCTGTGGTCCCTGGAAGCTGACCTCCACCTCCAAAGTAGGCTCCCTTGCCTACAGGCTTCTGCTGGGTTTGTACAGTGGGAGTAAGGCAGGGGAGATTAGTATTTGGAGGATAAAGTGAGATGAGGGTCTTACCCCTTTGCACCTCGGCCCCCATTCCTCTTCCACCTCCTCACTGTCTTGCTGGCAGTGGCTACCTGGAAGTGTCCTCTTTCAAGGCTCCAAGTTCTCTCTGGACTTGGTGACACTGGTCCCTGAGTCCCTCACCATCCCTTATTGGTGTCCAGCCCATATCTCTATAACTAGCCCCTTCACAAAACCCTTTTCAGTTAATTCCTTAAATACACCATCAGTTTCCTGCCAGGACCCTCTCTGCTCACTGCACAGAGTAATAAGAAGCCTGTAGGTAGGTATCTATGAATACTGGTATAAAGCCAACAACTGGCAAATGAAGTCTCATGCCATCCGCGAATAAATCCTGGACAGGGACACATCAGGTCTTGCACAATTCAAGTCTGCCTCTCTGCATGCTCTTCCCCTGTGTTGGGACGGGTCACCTGCCAGGAACCTGAGCATCTGGTGAGTTCTTGCTGGGTGTATGAAGAATGCAAGGGCCTGCCCACTCTTGACCCAGATCAGTTGGATGAGATAACGTTTCTCTGCAGGACAAAGAGCAATCTTGCTTGCCATTTGTTATAAATAAAGCAGTGGGATCCTGAGCTCAGTGTTACTGGTCTGTACACAAACCTACTGAGTACTCAGCATCCACCTGGCCCATCTATGTTGCCCCCATGGGACTTGGGGAACCAAGGGAACTGATACTATGATGTTCATGCTGCTTGCTATGCTGAGTCTGACCCAAAAGTCTCAGGTCTTTGTCAGTGTCCACGAAATAGGAACAGGCTAAACTATGAGCTTGTAAGTAGGGTAAAATCTCAAACCCCGACATCCTCATCTACTATACTTGGCCACACTGGCTTCTTCCCTCCCAAGACACACAGCTGGGTCCCATCTGTAGGATTTTGCACTTTCTGTTCCTTTCTTGTGGACTGCTCAGTCCCAAGGTCTTCCCATGGCCAGTTCTGACTTTTCTGAAGCCCCAGATTCCTTGTCATCTTCCCAAAGAGGCCCTCCTTCACCATCCAATCAAGACTGGATCCCATAAAAAACACTCATTTTATTTTCTTCTTAACGTCTTTCAAAGATAATGCCTGAACGTTCTTCTGAACGTCTTTTCAAAGATAATGCCTATCTTTCCCCTAGTAAAATGTAAAGTCCAGGAGAAGAGGGGTCTTTTCAGTCTTGTTCTCTATCTCCCCAGAACATGGAATAGTTTCTGTCCCAGGGAAGTAGCACAAATGGATATTTGATGAATAAATGGATAACTGAATGAATGAATGAATTTCTATAATGTTATATTTTATTGTGTTATATTAAACATTCTTTGACTTTTGGGTGTCTCATCTGTACAATGATGGTAAGAAAATAATATGTCTTGTGTCAGATATATTATATTATATTATTACATTATATGTATCATATAATTGTATATTTGTATAAAATAACAAATTTCATCTTATATATGTTCCATATAACAATAAAATAGTATAACAATAACCTGAAGTACAATATCATTCCTATAAAATGCAAGATTTAGTTTTAGCATAAATGAATATATGCGAGGTCAACCTTAATATTTTGTTGTGTATATAATGTAGAGAGATAACATAATAGTTACTAGATGCATGTTCAACTCAGAAAGGGGATGCTAGAGAAATGAAGGAGAGAGGCATTTGTCAACACATCTAGTTCTAAGTAATAACATATCAGTGTCCTCTAACCAAAAAGCACTGCAAAGGGGCCATCCAATTCTAAGTCACCACAATTATAGAGACATCCTGCAGAGATGACAAGGCTCCAGTGACTTCCAGGACTTTACCCTCACTAATGAGGTAGATTCCACCAGGCTCATTGCCTTCAGGAAATGAAGGCTCATTGCCTGATGCTCCATCTGGGGTTTGGAATGCTCACACTCTCCTCTCCCCCAGCATGACTTGTTTGTACTGAGTTTTGCAAAGCCTCTTGCCACGTGGGTGACTTGCATCCCTATGCTACAAAATAAGTCTGGTAAAATATTACAAGGTGGAAGAGGACAGAAGGCTCCCTGCTTTAGATATTTTTATACAGCCCCCAACAACTGGAGATTCACTGGTGGTCTCTGCAGAAGAAATAATGATGCCTTCCTCACCTTTCTTTCAGCTCCCTCCTTAGAAAAAACTTAAAATTTTGATACCTGTGACTTCATGAACACAGGGTTTTATGGTCAGAACTGGAGAAATACCTATGAAAATTTGAGGTAAATAATGACTAAGACAATTTCCCTCATCTGTTAGGTGACAGAGTTGGAGTATTTATTTAACAAATACTTCCAGAATACACACTACATGCCAGGCAATGTCCAATATGAAGGACTAAAACATCACTACTAAAACATCACTAAATTACTAAACGTTACTTTGCTTAATCCTCACAAAAACCCTTTGAAACAAGCACTATTATTCCCCCATTCTACAGATGAAAAAATTGAGGCACAGAGAAATCAACTTACCTGCTCAAAATCACACAGATGACAAAGCAGCAGAACTGGGACCTCTGGCAGCCCGGTTTTCAAGGGCCATCTCTCAACCGTTGTGCCATGTGGCCACTTAGATTATCACCAAATCTCATATTGTGCTAACGTTCATGATTTGGCTTCCTCAGTGCCTTAGTATCCGGTATGTTACTAAGATAGATTATTTGGCTAGATTCTCTCTTTCTGTCTGATAAGCCTGCTTTCTGGATTAGTGTGGGATACAGGAGAGGGATGCCACTGTTATTTGGAATTCAAAGCTATCGAAAGCTACCCCTTTCCAGGGCCCAGAGAACTCAGCCTGCTATTTATTTTACTGGAGAACTTACTATGACTACTTTAAAGAAAATGTCTCCAGTGGACCCAGGCATGTGGATCCTGCAATCCAGACGTGCCTTCAGTTGTGATAGCTCTGAGTACACGTGGGACCTCCAAAAACCCTGGGCCCTGCCCACCAGCTCTTCCCTGGCACCCACTTTCCCCATCCCCCTCACTAGCATTCAGACCTGGACAGGCACAGCCTTGAGACTTCTCTGCTCTGGATACACAGTCCTGGTGAAGCTCTCTTGTGTCATCCAAGTATAGCTTTGTGAATGGTCCAGGGCCTGACAATACACTTCAGTGTCACTCATGGTTAAGCAGCCCACATCTAGAACCTGAATCCATCTAAGTCTTCCTTTTCCCATCTCAACACCCAGATCAGCAAGATTCAGTCCCAAAATATACCACAGCAAAAAAGCATTGAATAATAACATAAGTAGTGATAGGCAGAGCACAGAGGATTTTTAGGGCAATGTAGTTATTCTATACACTACTGTAAAAGCATACACATAATTTCACATACTTGTCCAAACTCACATAATGTACAACACCAAGAGTGAACCCTAATGTCAGTTATGGCTTCTGGGTGATAATGATGCGTCAATGTCAGTTAATCAATGGTAACCAATGTAAAACTCTGCTGCTGGATGCTGATAGTGGGGGAGGCCAGGGAGAGTGTCGGGCAGGGACTTTGTGGGAACAGTGGGCTTTCCACCCAATTTTGCTATAAACCTAAAACTTCTTTTTAAAAAAATGGAATCTATTTAAAAATGACATGAATCTCTATATCAATCTCCTGAAGAAGAGCAAAAAGAAAATCCCACCTGAAACTACAACCACATGGCATCTTTTATGTCTCCCCAAAGACTTCAGCCTGCTGTGGTTTTTCTGCCTTGCCCTCGGGTTCCTCTCTCATCCTCTGTCCCTCTCTGATTCTCTTTCTACTCATAGATGCACACGCATACACAGCAACATGTAAGTCAATGTAGCTTCTCTTTTAGTTTCCCTCACACCCCTTATTCCCATCATTCAGCAATGTACAGACAGCCTGGACAGGGCCCGCATGAAACCTTCAAAGTGTCCGGCTAGAAATGCTGTGAATGCAAGAAGGTAGCATTGTAAGTGCAAATTTAAATTTAAAATTGCACATGGTACAAAATTGGGTGATTTTAATGATACTAAGAGCTTTACTTTACACACAGATTTTGAAATAATGTGCATCCCCCACAAGTAAACATTTTATAAAGATTACCTTAAAACTGATAACATAAATAAACTGTGAACTGAATTTAGCCATTGCCATGGCCTTAGCCACAGGAACCTATGAACAGAAATCCCACCATCCTTTGGCCTGACATGTGGCCTTGAACTATGGCAGATTAGAATTCCATAAGGGCATTGGGATGTATCTTTTGATGAAATGAGAAAGATGGTTGTTATACTTTAATAATTTTGTTCCTGCTATATAATTTAGGTATCATGGCTATGTAGATTATCACAACATACTAAATTATAGCTTTAATACAGAATTCAGTATTTCATTTTCTACTTAAAGTGTTAAGTATTTTCCAAAGAAAGATAATGTATCCATGCACAAAACCATGCATTTTCAGCATATGTGGCCATGAACTGAAGCACTGACTTGATGGTTAATAATGCGTCTAAGTGTACAGACTATAAAGAAAGTACTTTCTATTGTTCAATAACATATCCTATTTAATTGCTCTGTTATTGAATAATAATCCCTAAAGAATTTTCACTTCCAGCAATGGTTTCTGACTTTCTTTTGGTGTCTAGACAATAATGATTTACTGAAATGTAGTGGGGGGGGGGCAACTTAAGAAAAGTCCTCAAAAATATTTAATATTTATAGTTAGTTATTGGAGTTAGGGGGAGGGAAGAGAAAACAAAACAACATCGTGGGTTGCCACTGAGTTTCCAGATCAAACCAATTTTGATATAAATATGATTTCATGATCAAAAACTCCAATGTAAATTAGTGATATGTGATCAAGATGACAATACCAGGATCAGAGGTGAGAAGTCTGTGAAGTCAAAATGCTTTTCTATTAAAAGTTCAAAGTAAAGTGACAAGTAATCTTTAAGAACCAAAAGGTCCTGAAAATTCTATTCTTTTCCATACCAGGTACCATGTTTTCCATGAGTATTCATAAATAAGTATATCAATCACAGTTTTCAGAGAACCCTGGAAACTCAGGGTTCAGAAGCCTTTAAAGCCTTATCTTTCACTTGGCATCTGAATCTTATCAATTTGATCTCTCGTGTCTTTGCCACCAAGCATTAGTGGGAGCCTTGGAACCTACTTGAACCTCTCTCAATACCACTTTACTCCATCATGAGGTAGCTTGGTTGGAATTAAATTTCACCCTCTGATATTAACCCTGTGGGACAGATAAAAGAACTGCATTCATTAATATTTGTATAATCTTTTATTTTTTTAAGTTTATTTACTTACATCGTGAGAGAGGAGAGAGAGAGAGCACAAGCAGGGGAGGGGCAGAGAAGGAGAGACAGAATCCCAAGCAGGCTTTGTGCCATCAGCGCAGAGCCCGATGCAGGGCTTGAACTTACCAACAGTGAGATCATGACCTGAGCCAAGATCAAGAGTCAGATGCTTAACTGACTGAACCATCCAGGTGTCCCCAGTCTAACTTTTAAAACCTCCAAACAGGGGCACCTGGGTGGCTCAGTTGGGTAAGTGTCTGATTTCAGCTCAGGTCATGATCTTGCAGTTCTCACAGCCTCCGAAGCAGGCTCAAGGCTCCGAGCTGTCAGCACAGAGCCCGACACAGGGCTCAAACTCAACAAACCGCTAGATCGTGACCTGAACTGAAGTCAGACGTTTAACCAACTGAGCCACTCAAGCGCCCCACAAACAAAAGTCTTTAACAGTCATCTCAAAGCCTTTCTGAAGGAACAATCTACAACCCCACTTAGTTTTACTGACTCAAGTAAAATCTTGAAGAAGGTAAACTCTGTCTTTGACATTTCTTTCATCTTCCCCTTTTGAGACCAGTTTTTCTCATTTGGAAATCAGAGACAAGAGCATTTAAGGAAGGAGAGGGAGACCACTTAAAGAGTAATGGTAGGTGTCTGATGCTAAGAAAGCCCCCAGAAGGCAGGCCCTCCATGGGCCACAAGGTGTATCACAGGATACTGAAGGCTTTCTAGGACTAGTTCTAATGTGAAAAGTGAGAATTCGACTTTTATTATTATTTATTGAGGCTCCAGCATTCCTCATCTGCCTGGCACACACTTGGTAAGAATGAAAAGGGATGAGTGGTGTAGGAGTTTGCCCCTCCAAAAAGGGAAGTTCTGAATGACGGGGCATGGCGAGCACTCTCCCCACAGCCAGGAAACACTCAGAAGTGTTCTCCAGGCTCTTTCACATGCCCAAATGCCGTGAACAATCGGCGGTGGTCCTGCAATGAAGGGACACTGCTCAGCAGCTGTATGTGTGCAATTCCCTTTCCTGACTTTCCATACTCCCTACAGAGAGCTCTCCACCATTCCTTTGGTTTGCACTTGTATACCTGGGAGTGCAGGTCTCTGGCTCTGCTGGATGCCTTCTATTTGTTTCTATAAATCCACTTTTCACCCTTTCTCAACTGTGCCCCAAGAGGCTGACCTTCATGGATCTTCCAGTTGAATCCAGCCAGGCAGAGGCTCCAGAAGGAAACTGAAGGCACAAGGAGAATGAGGTTTGGGTATTTGTGTCCCTCACTCCTGCCTGCTGGGTCACGGTGGGTTGACTGCCATCAGTGCCTCTACTGAAGGCTCCCCTTCCTTTTCAGTCACTCTGAAAAGTCCTTTCATGGTAAGCATCTAACCTCCTGCTTGTTCAGGCCTAAAGTGGTAATGACACACTTCTGCTAGCCCAGGGCACTGCATCGTGTCCGTTCCTTTACTTAAGCCTCGGCTATCCTTGTGTAAATGTCCTCTTTATTAAAGTCTTCTCAGTTACCCAGTCTGACTGAATCATCGATTAGAAAATCTGCCAAGAGCCTGATTTTCCCTCAAACCAGGAATGATCTACTAATCCTTTCGCTACCTACCCAAGTCCCACCTATCCTCTATAGCTCAGCTCACATTTCAGTTCAAATCTCATCTCACACTTGTGGATTCTACATTGACACCTCCCATCTGAGGTTCTTCAGACTTGGCATCTACAGCTCACAGCTTATCTTCTGTTTCAGCCTCTTTTCCAGTCCTCTGTTTCAGTTTCAGCGTCACCATACAGCTGATAACATACTTCGCGTGTATCCTTACAACTGAGCACTACGTAATGGTGCTGAGTGTCAGGCACTCAATACAAGTCCTTCTTGGACTGTGGAGGTCACTCCCTCCCTTGAAGGTGGCATGAGTGCTTGTGTACCTGAAATCTTACCAGCATGCTAAAGGATCATAGTTAGAGTAAGAGGAACTAGGGAACTAATTTGACCCGATCTCTCCATTGTGGTGATGAGAAAACTGAGGCTTAGAGAGGTGACTTAATAGCCCAACATCTCACAGTCAGGAGGCAGCAAAGCTGGGGCCCAAAGCCAGAATTTTTTTATATCATTCTTTGCCACCCTGATACTAGTTCTAGTGTCTCTGTGTCTTATTAGCAAAAACTTCACCTCTCCATACCTGGATCCTCAGTATGTTCCTTCCTTTTCAAAGACAGCATATATTTGTTTCCCTAGTGAAATACAATTTTCCTGAGTCCCCCAGAGCTATTACCTATTCATGCATTATCCCTACACCTACCACTTTGAAAATTTACCACCCAGTCAAAGACTGGAGTCTATTCTTCTGTGCATATCTGAGAAGGGAAGAATAGAGCCCTTTAGCTCTTTATTTCAATATTCTCAGACAAATCCAAGCTAACACAGAGAGTATTCTGGCCACTGTCTGTAGCTTCACTCATAGCTACATGCTGAATAGAAAAGGGATCAATGACCCACATTTAAAACATTCAAACTTACACTCTCTGACCCATGAGGAGCACCTGGCATACACATGGAGAACTGCACGGGGCCATAAGCCCTTACTCTGCTGTGGAATCCAGCTTCTTTAGAGGTTGAAACACTAGAGTTCTGAATATTCAGACCAAATTCAAACTCCCAGTACATGTGCACACTGAAGGAGCCGACCTCCTCTCAAGTCTCTGACTGCCACGTGCTAGGAACCCTGGATATGCAGTTGTGAATTTATTCCCTACTCTGATGGAGAGTGAGTGAGAGGCATGTGCATTAGTCACCTGAAGGTTAACCAGACACGAATGTCGAGATTAGCACTTTATTACACCATTCAGTGTAGTCACACAAGTCGACATGAGGACAGCAGAGAACATGAACCGTGGTGCAGTGCTATGGCCCGTGACATGACCTGGAACATCGCAGGGTGGGTTTCAGACAATGAGTGAGCCACCCCTTCCTATGTTAGATGCATCATTTGGCGCAACACTTTTTATTACATTAAAGAAGGCTCCACATAAAAATGTCAGCAGCATCCAGTTGACTCATGGAATTGAGAACTGTGCATTAGCTGCCGATTTAAATTAATTTTGCTTCTTGAACCATGAAAAATAGTTCTTTGAACAAGAATTCATGATAAATACACATGTGTAAAAGGCTTTTAATCATAATTATTTTAAATACATAAAACACGGTTTAAGACTCTCAGCCTCATTAATTTCTTATGGTATAAAAGAACAAAAACAAACAGTAAATGAGAGAAGTATAAGTCATAATTTAAATGTATTACACATGGTCATTTGGCTCATTAAATGAAAAGATTCTTTGTAAACTCTGGGCTATGGAACATTTCTCCATTAGCCAAAGATGAGGAGCAATGTTACAATTTTCTCATTGACAACCAATGTTTGATGTCATTTAGATCTTAAAAGAATACCACCTACAATTAAAACAGTAGAATTAGAATAATGTAATCATTTTCTAATACCCTGGACTTCCTTTTTCACATCACTTAACTCTTGTTTTCTCTGCAGAGTCCTGAAGAGCAGGGGTCACATTGTCAAGACATGGCACATAGTAAGGTCTTAGTCAATGAGAAAATGGCCTTAGGTCCCTTGGGAAAAAGTACAGATGAGCCATTACCATACACACTTGCCATGTATACACATGATCCTTCCTCCTAGAGACTGGCTTCCCCTTTCAGGTCTGAGAACTAGCTCACGTCCAGACGCTGGTAAGGGATTGCGACTTTTTTGTGAGATGCTTGCCCTTAGCCTCCTTGACTTCTTTTCACTGCATAGATTGAAAGAGTCCTTTGCTGAGATTATCTGGCTGTGTTCTAGTAACCCTCTCCACAGTTCTACATGGATTACATCCCCCTGACTATTACTACAACCTTGCAACCTACAACCTGGCATGGCCAGCTGGAGACCAAGGGACACTTCAGCTGATGTTGAAGTTCAAGTGTGAAGGTGGCCTCCTGGCAGAATTCTCCTTTCTTTAAGGAAGGCCAACCATTTCCTATGAAAGTCTTCAACTGATTGGGTGAGGACCACACACCTTACAGAGCACACTCTGATTTACTCAAAGTTTACTGATTTGTTTTTTTATGAATATTTATTTAATTTAAATTTTAGTTAATATACAATGTAATATTGGTTTCAGGAGTAGAATTCAGTGATTCATCACTTACAAGTTTACCAATTTAAATGTTAATTTCATGTTTAAAGTACCTTCACAGAAACATCTAGAAAAATATTTAACAAAATATCTGGATACTGTGGCCTAGCCAAGTGGACACAAGAAATTAAATATCATGCTTATATGATGGAGACTTCTGAGGGGAACAGGGCTCCAAAGCAGATCCAAAATCACTTGAGAGAGTTTGGAAAAGGGGCTGGCTTGGGATTTCAATGGTAGTGAGGGGGTGGGGCCAAGGTGAGGGTTCCCACAATCAGGGGTTTGCATGGTTTGAACCTCCCTCCAGCACTAAGGGGGGTAGCACCCAGGCTTCCTTAACATGAATGTCGAGATGTGGGGTACAAGGGGAAGAGGGGGGTGAACCTTAAAATAGGTCAGCAATCACACATCAGAAAATGGAGTCAGACTGTTACAAAAGGGAATGTAGATTTTACTCAATTCAATGGATAGGAAAGTATAACGAAAGAGGTAGCAAACTAAGAGGAAGAAATACGAACCAAAGCAGGTTTAAATCCTGCTGGATTAAAACTGCAAACACCTGCCACTTAAAGAGAAAGCCCACTTGCTGCTACCACCATACACAGTGCAAACTAACCCGGGGTATCATAGATGGCAGCTGGAATGTAGCCAGCCAGTGCATTCCTAGGTCCAGAGAGGAGCCAGGCTGTGTCTCCCTCACACATCAGTGATTCTTGTTCTTTACATATTGAAAACATTTTTGAAGAAGCAACAACCCAATAGCCAGTATGTTTCTAGGTGGGGAGGAAGAAAAAATTGGGAATGCAGTAGAAATGTAAAAAAATAGAGAAAATCTCCACCCTGTGGGACTACCCAGAAAATTTCCATTTAGTCTCTAACTTTGCCGAGAACCATTTTGTACTTGACGTTATTTAAGGTAACATATCAGCGTCAAACTCCAGTGCCCGCCATTCCCAGTGTCTAAGGACACCTGAGAGCACTTGAGGCCCCTTTAAGCCATTACAAGACTTTAATTCGGCCTTCCAGGGAGCCAGGAGGGTGGTGAACTCAACAAGCCTATAAATTAAGTCATGAGTCTTATTTTCCCAGCAAAGCAAGTTCAGAATGTACCATATAATTCTCCAGGCTTGACATACCTCCATTAAAGGGGATGCCCACTGAGTGTGGGATTACAAAAAGAAATTACAGATTTTCTAATAAATGCTTCAAACTGCCAAGAAAATCTGGTTCTCAGGATATTTTTTTCCTTTGCGGCTGAAAATAAACATGTTCATTGCTTTATAGTTTCCTGAAATGATGACATTCTAGCGTAATTGCAAATTCTTGTGACAGGCAAACAACGTCTCCTGACTGCAATGATCTATGAAGCGCATTTATAATGGCTCAGGGTAGCCTCTATCAGTAGACACCAGTATCAAGTAATCATCACAAGGACTTTTTTGCTAAGAGGCACTTGCTCATGTATTTTCCCATCATATTACAACTGAAACCTCTGCTCAGTCTTAAACGGCACCTCTCCAAGTTCATGAGCACAAAGACTGACAGTAAAACAAAGACTTGAGACAGTACTGGTCTCCTGATCATTTAAGAGAAAGCCTAACTGAAATATTCACTACTACAGTCAGATGATAGTTACAAGGAGAATGAGGGGTTTTTTGTAAGTTGGCTAAGTCATCTGAGCCAAAGGCTTCATTAATGTTCACTCAAGTAAAACTTCAAGACTAGAACTATAAAGTTGAAGTGAAACATATTCTAGATGAGTTATTTGGTATGTCAAAGAATCTAAACTTCCCAAATTTACTGGACGATTATGTAAGTGTTCTTGTCAATTAACTAGGGCTGGCATCACTGCTTCATGTGGAAGGTCTACCCATCACCCACATTCACACTCCCAATTCCAGTCTATAGGTCTCTCATGGACCAAAGAGATGCTGGAGCGTTCCAGCTCTACTACATGCCTGCAGCACCTTCAGGACACAATTCCTCTCCTCCCTGAGCAGGTCCAGCCCTTCTCCAGCCAGGTTACATTGGAAATCACCAAGTTATTGGTCTGGCAGCCTGCAGGCAGGCAGGCAGGGCATATTCTAAGTGAGCCACATGCTGGCACATCATGTTCAAGCAAGAAGGGAATACCAGCCTTCAATAGGAAGGAGCGGACCATTTCTGCAGGCCTAAAGAGTTCAGATGAATCCGGAGATTCAAGGTTTTTGAGTGTGTCACCCCACAGGTCTCCATTCCAAATCTCAGGGTCCCATTCTTTCCCAGCCAGGGCCCTAATCTCAATGCATCCGAACTCTCAGAGCTAAGAAATGGCCTATGTGATGCTCTAGTACCTTTATCAGTTAAGTCCAGGTTCTGATTCTTTTCTGCCGTTCTGTTACAGGAGGTGACAGCATCCTTATACGCTAGCAAGTAGACCCACTTAGAGTAATTACCCTCTAAACTTGTCTTGTTCCAACGTATCAATGGTTCCCAGGAACAGCAATCTGTTTCCAAAATCCTTATAATTACTACTCTCAAATTCCACCGGTGCCTTCCAATCTATACATACCCTTTCCCTGCTCACCACCAGGTAAAATTTATGAACTGCATCAAAACCATACGCCAGGGGGCTGTTGGGACTCCATCTAATACTAGCAATGGAGGTCCTCACTGTCAAACAGCGGCACATGATTCAGCTCTAAAACCTCTGCTGTAGATTGTGTTCCTTGGGAAATAAGCTTTGAGACCCTGGGACTTGCACGCTAGAGGTTTATTGAGGGACACTGCCAGAAACACTGCCTGTCTGGGGTAAAGGCAGTAGGATTAGGCAGAGGGAGTTTAAATGTGATGCAGTTGCATTAGAGGCCTCAGCCCATCCACTGGGGGTCAGTCAAGGGGGTCAGAGCTGGGAAGCTCCCTCAGAGTTGCCCTGGTTGTGGCAAGGATGCTCAGGCTTTGTAGCACACGTCTGCCAGTGCTTGTGTAGGCTCTTTCCAAGGGGGAAACATGACTTGGGCAAGGCAATTATCCTTGTCTGGGGACAATTCCTAGGGAGAAACTCATCTGTGAGCTGTCAGCAACCAACTGTCCTAGCAGCTGGGAATTGACAGTTTCTAGAAAGGGAGATCTGAGTGGTTCAGTATCCACTATGCCATCGGAGAGGGATTCGTAGCCAGAGAACAGTGAGAACACATAGAACACATAGAACACATACCCGGTTAACTAGAATTGATGGAGACATTTGGTATTCATTTGAACAAAAATATTAAAATTACACAAGGCTATTCATCTGAAGCTCAAAATTAGGATTTCCCAACTATATAATGACATGGCAAGGTTGCTCACCACTGTTTGCTCTTTCATGTTCCCCAACTTATCTGTTCTGCTTCACTCACTGTTTGAGCATATTCTTGTGTAGTTTTACAGATCTCAAATGTGAGTGATCTGAATTATTATATATCATAAGATACTTTTCTTTCTATAAGGGTCTTTGAATCCTTACAGATTCTTAAGTTGCAGTGCTTTTCAGTCATAACCTGTATATTATTTCAAATCACATTTTTATAAAGTTTTACCTATTACTGGCAATAATTCACATGATGGGATTTAGTTGCCAACAGAACAATAATGGTGCCCGAAACAATTTTTGTGTTACACCCCTGACTGCAGGGTAGTGAAATGACCACAGATTTGAATATTGTCTCAATTCTTATCTGGGACAACAATAGGCTGCCTCCAGCCTTATTTATAGTATATAATTGGGGGTGGGATGGCGTAGCTCCAGAACTTTAAAAGAGGATGTCACTTAGCCCATTTCCCAGTTGCCACATCACTTGATTAAAGTTTATAATTTTTTTGGCTCTTACGTATTTACATATATTCCCACTTAGCCCTAAAGACCTTTGAACTCTTGGAATCTCACTTCTTCCCATATTTTTATTTGTGGCACCATTATTATAGACATTAAAATGATGTCTAGCTGGATTCTGTGTATCACAAGACCATCTGGGTCCACAGTCACAATTTCTAAGATGATCCTTCCTATGATGCTGATTTAATATACATTTTCCATATTTCATTAATTTTAAGGTACATACTTTTTCACACTTTAATGTCCCTGAAATCAGGGTATGTCATCAAATTCCTGTCAGCCAGCTGTCAGTCTTGAAACATTATCATTACTAGTACACTGTACTAGTTTTCTATTGCTGCTGTAACATACTGCCACAAACTTAGTGCCTTAAAGCAATACAAATTTATTACCGTTCTGGGCTTCAGAGTCTGAAAGAGGTCTCATTAGGCTAAAATTAAGGTGTTAGCAGGACTGTATTCCTTATGAAGGCCCTGGAAAAATCTGTTTCCTTGTCTTTGCCAGTTTCTAGAGGCAGCCCTCTTTCCTTGGCTCACAGTCCTCTTCTTCTGTCTTCAAAGCAGGTCAGCTTCTCACAGTGCATCACTCTGGCATCCTGTTCTGCTTCCCTCTTCTTCATGTGCAGATACTTGTGATTAGGTTGGGTCCATAGGGATAATTAAGGATAATCTCCATATTTTTAAGGTCGACTGACTGAGAACCTTAATTCTATCTTCAATGTTAATTCCCTTTGGCCATGTAACCTATTCAGAGGGTCCAGGGATTAGGATACAGATAGCTTTGGTGGCCATCACTCTGCCTACCACCCATGTGTATATTAAAACTTGCAGAACTGGTGTCAAGAGGTTTGGAAGAACATCTCAGAGACAATAGTGAAGCATTCTTTTAAAATATACTGCTTCTCTAAGACTCTTAATGTCACAGAGGATATTTTGTGCGGGGAGAATGTGAATATCAATGACTATGATTTGAAGGTGACTCAGAAAAGTCAAACTCTTCCTAGGAAGAAGCTTGGGGAAAACCTCATCTAATTTATTTCATTTATCTGTTCCATTTTATCTATGTACAAGAATAATGTATAATTAAAAATCTGTATCTAAGGAAGTCCAAAAAACACTCAGTGACTCCATCAAACATAATAACATTCATATCGTAAGGAGTCCCAGAAGAAAAGAGAAAGAGGGAGCAGAAAATTTATTTGAAGAAGTAATAGCTAGAAACTCCCTAATCTGGGGAAGGAAACAGACATCTAGATCCAGGAGGCACAGAGAACTCCCACCAAAATCAACAAAAGAAGACCCACACCAAGAGATACTGTAATTAAATTTCCAAAATATAGTGATAAAGAAAAAGTCTTAAGAGCAGAAAGATAAAAGAAGTCAGTAACTTACTAGGGAAAATCCATAAGGCTAGCAGGGGATTTTTCAACAGGAATTTTGCAGGCCGGAAGGAAGTGTTGCAGCAGTATAAAGAATACTCTATCCTGGGGTGCCTGGGTGGCGCAGTCGGTTAAGCGTCCGACTTCAGCCAGGTCACGATCTCGCGGTCCGTGAGTTCCAGCCCTGCGTCAGGCTCGGGGCTGATGGCTCGGAGCCTGGAGCCTGTTTCCGATTCTGTGTCTCCCTCTCTCTCTGCCCCTCCCCCGTTCATGCTCTGTCTCTCTCTGTCCCCAAAAAAATAAATAAACGTTGAAAAAAAAAAAAAAAAAGAATACTCTATCCAGCAAGGCTATCATTCAGAATAGAAGGAGAGATAGTTTCTCACACAAAAACCAAAAGAGTTCATGACCACTAAATCATCCCTGCTATATGCAGAAGAGGTTATAAGCAAACCAAATGGTAACCATAGATCAAAAACTGCTAAAAAAACATGGAAAGAATAAAGAGAAAGAAATCCGGGGCGCCTGGGTGTCTCAGTCAGTTTGGTTGGCCAACTTCGGCTCAGGTCATGATCTCGCGGTCCGTGAGTTCGAGCCCCGCGTCGGGCTCTGTGCTGACAGCTCAGAGCCTGGAGCCTGTTTCAGATTCTGTGTCTCCCTCTCTCTGACCCTCCCCCGTTCATGCTCTGTCTCTCTCTCTCTCAAAAATAAAATAAACGTTAAAAAAAAAAAATTAAAAAAAAAAAAGAGAAAGAAATCCAAATATATCACTAAAGAAAATCAGCAAAACATTAAAGAGAGAAAGACAAGAAAGGATCAGAGAAAAGCTCCAGAAACAACCACAAGTAATAAAATGGCAATAAATACATACCTATCAATAATTACTTTGAATGTCAATGGGTTAAATGTTCCCAATCAAAAGACATAGGGTGTCAGAATGGATGAGGAAAAAAAAAAGACTCATCTATATGCTGTCTAACAGAGACTCATTTTAGACCTAAAGACATCTGCAGATTGAAAATGAGGGGATGGAGAAACATTTACCATGCAAATGGATGTCAAAAGAAAGACAGGGGGCACCTGGGTGGCTCATGTGGTTGAGCATCGGACTTCAGCTCAGGTCATGATCTCATGGTTTGTGGGTTTGAGCCCCATGTCAGGGTCTGTGCTAACAGCTCAAAGCCTGAAGCCTGCTTTGGATTCTGTGTCTCCCTCTCTCTCTGCCCCTCCCCCACTCATTCTCTCTCTCTCTCTCTCTCTCTCTCTCTCTCTCTCTCTCAAAAACTGAATAAACATTAAAAAAAAAAAAAACACTATTTAAAAAAAAAAAGCCAGAGTAGCAATACTTATACCAGACAAACTAGACTTTAAAATTTTTTAATGTTTTTATTTTATTTACTTATTTATTTTTGCAAGAGAGAGAGAAAGAGAGAGAGAGAGAGAGAGTATGAGTAGGGGAGGGGCAGAGAGAAAGGGAGACACAGAATCTGAAGCAGGCTACAGGCTCTGAGCTGTTAGCACAGAGCCCGACATAGGGCTTGAACCCACCAACCGTGAGATCATGTCCTGAGCTAAAGTCAGACACTTAACCGACTGAGCCACCCACGCGCCCCCAGACAAACGAGACTTTAAAACAAAGACTGTAACAAGGGACAAAAAAGGGCACCATATAATAATAAAGGAACAATCCAACAAGAAAATATAACAATTATAAATATTTATGCACCCAACATTAAACCACCTAAAAACATAAGACAGTTAATAATAAACATAAAGGAACTAATCAATAATACTACAATAATAGTAAGGGACTTTAACACCCCACTTACATTAATTGACAGATCACTGAAACACAAAATCAACAAGGAAACAATGACTTTGAATGACATACTGGACTAGATGAACTTAACAGATATATTCAGAACATTCCATCCTGAAACAACAGAATACACATTCTTTTCAAGTGCACATGGAACATTCTCCAGAACAGATATCAGGCCATAAAATAGGCACCCACAAACTGAAGAAGATCAAAGTCATACGATGCACCTTTTCGACTACAACACTATGAAAACAGAAGTCAACCACAAGAAAAAATCTGGGAGGACCACAAATAATGGAGGTTAAATAACATTCTGTTAAACAATGAATGGATCAACCAGGAAATCAAAAAATATATGGAGACAAATGAAAATGAAAACACAACAGGCCAAACCCTTTGGGATGCAGCAAAAGTGGTTCTAAGAGGGAAGTATATAACAATACAGGCCTATAAGAAGCAAGAAAAATCTCAAATAAACAACCTAACCTTACACCTAAATGAGCTAGAAAAAGAAAAACAAACAAAGCCTAAAGCTGCCAGAAGGAAGGAAATAAGAAATATAAGAGCATAAGTAAATGATATAGAAACTAAAAAAACAATAGAACAGTCAATGAAGTCAGGAGCTGGTTCTCTGAAAAAAATTAGTAAAATTGATAAACCTCTAGTCAGACTTATCAAAAAGAAAACAGAAAGGACCAGATAAAATCACAAACAAGAAAGGAGAAATCACAATCAATACCACAGAAATACAAACAATTATAGGAATATTATGAAAAGCCATATTCCAACAAATTGGACAACCTAGAAGAAATAAATAAATGCCTAGAAACATATAAATTACCAAAAGTGAAACAGGAAGAAACTGAATCAGCAATCAAAACTCTCAACAAACAAAAGTCTAGAACCAGATGCTTCACAGGGGAATTCTACCAAACATTTAAAAAGTTAATACCTATTCTTTTCAGACTATTTCAAAAAATAGAAAAGGAAGTAAAACTTCTAAATCCATTCTATTAGGCCACCATAACCCTGATACCAAAATCAGATAAAGACACCACCAAAAAAGAGAACTACAGGCCAATATCCCTGATAAACATAGGTGCAAAAATTCTCAATAAAATAACTAGCAAACCAAATCCAACAATACATTAAAAAAATAATTCACCACAATCAAGTAGGATTAATTCCTGATTTGCAAGGGTGGTTCAATATTTGCAAATTAATCAATGTGATATATCACATTAATAAAAGAAAGAAGGACCATATAATCATTTCAGTAGATGCAGAAAAAGCATTTGACAAAGTAACATCCATTCATGATAAAAACCCTCAACAAAGCAGGTTTAGAGGCAACATAATAAAGGCCAAATCTGAAAAACCCACAGCTAATACCTTCCTAAATGGGGGAAAAAACATAGCTTTTCCTCTATCAAAACAAACAAGACAAGGATGTCCATTGTCACCACTTTTATTCAACATAGTACTGGAAGTCCTAGCCACAGCAATCAGACAAGAAAAAGAAATAAAAGGCATCCAAATCAGCAAGGAAGAAGTAAAACTTTCACTATCTGCATATGATATGATACTATATATAGAAAACTCGAAACAATCTGCCAAAAAAACTGTTAGAATTCATAAATGAATTCAGTAAAGTCACATGATACAAAAGAAACATACATAATTTTGTTGTATTTCTATACACTAATAACAAAGCAGAAGTTGGAGAAATTAAGACCACAATCCCATTTACAATTGCACCAAAAACAATAAGATACCTAGGAATAAACCTAATCAAAGAGGTGAAAGACCTGTAGTCTGAAAAGTATAAAACACTAGTGAAAGAAATTGAAGATGACACAAAGAAATGAAAAGACATTCCATGCTCATGGCTAGGAAAACAAATACTGCTAAAATTTCTACACAACCCAAAGTAATCTACACATTTAATGCAATCTCTATCAAAATACCAACAGCATTTTTCACAGAACTACAACAATTCTAAAATTTGTATAGAACTATGAAAGACCCCAAAGAGCCAAAGCAATCTTGAAAAAGAAAAACAAAGCTGGATGCACACATTCCCAGACTTCAAATTATATTACAAAGCTATAGTAATCAAAACAGTATGGTACTGGCACAAAAATAGACACATAGATCAATGAAACAAAATAGAAAATGCAGAAATGAACCCACATTTACATGGCCAATTAATCTTTGACAAAGCAGAAAAGAATATCCAATGGGAAAAAGGACAATTCTTCAACAAATGGTGTTGGGAAAACTGTACAGCAATATGCAAAAGAATGAAACTGGACCACTTTCTTACACCATGCACAAAAATAAATTAAAAATGGACTGATGACCTAAATGTGAGACCCAAAACCGTAAAAATCCTAGAAGAGGGCACAGGCAGTATTTTTTTTTTTTTTAGGCAGTAACTTTTTTGACATCAGCCATAGCAACTTCTTTCTACATATGCCTCCTGAGGCAAGGAAAACAAACTTAAAAATAAACTATTATGACTGCATCAAAATAAAAATCTTCTGCACTGCAAAGGAAACAATCAGCAAAACTAAAAGACAACATATGGAATAGGAGAAGGTATTTGTAAATGACATTTCTGATAGAGGATTAGTATCCAAAATATATAAAGAACTTATAAAATTCAACACCCAAAAAACAAATAATTCAATTTAAAAATGAGCACAAGACACAAATAGACATTTTTCCAAAGAAGACATACCGATGACCATCAGATACATCAAAAGATGCTCAACCTCACTGATCATGGGGGAATGCAAATCAAAACTACAATCAGATACCATCTCACACCTGTCAGCATGGCAAAAATCAACAACACAAGAAACAACAGGTGTTGGTGAGGATGTGGAGAAAGGGGAACCCTCTTACACTGTTGGTGGAAATGCAAACTGGTGCAGCCACTCTGGAAAACAGTATGGATGTTCCTCAAAAAAGTTAAAAATAGAACTACCCTATGATCTAACAATTATACTTCTAGGTATTTACCCAAAGAATACAAAAATACTAATTCAAAGGGATACATGCACCCCATATATTTATAGCAGCATTATCTACAGTAGCCAAATTACGGGAACAGCCCAGTGTCCAATGACCAATGAATGGATAAAGATGTGGAATAGTATTTGACCATAAAAAGAATGAAATCTTGACATATGAAAATCTTGCCATTTTCAACAATATAGATGGAGCTAAAGAGTATTATGCTAAGTGAAATGAGTCAGTCAGAGAAAGACAAATGCCGTATGACTTCACTCATATGTGGAATTAAGAAACAAAACAAATGAGCAAAGGAAGAAAAAGAGACAGAGACAGACAGAGAGAGAGAGAGAGAGAGAGAGAGAGAGAGAGAGGCAAACCAAGGAAAAGACTCTTAACCATAGAAAACAAACTGACGGTTACAAGAAGAGAGGTAGGTGGAGTAATGGGAAAAATTAGGTGATGGGATTAAGGACCTCACTTGCTGTGATAAGCACTGAGTGATGTATGGAATTGTTGGATCACTATATTGTACACATGAAACTAATATTATACTGTATGTTAACTAACTGGAATTTAAATAAAAACTTAAAATTTTAAAGATAAAAATAAAGAAATCCAAAAGCAATCTTTATGTAAGTATAAAACAAAAATTCTAAGTGTTAGGAAGAAGTATTGAGTCACTGAATTATGTAACTGGCAATTTTTTTCTCAATGGTACAAAAAATAATGGTATGACCTAGATTCAATGGCATCTTAGACTGAATAAAACATATCCACAGCCAATTTAAATATTTTCATAATGAAATAAAAACATAAATCATATGAATATATATGAACACATTTATATGTTTTCCAAGGACATAATTTTGTCTTGTATGCCTGTGGTTATAGTGTCATTACCACTAACTGTAACATTAGAATTGTAAGCATTGCATTTCTTTTTTATTTCTTATAAAGGAATTTGATTTCTACATTAAAGAATAGGAGCCAAAATATTATGAAAAGGTAACATGAACACAAGTTTGCAGATAAGGTGCATAACCACAAGAGCTAAGATGCTATAAGAAGGAGAACGTAAACAATGTCCTGTAAAAGACAGAAGTTCATTTTTCTCTCACATAATAGTGTTAACAGGAAAGGCCCTGGCAGGGATACGGCTTTTTCAACATGACTATTCAAGGATCAGCTTCTGTCCAGCTTGCAGCTCTGCCATTCCTAGGATAGATAGCTCTTCCCTTGACAAGAAGCAGGGACCGGAATAGCTGTATTGTAGCTGAAGAGAAGGGAAAGAGATAAATTGGAGAGAAAGGAATTTTTTTTGAGAGAGAGAGAGAGTGTGTGTGCGTGAGCAGGGGAGGGGAGAGAGGAGAGAGAGAGAGACAGAGAGAAAGAGAGAGAATCCCAAGCAGGCTCCAGACCCAGTGCAGAGCCCCGACATAGGGCTTGATCTCACTACCATGAGATCATGATCTGAGCCAAAATCAAGAGTCAGATGCTTAACCAACTGTGCCACCCAGGCACCCCAGGGATTTTTTTTTTTAAGTAGAAATTTTAACAGGGCATACTCTATGATCACAGTATAATAAAATCAAAAGTAAATAATAAAAGAGTGACCCAAATCATCTAAACAACTTAGAAATCTCGAAATGCTCTCTCAAATAAACCTCAAAAAAACTTTAAATAAATTTACTTCAAAGATGAAGTAAACAGAGAAATTAGAAACTGTTTAGATAATAAAGATTATGAAATAAAGTAAGATGTTTGCAGGGGAAAATTTAAGGCTTCACATTATTTGTTTTTACAGGGAAAAAAACCTAAACATTAAAAAGGTGTTCCCTCTAAAAATATTGCGAAAATAATCACAAAATAAACCTAGAGAAACTAGGAAGCAAAATAGAACACACAACAGAAAGGATAAATGTATCGTAAAAGTTCATTCTTTGAAAAGATCTAAAACGTGATTTTTTTTTAAAAAGGGACTCAAAAACTTGATTAAAGATAAAAACAAAGATAACCAAAACATGCAAAAAGATGCATAAAAACCACAGAAACAAAAGAGATTAAAAATCATGAGAATACTGTATATAACTTCATAGAAAACAAGTTTGAAAATCTAAAGGAAATGGGTGATTTCCTAACTGATTATAAATCACCAAATCAACCTAATAAGTAAAAACTTGAATATGGTAATTACCACCGAAAAAAGTTATCATTTTGAAAAAGTCACCAAGGCAATATGGTTTTATACAATATTTAAACAATTACAGTTATGAACTTATTTAAATTAGTCTAGACTATGGAAAAAGATGTAAAGCTATCAAATTTATTTCATAAGGAAGTAGAACCTTAATATCAAAATCCAGTAATGATGGTAATACAAGCGAAAAAAAAAACTAGATCAATTTTACTATGAGTTTGGGCAAAATTCCAAACAATAGCAAAAATAAAATCAACTTGCCAAAAGACTAGTATAGTATGACCAAGGGTGGTTTATTCAAGGAATTCAAGGTGGCTTAATGGTAAGAAATCTATCAACAGAATCCCTTACATCTACACATTAAAGAAGAAAAATCATTAAAAATATTAATAAATGTCAAAATGTTATTTGATAAAATTCAGCAGTCCTCTCCAATTATAAACACTAAGAATAACAGCAACAGAAGAAAACAACTTACAATGCAGAGTGTTTATAAAGAATCAAGAGCATAGAGATGCCCGGGTGACTCCGTTGGTTAAGCGTCTGACTTCAGTTCAGGTCACGATCACACAGTTCACAGGTTTGAGTCCCATGTTGGGTTCTGTGCTGACAGCTCAGAACCTGGAGCCTGCTTCAGGTTCTGTGTGTGTCTCTCTCTCTTACCCTCCCCAGCTCGTACTCTGTCTCTCTCTCAAAAAAAAAAAAAAATTTAAAAAGTCAAGAGCATATATTATTCTAAACAGTAAAACGTTGCAGTCACCTTAATTATAATTAGGAACTTAGCAGATATGCTCAGTATCTCCATTATTATTTGCTACTGTCTTGGTTTTTAAAGAAAATAAATAGCTGGCCTAAAAACTGGACAAGAAGATGTAAAACTCATTATTTTCTGTTGGTAATATGAATGCATGGTAATGAGAATGCAAATTAAAAAAAATTCAGAATTAACAAAATTGGCAAGATAGCTGAATATAAGATAAATATCTAAATGTCAACATCTTTTTCCCAGTTAGGTATCTAGAAATGAAAAAATATTATATGTACAGTAGCAACAATAAAATGCATAAAGTAAATTTTCCAAGAAAGATACAGGACATTTATGAAGGGACAATAATACCACTGAAAGATATCAAATAAGGTCTGGCTAGTGGAAGGACATACCAGATTCTTGGAAAAGACTTAGCTCCATAAAAATGTCAAATACATCTTGTAATGTCATTCATTTAGAATTTCATAGGGTTTGTTTTGGAGAGTTGGGAGAAGGATTAGATAATTTTATCTTAATATATTTTTGAAGGGCTATGAAAAATATTTTAAACTTGTGTATAGCATAAAACACCTGAAAGGCAAAGAGAGAAACAGTGCATATAGAAAAACGTATTTGCATCACAGATGATACACAAAGGGATATATATGTAATATACAAGGAGATTTCACAAATGAGCTTTTTAAAGGTAAAATCTAATAAACGGGCAAGGATATGAATAAGCCAATTCTTAAATAGATATAAATTTTCAATGATCATATTCTTTAAAAGCATCCAAATTTTCAACCAACAAATTCATTATTAGTCAGGAAAATTCAGGGGATTTTTGAAATTCTTGATTTCACCTCAGGTCATGATCTCGCAGTTTGTGAGATCGAGCCCTGCATCGGGCTCTATGCTGACAGTGTGGAGCCTGCTTGGGATTCTCTTTCTTCCATCCCCTGGTCATGTACGTGCTCTCTCTCTTGCAAATAAATAAATAAACATTTAAAAGAAATAGTCTGGAAAATTCAAATTAAAGTAACAATGAAACTTTACACCTATAAGAGTAGCAAAACCTAATGAGAATTCTAACACTTTTTGCTGATAAGGACAGGGAGAAAAGATACTTGTAAATACTGCTAGGTATAAATGTAAGGTGTTACAGTCCCTTTGTTTTTTGTTTGTTTGTTCTTTAATTTATTTATTTTGATAGAGAGAGAGAAAGAGAACACATGCCAGTAGGGGAGGGGGAGAGAGAGAGAGAGAGAGAGAGAGAGAGAGAGAGAGAGAATCCCAAGCAGGCTCTGCTGTGCAGAACCTGACACGAAGCTGGAACTCACAAACCGAGCCAAATCAAGAGCCGATGCTCAACCTACTGAGCCACCAAGGCACCCCTTGTTATACTGCCTTGGGAAAGTAATATGGTAACCTCTTTGAAAGTTTAAAATAATTAATATGTTCTTTGACCCTGCAATCCCAACCTCTTGGAATCTCTTCCACAGAAACAAAAACAACACCAGTAAGTGAAGACATATGTATAATTATTTTAATTGAAGCATTATTCGTAGTAGAAAAAAATAGAAACAAAGTGGTTAAATAAATTATGGCCTATTCACAACATGGAATATTAAGTACCCATTAAAAGGAATAAATAGGAACTACTGTATATCAATTAATTTGGAAGGACTTCCACAGAATCCTGCTTTGTTTTTGTACATGCATACATAGGTCTGTATGTAACAGTATGAAAATGGAGGAAAAAAATAAAAGACTACATACCATTTATTAACATAGATTACTGGGATAGGGAAGGGATGTAGGAATCCAGCAAAAAGAAAAAGAGAAAAAGAAGACTTTAAGAATGTGTAATATGATCAAATTATACATTTATGTAAAGTTATAAAACTGTATGTGTGTATAAACATTTTTTAATAGGAAAATTTAAATGTCACCTGTTTGGTTGTGATTGAAAACACATGCATCTGAATTAAGACCCAGGGGAAAGACAACATCATAAAGCACTACAATTTAGTCACTATGGTAACTTGCAAAGTATTTTTGCAGAGCTGTTCTCACAGCTCCCACATGTACAATCAAAACAAATATGCTAAACACTAAAATTTAAAGAGAATTGGTCATTTTATGTGTTGTATTAACACATTTAATAGTGTCATTGTACATAATGTGAAATTTATGTTAAATCCATATAATATTATACAGTCAAGACCATCTACTTTGTTTACTTTGATAACTGTGGTTTCCAAAGGGCTAATAGTATAAAGAAAAAATGCTGATGCTACAGTACAAAGTAATGAAAGAGACTACAGGAAAATGTAAGGTGTGCCTTTCAAATACATGCATATACACATACTTGTATGTATATATACCTATTACATATACTATATGGTATAGTATATACTATGTATATACTATCAGCTTTTAACAATCACATCACTTAGGTGTGTTAGTTTCCATTATGGTGCTAAAAGAATTAACTACGCTACCCCTGTTTATGCAGATAAATGATGTGAAATGATTTCCATTATGAATTTTGCCTTTTTTCTTCTTATAATTTTATATGTAAGAAAAAAATTCACTGTGAATTTTGTTGAAAAGGAAAAAAAATAACCTAAAAATGGTGGAAGATGGATTTTGGCGGAAATTATAATTTTTCTATTATACTTGATGAATTGTTATCAATTTTCACAAATACTTGAAATATGAAGTCCCAAAGCTATTGTACAACAAAGTCTCATAAAATAGTAGGTCTTCTGATAAATTTAGAAATAGTTGATACTAGATTTTAAAGTACATGGAAGATTGTTTCCCACCATAGATCTCACTTCCATCCAACTATATCTGGTATTCTCTTAGCCTGAAAGTCCCTGTCTCCTTCTTCAAATTTTACCTCCCCCTTGAGAAACCTTCCTAGAGTCCTTCCACCAGAGAATTTTTTTATTTTCCATCTATCCTCACTAACCACTGGTGCTATAACGAGTGGTTTGCATATTCTTCTCCCTGCTTGGCTGTGAGCATCTTGAGATAAAAAGAGAAAAAAAAAAAACAAAAAACAAAAAAAAAAAACAAGGCCAGGTCCTCTCTGGACCTTCTGTGTTAACAGCACACATGCCTACCAATGGCCCATTTATGTATCACTTATTTCCCATTTCTGTGCTCTTGCTCATATTTCATTCTTTAATATGCTCAATCTCCTCAGTAATCTGCATTTCCTGCACAACTGATTGTCTTTCCCTCTGATGCTTTCTTGTCTCTACAGTCCATTTATGCCCAGCATAGAGATTTATCTCCTTCTTGTGTCCATGCACTGCTTCAAATTGCTCTCTAATTACTCCATATGTGCATACTTCACATCCAGAGCAAGATCCTAAACAGAAATCGTGGGGACTATTTAAAAATTTTTCAAATATCCTAGTACTAAACATAAGTAATTTAATCATCAATTCTGGTTAAATTAAAGAACATACCCTTTTTTCCCCTCTCTTTAGATTCTCATTGTACCATCAAATATGTTATTAAATTTATAATTTTCTGATTTGTATTTAATGGATGGATTAGGGAGCACATACACAGACAATGACTTCAAAATGCTTCTGGAATCATACAATGGGGACAGCAGACCTTGAGAAAGTGATGAAATGGGCCTTTCTTTACTATCTTAGAGAGAACCCAAGTTCTTTCTTCCTACTAGAGACAGCCCTTGCTCCTAACTGCCACACTTGTATATAGGGAATTCACATATCCAACTGCCTGCATGTATCTCTATGCCCAAAGTTCTCTTAGAAATATGATGAAACTATAGGAAATGGAAATGATACATGAGGTTGAAAAAATAATAATAAATTAGGTGAAATATGAATAAAGAACAAACAACCCAAGACATAATTCTTGTCTAGTCTTCCACAGAAACCCTCTGAGAGTTGGTGCAAGTTGCCTGGGAATAGATAAGGAAGAGGGATATTTATTTGAGAAGCAACTGGCAGAAACATAAAATATATATGAATGTTTATCCTCAACTTTAAAAATAATTACCAAAAACAAACTAGAGAACAAAGAGGGGATAAAAGTATTTTTAAGCTTGGCATAGTGCATTTATATAGACATTTTGCCCTTGTGAATCTTTACCACAAGATCTTATCCATTCTTCAAAGCCAATCGTGATTTCACTACAAAGACAAAACTCTAAGCCAGTTTTTGATATAGACATTTTCATTTTAAAAAAGCAGGGTCCAGTACTGAAATGTATGTGTAGCACACATGAATGAAGGGAGGGTCTAAATAGCTGTTGGAATGATATTTATTCCCCCTAAACATATGGCATTGACATCAAGAACTTACAACTACTTGGGCCAAGACCTAAAACCAGCTGTAAAGTGAATCTGCTAAACAAGTAGAGAAAATTCCTGTGTTGCATTAAACTTCAGTTTCTTTCCAGAGCTATTATTTTAACAGATACTCATTATATGTTCATTTCACTTCATTATCATTTTTTTCTCTGCAAGGTTAGTTCAAAGTGTAGGACCAAAATCTTACAGAAAGAAGCGGCATAGCGAGTAAGATCTGTATCTCTAATTAAGCTGGTAGAAGATCACTTTTCCATACATCGCTGTCCAAATGAATCAATACTCCAGCTGATGTATCTTAGATAGAAATCTTTACACTTCATCACTGAAAATACAGATACCCTAAAAAATGTATACTTCAGGATAAGTAGTAATAGATATTAACC